>NC_090448.1:471644618-472274618 GCF_031143425.1 Pleurodeles waltl
GGCCTACCCAATATCTTAGCACAAAAAAGGGAAATAGGGGATAAAGGAGAACAAAGGAGAATAGGGGGAAAGTAGAATTAGAAAAACGTAAACTAAACAACTAAAAGAGCCCAACTATCCCCAAACTATCACTACCCACTATAGACTCCCCAAAACAACAAAGACAACACAATACTAGACAATAGTACACAATAAACACTCAGACAGGATACAACCACGATATTTTATTCACAAACTGACAAGTAATGGACCACACAGGAGACAAAAGCAGAATTTCACTAGACAAAACTCTGAACACAGCCACACAGTCTAGAAGAATCACAGACTGCAAAGTGAAAGTACACTCACTGTACAGAATCTGTAAACAGGATGTCCTATTACATCACTTCCTGCATAAAATGGGCGCCGTTTTTATCGTTATGCGTAAAAAAAAAATGACGCATACAGTCTGGGCGTCATTTTTTTCGACGCACAGAAGTAAAAATTAGGCCGCATCCATATATTTTGAAATAGTCTAACACTTAACCAATTTTCAGGGCATTATGTGCTGTTTTTCAGGCATGTGTCATTTTTTGACGTATATGCGACAAAATTTCATGGCATTAACTGGGTTTGGGTCATTTTACCATTTTAATGTAATGTTACATTTGTGACACAACTGAGATAGGCTGATTGCACCCACTTTGGTCTTGACAGTGTATGGGCACATGTGAGACATCATACTGCAGCGGACCATGATGCGCTACTTCCTTAACATGATTTTCACTCTTGGCTGACACACTAGATGGCCATATGTGTGGCCTACATATATGTATTGCACAAATTGGGCATGTTTGGTGTCAGGAGAGGTAGCAAGGTGATGCACATAAGTACAATACCTCAATGCCTATGGCTCAATGTGTGTGCATTGGCTACTAATGTAGTTGTTGACCCAGTGTGTGTGCATCACAAGATGCATTATTGAAAATATGCTTGTATGAATGTGAAGTCAATGTGTCCTAACCTTAGATGCAAGTCAGTGTGGAAATGAGAGAGGACATGTGTTAGTCATACATTTAGCAACATCTGTTGTGTGCACTTCCAGGAGTTTGGGTAACGTAGACACCACAAATGACAAAGCATGCACCGGATAGATGGCAGTCGCTTGTTCATGTTAATGGTCCAAAAGTTGCCCATCACATGTCCAGGAAATTTGGAAACTGCTTCCTAGGCACTTGTTGGTGAAACCACTGTGAGTCAGGCACATGTACAGACTAAGTGGGTACCATGTTATTGACACGGAAAGCCAAAGGTGACCCACAACCGTAATTTCCCCCCACAGTTGTGGTCATATGACTGAGCCACAACTCTCCTGTGGCAGTGGTGGACCATCAGACGAGGCAGCACGTGGCCACATATTTCCAGTGATCAATTGCACAGAGGTGTCTGGTTCATGTGTGTGGTCCAATGTTGATCCTGTATATTTGTAGGGGTCTATGTTGTAACAGTTACGTCCAGGTCTCATCATGAGTCAGTGGCGGCTATTCCTGTATCTACTGAGTATCCTTCGGAGATCAATGGAAGTAAAACCAATGCGGACATGAGAACCTACATGAGGATGGTCCCACCCTGTCACTGCAGACATGTTATGAGACTGTCAACAGGGCAACCTTGGTGTGCTGAGTGAGATCATATCTCAGGAGTCATGTTCCGGCAGGTGTCATTACAACATTTGTACACAGGTTGGCCTGTAAAGTTCCCACTGCATCTGGGAACATCATAGCCTCTGTGTTGAATAATCTTGCAGCTGTTCAGCACACTCAGGCCATCAATATGTTGTGAGCAATCTGATTCAGCGTGTAAACTGTCAGGGTCCTAACATGTGTGGAAATTTGATGCACATTATCAGAGGTTGCTGGTTCTGCTGGAGGCACCATACCAAATCCCTGCATACGGCCCTGGTACACTGTCACACTTTGTCGTTCATGCATACATGAGACCCAGACAAGGGATAGGCCATGATTTTGGTATTCCAAGACAATTTTACAATTATGGTACAATTAAAAAGCAGATGATGCTATACAATGTATTTGGGTATGCATTGAGGAAGCACCTGACAAAATACCCCCAGAGGAATGTGAGGTTTGAGAAAGCAAGTGTGGTACATATGTAGCCCCAAGGAACCTTTAGGGTAACACACAGACAGATGCCAGTAAGGCTGACAGGATGCAGGGTCAATCCGGATCCAGAAATTTCACAAGGTACATACTCAGTGGTCTGACTGACACTGGTCGGAGGGAGAACAAGACAGTTGACACAGGAAACAGTGTTTGTCCTATGTTTTGGAATGTGACACATAAACCCAAGGGCTGTTTTACACAGCTTATTTTCTAGCTATGCATAACAATGTATTTGACAAAATGGCAACTTCTGTGCTGTTCCAAGCATCTGCAAGGGCAGTGCATGTACAAATGGGTGGTCTGCATGGAGGTGCTCACAGGTGTGTGCTGCATCAGTTCATCACAAGTCCTGCAGGTGAGATTTGAGTTCAAATGGCCAACAGTACCTTTCACATGGGAAGCTATCTACAGGTGATAACAGGGCTTAGAAACTACAAACCAGTGTATTAATTGACCTGACGTCCATGCAGTCAGATGTACTGACAATGGCATACCATAGGGAAGGGTGAAGCACACTGGATTACTATTGTTAGTCTGTGTGTGGAGAGGAGGGAATATCTGCGTACAAATATTACCATTCCAGGGACATCTTCAGACATGTGGGGTGAGACCAGGAGCATGGGTGTGTCAGGAGTTAGGAAATGGGCGGACATGTACATGGAATGTCATGTGCGCAATGCTTGTCATAGGTGTGGCACTTGTGCTGTCTATGTTCTGCTTATATGGAACTCTAGTCACAGATAGTCCTTGCAAAGATAGGTGCTGTACGACTTACTACTGCCAAGGGTCTGGTCATACATTCCTGTTACCAATGCAATTGCACATCCACTGCCTCATGTATGAGGCATTTTTTTCCCTTATAGACTGATGGTGTCTTAGTTGTGTGCCATATGCTGCGATGAACCATATTGCCAACATTTATGTGTGAAATAGGTGTGGTCCTCTGCTATTGCCCTTCAAAGGTGAAATGTACAGGATGTATGTCATTTACAGTGTGTGTGTATGTGACTGTTGTGTAATACGCATCACAATTGCTTTAGAAATTTCTGTGTCCTGATCGGTATATCAGCAATGCTCCATGAGGCTACAGTGTTATTCTGATAGTTAGAGATAAAGGTGAGCAAAAATGATTACCCAGACTATGATATGGTGATTATTATCGGTGTTTATTTACATATGTTGCTACAGTGGTGATGGTGAGTTGTTTTAAAAGAAATTGTTCACAATATGTTGGCGCCTACGCAATTCAGCAGCTGTGTTTTGTTGTTCCCCCTCATGTTGCAGGCCAGCATCCTCCTCTTCCTCCTCTTCAGGCATTTGTGGCTCTGCTTCTAATAGGGGAATGTTCCTTCGTATACAAATGTTGTGCAGAATGGCACATGTTAAAATTATCTCACAGACCATTTCTGGCAAATATAGGAGGCTGCCACCAGTGATGTTGAGGCACCTGAATCTCGACTTGAGGATGCCAAAGGTCCTCTCCACTATGGTGTGTGTCCTCCTATGTGCTTCATTGTAGGCATGCTCTGCTGCATTGCTTGGATTGCCAAATAGTGTCATAATCCATGGCTGGATCCCATACCCCTGATCAGCTGAAAGAGAAAATGATTGGGATCATGTTGATGTAGCTTGCCTCATTAATATAACCTTGCATGGTAGTAGTTGTCTTGTGTTGTCTGTGACTCTTTTGTGTTGTTGTGTTGATTGCTAGGCTTCTAGGATGTACCATCTGCATTGTGTTGTTTCCGTGGCTGAACGAGTGTTTGCCTGCTGACCGGTTGTCAGCAGTATGTTTTGGGATTTGCAGTACAGTGTGCACTCCCTAGCATTGTGACTTGTGATACAGGTGTCCCTGTGTCTTCACTGGGGGTGAGATGATAGTTCCATACACAGATTCAAATTGACAGTGGTGGTAAAACGTTAGCACCTATGTATCCTAGACATTCCATACCTTTAGACATATGCAATGGATTAATTTAAACATCAGTGAGACGCTTACATTTTGCAAGGTGAGCCAAACCTCTCCATACGTTGTTATCATTGACGTATTGACATCAGACTGTACACTAATTTCAGATGTGTGACCGGTTCACTGCAGACCTATCAAACATGGCTAGCGGTGTCAGGACCTCAGTGTGTTCCTGTCCACATGTTGCTGTCGTGGTGTATGTGTTGTGTGTCCTAGAGGGTTGTTGTGCAGTGTATATAAGTAGGTTTCTGTACTTACCAACAGGTAGTCCATTGCCATATCGTCCATCCTGGAAGTGTTGATTGATGGTAGAGTGACGGAAGATGAATGAGTCATGGACACTCCTAGGATACTTTGCCACAATGTTGGTGATCAATCCTTGGTGATTGACAATGGCCTGCACATTGATGGAATGTGTGTGCTTCCTGTTGCGGTAGAGGTGTTCAGTTGCAGCAGGTGGCACAAAGCGTACATGTATGCAGTCAGTGGCACAAAAGACATGTTCGAATCCTTTAATGAGGTAAAACCCCTGTTTTGTCTCCTGCTGCTTCTGCTGTGTGTTTGGGAAGCATATGTGGCGGGATGTAAGTCCAATGATGGCTTCCAGTACTCTGGGCAAGAAGGCAGAGAATGATGGCTGTGATATTCCAGCAACCAGGGCGCCAGTGCTTTGAAAGGAGCCACTTACCAACATGTGAAGTACAGCTAGCAGCTTGGTTTCTTTTGGGATGGTGCGGGGTGTCAGCAAGGTGGGTGCCAACTGTGGCTCTATGTTGCGCAGCAGCTGCTGAATGGCCTGCCAGTTCAGCCTGTACCTCTGGATGATGTCATGTTCCCTGAGGCCATGAAGGGTTGTTCTGGTGCGGAATATCCTCTCCTGCCTTCTGTGCTGCCTTTGGAGTCCCTGCTGGTGTTGCTGTTGCTGGGCTCTGCGTCTGCATGCACGCTGGATGAGAAGCACCTCCATGTCTCCCTTTTGCCGCTCTGCTGTTGTTTCTGTGTGTTCTGATTAAATACAGGTGTGTTAGCCCCATTTTAACACCTGCCCTGACCCGTGCGGGATTTTTGCCCGGAAGCATAAATACGACACACGGCCGTTTACGTCTTTTTTTGGACGGGAACGCCTACCTTGCAAATGATTAACGCAAGGCGGTTTCCCGCATCCAGAAAATGACGCACATGGTGGAATTCTGTTGTCCACCGGCTCGGGTCTCAAAGTTTAAATATGGGGCAAGGTTTGCACCGATTGTGCTTCAAAATTTTTGACGCACATTCGGCACAGACGGTGTATAAATATGCCCCTTTGTTTTTTGTTTTTACGAAGCCATGCCATGCAAAGAGGGCTTTGCATGGCTTTGCAAATCCAGAAATAACTTTTGAGTCAGAGCTGTATTAAAAAAATGATGTAACCCATACACAAAATGTTAGTAAATCTGTGCCTTAATTATTAACACTGGCAATTATTTATGACAGTCCAACACATGATAGTGCTCTCTATTTTGGAGATGCGCAGCTCAACAATTCAACATAGCTTAAAAAACGATAGTACCACTGTGTCCAGGCCATTTTCACAGGTGTAAGTGACGTGTATTCGCCAAAAATGTCACATATTTATAAATGTAATGGTTAGTTGGTAGTGTTTGTATTTGCATTTAGCAGTGCTCGTATGGTCAGTGAATGGTGCAGTCTGCAATGGCTTCCTCAGAAATAGCTTCACACTGACACTTTTTTCAATAAGCACTACACCAGATAAATAAATGACTCCTCATGTTCCCAGAATTTTGAAATATATACATTTTAGTAATCTATGAACTCAATGCTTATCAATAGAGTACATTTCCATAACATATCCAAAAGGCATACCAGTGGCCAGGATAGTTTGGGATAAGAACTCCAGTTTAATGTTTTGTACAAGCTAGTGGTTCCATTAAATTATTGAGATATTTGTTTTTGTTACATGCCATTTTCATACAGACCTAAAACCAAAAGTGATAGAATTACAGCTTCGGTATAGTGAGTAAGGAAACGAGTGGGAGTGGGTGGGAGACGTGAGAAGTAGATAAAGCAAAGAGCTAGAGAGGAGGGAAGTAAGAAGATAAACAAAGAAAATGGTAATGGGAAAATATACTTTAAAGATAATCTGCCTTTTCTGCATGGTCTCCCTGGATATTTTTTTGGCTTTGCTAGTCTCCATTTTTTGGGCTGGCTTTAGAGTTCTATGCACCTTACCTCTGCTAGCCAATAGTAAAGTGCCTGTGTTCCCCCTTAAAACATGGTTGAATTGGCCTATTCCTAATTAGTATATTTAACTTGCCTGTATGTCCCTAGTATATTGTGTAGAAAGTGAACCCAGTATCTGGAAGTTAAATGTCCCCAGCGGACTGTAGCACTTATTGTGTCATCCACTATTGTGACCAAGCAAAGATGTCTTCAGGCTTACCCTGTGCAACCAGACTGTTGTTTTGCAACCAGTTTAAACAACCCTTTTTGATATGCAAAACCCCCTTTTAAATATTTGTAAGTAACCCCTACGTAAGCCTTGGAGTTTACAAGGCAAGGTGCATAATAATTAAAAGTGGGATATGTAGGAAATTAATATTACCAAGTCCCCACATTGACAAGGCCCTAAAAGCTCATTTTACTGTGGCAGGCCAGAGCTAATTTCAAAGTAGCATAACACCTGTCCTATGTAGAAAACCAGAATACAGATACAAATTCTAATACTGTATTTCGGGAATGGAATCAGCTAATAAAATCATTAAATCATATTTATTTTAATTAGCAAAAATGATATTCTATGGTAAAGACATACTTTTACTAAATACAGAGGAAGAGCAACTTCTACGAAGTAATGCTTCACCTGCCTGAACTTTCAAAAGGCTAATTACCATAAGCGGTTCCCAACCTGTGGTCCGGGGATCCCTGGGGTTCCGCGAAGCCTCCTCAGGGGGTCCGCGGCTGCTCAGAGCTCAATATAGGAGGACACTAGGATTACAATAGTACACTTCCCACACCCACCCACAGCACTGTTGAAAATGCCCCGACACATGGCATTTTGGGCCTGTCTGCAGTAAGGCAAACAGGAACTACTGAAAAATTGAGTAGGGTTGGTCCCAGCAACTTTTACTCCATTGGTTAGGTTTTGCCCACGAGTCACTCCCATCCACAAGCTGGTGCCAAAAATAAATGTTGCACCTCCAAGCAATCACCTCCGAAAACATTCTGCACCTGTGGAAAACCAGAAGAGGACTGGATCTGCTGCATGTGACCTGAAAGGAGCCCTGAAGGACTGGTCCTGCTAACTCTTGTTCCCGGGATGAAGAAAGGACTATAAGAATCACTTGACTATGGGGAGACACCAAGCTGCAAGAGTACTTTTCTTTGAAATACCCAGATGACCAGTGGCAACTGGACCCAGACTGTACTCTGTTGTTGGCCTCGGCCTGATAACTTGTGAGTTTCTAAACCCCCTAGGACACCTAGGGGCCTGGCGGGGGGTTTGGAAATGTACTCATATGGTGGATTGGGACGTACAAGACTAGGTCAGAAGGTAAAGTCTTTGACCAGGACGAACAAGGTTAATGTATCTGACCATCGCTCCATCTCAGTCACCTCCAATTCCGCCTAAGTCCCAGTCTACCACAACCACTGATTATTATTGATGCTTTGTGCTTTTTGGTGCTATTTCTAGTTAGAAATTTTAAAGTGTATATCTTTGGTCCCCTTATTGGATTTGTGTCATTTTGATGTGTTTTTGTTTATTAAGATTTTCAAATTGTTATTGTTTTAAATTGTGACTTTATTGCTGTTTTGGTCCTGCATAAATCCTTTACACATTGATGTAAGTTAAGCCTGTCTGCTCTGTGTCATAGCTATAGCTAGCAGTGGGAGACCTCAGGTTAATTCAGCAACTTTAAGGACTCACCCTGAAAAAGGTTGTAACTTTTCCTTAAATTGGGCAGTCACACACCCCAAAAAATCATCCATTTTCTTACAAAGAGAAATTAGAAGTGGGATGAAAGAACAAGGGAAAGATGGAGGACAAGAAAGACAGACACAGGGGGCCTTTACTAACACTTTGGCCCGTATTTATACTCCGTTTGCGCCGAATTAGCGTCGTTTTTTTCGACGCAAATTCGACGCTAAACTAACGCCAACTAACGCCATATTTATACTATGGCGTTAGACGCTTCGGGCGCCAAAGTGCCCGGAGTGTGCGTCATTTTTTAGCGTGAACCCCTTCCTTGCGTTAATGATATGCAAGGGAGGCGTTCCCGTCTTAAAAAATGACTCCCAGGCCTTTACGTGGTATTTATACTCCCGGGCAAAAATGACGCCCGGGAGTGGGTGTGGCCAAAAATGGCGCTTTTGCGCCGCTTTTTAACGCCTGGGTCAGGCATGGCGTTAAGGGACAAGTGGGCTCAAAATGAGCCCAGAGTGCCCTCCCCTGCCCCCAGGGACCCCCCTGCCACCCTTGCCCACCCCAGGAGGACACCCAAGGACGGAGGGACCCATCCCATGGACATTAAGGTAAGTTCAGGTAAGTATTTTTTTTTTTTTTTGTGGCATAGGGGGTCCTGATTTGTGCCCCCCTACATGCCACTATGCCCAATGACCATGCCCAGGGGACAGAAGTCCCCTGGGCATGGCCATTGGGCAAGGGGGCATGACTCCTATCTTTACAATGATAGGAGTCATGTTGATGGGGAATGGGCGTCGAAAAAACATGGCGCAAGTCGGGTTACGACGATTTTTTCGACGTAACCTGACTTGCCCCATTTTAAGACGCCCATACGCCATTTTCCCCCTACGCCGGCGCTGTCTGGTGTACGTGGTTTTTTTCCACGCACACCAGGCAGCGCCGGTCCGCTTGCGCCGGCTAACGCCATTCCATAAATACGGCGCCCGCATGGCGCTTCAGAATGGCGTTAGACGGCGCAAAATTTTTTGACGCTAAACTGCGTTAGCGCAGTTTAGCGTCAAAAAGTATAAATATGGGCCTTTGTATCACGTTTACTTCACAAGAGTGACACAAACCCGGTGCAGTGTTGTAATGAGATTTACTTTTCAGTGCAAATCCTGATAAACGCTATAAAGTAGACTCAAGCAACACAAAGTAGCGCTATGGTGTAGGGGTGTGTGAACTGGTTCAAAGCAGATTTAAGTGCACCAGCAGGGGGCGAGAAACGGCACTAGATCTTTGAGATATGGCTCTGTTCAGGTATCTACCTTTCATGCAATGCAGTGCAACAACTTCAATTTGGCCCCTTAGAGTGAAAAAGACAGGTATGGCGTGGCAAAGAAAGACGTGTATGTGAAAGGAAGGAAGGTGAGAGAATGGAAAAAAGGATAAAAAAGAGAACAAATAAAAAAATAGAGAGCAAGACAGTGAAATTACCAAAGTTGTTTAAATGGATTGAACAATCAGATGAATTAAGCCATCATGAAAAAAGTAGTTCCCTTCAGAGCCAAGGACTACAATGGCAATGCTTGCTTTTTGTGGCCAAAATTATTTTGCTGTTTGCCATTTAAAACAAAATATTGAGGGCCCAGCAGTTTCCCATTAACAAAGCTGTGTAAAAACCATGACAAAACAAAACATGCACTGACAAAGCCAAAATGCTGGCCAGACCTATTGGCTTTTCCAGTGGTTTTTTTATAACGCGTTTTAACTTTACAATTGGATGTAGCACACCGTGTATTGAGGTTCTTTGCTGTTGCATGTATTGTCTATGTGTACATTCATGTAAATGAACATATACCCATTGAAGAAGGATAACCCTTAATTGCAGTGGGCAATTTTTTCGAATGTCATGATTTAATGGATTTTGAGCTTCGACAATAAACTAACACAGCTAGATAATGATTCTGCAGAAATAAGCAAGTATACACTGAATAATGCTGTGCGGCACGTATAAAGCTGTGCAACGGCAGGCACAGTTCAAGGTTAGACTGGTGGTTAACTATATCACAATAGATTTATATATATGTTCAGTTACTTAACATGTTTTAAATTCCCGATATTTGCCCTCAATATAGTGCGCTGAATGCATTTTGTGCAGCACATTGATCCCTTCTTTTCTGGTTTTTGATTGTGTGATATTTGAGTTTGTCTCGTTAATTTTGCAACTTGTGGTGTTTCTGTGAGTATCACTGTCAGTATGTGCTGTGTGTGAGATAAATGCATTCTCAGTGGTTCCTTCTCACTGCCTGTATGCTCAGTACATCTGCGTTTTCATAAATCAGTGGTACTTTGACGCTTCCTTTTTGTTTATGCACATAGATGTGTTTGCTGACTGTTTGCACAAGCATCACATGGGGTTTGCATGAGGTTGGAAGCTCTCAGAGTCAAAACATTTCTACTTACTTTTTCCTCTCACACCTCTTGAAAAGTAAATAAAGGGCAATCAGAGCAGTTCTATTCTTCATTCCAAACACGTAGTCTCTGATTGGTCAATTGGTGTTATGCTAACATCTTGAAGTTCCCATGTGTGCTAATGCTAGATATGAAGGTGTGTATTATGGAGATGTGTTAGTGGGCCATTACATGTTTAGGTATGTGACTCAATGGGGATCATGTCCACAAGTGCCATTTCATGATTAGATTTTTGGCTCCTACATCTGTGTACCTGTGGTCGAACATGGTTATTCTCAATGGGGTTCAAGGCTTTCAAGCCACTGATCTATAAGTGGTGGACAACTTCGGCAAAATAATAAAATGTGCCTGTAATTCCCCCATCCCTACATCTACACACATGCGCACACACACAATGATAAAATACATTTTTGGCAGCACTATCAATTTAAAATACTCCACAAGTCAAAGATCTCCACAAGTCAAAAACAGGATGTTTAAAGGCACTTTACTACATTTTTAGGCCAGGAGATCTATGAACTTTGATACCTGCAAACATACTATAAAGATCAGTTCTCTCCCAAGTTTTAGAATTTCTTTGCTTGTTTCAAAAGAGCGTCATAAATGAGCTAGTTGTGTCATGCAGTGCTATCATTTTCATCATATAGAGGGTTTACAAAAAACATTCCGCTCTCTGTAAGTTGAATTCCCTTCAGTGCTTCTTCACCGGAGTACAAGCCTTGCGGATCCTACAGAAAGACATGAAAAATTATTAATGAGTATTTAAAAAAATAAATAATCATGGCATCGAAAGAATCTTCTCTCCCAACAGGGTGAAAATCATTGCCTGTGCTGTGATTTGTCTGTGTGCTTTTTGCTGTCTAATCACGAGTGGCTTAGATTACTACAAGCATTCCACCCATTACTTTTCTCTTTTTACAATCAAGACCCTAAAAGTGCAAATATGATTCCCTGACATGAGTCCTGTGCTCACTTTGATTAGGAATCCAGCTGCCCCTTACTGGTGAGGACTGAAAAGGCCAAAACATTGGTTTGGGGTAGAATGTGTTCCCATCTAGAAAGGATCTGGCAGTTCAGGATAGACTGGACCAAGACCAAGACTGATTTGCACAGAGCTGGTCTTTGTCTGAAGTGGGCAAAAAATGAAGGACACGAATGTGCTTCAAGTATTTACAGTGGGATGGCCTAATTCAAGTGTGCCAATCATCTCTTTTTCCTTTTTCTAATTCGAATGTATTACCAACACCCCATTTTACATACAAGAAAAGATTATTGTGACCTCCACAGAAAGATGCTTCAGGAAGCCGTATGCTAAACTGTGCTGTCTAATAGCGACTTCTAGTTGCAGATTCCTTACCTTTGTATTTCCCAGGTGTCAGACTGGATCTGGAGATTTTTCTTCGAGCAGTACCTCTGCGTGCTGTCAGGTTGCGTCAGTCGACTCCGCGGGCGTCGTTGGCGTCGTGCTCGCCGTGATGATGTTGCGGTGGTATAAAGGCGCCACCCCGGCGCGCTGACATCAGTTCTTTTCTTTCCGCCCCAGCATACGGGCAGATCCGGAGAAGAGCTACCTCAGTAATTTTTTTACTACATTGACACTTTTGTCGAATTTTGGACGAGTTCGTGGATGCATCAAGGATGTCCTGCAAGACCGGATTCAAGCTCTGCGACTCCTGTCACCGAACCATGTCGGTGACGGAACCGCGTCTCGTGTGTCTCTGGTGCCTGGAGCGTGATCACGACTCGAAGTTGTGCTCCGAGTGTCGGGCCATGAACCCGAAGGCTTTGAGGAAGCAGTCCCTAAAGCTCATGGCGGCCCGACACTCGACTCTGCGGCGCTCATGGTCCCGTTCGAGACGAAGGTCTCGAGACCGGCCGCGGAGTCACAACCACTCTTTGTCCTCAAAGTCATCAGGACATTTAGGTCACAAAAAGAAGAAGTCGAAGAAGGACAAGCATTCTTCGACTTCACCCCATCGATTGGATGGTACAATGCCCACAATCAACGTCGATACCATCCTCATACCCGACGACCCGAGCCGGAACAACGTCGATCGACACCAATTCAGTTCTCTATGGGCTCTCCTGGGCCCAGGGTTGATCCAGACCCTTATTCTTGTGGGTATGGATTCAGGGAGAGTATGGAGGAGATGCTGGACCCTTTAGAATACCAGCTTAACCCCCAAATGGACTGAGTACAGGATTTGGGTGGGTGATGCCAGTGGTCTAGTCACCTCCGTTGACACTGGTATGCTCTCCTCCTAGCGTGGCTACGGAGGATGGTGTTTCTTATTGTATGGTGGTGAGAAGGGCGGCTGAGGTCGTGGACCTCGAGCTACCTTCTGTGGAGGTTAGGCCTAATATCCTAACCAACGAGCTTCAGCCGGGGACTTCCTCTTCGAGGCCCCTTTCACCCTTTAATGAAGCACTGACAGACGTCCTTTTGGGTACTTGATCCAGACCCAGCACAGGGGCTCCTGTGAATAGGAGGACTGCCCGCCGCCATCGGCCTGTGCCGTCAGACCCGAAATTCCTGACCCGACATCCCACGCCTGAGAGCCTTGTCATCCAGGCTTCTTCTTCATCTGGCGCATTCCCTGCCGCAAACCTTGATAGGGAATCAAAAAGACTGGATAATTTGGGGAAGAAGTTGTTTTCTTCCAACAGTCTAGCGCTGTGGTCCATGAACACTGCATGCCTTTTGGGCTGCTATTCCCATACTCTCTGGGATACGGTCGCACAAGTGCTGCCTGCAGTTGCGGAGGAGGCACGGACTGTCCTGTCCCAAGCTGTAACAGATGGGAGGGATGCAGCTAAGTTCATGATTCGTTGTGGACTGGATACGACCGACTCTCTGGGCAGATCGGTTGCATTGACTGTGGCATTGAGATGCCACGCCTGGCTGAGAACATCTGGCTTTTCGGGGGATGTCCAGAAATCCTTGATGGACATGCCCTTTGATGGCACACGTCTCTTTGGAGACAAGGCGGACTCGGCACTCGAGCGCTTTAAGGATTCGCAAGCCACGGGCCGGTCCCTTGGCCTTGTACCCTCACCTAGACCCCAGCATTCCACTTTTCGCCCCTTTCGTGGCTACGGAAGGGGCACCCAACTGCGTCCTTTCCCCCCGGCCACTGACCCGCGCATGCTGTACGGCCCCTGCGTGGCTGCGGACAAGGGATCCCACGTTCCTGGGGATCAGGGAGCCAGCAGGTCACCCAGTCCACCCACCCCCTCTTCAGCCTCCAAGCCTTCCTAGTCCACAGGTACATCAGGAGCCAGCAGGTGGCAGGATATGCCATTACCTGCCCCAATGGCAATCCGTTACCTCGGACAGGTGGGCCCTCCAAATTGTCCGAAGGGGCTACTCCCTCCCCTCAAAACATCTCCTCTAGCCATGCCACCTTCATACATTCAGGTATCGGAGGATCATATGGCACTTCTCCGCGAGGAAGTCAAAGTCATTTTGGCCAAACGAGCTATAGGGAGGGATCCGTTGCCAGAAGTAGGTTGTGGTTGCTATTCCTGCTACTTTCTGGTTCCGAAAAAGGACAAAGGTCTTCGACCTATTATAGATCTTCGCTCCCTCAATCTCTTCCTAAAAAAGGAGAAGTTCAAAATGTTGACACTGGCTCAGGTCCTATCTGCCCTGGATCCCGGAGACTGGATGGTAGCATTGGACATGCAAAATGCACACTTCCACATTCCCATCTTGCTGGACCACAGACGTTACCTACGATTCGTGGTAGGTCACAAGCACTTTCAGTTTACCACGCTCCCCTTTGGCCTTACCAGTGTCCCTCGGGTGTTCACGACGGTGATGGTAGTGGTGGCAGCTAATCTGCGCAGGTTAGGGGACCCAGCCTTCCCCTGCCTCGACGATTGGCTGTTGAAGGCGAACTCGCCCCAGACAATCGTCTCCCACCTCCAGAGTATGGCGAACCTTTTGCATTCACTGGGATTCACTATCAACGTGCCGAAGTTACACCTGACTCCTTCTCAGACGCTCCCTTTCATCTGAGCAGTTCTGGATACAGTGCAGTTTCGGGCATATCCTCCCGAAAAGCGAGTCCAGGATATTTGGGCTATGATACTGATGTTTCAGCCTCTGTCCTGGATTTTGGTGAAAATTACTCTGAGGCTGCTGGGCCTCATGGCCTCATGCATCCTGCTGGTTCAAAATGCCAGATGGCATATACGGGCTCTGCAGTGGGACCTGAAGTTCCAGTGGGCTCAGCATCAGGGGAATCTCTCAGACAAGGTCCAGATCTCGGAAGGGACTGCGAAAGACCTACAGTGGTGGTTAACGAATCAGGATTGGGTCAAGGGCAGGTCCCTCTCCTTTCCACAATCAGATCTTACGGTTGTGACAGATGTGTCACTCCTGGGATGAGGTGGCCACATGGGAGAGGCAGAGATCAGAGGCATCTGGTCTCCGACGGAAACCGGGCTCCATATCAATCATCTGGAGCTCTGAACGATTCGACTAGCACTGAAAGCATTTCTTCCCTCTCTCAAGGGGAAAGCAGTTCAGGTGTTCACAGACAACACCACCGCCATGTGGTATTGCAACAAACAAGGCGGAGTGGGATAGTGGACCCTTTGTCAAAAGGCCCTTCGTCTCTGGACTTGGCCGGAACATCAGGGCATTTCCCTGGTGTTTCAACACCTGGCAGGCTCCTTGAATGCCAGAGCAGACTAACTCAGCCGACGATGCATGGTTGACCACGAATGGCGTCTCCATACGGAGGTGGCACAAGGTCTCTTCCTGCAGTGGGGAGAACCTTGGTTAGACTTGTTTGCCTCCATAGAGAACACACAGTGTCAGCTGTTTTGCGCGTTGGAGTTTCCAAGGCGGCACTCCCTCGGCAACACTTTTCGTCGCGAGTGGAATTCAGGCCTTCTGTACACCTTCCTGCCAAGACCACTTCTGCCCAGAGTTCAGAAGAAGATCAGGTAAGATCGGGCCCAAGAAATACTGGTGGCTCCGGACTGGGCACAAAGAGTCTGGTATCCCGAGCTTTTGAACATGGCCATAGCTCCTCCGATCAAACTGCCCCTTTGGGAAGATCTTCTGTCGCAGCAGCAGGGGAAGGTCCTCCACCCAAACCTGTCAACTCTGCAACTTCTTGCATGGAGATTGAGCGGCAACAGTTGACGTCTTTTGACTTGCCACCCGAAGTCTGTGACGTTATCTTGGCAGCCAGGCGTCCCTCAACCAAAACTGTATACACCTGTCGTTGGAAGAAATTTGTGGCATGGTGCATCGACAATTCTGTTGATCCTCTATCAGCTCCTCTCTCTCACGTTCTTCTCTTTATTCTTTCCCTTACCCAACAGCGTTCCACCTTGGGCACTCTTAGGGGATATCTTTCTGCTATTTCTGCTTTCTTAAGGCTACCTGATCAGACTTCCTTATTTGAATCTCCCATAGTTGGGAGGTTTCTTAAAGGCCTCACACATCTCTTTCCTCCTATTGCATTCATCATGCCCCAGTGGGATCTCAACCTGGTCTTAACTTACCCTATGTGTACCCCGTTTGAACCGCTTCCCAACTGTCCTCTAAGGCTCTTAACTATAAAGACTGTCTTTTTAGTTGCAATTACTTCTGCCCGCAGAGTTAGTGAACTCCAGGCTCTGTCATCTAAGCTACCTTTTCTTGCCATACATCCTGACAAAGTGGTGCTTCGCTAGAGGGCTTCTTTTCTTCCTAAGGTAGTGACACCCTTCCATGTCGGACAGTCCATCACCTTGCCTACCTTTTATGCACCCCCACATCCCTCTCATGAAAAGGAGAGACTCCACCTTCTGGACTCAAAAAGAGCGTTGGCGTTCTATCTTGATTGTACCAAAGACATCTGGGCGGATGATCAACTCTTTGTGGGATATGTGGCTGCAAAGAAGGGGAAGGCGGTGCAGAAGAGGACCATCTCCAGATGGGTACTCTTATGCATCAAAATGTGCTACGCTCTGGCTAAAAAGCAACCTTCTGAAGGTTTGCGAGCTCACTCCACCAGAGATACTGCTGCTACCACAGCGCTAGCATGGGGCGTTCCAGTCCCGGATATTTGTCAGGCAGCAACGTGGGCATCTATGCACACTTTTACCAAGCACTACTGCCTGGACAATCAGGTCCGAAGGGACGGCTACTTTGGCCAATTGGTCCTGCAGGACTTTTTGGTGTGATCTCGGTTCGCAGGCCCACCACTGGGGATGGTATTGTTCGGGTATCTATTCAAAAGTAAGGAATCTGCAACTAGAAGTCTCTATCAGATGTACAAGTTACTTACCTTTGATAATGAAATATCTGGTAGAGACATATTCTAGTTGCAGATTCCTTACCGACCAGCCAATCCTCGCCACACTGCGAACTGATTTCTAGGGACAGGCACTTCCCCTTGAGGGCCTGGCGTGGAAAGTCGTGAAAAGAAACTGACGTCAGTGCGCCGGGGTGGCGCCTATATATGACCGCGACGTCATCAACGTGAGCATGACGCCATTGACGACCGCGGAGCCGACCGACGCCACCTGACGGCGCGCAGAGGTACTGCTCGAAGAAAAATCTCCAGATCAGGTCTGACGCCTGGGAAAATTCAAAGATAAGGAATCTGCAACTAGAATATGTCTTTACCAGATATTTCGTTACCGAAGGTAAGTATCTTGTACAGTAGGGCATGTACTTGTTGATGCCGTTACTAGCTTCACTCCCATGTGCACATGCTAAAGTTTAAGAAATACTCCTGCGTAATGTACTAAGACTGTGATAAGCCCATGGTTCTTTTTCATTTTAATTAATAATATTGTAAGCAAAGTGATCAGTGCTTTGACTTCACATTTCTAATTCAGTACCTGCCATCACTTCACATAGCCCATATACAGGTACACCCCCTCCTTGGATACATGGTGGACATATATAAAGTAAAAAAAACACATAGGGGCTGATTCACAATAGCATTTATGAGTACTGGAAGTAGAACGACATGAGTACTCTTTTACGTACTCTTTCATGCCTTTCTGAATCCGCCACAAAACGTCCACCTCCCTATTAGTAAAAGTGCAAGTAGAGTATTTGTACTAATTGTATATGAATGTGACCCGAATGTCGCCATTTTCTTCCCTTTTAGAGTTCATCCACACACGCACTCTTACATTCTTTTGTGAATCAGCCCCATAGACCAGAAAATAGTTGGAACACAATAGTATCTAATACTGACATGGAGCTGGCTGGTTTGACATCTGGTGACGTCTTTTTTTTTTTACAATGTGTGAACTAACATTGTACACTTTAAACGTTGTCCGAAAAACGGAGTTCCAAAGTCTCAATATAAGTTTATTTTCGCCTTATTGCAAAATTAGGTCTATTACTTTTTTTTCATTTGAGAAAGTGCTTTCGGGTTTAGTCCATGAGAGGCTGTGCCACAACAACATATTTTTTACTATAACAGATAATTATTAATTTGGCTGCCTTTAGGTAGTTTTGTAAGTAAACGTATCTCATATGGACATCTGAACAATCTGGCTTAGATCACCCTTTCCCTGGGGCCTAGTTGGGCAAGCTGGATGTTAGTAAATTAAATGGCATCTAAATATGCTAGAACTTAAACTTAAAAGGTAATTTAATTCAGCCCTACAACCAGTGTGAATTTAGGGTGGGGTTTGGGAACACTTGTCATGTCCACATTTTTGTAAGAAGATGTTGTCTAGTCGATATCTCTGCAGTACACATTTTGTTGATATATGAAATTACAGTTTTTATTTTTTTGAGGTCAATATTTTTAATAAAGAACCCCTCCTCAACTCGCCCAAGCAAAGCCTAAATGGTGATAAGTGAGTGAGACAATAAGTCAGGGATGATTGACAAGAGACCCTTCTATGCCAAGTGAGCTGATTCAGGGCATTTTACATGTTAGACGGTGACATATTTTTATGAGAAGTCACGTTTTCAAAGAAATTCTGAGACAATAAACAATTCCTGCAGTGCCAGCGGCAGACCTTTCGCAGTGGTGTAACAAATGTTCCCGCAGCCCCCGCGGTGAGGAGGGCCCCCCGAGCTCCAGGGGCCACTTCAGCACAGAACCCTGACCTGAGAGCTCCTGAGTAAGTCCAGAAGGGCTCCCTTTCATGTGTTTTGCGGGGGGGCGGCGGGAGTGGAGGGGGGACGACTCAAGTTTCGTTATGCCACTGGACCCTAGTCCGACACAGCTGTTCCCCTCCTCTTAGTCACTGTTAATTTTAGGAAGGTGTAAAGTTAAAATGCCATTATATAAGAGTGGCCGGTGGGACACTGTCCATAATACAAGGTTACAACTGTGTCTGTGTGGTCTATTTTAGTAGCATGGAGGCCTAGTGCCCCAACACTACACAGGACAACAGAAGGCTCCAACAGCCTCAAACACTCTTGGCCCTCGCAGAGCACATCAGAAATCCTCGTTATTTCCTCAACCCGAAATTGCAGTTACTGGGAGCCCCAGTAATTCTACGGCTAGAGCAATGTTAGGGATTACGGGGCATATTTATACTCCGTTTGCGCCGAATTAGCGTCGTTTTTTTCGACGCAAATTCGGCGCAAAACTAACGCCATATTTATACTTTGGCGTTAGACGCGTCTAGCGCCAAAGTATGGGCAAATAGCGTCATTTTTTTGCGTGAACGCCTTCCTTGCGTTAATGAGATGCAAGGAAGGCGTTCCCGTCTAAAAAAATGACGGCGACGCAAATGCGTCGTATTTATACTCCCGGGCAAAAATCACGCCCGGGAGTGGTCGGGTCAAAAAACCCCGCATTTGCGCCACTTTTTAACGCCTGGGTCAGGGTAGGCGTTAAGGGGCCTGTGGGCTCAAAATGAGCCCACAGGTGCCCTCCCCTGCCCCCAGGGACCCCCCCTGCCACCCTTGCCCACCCCAGGAGGACACCCAAGGATGGAGGGACCCATCCCAGGGACATTCAGGTAAGTTCAGGTAAGTATATATATATTTTTTTTTTTGGGTGGCATAGGGGGGCCTTATTTGTGCCCCCCTACATGCCACTATGCCCAATGACCATGCCCAGGGGACATAAGTCCCCTGGGCATGGCCATTGGGCAAGGGGGCATGACTCCTGTCTTTACTAAGACAGGAGTCATGTAAATGGCGTCTGGGCGTCGTTAAAAATGGCGCAAATCGGGTGGAGGCGATTTTTTGCGTCAACCTGACTTGCACCATTTTTAAGACGCCCTAGCGCCACTTTTCCCAACGCCGGCGCTGCCTGGTGTACGTGGTTTTTTTTTCACGCACACCAGGCAGCGCCGGTCTGCTTGCGCCGGCTAACGCCATTCAATAAATACGGCGCCCGCATGGCGCTTCAGAATGACGTTAGCCGGCGCAAAATTTTTTGACGCTAAACTGCGTTAGCGCAGTTTAGCGTCAAAAAGTATAAATACGGGCCTACATGTTTTGGGGGATTCATGTATAACATGTGGGAATCCGTGTTTTCTGCGTCGGTTACTATGTTTTAGGCCGTGTTTTAAACAGAGTAATTGCCATGTTGAAACACACAACATGTAACCACAGCATGGCAGCAGGAGTTCCTCTGGTCAGGAAGGGCATGAGTGAACCCTGCCTCTAATCAGCCATTTTATCTTTTAGTGCCACTTATGTACATTGCCCACGAGAGTGGGAACACAAAGAATTAATTTTACTTCTATGTAAGTTTTATAAATAGTGACGTATCAATTCCTTTTTTGTCATATACATATATGTTAACCAATAAAACTGTTATGAATTTGAATTTTTCTTGTACAAATACAGTGGCCACGTACCATTCTAATAATATAAGGATCAGTCACGGATACTAAGGGAAGGTTTTCAAACATTGCACAACACTATCGATGAAACATATACTGTAGGAAAAGACAGGTCAAATACATACCTGGGTTGCAGGTGTCTCCATATCAAATATGGGATTGTCAAATCCTTTATCTGTTCGGTTTGAGATATGTTCCAGATCAGAGTCTGTCTTCCAGAATGTCGGCCAACTCCAAGTTTGAAACCTGGGTGTAAAGACATTGTTTCCAATTAATGCCATTTTGCACTGTTCGACTTAAATTTATTTTTCATGCAGGTGTGGTATACTAAAGACCCCGTACTTTAGTAAAAAGGAAAGTGAGTTTTAATGAGCGTCATACCGTAATAAATCAGTTCAACAGTAACAGAGGTATAGGGTGGAACAGTTCTTAATACTGTTGGCCTTGACAATAACTTTCAAAGGTTAAGAAAACTGGTGACTGCAAATGTGAGTATATCCAGAGTTGAGTTACAGCAGAACAAGAAGGGTCTCATTTACAAGGCCCTAGCGGCACACTGCGCCACCGGTGGCGCAGTGTGCTGGCCCATATTTACAAGGTCACGCAAAGCCACCTTGCATGGTTTTCTATGGCTGTCTAAATATGGCCCCCATTCACGCATAACTGAAAGGGTCGTTCTATGGGTGTTGCTGTGGGTGTTCCCACACAACACCAATGGTACCTGAAGGAATCTGACGCATTCACAGATTTACAAGACTGGGAATGTGTCAGATTCCTACGCCACCTCATGGGTGTTGTTTAAGTGGCACAATGGGGAGAAATAACATTATTTCTCCTTGTTTTTTCCTCTTTCTGTGTGTGCTGCATTCTATAGAACACATAGAAAGAGGAAAACACAATTAATAATTGTTTATGTGCAGGAAGGTGTTCCTTTTGCACATAGACAATCATCCCTGCAACGCAGGCACCCTTGCACTGTGGTGCAAGGATGCCTGCATTGGCGCTAGGCAGCAGTTTGTGCACCAGCATTGAGGAAAGTACAGGGAAGCGTTGCATTTCTGTAAATAGAATGCATCCCTGCACTTTCAAAATGACGCAGCACGGCAGAGCAGACTGGCTTGCAGCACCACGCTGTGTCATTTCCTCATAAATGAGGCCCCAAAAGTTTTAGATACCAGTGTAAATATTTAACAAATCACTGTGCTGTTTATGCTCCAGGCGTGGCTGTAAATAGTAAATGTAAGACTGTGTCCTTCAGTGCATGTACATTCCGCTAACAGGAGCATACCTCTCTCGATTTTTTTTAACCAAGGCAAAATAGTCAAAATAACCTTATTTTTTGCAGCAGCATGCAAGTGCAACACAGTGCAGTACTGAATGAATTACCAAATGTCTCTTCTAGCCTGAACAGCAGCACCTCAGGGTAACGTTGGGCCATGGTGCAAGGGTGCCTGCACTGCAGGCAGGATTGTTTTGTGCAAGAAGGGACATGAGTACTTGCTTCTCCCTTGCTTCTCCTGATATGTTTGTAATAGTCTATCGTGCCAAACTCCATCAGTCCCCAAATCGACACACTGTTTGGTACTCCTCTTAATTTATTTTTCCTACTTTATCACGTTCATGCCCGCCTGCTCCTGCAGCCAATTATCCTCCGCTGCTTCCTTCTTGACAACCTGGTGGATAGGTTTGACTGCCCTTCCTCTATATTTCCTTTTTGGGGAAAATCATTCCATTCTCAAGGCTCCATCCTCATCTGCAACTTTCAAATGACCTCAAAGGAGTAGCATAACTTACTATGCAAGCAACTAAAAAAGCATAACACGTCTCTTGGCCTTTCTGCCTTGGTGTTAGTATTTCAGGTGTATGGGTGACTGTGGGTCTGTGTGCATATGTGCCTGTTTGCCCGCTGGTCTATGTGCATTGTTAGTTGTAAATGTATTACCCTGTTTGTGTTCTGTATGCAGAATTGCATGCATGTGTCATCGTTGTCAATGTGGCTGTCTTAGTGTTAGCACTTTCTCCCTGTAATAAGAGTCATTGTTTCCAGGTCTGGCCTTTAAACCTACACATCATTGCTAGTAGGTGTCCTACTGTAATTTATTCAATTGAATGTCTACATTGGTTTATCTGGTTGCGTGCATGCTCACACAAAATGTAAACCTTTCAGCTTTGGCAATGTTTGTGTTACTAACACTTGCTATCAACATTTGTGATGCTGTAGGTCTGTAAATGAGTTGTTACTGTCACCCTTCTTAATGTTATTTTATTTTTAAAGGTTTATAAAAGTCTCTAATAACTCATTAGAGCATACTATGGATGTTTAGATAAAGTTGAGTGTCACATCGCTAAGAATGAGAACACCAGCTGGCGACGAATACCTCCTTTTCATAGCTTTGAAGTTTCTGATGTAATAATAGTTCACCAGCAATGGGAATGAAACTCAATTGGTTTGTCTCTTTTTAAGTTACACACCACAATTCATGTCAACTTACGTTGCACAAGTACATCAGACATAAGGAAGAAGTTCTCTTTTACTTTAATTAAAGCCTTAGAAGGAGTTTGCTAAGCTTCTACTATTTTCAAAGAGCAAATTGTAAAAACATTAACAAATA
This sequence comes from Pleurodeles waltl, assembly GCF_031143425.1. Taxonomy (NCBI): domain Eukaryota; kingdom Metazoa; phylum Chordata; class Amphibia; order Caudata; family Salamandridae; genus Pleurodeles; species Pleurodeles waltl. The sequence goes on from NC_090448.1 coordinate 471,667,515, forward strand.
TTCTAGAGGGTGTTCTAATTGAGACCACTGCTGTAAGGAAATGCCTCCTTGGCATGGTTACCCCCTGACTTTTTGCCTTTGCTGATGCCAAGTTATGATTTGAAAGTGTGCTGAGGCCTGCTAACCAGGCCCCAGCACCAGTGTTCTTTCCCTAAAACTGTACCTTTGTTTCCACAATTGGCACACCATGGCATCCAAGTAAGTCCCTTGTAACTGGTACCCCTGGTACCAAGGGCCCTGATGCCTGGGAAGGTCTCTAAGGGCTGCAGCATGTCTTATGCCACTCTGGGGACCCCTCACTCAGCACAGACACACTGCTGGCCAGCTTGTGTGTGCTGGTGGGGAGAAAATGACTAAGTCGACATGGCACTCCCCTCAGGGTGCCATGCCAACCTCACACATGAGCACTATGCCCCTACAGTGCCTAAGCAAAACCTTAGACATTGTAAGTGCAGGGTAGCCATAAGAGTATATGGTCTGGGAGTCTGTCATACACAAACTCCACAGCACCATAAGGGCTACACTGAAAACTGGGAAGTTTGGTATCAAACTTCTCAGCACAATAAATGCACACTGATGCCAGTGTACATTCTATTGTGAAATACACCCCAGAGGGCATCTTAGAGATGCCCCCTGAAAACATACCCGACTTCCAGTGTGGGCTGACTAGTTTTGCCAGCCTGCCACACACCAGACATGTTGCTGGCCACATGGGGAGAGTGCCTTTGTCACTCTGTGGCTAGTAACAAAGCCTGTACTGGGTGGAGGTGCTTCTCACCTCCCCCTGCAGGAACTGTAACACCTGGCGGTGAGCCTCAAAGGCTCACCCCCTTTGTTACAGCTCTCCAGAGCACTCCAGCTAGTAGAGATGCCCGCCCCCTCCGGCCACGGCCCCACTTTTGGCGGCAAGGCCGGAGGAGATAGTGAGAAAAACAAGGAGGAGTCACTGGCCAGTCAGGACAGCCCCTAAGGTGTCCTGAGCTGAGGTGACTTTGACTTTTAGAAATCCTCCATCTTGCAGATGGAGGATTCCCCCAATAGGATTAGGGATGTGCCCCCCTCCCCTCAGAGAGGAGGCACAAAGAGGGTGTAGCCACACTCAGGGCTAGTAGCCATTGGCTACTAAACCCCCAGACCTAAACACACCCCTAAATTGAGTATTTAGGGGCTCCCAGAACCTAGCAAGATAGATTCCTACAACCTGAAGACGAAGAAGGACTGCTGACCTGAAAGCCCTGCAAAGAAGACGGAGACACCAACTGCTTTGGCCCCAGCCCTATCGGCCTGTCTCCCCACTTCAAGAAAAACTGCAACAGCGACGCGTTCCCAAGGGTCCAGCGACCTCTGAAGCCTCAGAGGACTACCCTGCATCTAAAAGGACCAAGAACTCCTGAGGACAGCGGCTCTGCTCCAAAGAAGAAACAACTTTGCAACAAAGAAACAACTTTTAAAGGACTGCACGTTTCCCGCCGGAAGCGTGAGACTTTCCACTCTGCACCCAACACCCCCGGCTCGACCTGCAGAGAAACAACACTACAGGGAGGACTCCCCTGCAACAGCGACCCTGTGAGTAGCCAGAGTTGACCCCCTTGAGCCCCCCCAGCGACGCATGCAGAGGGAATCCAGAGGCTCCCCCTTACCGCAACTGCCTGCTTCTAAGAAACCGACGCCTGGTAAAGACACTGCACTGCAGCTCCCAAGACCTGAAGGATACGACCTCCAGTGCGGAAGCGACCCCCAGGTGGCCCTCTCCCTTGCCCAGGTGGTGGCTACCCGAGGAGCCCCCCCCCTTGCCTGCCTGCTTTGCTGAAGAGACCCCTGGGTCTCCCATTGAACTCCATTGCAAACCCGAAGCCTGTTTGCACTCTGCACCCGGCCGCCCCCGTGCTGCTGAGGGAGTACTTTTTGTGCTGACTTGTGCCCCCCCCAGTGCCCTACAAAACCCCCCTGGTCTGCCCTCCGAAGTCGCGGGTACCTACCTGCTGGCAGACTGGAACCGGGGCACCCCTTCTCCATTGAAGCCTATGTGTTTTGGGCACCACTTTGACCTCTGTACCTGACCGGCCCTGAGCTGATGGTGTGGTAACTTTGGGGTTGCCCTGAACCCCCAACAGTGGGCTACCTTGGACCCAACTTTGAACCCTGCAGGTGGTTTACTTACTTGCAAAACTAACAAACACTTAGGAACTGTTGAAAATTGCACTGTGTCTAGTTTTAAAATAGATTATTGCCATTTTTGTGAAAACTGTACATGCTATTTTGCTGATTCAAAGTTTCTAAAGTACCTAAGTGAAATGCCTTTCATTTGAAGTATTACTTGTAAATCTTGAACCTGTGGGTCTTAAAATAAACTAAGAAGAGATATATTTCTATACAAAAACCTATTGGCCTGGAATTATCTTTGAGTGTGTGTTCCCCATTTATTGCCTGTGTGTGTACAACAAATGCTTAACACTACCCTCTGATAAGCCTACTGCTCGACCACACTACCACAAAATAGAGCATTAGAATTATCTCTTTTTGCCACTATCTTCCCTCTAAGGGGAACCCTTGGACTCTGTGCATGCTATTTCTTACTTTAAAATAGTACATACAGAGCCAACTTCCTACATTGGTGGATCAGCGGTGGGGTACAAGACTTTGCATTTGCTTGGCTACTCAGCCATTACCTGATCACACAACTAAATTCCAAAAAATTTCATTAGAAACTGATTTTTGAAATTTGAGCTATTTTTCTAAATTTTTAAAAGTCCTGCTAGGGCCTTGTGTTAGTCCCTGTTAGCATTTCTTTTAGAGTTTAAAAGTTTTGTAAAAGGTTGAATTAAGTTCTAGAGAGAGTTTTAGATTCTTAAAAAGTATTCCAACTTTTAGAAACATAATGTCTGCTGCAGAAGAGATAGTAATGGAACTCAACCTCACCCCTTACCTGCATCTTAGGATGTCAGAGTTAAGGTCTCTCTGCAAAATCAAAAAGATAAAGACTGGTTCAAACCCTACCAAAGTACAGCTCCAGGAGCTCTTGGCAGAGTTTGCTAAAAATAACCCCTCTGATGATACCTTCCCAGAGGGTGTCATAGTTTGGACTCTTGCTCTGAGCAAGACTGCTGGTCTCAGGATGACAGTACTTTCGTTTGTAGGTGACTAAGTTTCTTCCTACAACTAGTTGTAACTGTTGTCCAAACCTTACCGGCTTACTAGCAGTACTTCACCAGAAACACAATAGTAAAAAGGTGATTTGTAGCAGTCGCTTACGCATGGACTCAGAATAAGATCTCTCAGGGTTGTCGTGGTTAAACGGATATTACCCTTTTCTCACAGATTATTATGTCTCATACAAACAAAGGCAATAACACAGATGCAGTGAAGTTATAATAGTTTTTATTTAACATAACTGCAATTTGTGATAAGTTGCATGAACTGCAATGATTAGGATAATGAATATACCAAGCAACAATATTGTGAAGAGGAGAGTCATTGTTATAAAGACCCCCACCATTATGCAATATATGAAAGAAATATATGTATAGGTATAAAATGGAATAAGCCCTAATACCCTAAGGAGAGTAGGTCTAACCTCCTACCTAAAAAAGGAGAGCTGGGTTCGTTAAACCTAATCTGCCAAAGCCGTGTCCATGAGAGGAGCCCCCAACCCTCGTTACCTTGGAATGAGGTCTCTAACTCAGACTCCGCAGGGACACGAAGACTGGGTCAGCGTCAAGATGACTGCAGCATCGGTATCAGCGATGGTGGCGATGCCCTCTGGTCGGAATCCCTCTGATTATCTGTCTAAAAGTGTGTTGTATTTATACAGATCTACAAGGTCCCTCGACATAAGTGTTATTCATAACAATAGATAACAGGCATGCTTGGGACAGCAATTAATATCAACAATCCCTCGAAAGTATAGAGAGGGAAAATCCCTAAGTGTGAATGCCTACTGTATGTTTGTCTTTCGTGCTTGATCTTGACGCCTTGGCGCAGTGACACTGATAATAGAACCCACAACAAGTGGCCTAACTATAAACAAGGCCGCCATTTTAAAGGAAATAAATAATTAAATGGACTAAGACAGAGCAAGCTAAGTAGGTTAAAAGTCACTGGGTGACGGGGGCACGAGTTTACAAGCCTACGGCTAAGCTAACTCCTGTTATCCCGTTAAAACAAACCAGGATTCACTACACCCTCCCCATTGCCGTAACCGGTATGATGAAGGTAAAGAAACCCTAATCGCTAAAAAAGCTGCTATTGAACTAAAACGAAAACGCAAGCCCAAAAAAAACGTACTCAATGACAAAAATAAATGCTGTGTGTTAAAATTTGTTTAAAAAACAGTCAGAGATGTTAATATCAACTATGACAAGGATAGCAAACTTTTAGTATAATCGTTAGTTTTTAGAACCGGGAACTGGCAAGCAAATTCATCAAATTAAGTGCTATATGCAGGGTCTTGAAGAATGTAATCGAAGTCACCATTCAAGGATCTTAAAAATGAGTCAACATTGTCTGAAGTGAAATTGAGAGCTGGACGGACAAACGGATCCACAGAGCAGAAGTGAGACATATTCATCGGTGTATCGACACTCGCTGCAGCGTCCTCATCCATGTTAGTTTGTATAACAGAAGGCTCATAGGTGGCCTCGCGGAGCAACCTCAGTCTCAAGGGACATGACCGTGTATGAACCCTCATCGGGGACATCAGCAGTTCGTGGTCCACAGGAGATGTTGGTGCAACAGCAAGACAGACCATTGGCAGATGTTCAAAGAGACACCATATGCAGCGGAACACCGGTTGTACACACCAGAGTAGAGGCCGGAATGACAATGACCAGTCAAACTCTAGTTCCACCAGCAAAGGTGTACCGAAGATCCGAACCATGCGTTCACGGCACAGCGGGGTTGACGGGAACGGCTCCATTGCTCTGTGTCGCTGGAAAAAAACAACCACTGCGAATCAGAAAAAATAGCAGTAGTAGTCAGCCAATTAAAGCCAAAATAATTGGAAAGCCACCAAACACACTGGAAAAGAGAGAATGGATGGCTGATGGGATGACTCCGAAGACAGTCTGGAAGATGACATGAAACCAGACCCGACAGCCTTAAAGAAATGAACAATCCCAGTGGTGCTTGAAGCATTGAATATTCTGGATACCAACTCTCCAAAGTGTTTGGGGAAATCGGTATTTAAAAGGGATTGTATCTCGGCTGATGATCTCGCAATCTGGAGAGCATACGTCTCTTTTGCGGACGTCAAGGCGACCTGTTTTTGAAACAATAGCGCCTTCAGTCTACTCAACTTGTCATAGTTCACATTAATAGTATCAATGTGGGGCCACATTTCAGATACTTGTATCTCTCGTGTGGGGGGAAACAAAACATGGCCACAACACGTAACGACCTTCGTGACTGAGATTGCGTAGGCAATTCCAGGTCGCAAGCCGCAACAGCTGTCATTGCTCAGTAGAACATAACTCCCATTAGAAAGTACATGAAACACTGAACGAATCAAGGGGACAGGAGTACCCTTTAGAAAACAGGCCAAATTTGCGACCCCCGCATTGCAAAGACCGTGAAGAGACACCTGTTTGCATATCATGGAATGACGAACATTAGTCTCACATTCACTTCCGCTAAGAAAGACCTCCTGTTCGCCGTTCAGACATCGATACTCAAAGGGCAATTCCCACTCTTCCTTAATAAAGCTATCTCCTAGCCGATCATATCGTCCCACTGCAAGATGTTTCAGGCAGCTTGAGAAACGAAAGGTCGAAAACGGTAAATTAATAATGCCGTGTAAGAGCCAGATAGTTGAAGGACTCTCTGCTACCGTGAAGGGCAACTTATCTAATTTTTCTACTTGAAGCAAGATGAAGCGAGCCTCCCTTTTAGCCATTGTCTCTTGTTCCCTGGAAAAATTAAAAGCAGCGAATAGTTCATTCCCATTAATGTATTTCCATGGAATGTGGCCACTTCTCAGTGTCTGCAATGCCCAACCCAGCTGCATGATGGAACGTAGCTGTGTTTGCCCATGATATAACCGGGACAAATCAGTCTGAGTGATATCAATAGCAGGTGACACTATATTCGACAGTGAATAAATCCTGTTGGATAGCGTGTTCATGCCATTGTCGACAACAGCCAATGTTTTTTCTAAATTCTTCTTATCAAGTTGCCGTAAATGTGCAGCAGCCTCAATTTGAGAAAGTTTCCAAATTTCATTATACATAGCATATAAAAACCGTTTCAAGCGTTGTTTCCTAGGACCTAATAGGAAATTCTGAATCTATACTGTCAAAAAGAGTGTTCAGGTGTTGTTTTACCGCTGTTAAAGTGTTCATCTGCACCCATTGCTGGCACAGCTTACCCACAATGTATGTTGTAATAATACCAGTATGTTGACCTGATAGAAAGAGAGGGTCTGGCTTATGAATGGAAAAACCCCTAGAAGAGTTCAAAAAACGCCTCTGACACTCATCAGTGTCGGTGGGCCATACCAACCATCCCCCGGGACGGGAAAGTGAAGAATTATAAGCACCAGCCTTAACCAATGCATCTAGCCTGTCCTCTGAAACATTAAGGAAGTGTTGCCAATCTCTAAATTTTGTCGGTGTAGGAATATTGGGCGCGTTTAGATCTTTAATTTTTGCTAACCCCAGACATGATGTCTGCTCAACGGTGTCATTCAAGAAAATCATTTGAACAGGAATTAAGCAAGCTCGAAACAAAGCCTCTCTTTCCTGTATTTGCCAATCTTGTGTTCCCCATACACTCTTCAAATCGACAGTGTTCTTCCAATATTCATAACCTTCAATCGAGAGTCGGGAAACAAAGGGGTCTGAATAAATCAGTTTTGTATCTGTCAGCAAGAGTTTTCTAAATTGTGTTGCAGGTAATTTAAAATAATATGATTCAGCTTTCTTCGTATCATGCCCGGAAAAGTATGTGAATTTGGCACTGTAATACTTCGGACTCCCTACCCGTGGTGTTGAACAGTGTTCCCATTGTGTGTAGTTAAAGAGAGGCCTATATCTAGTTGCACGGTGCAAGTAGTGATGTCCCCAATTGTTATAGCAGAACATTTCCCCATAATTAATTGTATAATCATATACATCATCACTTCCAAAAGCGAAGTAGTCCTTCATCTCAGTTAGCATGGAATCAACTGTTTGGACATCCCAATCATCAGAGACAACATTAGGTGTAATAACACCCGACATAGAAATGTTGAACACGTATGGTACTTGAATTATCTCTGTAGGCCCGTAGATATCGAACAGAACTTTGTCCCAAACAATCCCATCAGGAATCGGAATAGCTGTAATATTGACAGGGGACAAATCACGTCGGACCTTATGTGATGAATGATGTGGTGTTAAAATTACATCAACAGGCTCCACTGAGGAGCGATCAGCAATATAGTGACCATTAATTAGTAAAAAGAAAACAGTCACAAACCCAATCCATAAAAATAATGCAATAAATGTCAAACAGAACCAGAGATAGTTCCATGGATATATCAAATAGTTCTGCTTAAGCCATCGATAGAATTTGCTACCTCTCGAAAGGGTTTCAGTCTCAGTAGAGGATGAATCCGAAGAAAAATCATCAATGTCTACAAAATAGCCAGAGGAAGTCTCCGCAAACACAGGACCCATCGAATCCACATCCACTGCTCGTGGAAGTTCCTGATAGACAACGTTATTAGTCGTGGAAGTGTTCGTGTAAAATACAGCCAAATCCTGCAGCGGGGTGTTCTCCGAAGGTGTTACCGGGACCAACAAAAGTTCATTTTCCGCCCTCCCCATGGTCGAGGAAGTGTCCGGAACAGCAGCTGACATAGTGGCATAGTCAGAAGTAGCGATGGTCATCCTACTATGTAGAGGGATGTCCTGTTGGGTAGTGAGAGGGGATCGGGAACTACCCAAGGGACCTCCTGGTCTACTGTGTAGAATCGGCCACATGGTGTAATTTGATGTCATCAATGGAGATAAATCTGTTGGATTTCGAACCAGACAATGGTGGAAGGATGACAGTCCTGGTGCCTTTTATCCCCAAGACCGGTACTGGTGCTCTGTACGATGGACCAAACTCTTTTTTCACAGCGATCTTCTCACAAACCAGATCCCCAATTTTAGGAATCCAGCCAGTCGAAGTTTTTGCCAAGTCCCTTATTCCCAAGTTGGCAGCACTTGCAGATGATTTATCATCACAAAATTGTTGAAGCTCCTGCAAAACAGCGAGACGTTCTTTTATGTCAAATGGTGTTTCTGCTGCCACCATACCAGGGGCATCAAGATCGAGGACATACATAGTTGTCCCAAAGAGAACCTCATATGGAGACTTTCCCCCCAAGGATCGTCTTGGCAGATTATTCAGTGCTCTCTGGACCCCATATAGGTGATGTAACCAACTGCGGCCTGAACCTAATACTCAAGCTGTTAAGGACTGCTTTAGATCACGATTCCGCCTCTGCACGACCGAATTTCCCTCGGGATGGTATGGTGAGGAGTAATGGAGTTCAACACCCATCGTCCTCATGGTGTCCCTGAAAGCCTTAGAGGCAAATGCAGGGCCCTGGTCCGAATGGAATGCTGCAATCGCATATGTACCGATAAAGATCAGCAAATCTTTTATAACAGTCCGGGCGTCAGCCGACCGCTGTGGCCATACCCACAGGAATCTAGAACAGGAATTTACAGCCACTAAAATGTATTTGTATGCACCATCAGGTTGCAAGGGACCACAGTGGTCCAGGTACACACAATGGAGTGGCTTGTCTGACACTAAGAGAGATGTCTGCGGAGGGCGTCTGATATTTGAGCCCTTAATCTGCTGACAAATGTCACAGCAAAGGAAATACTGTTTAGTCCGTCGGCATAGACCAGGCCACCAATACCGTTGTTGTAGAATGGTGATAGTGGCCTGTATACCAGCATGTGCAGAAGCGACACCCTCATGTGCAGCTGTAATCAGCCCCAATCTTTGATCTTCATTTGGGATCACTCGATCACCAACATCAGGAATTGTTGCAAAAGCAACATTCTGTGCACTGATATGATAGGTATAGTTCGTAGGGTATCCTTTTGGAAGGGGCTTGCCTGCAGCCGAGGCTTTAACGGCAATCAGTATTTCATTATCCAACCTCGTCCGAGAACGAGTCACTGCAGCCACAGAAGCCGTAGCCACTGATGCTTTGGCTGCTTCGTCAGCCAATGTATTACCGGCAACATGTATTCCTACACGTTGGTGCCCCAATGTATGAACTACATGGACACATGGCAGCTTATCCTTAAGATCAGCCACCCATCCCCACAACATTTTGTGTTTAATGGTGTTCCCTTTAGAATCTCTAAACCCGTTCAGTTTCCAATGATTGAGGTATTCATTGCATGACTGGACGCAGTAATACGAATCACAGACGATCAAAGTCTGTGTTCCTGACTCTGAATGTTCGAGCGCTAGAAGAAGAGCCTTAAGCTTGGCCAACTGGGCTGTGCAGTCCCCTAAGGTCTGAGTGTAGGTAGTATGAGGATGGAAAACTCCGTCTTCCATTACCCCGCACACCGCTGTGCAAGCTGCCGAGTATTGATGTTTAGTACCCACAGCCGGTTGTGCCGATCCGTCAGTGTAAATGATGGTATCATAACTGTCTATTGGCAATATGTGTAAGGGAGCGGGGTACTCCTGTTCATACTGGAGAAATTCTTGTGTCTGAAGTCTTGGGTCAAACACATAATCAACATCAGTGGCGGTCAGACACGTTGCCCATTGAATCCAGCGTAGATGTAATGCCTTAGCGTTTGGAACGCTCGCTTTAGTGACAGCCTCTAAGGCCGGTACCGGGGAGACAACAATAATGCGCTTCCCCTGGGCAAGTGGCCTCTCTTTTATGACGGCCATCTGAACTGCTGTCAGAATTTTTTCAGTAGGAGCAAAACGTTTCTCTGCATTGGAGTACAAATGTGATTTGTATGCTATCGGCACCGTGTCACCCTCATTAAAGGTGACATAGGGAAAGCCAAGGGCACCAGCTATTATTCTGATGACCAAATTCGATGTATTGTCACGTGTGTACAAGTGTCTAGCCTCCAGCATGTCCAGTTGTATGTCCCTAAGGATGTGTGTGTGTTCAATTGTCCATCGCCTGCTAGAAAAATTGGGCTGAATTAAGTCATATAGAGGCTTGACGCGTTCAGCATAATCTGGAATGTATATTCTGCCAAAATTAAAGAAACCCAGTAATGACTGTAATTTCTTAAGCGTGTTTGGAGGCTGTAGCTGAGCACACTTCTCTAGGAAGTGTGGGGCCAGGCTCTTCCCCTCGTGTGATAGCTCATATCCTAGGAACAATACACTAAGAAAGGCTATCTTGCTTTTCTTAAAATTAAATTTATATCCGAAGGCAGCAAATCCCACAATTATCCGATCGACCCTTGCAAGATGAATGTCAAGGGTGTCATCAGTGAGATAGATATCATCCACATATGATAATGCCTCGGAATCAAGCTCATGCAAGATCGATGTTACACGGGCCGAAAATAGTCCTGGGCTGTTTTTATAGCCTTGAGGTAAACGACAAAAGCGTTTCTGAGAGCCGAAGGAAAATGCACTTAGGTCTCTACTTTCATGTGCTAAATTCTGGCAGAAAAATCCATTAGATATATCCAATGTAGTTTTGTATTTTTTACGCACTATATTATTAATCAGCGCTGTGCTGTGTGAATTTTGTATAGCATAAGTGCATGCATGACTATTTAAGTGTCTATAATCAACCACTATTCTATATGAATTATCAGGTTTCGTAACGGGAAATAGCGGATTATTCATTGCCGATGTACAGGGTTCAATTACTCCCTGGTATTCAGGTTGTGACAGTATCTCCGTCACTGGAGCTTTTGCTTCATGTTTAACAGGGTACTGTGGCTGCGGGTGTGGTGTAGACCTAACGGGAATAACATGACAAGGAGAGTCCTTGTCCCAACCTACATGATTACGGTATAATGCAGGCGCTTGCGCTAAAGCCCAATCAGCAGCATAGGCTTTTTTGTCTGCCTCCGGAACAAGATCGGAGAAAGAAGGCAAAATGACATCTTCCCCTTGTGGGAGCTTGCGGACATGTTCAGGTGGCCAGTCTCTCTCGGCCAACAGGATATCACTAGTAAGTTCATCCCAGAATATAACACTAATAATGTGTTCCACGTCTCCCTCTATCTGAATTGTTAAATCATAAACCCGATCGGGTGGGAGAACGCGGCCATCCGCCGTTTCAACTGCGATGTAATCGCTAGTTGCTGTCGCATCCAGATGATCTTTCAGACTCTGGCGACATATCGTGACCTCTGCCGCGCTGTCCAGCAGAGTCACTGCCCACTTCTTGTTCCTCAACAGTGTTCTCAATACTACTGGCATTTTTAACAGTCAGTGCTGCCACTTTCTTCTTTTTAAATTGTGGCTTTTGCTGAGTAGTCTTTTCTTCTTTTTTAATGGTAGACTGCGGCGAGTCTTTCTTTTCTTTCACGTATTCCGGACGTCGATCCTGCGGCCCCCTCTCTCGCTACGTCTATCCGGTGCGTCCTGAAAGGAACGAGAAGGACGTGAATCAGTATATCTGTCCGGAGTTCTAATGTTATCCCTATTCCTAAGATTATAACTCCTTTCGGAGTACTCCAGATGTGGAGAATCAGCTCTCTTATTTCTCCTATCTTTGAAATCTTTTTGTTTGTCCCAGCGCTTTTTAGACCCCTCTAGTGCTTGCTTTGTACCTTCCTTATGGGTGGGACTCGGTATGTCCAATTTTTTAAGTTTGGCTCCCAGCCCATCCCGTTCTATACTAGTATAGGTATCAGAGATTATTTTCGGTAGCTGTCTTTCTTGTTCCTGGTGAGGAGTTTCCCGGAGACGCTGGCGTATCGCCAGTGCCACTGGTTCCCCTTTAATATTACTTAATATGATCGAGGAGACGGCGTCAAAGTTACGCATCAATTTCATCCCCAGATCTAGGGCCGGTGCAGCCCCATGCTCATTTTGTATTTGTTTCAACACTTCCGGTAAATTGGCAAGTGTAGGGGTACCATGTGTGGTAGTATAAACGGCAGCGAAGACTGTACCCCATGTGGCACATTCATCCACCAAGGGAACCATCCCGAATGGAAAGCACATAGTGAGCAGTCTATGTTTCTCCTGTGGCCCCGTATGGGGGAACACAGCTTCCAGCTGATTTGTTTTCTGAGCAATCCAGAACGGTATTTTTTCTCGATCCGAGGGCACTTTACCCATAATGGTATGCACTGTTTGTGGATTAATCCCAGTAGCCAATTGATATCCACCAGCTACTGGCGGTGCTGGATGCGCTGGTGTAGTGTTCAATGTTCGCATTACGAACTGGACCAATCGTCTATATAATGCCACTAATTCATTATATAATATCCTTAAATCTACAATCGGCATAGTCTGTATGCCAGGGTGAGGTGTATATGTGGCAAACATGGGCCACGTAGGCCCTTCATTGCTTAAAGGACCTAGCCTCACCCGTCGCAGTATATGTGGTAGGGCGCCTTCAAACCAGTTGTGATGCTCTTGATATGTGAGCGATATTTCATGATACTGGTATGCTTCGTACCTTACGGGTACGTCCGCAATGTCATAAGTGTGAAATGTGTGCGTCCGTTGGTCAGCCTCAGGAAAGGCAACCCAACAGTAAAATGTTTCTGTTTGGTATGCTTCAGTTGCTTCTATTATTAGAGTAACATCCCCGACGTCTTCCGTAAGGCCATGCGCTAATAAATGTTGTGTAAGTGCATGTCTAGCATTTGCAGGAATGTCTATGGTAGTGGCCATAGTTGTTTGGAGAAACGGAACACCAAAATAGGGGAACTTTTTCCTTTTGTGAGTTCGAGCTCGAACAACCTACAGCCTAATTAGGTGTTACCTGTTTGGCTGAGGAGGATTTTCCCAAAGACCACGGACGTCTCCGTATAATGGTACTGAGGGTACCTATTGTCTGTGAGACAGTGATAGTCAGGGCATCCGTAAATTAGTGCCTAAACACCATCGTTGGTGGCGCCATGTCGTAGTTTGGACTCTTGCTCTGAGCAAGACTGCTGGTCTAGGATGACAGTACTTTCGTTTGTATGTGACTACGTTTCTTCCTACAACTAGTTGTAACTGTTGTCCAAACCTTACCGGCTTACTAGCAGTACTTCACCAGAAACACAATAGTAAAAAGGTGATTTGTAGCAGTCGCTTACGCATGGACTCAGAATAAGATCTCTCAGGGTTGTCGTGGTTAAACGGATATTACCCTTTTCTCACAGATTATTATGTCTCATACAAACAAAGGAAATAACACAGATGCAGTGAAGTTATAATAGTTTTTATTTAACATAACTGCAATTTGTGATAAGTTGCATGAACTGCAATGATTAGGATAATGAATATACCAAGCAACAATATTGTGAAGAGGAGAGTCATTGTTATAAAGACCCCCACCATTATGCAATATATGAAAGAAATATATGTATAGGTATAAAATGGAATAAGCCCTAATACCCTAAGGAGAGTAGGTCTAACCTCCTACCTAAAAAAGGAGAGCTGGGTTCGTTAAACCTAATCTCACAAAGCCGTGTCCATGAGAGGAGCCCCCAACCCTTGTTACCTTGGAATGAGGTCTCTATCTCAGACTCCGCAGGGACACGAAGACTGGGTCAGCGTCAAGATGACTGCAGCATCGGTATCAGCGATGGTGGCGATGCCCTCTGGTCGGAATCCCTCTGATTATCTGTCTAAAAGTGTGTTGTATTTATACAGATCTACAAGGTCCCTCGACATAAGTGTTATTCATAACAATAGATAACAGGCATGCTTGGGACGGCAATTAATATCAACAATCCCTCGAAAGTATAGAGAGGGAAAATCCCTAAGTGTGAATGCCTACTGTATGTTTGTCTTTCGTGCTTGATCTTGACGCCTTGGCGCAGTGACACTGATAATAGAACCCACAACAAGTGGCCTAACTATAAACAAGGCCGCCATTTTAAAGGAAATAAATAATTAGATGGACTAAGACAGAGCAAGCTAAGTAGGTTAAAAGTCACTGGGTGACGGGGGCACAAGTTTACAAGCCTACGGCTAAGCTAACTCCTGTTATCCCGTTAAAACAAACCAGGATTCACTACAAGGGGGAAGCTAGTGATGTGGAGGATTTCCCACCTCCAGTCCTAGATAGGGAGCCCAGGGTTTCTCAAACCCTGTCTCCACAAGTGATAGTCAGAGATGTTGCTTCTCTCACAGGAGAGTCCAACAGCTCTGCAAGCATTGAGGGCAGCCTCAATGAAGATGACCTCCTGCTAGCCAGGTTGGCCAAAAGATTGGCTTTGGAAAGACAGATCCTAGCCATAGAAAGGGAAAGACAAGAGATGGGCTTAGGTCCCATCAATGGTGGCAGCAACATAGATAGGGTCAGAGATTCTCCTGACATGTTGAAAATCCCTAAAGGGATTGCAACTAAATATGAAGATGGTGATGACATGACTAAATGGTTCACAGCTTTTGAGAAGGCTTGCGCAACCAGAAAAGTAAACCGATCTCACTGGGGTGCTCTTCTTTGGGAAATGTTCACTGGAAAGTGTAGGGATAGACTCCTCACACTCTCTGGAAAAGATGCAGAATCCTATGACCTCATGAAGGCTACCCTGATTGAGGGCTTTGGATTCTCCTCTGAGGAGTACAGGATTAGGTTCAGGGGCGCTCAAAAATCCTCGAGCCAGACCTGGGTTGATTTTGTTGACTACTCAGTTAAAACACTGGATGGTTGGATTCATGGCAGTGGTGTAAATGATTATGATGGGCTGTACAATTTATTTGTGAAAGAACACTTGTTAAGTAATTGTTTCAATGATAAACTGCATCAGCATCTGGTAGACCTAGGACCAATTTCTCCCCAAGAATTGGGAAAGAAGGCGGACCATTGGGTCAAGACTAGGGTGACCAAGACTTCCACAGGGGGTGACCAAAAGAAAGGGGTCACAAAGACTCCCCAGGGGAAGAGTGTTGAGACATCCAAGGGAAAACGTAAAGAGTCTTATACAGGGCCCCAAAAACCTGCTCAGGAGGTAGGGTCCAAAGCCTCTTCACATTCCAATTTTGGGTACAAGGGTAAAAGCTTTTATCCCAAAAAGGCCTGGTGTCGTAGCTGTAATCAGCAGGGACACCAAACTGGAGACAAGGCCTGTCCCAAGAAAGGTTCCACTTCAAACTCTACTCCAGCTAACACTGGAATAGCCAGTCTCCAGGTGGGATCAACAGTGTGCCCAGAGCAAATCAGGCTTCACACTGAAGCTACATTAGTCTCTGAGGGTGGGGTGGACTTAGCCACACTGGCTGCCTAGCCCCCTAATATGCAAAAATACAGGCAGCAACTCTTAATTAGTGGGACAAGTGTAGAAGGCCTGAGGGATACAGGTGCCAGTGTCACCATGGTGACAGAGAAACTGGTCCCCCCTGGTCAATACCTGACTGGACAAACTTATCCAGTCACCAACGATGACAATCAGACTAAAGTACATCCCATGGCAACTTTAGAGTGGGGAGGGATCAGTGGCCTGAAACAGGTGGTGGTCTCCTCAAATATCCCTGTAGTCTGTTTGCTTGGAAATGACCTGGAGTCCTCAGCATGGGCTGAGGTAGAACTCAAAACCCATGCAGCCATGGTGGGTATCCCTGAACTGGTGTGTGTCAAGACAAGGGCACAGTGCAAGGCTCAGGGTGAAAAAGTGGTGTTGGAGTCTAGAAAAAGGGCCCAACCCTCTAAGAGAAAAGGAAAGAAGACTGGGGAACCAGCTTCCACACAACAAGAGAAAGAGAACCTCTCTTCCCAGGAAGAAGTTCTGCCCTCTGAGGGAACTGAGCCCATGGAGTTAGAACTTTATTAGGTTGAGCTCCTAGGCCCAGGGGGACCCACAAGGGAACAATTGTGTAAGGGGCAAGAAACCTGTGCCTCTCTTGAAGGCATTAGGCAGCAAGCTGCTGAAGAAACCAAAGGAAATATCATTGGAACACACAGAGTCTATTGGGAAGATGGACTCCTCTACACTGAGGCAAGAGATCCCAAACCTGGTGCCACTAGGAGAGTGGTAGTGCCTCAGGAGTTTGGGAAGTTCATTCTGACCCTTGCTCATGATATTCCACGTGTTGGGCATTTGGGACAAACCAAGACTTGGGAAAGGTTAATTAACCATTTCTATTGGCCCAACATGTCCCAGAAAGTAAAGGAGTTTTGTGTCTCCTGTGCCACCTGTCAAGCCAGTGGTAAGACAGGTGGACACCCAAAGGCCCCCCTCATTCCACTTCCAGTGGTGGGGGTCCCCTTTGAAAGAGTGGGTGTGGACATAGTGGGTCCACTTGAACCTCTCACAGCCTCAGGGAACGAGTATATCCTAGTGGTAGGCCACTAGGTACCCTGAAGCAATTCCCCTTAGGTCCACTACTGTCCCCGCAGTAGCTAAAGCACTCATTGGTATCTTTACCAGAGTGGGATTTCCTAAGGAGGTGGTGTCTGACAGGGGTACCAACTTCATGTCAGCATACCTAAAGCATATGTGGAATGAGTGTGGGGTGACTTACAAATTCACCACACCATACCATCCACAAACCAATGGTCTTGTAGAAAGGTTTAACAAGACCTTGAAAGGCATGATCATGGGGCTCCCTGAAAAGCTCAAAAGGAGATGGGATGTCCTCTTGCCATGTCTGCTTTTCGCCTACAGAGAGGTGCCTCAGAAGGGAGTAGGGTTTTCCCCCTTTGAACTTCTGTTTGGCCATCCTGTAAGGGGACCACTAGCTCTTGTAAAAGAAGGCTGGGAGAGACCTCTTCATGAGCCTAAACAAGATATAGTGGACTATGCACTAAGCCTACGTTCCAGGATGGCAGAGTACATGGAAAAGGCAAGCAAAAACCTTGAGGCCAGCCAACAACTCCAGAAGATGTGGTATGACCAAAAGGCTGCTATGGTTAAATTTCAGCCGGGCAGAAAGTCTGGGTTCTGGAGCCTGTGGCTCCCAGGGCACTTCAGGACAGATGGAGTGGCCCTTACCCAGTGCTATAAAGAAAGAGTGAGGTCACCTACCTGGTAGACCTAGGCACTAGCAGGACCCCCAAAAAGGTGATCCATGTGAACCGCCTCAAACTCTTTCATGACAGGGCAGATATGAATCTGTTGATGGTAACAGATGTGGACCAGGAAGCTGAAAGTGAACCTCTCCCTGATCTCCTCTCCACATACCCTAAAGATGGCTCAGTTGATGGAGTAGTCTATTCAGGACACCCTCTCTGGCCAACAACAATCTGACTGTAGGAAGGTCTTACAACAGTTTGCTGAGCTCTTTTCCCTAACCCCTGGTCAGACACACCTGTGTACCCATGATGTGGACACAGGAGACAGCATGCCTGTCAAAAACAAAATTTTCAGACAGTCTGACCAAGTTAAGGAAAGCATCAAAGTGGAAGTCCACAAGATGCTGGAATTGGGAGTCATTGAGCACTCTGACAGCCCCTGGGCTAGCCCAGTGGTCTTAGTCCCCAAACCTCACACCAAAGATGGAAAGAGAGAGATGAGGTTTTGTGTGGACTACAGAGGACTTAATTCTGTCACCAAGACGCCCATCCCATTCCAAGGGCAGATGAATTGATTGACAAACTAGGTGCTGCCAGATACTTGACAGCAGGGTACTGGCAAATCAAAATGGCACCAGGAGCAAAAGAAAAGACAGCCTTCTCCACACCTGATGGGCACTATCAGTTTACCGTTATGCCCTTTGGTTTAAAGAATGCCCCTGCCATCTTCCAAAGGTTGGTGAATCAAGTCCTTGCTGGCTTGGAGTCCTTTAGTGCAGCTTATCTTGACGATATTACTGTCTTTAGCTCCAGCTGGCAGGATCACCTATTCCACCTGAAGGTTTTGAAGGCCCTGCAAGCAGCAGGCCTCTCTATCAAGGCATCCAAATGTCAGATGGGGCAGGAACTGTGGTTTACTGTGGTTTACTTGGGACACCTTGTAGGTGGATGCCAAGTTCAGCCACTCCAGCCCAAGATCCAGACTATTCTGGACTGGGCAGCTCCAAAAACCCAGACTTAAGTCAGGACATTCCTTGGCTTGACTGGGTACTACAGGAGGTTTGTGAAGGGGTATGGATCAATTGTGACACCCCTCACAGAACTTACCTCCAAGAAAATGCCCAAGAAGGTAAACTGGACTGTAGAATGCCAACAGGCCTTTGACACCCTGAAACAAGCTATGTGCACAGCACCAGTTCTAAAAGCTCCAGATTACGCCAAGCAGTTCATTGTGCAGACTGATGTCTCTGAACATGGGATAGGGGCAGTTTTGTCCCAAACAAATGATGATGGCCTTGACCAGCCTGTTGCTTTCATTAGCAGGAGGTTACTCCCCAGGGAGTGCCTTTGCTGTGGTTTGGTCCCTGAAGAAGCTGAGACCATACCTCTTCGGTACTCACTTTGTAGTTCAAACTGACCACAGACCTCTCAGATGGCTAATGCAAATGAAAGGTGAAAATCTGTTGAGGTGGTCCATCTCCCTACAGGGAATGGACTTTCAAGTGGAACACAGACCTAGCACTGCCCATGCCAATGCAGATGGCCTTTCCAGCTTCTTCCACTTAGAAAATGAAGACTCTCTCGGGAAAGGTTAGTCTCATCCTCTTTCGTTTGGGGGGGGGGGGGGGGGTTGTTAGGAAATGCCTCCTTGGCATGGTTACCCCCTGACTTTTTGCCTTTGCTGATGCCAAGTTATTATTTGAAAGTGTGCTGAGGCCTGCTAACCAGGCCCCAGCACCAGTGTTCTTTCCCTAAAACTGTACCTTTGTTTCCTCAATTGGCACACCCTGGCATCCAGGTAAGTCCCTTGTAACTGGTACCCCTGGTACCAAGGGCCCTGATGCCTGGGAAGGTCTCTAAGGGCTGCAGCATGTCTTATGCCACCCTGGGGACCCCTTACTCAGCACAGATACACTGCTTGCCAGCTTGTGTGTGCTGGTGGGGAGAAAATTACTAAGTCAACATGGCACTCCCCTCAGGGTGCCATGCCAACCTCAAACTGCCTATGGCATAGATAAGTCACCCCTCTAGCAGGCCTTATAGCCCTAAGGCAGGGTGCACTATACCATAGGTGAGGGCATAGGTGCAAGAGCACTATGCCCCTACAATGCCTAAGCAAAACCTTAGACATTGTAAGTGCAGGGTAGCCATAAGAGTATGGTCTGGGAGTCTGTCATACATGAACTACACAGCACCATAATGGCTACACTGAAAACTGGGAAGTTTGGTATCAAACTTCTCAGCCCAATAAATGCACACTGATGCCAGTGTACATTTTATTGTGAAATACACCCCAGAGGGCATCTTAGAGATGCCCCCTGAAAACATACCCGACTTCCAGTGTGGGCTGACTAGTTTTGCCAGCCTGCCACACACCAGACATGTTGCTGGCTACATGGGGAAAGTGCCTTTGTCACTCTGTGGCTAGTAACAAAGCCTATACTGGGTGGAGGTGCTTCTCACCTCCCCCTGCAGGAACTGTAACATCTGGCGGTGAGCCTCAAAGGCTCACCCCCTTTGTTACAGCGCCCCAGGGCACTCCAGCTAGTGGAGATGCCCGTCCCCTCCGGCCACGGCCACACTTTTGGCGGCAAGGCCAGAGGAGATAATGAGAAAAACAAGGAGGAGTCACTGGCCAGTCAGGACAGCCTCTAAGGTGACCTGAGCTGAGGTGACTGACTTTTAGAAATCCTCCATCTTGCAGATGGAGGATTCCCCCAATAGGATTAGGGATGTGCCCCCCTCCCCTCAGGGAGGAGGCACAAAGAGGGTGTAGCCACCCTCAGGGCTAGTAGCCATTGGCTACTAACCCCCCCAGACCAAAACACACCCCTAAATTGAGTATTTAGGGGCTCCCAGAACCTAGCAAGATAGATTCTTGCAACCTGAAGACGAAGAAGGACTGCTGACCTGAAAGCCCTGCAGAGAAGACGGAGACACCAACTGCTTTGGCCCCAGCCCTACCCGCCTGTCTCCCCACTTCAAGAAAAACTGCAACAGCGACGCGTACCCCAGGGTCCAGCGACCTCTGAAGCCTCAGAGGACTACCCTGCATCTAAAAGGACCAAGAACTCCTGAGGACAGCGACTCTGCTCCAAAGAAGAAACAACTTTGCAACAAAGAAACAACTTTTAAAGGACTGCACGTTTCCCGACGGAAGCGTGAGACTTTCCACTCTGCACCCGACGCCCCCGGCTCGACCTGCAGAGAAACAACACTACAGGGAGGACTCCCCGGCGACTGCGACCCTGTGAGTAGCCAGAGTTGACCCCCCTAAGCCCCCCCAGCGACGCCTGCAGAGGGAATCCAGAGACTCCCCCTGACCGCGACTGCCTGCTTCTAAGAAACCAACGCCTGGTAAAGACACTGCACCCGCAGCCCCAGGACCTGAAGGATCCGACCTCCAGGGCAGAAGCGACCCCCAGGTGGCCCTCTCCCTTGCCCAGGTGGTGGCTACCCCGAGGAGCCCCCCCCCCTTGCCTGTCTGCTTTGCTGAAGAGACCCCTTCCCATTGAACTCCATTGCAAACCCAACGCCTGTTTGCACTATGCACCCGGCCACCCCCGTGCCGCTGAGGGTGTACTTTTTGTGCTGACTTGTAACCCAACGCCTGTTTGCACTATGCACCCGGCCACCCCCGTGCCGCTGAGGGTGTACTTTTTGTGCTGACTTGTACCCCCCCCCCCAGTGCCCTACAAAACCCCCCTGGTCTGCCCTCCGAAGTTGCGCGTACCTACCTGCTGGCAGACTGGAACCGGGGCACCCCCTTCTCCCATTGAAGCCTATGGGGGTCATTACAACATTGGCGGTAAAAGGCGCTTACCGCCGTGCAGAAGACCGCCAATACACCGCGGCGGTAGTCCGCCACAGCTATTATGACACACATCTCGGAATGCCGAAATACAGACACCCATACAACTCCGCCACACCAAAGGTCAGTGTTAAAGTGGCGAATACAAAACCTCCACCTACACGCCAACAGAAACATGCCCATGCTATTACGACCTACGAATCCACGCGGCGGTCTTTCAACCGCGGTATTCCATTGGCGGTATACACCGCCGCGCTCAAAATACACACACATCTCAAAAACACCGCCACATTGGACAATTCGAAATACACACACCTGATACACATCCAAACACCACTCCCACACACCCAATAAAATATAAAACACACACCCACATCACCCACAAACCCCTACGAAAAAAATTCACGGACGAAGGCCATAGAGACAGCACAGCCAAGACAACACCACCATGCAGAGGCACACAACACCATCACCCACACCACATCCACGCACAAAACACCACACACCACTACACATCACCACACACATCAACACTCACACCGCCCCACACATCACACACACCACCCCATGTCACGCCAAAGACACCCCCGCTTCTCCGAGGAGGAGCTCAGGGTCATGGTGGAGAAAATCATCCAGGTAGAGCCACAGCTATTTGGCTCACAGGTACAGCACACCTCCATAGCCAGGAAGATGGAGCTATGGCGCAGAATCGTGGACAGGGTCAACACTGTGGAACAGCACCCAAGAAATCGGGAGGACATCAGGAAGAGGTGGAACGATCTACGGGGGAAGGTGCGTTCAACGGTCTCCAGACACAACATCGCGGTTCGGCGGACCCCCACCTCCTCCCCCACAACTAACAACATGGAAGGAGCAAGTCTTGACCATCATGCATCCAGAGGGCCTCGGAGGAGTCAGAGGTGGATGGGACACTGGTAAGTCAAATCTTAACTATCATATCCCCCACTCTACCTGCATGCTATCACACACCCACATCCTCACCCCCTCCCCTATCAGTCCAACTCCTCACTAATGTACTAATAACACAAACCACCCATCCCAACACCAAGCCCTGCATGACACAACTAAGCATGGTCACCCCTCACTAAAGCATGGCCACTGCACATACCCAGAACACCCCCTAACCATCATCACACAAGCCCCCACACAGGAATGCCTGCACTGGGGTACACAGACACCCACCCATTGCACACTATCACACACACAAATGCATTAATTATGCTCTTATGCCCCTGAAGGAACCCGAAGGACCGTCACCACACCAGAGGGTCCAGACAACACCACTCCACCCCCAGAAGAGGCCCACAGTGACGATAGCAGCTCTGTCCTACTGGATCCTGATGACCAGCCCGGGCCATCATGGGCTTCGGGACAGTCGGTTCCCCTTGCACAGGCACAGCCCAACACTGACCTTCCACCCTCTGGTAACACCAGCACAGCACCCACCCAGCGGGCCCATACCTCCCTACCCAGGACAGGTCAATCAGCGGTGTGTCCACCACTACAGGGAACCCAGGAGAACCCACCACCCCAACAACAACAGGGACCTGGGGGCAGTGGTAGTGGGCACACGGTCCAGGGGACGGAGGCACAGGAACACAGGGGAACTGGGAGGGCTGCTGTGCGACAGGGGGCGGACAGGCCAAGGGAACCCACTCTCCACGAGGCCCTCACCTCCATCATGGGAGCATACCACCACTCCCAGGAGACAATGGCCACGGTCCTGGCCAAGTTTCAGGAGACCCAGCGCCTGCAGGAGGAACAGTATTTGGGGTTCAGGGAGGAGCTCAGGACCATCAGCTCCGCCCTGGGCACCATCGTAGGGGTGCTGAAGGACATACAGAACACCTTGAGGGACACCGTGGCACTCCAAGGGGCCCCTGACAGTAGCCAGGACGATGAACTGCCCACCACCTCCGCCGGCGCTAGTGGACAGGACGACCCGCCACAGGACCACCACACCAGCACCCCACCCCCTGCAGACGGACAACCACCACGCAAGCGGTCCCTGAGAGCCAGGAACAGGACAGAGCAAGATGGCAAGACCCCCGCCAGGAAATGAGACCACCCTGATTGTCCCCCCACTGACCCACTTTGTTACCCTGTCCATACTTGAACTGCCCCAGCTCCACTTCCTATGCCCAGATGGGCAGTGCACCTGTAAGACTAATAGACTGGACTCTGCCATGGACATTCCTCCGCCATCACCCATCCTCATATTACAACCCCCTCCCATTTCTGAGCACTTCAATAAACACCCTTGAAAAACAAAACAATCTGGAGTCAGTCTGTGAGATTGTAAATATGTATTATCAATGACAGAGTCATAATGCGTTTCCCATTGTAAAGCCAACATACCTATGTCACACATCACAAGTCCTTGAAGGATGCAAGCAGATGACACACGTTGGTAACCACACCTGTGAAACCGTAATGGAAAGGTACAACTCAGTTACCAAATACTGGTTGAAATCGACAGACAGGATAGAGGTAGACGTGTGAAAGTTAATGTAATGGTAAAAATGAAAATGTTCTCACCTGTGTCTCACTGGAAATATTGCTGTATGACTGACTCCCTGTTGTCGTTGTCTTCTTCCTCAGCTTCCTCCTCATCACTGTCCACAGGCTCCACGGCTGCCACAACACCATCTGGACCATCCTCCTGCAGAAAAGGCACCTGGCGTCGCAAAGCCAAATTATGAAGCATCGAGCAGGCGATGATGATCTGGCACACCTTCTTCGGTGAGTAGAATAGGGAACCACCTGTCATATGGAGGCACCTGAACCTGGCCTTCAGGAGGCCGAAGGTGCGTTCGATCACCCTCCTAGTCCACCCATGGGCCTCATTGTAGCGTTCCTCTGCCCTGGTTCTGGGATTCCTCACTGGGGTCAGTAGCCATGACAGGTTGGGGTAACTAGAGTCAACTAATAGCCACACACAGTGCCTCTGGTGTTGAGCCTTCATATCAGGGATGCTGCTATTCCGCAGGATGTAGGCGTCATGCACTGAGCCAGGGAACATAGCATTAACCTGGGAAATGTACTGGTCTGCCAAACAGACCATCTGAACATTCATCGAATGATAACTCTTCCTGTTTCTGTACACCTGTTCACTCCTGTGGGGGGGACCAGAGCTACATGGGTCCCATCAATGGCACCTATGACGTTGGGCATATGTTCAAGGGCATAGAAGTCACCTTTCACTGTAGGCAAATCTTCCACCTCAGGGAAAATGATATATCTCCTTACGTGTTTCAGCAGGGCAGACAACACTGTGGACAAAACGTTGGAAAACATAGGCTGGGACATCCCTGATGCCATGGCCACTGTTGTCTGGAATGACCCACCTGCAAGGAAATGGAGCACTGACAGCACCTGCACGTCAGGGGGGATTCCAGTCGGATGGAGGATTGGTGACATCAGGTCTGGCTCTAACTGGGTACATAGTTCCTGGATTGTGGCACGGTCAAACCTGTAGGTGACGATGACATGTCGCTCTTCCATTGTCAACAGGTCCACCAGCGGTCGGTACACCGGAGGATTCCGCCATCTTCTCACATGTCCCAGCTGACGGTGCCTACGAAGGACAACAGCGATGAATCAGTCATTTATCATCCAGGTATGTACCCACAGTTACACACAAGACTACACCAATCACAAAACCCTTCCTGTATGTGTGTTGAGTGTAGGCCTAGCTATGTGTGATGCAGAGCTAAATGAAGCCATGTGGGCCCCTGAAATGGCGGCTGCCTGACCTCTGAACTGGGACAATGGGATTGTGGGGCAATAGCGCTGGCGTTGCACACTGTGGCGGTAGGCGGTCGTAGACCGCGGCGCAATGCTGCATTGGTAAACATTGGACCCTATGGGTCCCAGGAGCCAATGAACAGGTGCGCCGGCGGTGATGATGCGCAACGCCGCGGACGTCACTGCCATTTTCTATCTGTTCAATCACTAGATACCTGACCTTCGACAGGAGAGGACCTACACTGCAAGTGCTGCTGTGACCTCGGTCTGGAAGCAATGATGGCTGCTGCGTCTGGGGAAAGGGCCCCTGCCTTCACTGCTCAGGAGTTGGAGAAACTGGTAGACGGGGTCCTCCCCCAGTACACGCTACTCTACGGTCCTCCAGACCAACAGGTTAGTACACAGGGAGCACATTGTATGGGCTAGGCCTGGGTGGAGAGGGCTGGTTGGAAGAGGGAAGGGGGCAGAGTTCATAGAACATTAATGCATGTGAATTAATGGGCCACATGGCCAGAGTAGGGAGGGGGCCACTCTCATCGACGGTGCAGTTGGTAATGACTGTTCCTCTTCCCTTTGTGAATGTCATTTAGGTCAGCGCCCACCAGAAGATGGACATTTGGTGTGCCATCGCCAAGGAGGTCCGGACCCTGGGGGCCAACCAGAGACGGGGCACCCACTGCCGGAAAAGATGGGAGGACATTCGCCGCTGCAGCAAGAAGACGGCGGAGGCTCAGCTGGGGATGGCCTCCCAACGTGGGAGGGGTGCCCGTCGCACCATGACCCCCCTGATGTTCTGGATCCTGGCGATGGCCTTCCCGGAGTTGGATGGGCGCTTGAGGGCATCACAGCAGACACAAGGGGGTGAGTACAACCTCATTCTGCGGAGTTTGCGCGCAGTAGAGGGGTCTGGGTGGGGGAGGAGGCCTGTGGGTGTACCTAGGCCAGCCAGAAACACGAAGAATAGGTCCCACTGTAATGCAGCCCATGTGTCACTCTCTTCACCTCAGTAGAGTGCCAAGTCGAGGTATAGTTGCCCCTGTGGCATCCATGTGTGCAGATGTCCACCATTGCCATGTAGGTATGCCATGCACTCAACCTGTCTTTCTTCTGTCCCCCCCCCCTTTTTCTGCTCTCCCTGTTCTTTTTTACATCAGCATCATCAGGCGGAGGTACAGTGGCACCGGAGCACGAGGGAGCTGCATCCCACATGGCCATGGAGGGCCACACCACGGACTCAGAATGCACCAGTGGGACGGAGGGCGAGGGGAGCTTCACGTCGGCTACCGGATCACCAAGCAGCGACACGGACTCGTCCGCCGATGGGGGCTCCCTTGTGGTGGCGGCACCATCTGTGCCCCCACTTCTACAGGTACAGCCACCACCTCCCCTACCAGCACCGCCCTCCCAGCAGCCCCTCAGCGTTTGCCCCGTGCCCGCTCACCCAGGAGGGTGGGCATCACCTTCGCCCCAGGCACCTCAGGCCCTGCCCCAGTCACCCCTGCTGCCCTCAGTGAGGAGGCCATTGACCTCCTCAGGTCACTCACTGTTGGGCAGTCTACCATTGTGAATGCCATCCAGGGTGTAGAACGAGAGTTGCAACACGGTAATGCATTCCTGGAGGGCATTCATTCTGGTCAGGCTGTCCTTCAGCGAACCCTGCAATCTCTGGCCTCAGCACTGATGGCAGCCATTGTCCCTGTGTCTAGCCCCCCCCCTCCTACCTCCTCCACCCAGACCCAATCCCCTGTACCCCAGCCCATCCCAAGCACACCTACAGACCAGCATGCACACAAGTCAGCACACACAAGTAGCTCAAGCAAACATAGGCACCACACAACCCACAGGCACTCACGCAAGCCTTACCCACATATAGACACAGCAACATCCCCTGCCTCCACTGGGTCCCCCTCCTCCTCTTCTCCCTCCTCCCTCCCAGTCTCGTCTACACACAAACCTGCATGCACCACATCTACAGGCACCAGGAATCGCACGAGGACACCCAGCACCACAAGCCGCTCACCTGCACTCACCACCTCCACTGCCATTTACACGTCCCCTGTGTCCTCTCCCAGTGTGTCTGTGACACCCCCTCCCAAAGTGCGCAAACGCCGGCAATCCCACACCCAACATCCATCCACCTCACAACAGCCTCCAGTACCTGCACCTGCACCCAAAACACCTAAAGTGACACCTCCTACAACCACCTCCTCTTCCTCTACTCCCAGGCCCCCTCCAACTACCCATCCCAGTGTTCGTCAGAAACTGTCCCTCTGTAAAGTTGACCTTTTTGCCCCCCACCCCCCCTCCAATTCATCAGTCCCGTCGTAGCGCCTCAGCCAAAAAGCCTCCAATACCAGTGGTGTCTGTTCAAGGTATGTGGAGTGCACCGGCCACCAGGGCAGGCAGTGTGACCCGGAGCCAAGGCATTGGCAGCCCAACCCCTGTAAAGGCTCTGAAATTGGAGAGTGGACGACGGGACTGTGTGAAGACTCCTGGTGGGAAAACAACTCACATGGGTTCCAAGGGGATTGGAGAGTCAGCTGTGACTCCACCAAAGGTGGGGAAGGGCCAGAGGAAGTCTGCCCAGCCTGTTGTGAGTATCACGGCGGAGAAGGGCGCCATCATTCCCGGCGGTCGAGACCCAACCGCCAGCACCGTCGTCACTGGTCAGGAGACCACCGTCACCGCCGGAGTCATAGCCCAGGAGGGCCCAAGTATTGTCACTGGTCAGGAGACCACCGCCACCGCCGGAGTCATAGCCCAGGAGGGCCCAAGTATTGTCACTGGTCAGGAGACCACCGCTGGAGTCATAGCCCAGGAGGGCCCAAGTATTGTCACTTGGCAGGAGACCACCGCCTGAATCATAGCCCAGGAGGGCCCAAGTATCGTCACTGGTCAGGAGACCACCGCCGGAGTCATTGCCCAGGAGGGCCCAAGTATCGTCACTGGTCAGGAGACCACCGCCGGAGTCATAGCCCAGGAGGGCCCAAGTATCGTCACTGGACAGGAGACCACAGCCGGAGTCATAACCCAGGAGGGCCCAAGTATCGTCACTGGTCAGGAGACCACCGCAACCGCCAGAGTCAGTGCCCAAGAGGACCCAAGTATCATCACTGGTCAGGAGACCACCGCCGGAGTCATAGCCCAGGAGGGCCCCGGCTGCCACAGCCCAGGTGGGCTATGAGGGAACGTCATGCGACACACCAATGCCCAGTCTAGGGAACGTCATGCCACACACCAATGCCCAGTGTAGGGAACGTCATGCCACACACCAATGTCCGTACCAGAACCGCCATGGCAAAGCACAGCTGAACAGTCCCGAACCGCCATGGTGAAGTCCGCTGAACAGGGCAAGCACCGCCATGGCAAAGCACCGCTGAACAGTCCCGAACCGCCATGGTGAAGACCGCTGAACAGGGTAAGCACCGCCATGGCAAAGCACCGCTGAACAGTCCCGAACCGCCATGGTGAAGACCGCTGAACAGGGCAAGCACCGGGTAAGAATGAATAGACCGCCACATCAAGCATCCTTATCCCATGTGCAGCTGGGACAGTAACAGGACAGGAACTTTCACGGGGAGACTAATCCAGTCTGGGCACCAGTCCCCCTCACGAGCCACTGGCGGATGTTATCTACTTGCGAAATTGAGGCTTTGCACTCCCCAGGATGGCACAGTGGGCAAGCCACCCACTGTAGTGACTTGAGAGACTGTGGCTTTGCACTCCCCAGGATGGCACAGTGGGCAAGCCACCCACTGTAGAGACTTGAGAGACTATGGCTTTGCACTCCCCAGGATTGAACAGTGGGCATGGAGCCCCGTCGTGGATCTGGCTTTGCAGTCATCCGGCTGAGGTGCCCCTCCTTCCCTTCCCCCTGAGGTGCCTGTAGTATTTCTATCTGATGCCCCGGCAGTGTTCTCTACGATTGTGGTCAGGTATCTTTTGTGGGCCGCGCCCATGCATTTTTGGACTAGTGGTGCACGGACATTGATATGTACATATCTGCACTACTTCTCATACTGTATATATTTCTCCCAGATTTTCGTATATATCTGTATATTTTTGCAAGACTTGTTTATTGCAACATTACAATGTTTGAACGGATTTCGCTTTGTCTTTGCATTCTTCCGGGGGGATTGTGGGTTGTTACTGTGATGTTTGGAAATGCATTGCTGTGTATGTTGTAATATGCGAGGGTGGGGGTGGGGGTGTTTCGTGGGTGTCCCCCTAACTTTTGCCTCCCCCATGTCGTAGGTGCAGTACTCACCGTTGTCTTCGGCGCCTACGTAGATGGTGGTCGTAGAGGAGCAGAAAGACAAGCGCAGGGAGTATTTGTAGTTCCGGCTCCATGGAGTCCTCGTTCCTCGTGGGATGTGTTCAGGTGAGCGTTTTCCCATTGCAGCAACTGTTTCCGCCGTGTTTTTATCCACGGTGAATCCACCCCGGAAAAGGTGGCGGATTGGCGGGTTGTAATACTATGGGCAGTACATTGTCTTCCGCCTGTCTGTTGGCGGTGACCGCTGCGCTGCTTGTCTGTACCGCCGTGGCGGGCGGTGTGTTAAAGTGGCAGTCTTTGTTGGAGGTTTCCGCCAGGTTCATGATTCCCTTTTTTTGTCCGCCGGCCTGTTTGCGGTATTACCGCCGCTTTAACACCGTCCGCCAGGGTTGTAATGACCCCCTATATGTTTTGGCCACCACTTTGACCTCTGCACCTGACCGGCCCTGAGCTGCTGGTGTGGTAACTTTGGGGTTGCCCTGAACCCCCAACGGTGGGCTACCTTGGACCCAACTTTGAACCCTGTAGGTGGTTTACTTACCTGCAAAACTAACAAACACTTACCTCCCCCAGGAACTTTTGGAAATGTCACTGTGTCTAGTTTTAAAATAGCTTATTGCCATTTTTGTGAAAACTGTACATGCTATTTTGCTGATTCAAAGTTCCTAAAGTACCTAAGTGAAATACCTTTCATTTAAAGCATTGCTTGTAAATCTTGAACCTGTGGTTCTTAAAATAAACTAAGAAAATATATTTTTCTATACAAAAACCTGTTGGCCTGGAATTGTCTTTGAGTGTGTGTTCCCCATTTATTGCCTGTGTGTGTACAACAAATGCTTAACACTACCCTCTGATAAGCCTACTGTTCGACCACACTACCACAAAATAAAGCATTAGAATTATCTCTTTTTGCCACTATCTTACCTCTAAGGGGAACCCTTGCACTCTGTGCATGCTATTTCTTACTTTGAAATAGTACATACACATACAGAGCCAACTTCCTACAACTGCCCTTCAAGTTCACAACAACTTCTCCTTCAGGGCACATAGGCCCTCATTATGACATTGGTGGTAAATTCTGAATACCGCCGCAGTGACTGCCACCAACATACTGCCGCAATGGCGAACATCCATCCGCCAGATTATGAGACAAACACATAAAACCGACAGAAAACTGCCACAACCACAAATCCACCAGACCCACTGAACGTAATAAACTGTCGGAACAACCACCCATACCTTTACTCCACCAATACTACGCCCTCAAATAATGACCCACGAATCACCACAACAAACATTCAACGGTGGTAAACTATTGGCGGTGAACACCGCCAAGGCGGACAAGGCCGCCCAAATGCAAAGCAAGACAACATTGGCCAGAACAAAAAAACCACACCCAACACCAATTCACACACCCACCAACAGCACTATAAAATACACACCCATATCACCCACAATTCTTTGCGAACACGACAAGACGGATACACTGGGCGATGCTAACACAAAAGAGAACTGCACACACATCACAACTATCTATTCATCTCACACGCACCACACAACACACATTCCACCACATCACACATCACCCTCTGCACAACCTACACACACCACACAACACCCATGTCCCCACAAAGGCACCCCCATTTCACTGATGAGGAGTTGTGGATCATGGTTGAGGAAATAGTCAGAGTAGAGCCACAGTTGTTTGGAGCACAGGTCCAGCAGATATCCATTGCCAGGAAGATGGAGCTATGGCGGAGGATCGTGGACAGGGTGAATGTTGTAGGACTACATCCACGCACAAGGGACGACATCAGGAAGAGCGGGAATGACCTACGGGGGAAGGTGCGTTCCATTGAAACAAGGCACCAGCTCACCATCCAGAGGACTGGCGGTGGACCCCCACCTCCCCCCCCTCAGTTTACCGCATGGGAGGAGCAAGTCTTGGCAGTACTGCATCCTGAGGCACTCACTGGAGTTGCTGGAGGACTGGACACAGGTAAGTCAGCATTTACTACCTATCACCCCCATACCTGCATGCCACCACCACACCTCACGCTGACACCTATCACCCCACGCCATCCAACACACTGCACCACCACAGTTAACAAATCTAAATGCCAAGCCCTGCATGTCATACCCACTGCATGCAAATCTCTTCCAGCCCTGCATGTACACCCACCAACAATGCATGCACAGCATAGAGAACTAAAATTTCCACAATCCATCACCATACACAAACAAAGGTGGCAGGGCAACATCAATAGTATAGGGGAATCTAGTGATGCAGAATATGTCACAGGCATGTAGCATAATACCCCTCTTACATCCCCACAGTTGCCCCAGCCAATCTCAGCGGCGAGGAGGTGCCATGGCTACCCAGTCCCCCACCAGAAGATGACCCCAGTGATCACAGCAACCCTGGAGCTCTGGATCTGGATGAACTCCCTGGCCCATCAGGGACCACTGGTCAGTCAGCTACCCCAGCCCACACCCAGTCCACTACAGAGCCTCCCCTCTCAGAATCTAACACCACAGCAGCCACTCAACGTCCCCAGACCTCTGTCCCCAGGACTCATCAATCAGTAGTGTGCCCACCTGTACAGGGACCCCAGTCCACACCTCACAGACAAGACAATGAGGGTCAGTGGAAGTGGACACACCATTCAGGGGATACAAGCACAGTGGGTCATGGACGGTCGGAGGACAGCTGTGCGCCAGGGGGAGGACAGGCCCAGGGAACCAACTGCCCAGGAGGCACTTAATAATGTCCTGGGGGCTTAGCGAAAATCCCAGGACAAGATGGGTCAGCTGATAAATATCATGCAGGAGAACCAGCGAGTGCATGGGGAACAACACCAGGAGATCAAGCAAGAATTGCAGGCCCTGAACACCACCATGGTCTCCATTGCAGGGGTGCTGGGTGATATGGCCAACATCATGATGGGCTATACAGCACACCAGAAGGCCCCTTCCAATAGCTAGTATAATGACCAGCCCTCCACATCTGCTGCAGCTGGTGGACAGGAGGACCTGCAACAGGACCCACAGGCCACCAGCACCCCTCCCCCTGCAGAAGGTGAACCATTATGCAAATGGTCCCTGCAACCCAGACAGACACCAGAGACAGGAGACAGTTGCCAAGATCAAGACCATCACCAGGAAATGAGACCCTCCTGAATGTCCCGCTTGTGTTCCACTGTGTCACCTTGTCCACTTTGAACTGCCATTGCTCCCTTTCCTATGCCCCTTGGACACTGGACCTGTGCCACAAACAGACTGGCCCACTACACTGGACTATTCCCAAACATCACCCCACTCTATTGCAATTTTCATTGTATGCCAAATTTCAGTAAATACTCTTGGACACAACTTGAGTAATAGTGCTTTATCTGAAGGTAATGTACAATTTATAAAACTGTTCTCAACTGCATGACCCTGTGTAAATGTCTAGTAATATGTATATCCATCATTCAAATCTGTCACAGCAGTCTGTATACATCACAGCATTACACTGTTGTAACCACACCACCATCTGCCATAAGGGAAGGCATGGGTGACAGTCAGGTGAGATCCAAAGGTAATGACTAGCATTATGCTACAGCCACACAGCACAACACTGAAATTGAGAAATGTTTAGTTCAACAGTATTACCTGAGTGACACTGGAAGTACTGCAGGATCATATGTGTCCTGGTGAACTCATCCTCCTCCTCTACCTCATTCTCACTGTCCTCAGTGTCCACTGTTGCCACAGCTGCATTGTCACCCTCCTCCTCCTGCAGATAGGGCACATGCTGTCTGAGGGACAAATTGTGCAACATGCAGCACAAAAAAAAAAATCCTGCAGACTTCTCAGGGGAGTAGCATAGGAATCCACCTGTCAGATGGAGGCACCTCAACCTAGCCTTCAGGAGCCCGAAGGTCCTTTCAACAATCCTCCTGGTATGCCCATGAGCATCATTGGACCTATTCTCAGCCCCTGCTTTCGGAATCCTAACAGAGGTCAGGGGCCAGGACAGGTTGGGGTAGCTGGAATCACCTGCAAGAAGTGAGGGACACACATTAGTCCTGCACAGTGGCATGGGGTATGACTCCTGAATGCATACACTGACATACATTGGGTGGGGACTCAAGCTCACCTATAAGCCACACTGTGGGGCATATTTATACTCCGTTTGCGCCG
Organism: Pleurodeles waltl; assembly: GCF_031143425.1. Classification (NCBI taxonomy): domain Eukaryota; kingdom Metazoa; phylum Chordata; class Amphibia; order Caudata; family Salamandridae; genus Pleurodeles; species Pleurodeles waltl. Next base: position 471,700,662 of record NC_090448.1, read on the forward strand.
AAATTGCCTCGTTTTTTTTTACGCAATTTCGACGCAAAACTAACTCCATATTTATACTTTGGCGTTAGACGCGTCTAGCGCCAAAGTCCATGGAGTTAGCGTCATTTTTTAGCGTGGACACCTACTTTGCGTTAATTATATGCAAGGTAGGCGTTCCCGTCTAAAAAATCGACTCCGAGGCATGTGCGTCGGATTTATACTCCCGGGCAAAAATCACGCCCGGGAGTGGGCGGGTCAAAAAAAAATGACGTACGGCCGCTTTTGCGCCGTTTTTTAGCGCCTGCAAAAGGCAAGCGTTAAGGGACCTGTGGGCTCTGAAGGAGCCCAGAGGTGCCCTCCCATGCCCCCAGGGACACCCCCTGTCACCCTTGCCCACCCCAGGAGGACACCCAAGGCTGGAGGGACCCATCCCAGGGACATTAAGGTAAGTTCAGGTAAATATTTTTTTATATTTTTTTTGTGGCATAGGGGGTCTGATTTGTGCCCCCCTACATGCCACTATGCCCAATGACCATGCCCAGGGGACAGAAGTCCCCTGGGCATGGCCATTGGGCAAGGGGGCATGACTCCTGTCTTTGCTAAGACAGGAGTCATTTCTATGGGGGTTGGGAGTCGTAAAAAATGGCGCAAATCGGGCTGAGGCGAAAAAATTGCCTCAACCTGACTTGCCCAATTTCTTGACGCCCAAGCCCCATATCCCCCTACGCCAGCGCTGCCTGGTGTACGTCGTTTTTTTTAACGCACACCAGACGGCGCCGGCGGCTAACGCCGGCTAACGTCATTCAATAAATACGGCGCCCGCATGGTGCTTCAGAATGGCGTTAGCCGGCGCTAATTTTTTTGACGCAAAACTGCATTGGCGCAGTTTTGCGTCAAAAAGTATAAATATGGGCCTCTGTGCCTCTGTAGTTGTGCCATCAGCTGTGGGAAACTGCTATTCCTCAGGACAAAGGCATCATACACCGATGCAGGAAGCTTGGCAGTGACGTGGGAGATGTACTGGTCAGCAAGGCACACCATCTGGACATTGAGTCAGTGGAAACTCTTCCTATTCCTGTACACCTGTTCATTGGCCCTGGGGGGGACTAAGGCAATATGGGTCCCGCCAATGGCCCCAATTACATGTGGTATATGTCCCATTGCATAGAATCCACCCTTCACAGTGGGTAAATCATCTACCTGGGAGAATGCAATGTAGCTGCACATGTGTTTGAGCATGGCAGACAAAACCCTTGCAAGCACAATAGAGAACACACATTCCTGCATCCAAGCCCACTGTCAACTGGAAAGAGCCAGTTGCCAAGAAATGGAGCACTGAGAGTACCTGCACAAGAGGGGGTATTACTGTGGTGCAACAGATAGCAGGTAGCAGATCAGGCTCCAATTGTGCACATAGCTCTGTGATTGTGGCCCTGTCCAGGTGATAGGTGAGTATGATGTGCCTGTACACCAGTGTAGCCAAGTCTACAAGGGGTCTATACACATGTGCTTGCCTCCTCCTCCTGTTCCTCCACAGTGGTTGGTACCTAAGGGACCCAAAAGTAAGAAGGGAGGGACAACAGAAACCATGAACACACTACAGCAGTGTACACAGAGAATGCTTGTATGTTGGACACTGGAATTGTATAGGTGAGTACATTCGAAAATAATGATGCACGTTTAAATCTGTACATGTGTACTAGCATTAGAAAATGGCAACCGCCTGTCCTGTATGCTGGGACAGGTGGAAGTGGCCTCACTCCGCTGGCATTCGCGTCATTGGCAGGAGGCGGTCTGCACCGCAGTGCAATTCCTGTTTGACTAACATGGCCGTCTATGGAGTATGGGAACCAATGATGATCAACGCCGGAGGTGACGGTGTTCACCACCGCAGACGTGACTGCCATTTTATTTCTACCACTTCAATTGATTCCTGTCTTTCCACAGGACGACATCTCCACTGCGTGTGCTGCTGTGACCTGTGTCTGGAACCTGCCATGGCACGTGCGACAGGGGAAAGGGCCCCAGCCTTCACGTCAGAAGAGTTGGAGAGGCTCGTGGATGGGGTCCTATGGGCAGTTGAATGGGCCTCCAGACCAACAGGTGAGTACATTATTGATAGGTTGCATGCGACATGGCTGCATGTAGATGTATGAGTGTGCCAGCAGTGTGTCATGGGGAGGTATGACTGGTGGCAGTGTTAATGCAGGTGTACGGGTCATGTGTGTCCCTGATGAGGGGCTAATGCAGTTTGTAGGCCATATGTGTGACAGGCTGGATTCTCTGGTTCATGGTGTCCTACTGTTTGTGTTTCTTCTGCAGGTCAGCGCTCATCAGAAGAAGGGGTTGTGGCGTGCCATCGCCAAGGAGGTACGGACCCTGGGGGTCTATAGCAGGCGGAGCACCCACTGCAGGAAATAGTGGGAGGACCTGAGACTCTGGGCATGGAAGTCCGCAGAGGCCCAGCTGAGGACGGCCTCCCAACGAGGGAGCGGTGCCCATCGGAACCTGACCCCCCTGATGGCCCACATACTGGCAGTGGGCAATCCTGAGTTGGATGCGCACTTGAGGGCATCACAACAGCCACAAGGGGTTGAGTACAGTGTGTTTGACAACCATCGCTGTTGCTTGGCATGGGATTTGGGTGCAGGGTACTAGTCAGAGGATGCCCCAATATGCCAGTTTAGACATTGCTGTGTGGTCCAGCTTAGGTTCATAGGGTGTAAAAGTGTTTTTGATAGCTAGGTAGCTGGCTTTCCATGGCAGACAGGGCATAATTGGTCCCAGTGGGTGTGTATCTGGCAGTGTTTGGCTCCTACCTGCTGTGGTACTTAGCCAATGGAATGCCAGTGTGGTCCATACTGCCCATTCTCAGGCTTAGTGGGTGACAGTGATGTGCATGCCATCTGTGCTGTTGGTGCTGTGATTGACCCTGTGCTCCCTTTCTTTCTCCCTCTCTCTCTCTCCTTTTGTCATCCTGTCCATGTGTGCATTAGCATCATCTGGCGAAGGAGCAGGAGCATTGGCGAGTAAGGGAGCTGCAGCCCACGGGACCCAGGAGGCAGAATCCATCGATGCCAAGGGGACCATTGGGACGGACGGGGAGCGGAGCACCACGGCGGGGATAGGAGGTGATACCACTGACTCTGATTCCTCCTCCAATGGGAGCTCCCTGGTGGTGGTGGACCCCTCTGGGACCACCCCAGCTACAGGTTCTAATACCATCCCCTGTACCAGCACCACCCTCCCAGTAGCGCCCCACTAAGGTGCCTGTGCCCGCTCACCCATGAGTGTGGGCATCTGCTATTGACCTCCTGAGATCCATCTCTGTAGGACAGTCAACCATAGTGAATGCCATCCAGGGGCTGGCCTCCCAGATGCAGCAATGCAATGCCGTCCTGGAGGGCATTCACCGTGGCTTGGAGGCCCTACAGAGATAATTTCAGGCTCTGGCCTCTTCACTGACGGCAGCTAGTGTCCATGTTTCTTCCATCCCCCCTCCAACTACCACTTCCCAGTCTCCTCACCCCTAACCCATCCCATGCACACATTGAGACAAGCATGCACACAAAACAACACACAAGACTCACACAGACAAACACAGGCAGCACACTTCAGTCCACATGCACTCACACAGCCAACAGACAGATGCATACACAACATCATCCACTGCCTCCACTGTCTCCCTCTCCTCCCTCACAGTCACATCCGCACTCACACCTGCATGCACTGCATCAACAGTCCCAGAACCTGCCACCTACACAGCCTTGCACACAGTCACTACAACAGCAGACTCACAGACATGCACACCACACACCACATGCGCAGTCACCACCACCACCATCACCACATCATTCAGCACACCCACCTCAGTTGCAGACACCACCACAACATCCATCCACATGTCCTGTTGTCGCGTGGGCTCTCATTATCCTAAATGAGACTACTGGATTTCTAGGTAGCAGGGTTGTTCCTGGTGTGGAGGACTAAGTCTTACCCACTCGGAAGGACCACTGTCACCCCAAATCCGGTTTCGCTCCGGCTAACTAGCAGTGCCTCATCTCTCCCAAGGGGAAGAGATGATTGGGCAGCCGAGCGCATGACATCTTTGGAACTTCTCAGGGAAGTCGTGGTCACTCAGATCCAAACCAGCTCTCTCATTTACAATATGATCTCATATACAAATGACAAAGGCAGTTTGAGTTTTATAGATTGTTTTAATAAAACGACAGCATTTTAGATATTAAGGCGTGAGCCGCAATAACCAGAACCATACAATACAGTAGGATTGAAATAGTCAGGAGGAGAGTGAAACATAAGAATAACGCTATCATGGTGTTAATGATTTCTACTCTCTCTCAGCTAGTTCTATTTCGAGCACAGCATGTTAAGCTTCTAACTTGCCTTTCAGATTCCCTGGGAAGCCATCAACCCTCATACCTGAGCAAAGACCTGTGATCTGGTTCAGCATCTGCAACGAGGCAGTCAGCGTCTAGTTGTGGTTCCCTGGTCGGAATCTCCCTCTTGCGTGTATTAGGACAAGGAAGTGTTTTTATAACTAACATGTCAGTGTGATCACAAAAATGTCCCTACGCAAGAATGCCAAAGACTAAACTCCTACCACGTCTATCGGCAATGTACCAGACTGTATCCTTGACTGAAGCACAGAGTGAACAAGAATGTGTTATTTAGAACTCCAGTGCTGAAGTAGGCTAAACAGTGTGATATAAAAAATAAAACAAGACCGTAGAACTGGCTATTTGAAAAATAACAGTACGAAGCTGAATAAAAAGCATTTAGAGCAAAGTGCACAGAGGCTCTAAGCTGCAAGCAAAGGAATAAAATACATCCAGGGCAAAATGCACAAAGGCGTAACGCCTGAAGCTAACGCGAAAAGGATACATAAAATTGACCACACTACACTGTTGGTCCTCACCCACCCTGTCTGCCCCCCCTCCAAAGACACAGAAACGCCCCAACTGCCATCCACCGCACACATGCCCACCGTCCATGCACATACACCCAAGTCCAGCACACCTCCTCCTCCTACAACCACTCCCTCTACCTCCACTCCCATCCCTCCTCCCACATCCCATCCCATTGGCCCTAAGAAGCTTTTCCTTGCCTGCCTTGACCTCTTCTCTTCTCCCCGTCCTGCCCGTAAGAGGAAGGTCCCACCCCCTCAGCCCAGTACCTCAAGCACACAGTCTGACACTGTACCACACCCAAAGTCTCCAGCAACCACTAAGGGGCACATGAGTGCGAAGCCGGCCCCCCACCCCAAGGACACTCCTCCATCCCCTAAAAGGAGGGCTAAAGTGCCACCCCTCCCAAACAGACAACCAAGACCATGGAGCCACCTCAAAAACCTACGGCCAAGGTGACCCCTCCCAAAAACCAAGGCCAAGGAGGCCCCTACAAAAAGTAAAACCCAAGGAGGCCCCTACAAAGACAAAGCCCACAGAGGCCCCTACAAAAAATTAGCTCAAGGAGGCCCCTACAAAGGCAACGCCCAAGGAAGCCCCCACAAGAACAAAGCCCAAGGAGGCCCCTGCAAAATCTGAGCCCAAGGAAGCCCCTACAAAATCTAAGCCCAAGGGGGCCCCTACAGACACTAAGCCCAAGGAGCCCCTTTATCATCAGAGGGCAGGGACCCCCTCCAGAACCAGTAGGCAAGGAGCACCCTACATCATCAGAAGTCAGGGACCCTCTCCTGGACCAGTGGCCAAGGACCCCCCTTCAGAACCAGTGGCCAAGGACACCTCTCCAGAACTAGTGGGCAGGGAGCTCCTCCATCATCAGAGGGCAGGCACCTCATCCAGGACCAGTGGCCAAGGACCCCCCTCCAGGACCAGTGGCCAAGGACCCCCCTCCAGAACCAGTGGGCAGGGAGCCCCCTCAGTATCCAGTGGGCAAGGAGCCCCCTCAGTATCCAGTGGGCAAGGAGCCCCCTCAGTATCCAGTAGGCGATAAGCCACCTCCAGAACCAGTGGACAGGGAGCCTCCTCATTATCCAGTGAGCAGGGAGCCCCCTTATTCTCCAGAGGGCAAGGAGTCCCCTCCAGAACCAGTGGGCAAGGGTCCCCTCCCCTACATCATCAGAGGGCAGGGACTCCCCTCAGAACCAGTGGCCAAGGACTCCCCTCCAGAACCAGTGGGCAGGGAGCCCCCTCCAGAACCAGTGGGCAGGGAGCCCCCTCAGTATCCAGTGGGCAAGGAGCCCCCTCAGTATCCAGTAGGCGATAAGCCACCTCCAGAACCAGTGGACAGGGAGCCCCCTCATTATCCAGTGGGCACGGAGCCCCCTTATTCTCCAGAGGGCAAGGAGTCCCCTCCAGAACCAGAGGGCAAGGGTCCTCTCCAGAACCAGTGGGCAAGGAACCCCTCAGTAACCAGTGGGCAAGGAGCCCCCTCAGTATCCAGTGGGCAAGGAGCCCAAACAGTAACCAGTGGGCAAGGGTCCCCTCAGTATCCAGTAGGCAAGGAGCCCCCTCCCAATGAGTGGCACCCCCCACTCACCCCAACCCCCCCTTCCCCCTGAGGTGCCTGCCCATTTCCGACATGATGTCCCTGAAAATTGGAGTCCTGATGTTGTCACGGGTCAAGTTGGGCCTTGGACTTTGCCCTGTGGCATTAGTGACTTTGAACTGGCCTTTGGGCGTGCATGTACATATGCAGTTGTATGTATTTTGATTCTGATTTGTTATCGAACATGATTATAGTGGTTGGAACAGAAGTATGTGTCCTAGCTTTCTTTGGTCCTGGGTTCTATTACTGTCTATTTATTCTGCGGCTGGTTCTGGGTGTGTGGTGTGTGTGTATGGTGTGTCTTGTGCATGTATGGTGTGTGTTGTGAGTGTGTGTGTCACTCTCCCCACCCTCTCTCCCTCCCTTGTATGCTAGGCGGCTGTACTCACCGTCGTCGGCGGCGTTGGTGCTCCAGGACAGCAATGGTGCGGTACAGCAATGGGAAGACTTGCAGTTCTGGTTCCATGGCGGCCGTGGACTCGTCTGTGTCCCTTGAGGTGAGTGTCGCCTTGTATATGATGTGTTTTCACCAGCCTTTTGGTGTCGTTGCTACTGCCCCGGAAATCCTGGCGTTGTGCTATGTCATAATATGGTGGGCATATTCTTGTCTTCCACTTGCTGTAGGTGGCTACAGCTGTGTTCAGTTGTCGTACCGCGCTGGTGGTTGGTGTGGCACATTGGCTATCTATGGGAGGTATCACTGCCATGGTCATTATTTGGTGGTCATTACCGCCAGCCTGGTGACTGGACTTTCGCCATCACCGGTGTGGCGGTAACCTGACCGCCAGAGTCATAATGACCACCATAATTTGGGTAATCTGTAATTTTCTCATGTTAATGCCATAAAGGACATTCATTTAAGTCCTAAAAGTGCAATCTGTGCAATAAGAGGGGTGCACAAGTACACTGATGCTACATTTTGTAGGAAGACATCCCAAAGAACAGACATCACCACAAGGAGGTCTCTATGTACCACAAGTACAATGGGATCAAGTGATTTCAAAATAGATACAGGAATGTGTAGCTTAAATTTAGCAACCAGAAATTGAGGAGCATTGTCGAATACATGGTAGGGAGAGACGTAATCTGAATTTGCAGACTGATGGCCAACCAGTGCTGCTCCCTGAGGTAAGTGAAATGCTTTCACACTGAAACAATGCAAAGCTACCACAATCTGCTATTGCTGCAGACACTAGTTCAAAAGAGATTTCTAGCTGCAGATTGCTTACCTTTTAATTTACCCAGATGTCAGACTGAATCAGGAAACTTTTGCTCGAGCAATACCCCTGTCCACGCGGTTGGGTGTCTCAGTTTGGCTCAGCGTAGCCCCGTTGGCACCGGAAATATGTCACGGTCACCTATATAGGCACCACCCAAGCAAGCGAATGTCAGTCCTTTTCTTTCCGCACTAGTTATCACAGATCCGGAGAGTGATATCCCTCTGTTGCTTTTTGACAGGCCTTTTTTTGATGTTTTGTCAAAGTTGTTTCTTGTTTGTGTGTCGAAGATGTCATCTAGGAAGGCAGGGTTCAAATCATGTGGCGCCTGTCACTGCGCCATGTCGGTTAGCGACCCTCACTTCGTCTGCCTCTGGTGTCTTCAGCGCAACCACGACTCCAAGTTCAAGAACTTCCGGGCCATGGCACCAAAAGCTTTGAGGGAGCGGGCCCTAAAGCTACTTGCAGCCCGGCAGTCGACAACACCAGCACACGTGGTTCCTCGGAGGTCTCGTTCCCGGTCCAGAAAGAGGTTGCAGGAATGCTCCAGGAGCCCAAAGTCCTCTTTGTGACACTGGAGGACCTTACGATACTTGGGGAAGAGGCACAAAAAGAAGTCCAAAGGACTTCCACTTCATCTTGTCCGTTGGCCGACGAGACGAGCAGGGAATATCAGCATTCCCGGCGTGGTTCTGCTGGGCCCAGTTCAACCTAGCACCTCCCTCCATTTAAAGGAGCCAGATCGACACTCACTCAAATAAAAGAACGCGTATTTGAGCGGACAGACCCCTCAGGCAGGCCTTTGGGCCCTGCGGGGTCAGAGGAGGCCCAATCAGGTCCCATGCTGGGTGCTTCGGCCGTGACTCTGATGGGGTCTTACGGATCTGACTCCAGGTCCGGACCGGTGCCGGTCATACCCAGGCAACCTTCTTGGGCGCTGGTCCCAACACCAATGCTCCTGGTGCCACTGACTCCCACTGGCACTATCAGCTTCATTCTCATTCTGGACGATCCGGAATGGCGCTGCACGGCACTGATTCCGGCAATGACGGTGCCCACAGGTGCCAAATCATTGCCTGAGCCTTAATTTTCACAGCCAGACATGTGAGAAGATTGGGTGGGATCACTGGACCCTTTGGAACACCAATTAGAAAGATTATGGACTGTTAGGGGTATGAGGAACTAGGAGAGGCCAGTGGACTGGACACCTCTCCAGATACTGGCTTGCTCTCTCCCCCACTGTGGCTACAGAGGAGAGAGCTTCCTATACAATGGTGGTGCGTAGGGCAGCGGAGGGCCTCAACCTCAAACTGCCCTCAGTGGTTGTCAAGACTAACATTTTGACTGAAGTGATTCAACCTGGTGCTTCCACTTCTGAACCCCTTCTGCCCTTTAATGAGGTACTTACAGACATCCTGCTGTGAACTTGGTTCAAGCCCAGCACAGGGCCTCCTGTGATTAAGACAATTACCTGCTGCCATCAACCCTAGTTTCCTCAGCCAACACCCCACCCCTTAGAACTTGGTAGTCCAAGCTTCAACTTCCCATAGTGCATTCCTTTCCGCTCCCCTGGACAGGGAATCCAAGAGGCTGGACCATCTTGGAAAGAAACAAATTGGTAGTCGTATTATCTAGACCGCACATCCCATTCAAAGTACAAGTGTAGGGCAAGTACAAACAAGCATAAAAAGTTGTTAAGTGTGTGCTAGTGGTATAGGGAATCCTACTACCAGAGATACCTATGGAAATGAGCCAAAGCCCATCAACTGCCAATAAATATAAGAAAAATGTATACCAAGGCACACTAAACAATGAATGCAGTAGTGCATATACCAGTCTTTGTCAAATAAAGTTCTGTAGACCAAAGTTCCAAGATTTGCTTTGAAGATTTATTGAAAGCCAAGTCCAGCTGCACATATTCTTCCAAGTATAACAAGTCCCAAGAAACAGCCAATGGTGACTCTCAAGTCTATAGATGTGCAAAATAGGAATCTCACTTACAAAAAGAAGTAATACACGAAGAGGGCTAAGGACATTCCAAAGTGTGAGATATCTTGTAAGGATATCCTACATAGGGTATTCTTTTGCCAAACAACTCATTAACAGTCTTATATGAAGTGATATAGTGATTACATTCAGAAACTCTAAAGGTCGAATTGTGATAAAAAAGCTGAGAAGTGAAGGGAATTAGATCACAAATATAATAGAAGATATGACAAATAGAGTTGGGAGACCGTATCAAGATTACAGAGTGGTTCAAATATAGGAGAGACCACCAGCAACCCATGTTGATAAGTAATAGTAGTAACGGAAAGAGTGCAGACCAATAGATACCTAGAAAAACTGAAGAAGAACATAGGAGTTTCTTAAGAATGTCCAGTGTAGAGAGAACCACTATTGCTCCTCAACTCAAGCCAAACTATGGAATAAACAGAAAAGCATGACTAATGTGGACAGGACATATATGTCATGGAGAAAAGATACTGGCCTGAACAACACAAACCTGCGTGAATCCAAAAAAGCGGCGCAATGAAGTGCCCAGGGGCATAGAAAGTAACAAAGGCCATAGTGTCTATGTCAACAAAGTTGCTGGTAAAGTAGTTAGGTAGTAATCAAAGTAGTAACCATAGTAGAAGCACTCTGTAACAAAAAATAACACAAGATGGACAAGATGACTAAAACATTCTCACATAAAGTGATCAACATCCAGGTGATGGTGTGGTATGCGATGTACAATTGCTAATGTGATGAAAGAAGTCCCCAGTGCAACACACCCAAACCTCACATTACGGCTCGCAGTGTGAGATGGGTATCATAAGTAGAGTAAGTCATGTGGTTGAGGCAAGTGCTCCTCGGTTGTTCACCAAGGTGATGGCAGTGGTCGCAGCTCATCTGCACAGGTTAGGGGTTTTAGTCTTCCCCTACCTTGACGACTGGAGGCGGGAAGCAACCTTGTCACAGGCAGTTGTCTCCCACCTCCAGACTATGGCAAACCTCTGCATTCGCTGGGGTTCACTAAAAACATGCCGAAGTCACACTCGATTCTGTCTCAGATGCCCTTTTTTCACAGGAGCTGTTCTGGACACAGTGCAGTTTCAGGCTTATCTTCCCAAGCAGCGAGTCCAGGATATTCAGGCTATTATACCGATGTTCCAGCCTCTATCCTGGGTTTCAGTGAGACTGATTATGAGGCTGCTGGGTCTCATGACCTCCTGCATCCTGCTGGTAATTAATGCGAGATGGCATATGTAGGCTCTGCAATGGAACCTGAAGTTCCAGTGGGTGCAGCATCAGGGAAATATCTCCGATATGGTCCAGATTTGGGAGGGAACTGCAAAAGACCTGCAGTGGTGGATTTTGAACCGTGATTGGGTCAGAGGCACATGCCTCTCCCTTCCCCTACCAGACCTTACAGTAGGTCATCTGGGACAGGTGGATATTGGAGGACTCTGGTCTCCGGCGGAAACCAGGCTCCACATCGACATGTTGGAGCTCAGGGCGATCCGACTACTATTGAAGGTATTTCTTCTCTCTGTCAAGTGGAAGTTAGTGCAGGTGTTCATGGACAACACCACCATGTAGTACTGCAACAAGCGGGACGGGTTGGGGTCGTCGACCCTTTGTCAAGATGCCCTGCGTCTCTGGACATGGCTGGAACATTCTCTGAACGCCAGGATGGACACACTCAGCCGTTGATGCCTAGTGGATTACAAATGGCGTCTCCATCTGGAGATGGTACAAGGTCTCTTTCAGCAATGGGGAAAACCTTGGTTAGATCTATTTGCCTCCAAAGCGAATACACAGTGTCAGCAGTACTGCAAGTTGGAGTTTCCAAGGAGGCAATTGCTCGCCCCTGCTTTTTGTCGCGAGTGGACCTCAGGTCTCCTGTATGCCTTTCTGCCCATACTACTCACAAACAACCGGGCCCGTGTAATCCTTGTGGCCCTGGAATGGGCACGGATAGTCTGGTATCCTGAGCTTCTGAAGTTGAGCATTGATCCTTCGATCAGGCTGCCCCTTGTGGAGGATCTTATGTTGCAGCTGCAGGGGAGGGTTCTCCACCCAAACCTGTGAACTCTATGCCTTCATGCGTGGAGATTAAGCGGCAACAGTTGACAGCCTTCGACCTTCCTCCTGAAGTCTAATATTATTTTAGCAGCCAGGCATTACTCCACAAAAAATGTATACGCCCGCTGTTGTAAAATATTGTACTGAGAAGTCTTTAGATCTTGTTTCTGCTTCTCTTTCTGATCTTCTTTTCATTCTATCTCTTTCTCAGCAGGGCTCTACTCTGGACACTCTTAAGGGATATCTGTCTGCTTTATCCACTTTTCCACGGCTGCATGACCAACCCTCTTTATTTAAATCCCTTATTGTAAACAGGTTTCTCACAGGGCTTGTACATATGTTTCCCCCATGCCCTTATCATGCCTCAGTGGGATCTTAATTTCTCATTATAAACTTTATTTCAATCACTATGATCATAAAAGCACAGTATAGATAAAACATCATACAAAAATATATATAACTTGAAAGGAAAATAAAATCCACACATATAGGTGCATCAAGGGAGCTCCTGGCAAAACTGTAACTGCTTAAAATATCAATATTATTTTGCAAATAATTTAAAATGCAGTTCATTAAGAAATCATTGGTCTTTCTTACAATATATACACAATTCAGGGAATAAAGTAGTGTCCTACTTTGTTATCACTGTCTAAAATAAATCACGGAATTTCCAGATCAACATGTATCTTATAAAATACTTTATTCAACTAATAAAATCAGTACCCGAGGCAAATTCACAGTTTGTTACAATTCTTTTTGAGTGGCACAAACCCCTCTCTTTTGTAATTTAACTAAAATGTTAAGGGGTTCCTTAAAGGATCTTCCAGTTCTGCTCCTACCAGACATTGTGGGTCTGTGGGCAGCCTGCGCTGCTGCAGTCCCCCAGTTCAAGCAGGCGACATCAGAACAAAGGATTGTCTGTAGGGGAGGGGTGCAACCTCCTCTCCTTTGGAAATAGGTGTTACTGGGTTGAGTGGGGGTGGCCTCCCCACACCACTGGATTGCTTTGTGGGCACATTTGGTGCCCTCCTTGCATAATCTAGTTTGCACTAGTCCAGGGACCACTGGTCCCTGCTCTGGTGTGAAACACACAAAGGAAAGGAGAATGTCCACTCCCCTGTCCAGCACCATCCACAGGTTGGTGCCCAGAGCTCCTCTAGGTGGCCACTTGGTTCTGCCATCTTGGGAACAAGATGTGCAGAGGCCTTTGGGAGCACCTGACTGGGTAGGCCAGGTACCTGGTGTCAGAGACCCCCCGAAAGGTGGTCACTCCAAAGAGTGACCAAACCCCATTTTGGGCTATTTAGGAACTCCCTTGAGGGTGGGTACCCAGATTCATTGTGCAAGATTCCGCGAGGACTCCTCTGCAAAGACCTCTGCTGCTCTTGGCCTCAGGAACCGCTGCTGGGCAACACAGGAACTGAACAAGACTGCACTGCCTGAGAAGACTTCTCCTTGCAACATTGTTCCCGCGGCTCATGTCAGCAATCTGCAACATTGCCACAACTGTGCATCCTCTAGGGTTGGCAAGACTTCAGCTGCACTAAGAAGCAAGAAAGGATCTCCGTTGAAATGAAGGAGTTACTCCCCTGCATCCACAGGCACCTAAGGCAACAACATCCGGCTGGTGGGATCTCCAGTCTTCCAGAGCTGCGAAGATTCTCCACCACAAGTGGTGGTTTTTAGGGATCCTCTGAGTCCTCTCTGCTTTCTGTCCAACGTGGGTGACGGTGAGCCCTGGCCTCTGCCACTGGGTCAGAATCCCTTTGCACCACGACTGTTGCAGCAACCAAGGCTTGTTGAATCCTGCCCTGAGGGATCTTCAGGCTCTAAGTAACCCCAGCACTCACGACTCTACCTCTGCAAGGGCTGTCTCCTCTCTGCTGTTCCAGTGACGTGGGGCTCCTCTTCAGGTGTGCTGACTGAACCTCAATGTGACTTACTGTGCCTGCTGCCAGTGGGTTGCTTGTGGGGGCTCTGACTGCTTCTGCTGGCTCCCCTGTCTTCTGAGGGCCAGCCCAGTCTCCCCTCCAATGGTCAAGTACCCAGGAACGTGCTGGTCCTCCACAACTCCGCACAATGTCCAACAGCTCCTCTTGCATGTGCTTGTGCTTGTTGGTGGTCATCCTGGCTACTGACCTGTCTGCAATCCGGTGACCGTCGAGGGACAGCTCGTAGGTGACATCAGGGACTCCTTTGCAGCTGGACTTCATTCATCACCATTGACCCAGATCTTCAGCTACAGAAGGGCTGTTATTAGCTCCTGCCCCACCTGGACATGCCTGGGTGGACTGGACTCTGTCCCCTTTTTCGCAAGTCCTCTTCACCTAAAATCCACCCTTGGGTTCCCATGGTCCTGTCTGTCTTCTGCATTTTCCAACCGGGAAAAACCCATGTTAGCCTGTGGGAAAACCTACCTCTCTGCTACCGCTTGCTGGGGATCTTCTAGGTACTTATCTTTTGGGATTCCACTCTCTCCCAGCGCTTGTCTAACTACACCATACACTCTGGTGGGGGATATCAGTTTGCATTTAACTTTTTTAGTATATGGTTTGCTCCCCAGAGGGCTCTTGCTAATTTATGCTCTTCCTAATTACTTACCTGTGTATATTTGTTGTATTTATACTTCCAGACTACTGTAGTATTGCAAGTGCTTTACATGCCTTCTAGATAAGTCATGGCTGCTCACTACAGCTACCATAGAGAGCCCTGGCTGTCTGGACACAATAACACTCACAAATAGGGATTTGCTTGGACCCAGTACAAGGTGCAACACCATAGGGGACCACCACAGATAGGGTCAGCTTCCTACAATGTGTGCATTTATCTTGGAGACAATGCAAATCTGCCTTTGGGGAATGTTTCTTGCTATGTTCATTTATTCTAGAAATAATACTATCTGTTAGAGACTTCTAGTTGCAGATTCCTCACTTTGGAATTTTCCCCTGGCGTCAAACTGGATCCTGAGATTTCTTTTTGAGCAGTAGCCTTGTGCACCATCAGATGGCGTTGGTCGATTCTGCATCCGTCGTTGGCATCGTGGTTGCCGTGATGACCCCAGTCGTACATAAGCAACACTCCGGCATGCTGACATCAGTTCTTTTCTTTTCGCACCACACACAGATCCGGAGAAGAGCTACTCTGGCCATTTTTTGACCAAATTCAACTTTTTTGTCGGCTTTTTGTCTTCCTTAGTACATTGAGGGATGTCTCAAAAGACTGGCTCCAAACTTTGCAACGCCTGTCACCGCATGATGTCGGTGACGGACCCGCACATGGTGTGTTTATGTTGTCTGAAGCGCAACCACGACATGAAGTTGTGCTCCGAGTGCCGGGCCATGAACCTGAATGCTTTGACGGAGCAGTCCCTAATGCTCATGGCGGCCCGGTGCTCGGCTCTGAGGTGCTTCCAGTCTCGCTCATAAGGAAGGTCTCGAGACCACTTGCAGAGTCATCACCACTCCTCCTCGTCCCAATAACATTTGGGTCACAAGAAAAAGAAGTCAAAGAAAGCTAAACGTTCTTTGACTTCACCCCGTTGCTCGGTGATGCGACGCAGGAAGAGTGTCGACACTCGATGCTTCCGTCCGTGGATCCTACTTTTGGGTCCCCTTCGTGCTTCCCTGAGTTTCTGGGAGCCACCCCTGCCCAGCTATGGGAATTTTATGAGGTCATGCACCTTATCTTTGGGCAGACCGAACCCCCTGCGGCACCT
This sequence comes from Pleurodeles waltl, assembly GCF_031143425.1. NCBI lineage: Eukaryota > Metazoa > Chordata > Amphibia > Caudata > Salamandridae > Pleurodeles > Pleurodeles waltl. The sequence goes on from NC_090448.1 coordinate 471,716,169, forward strand.
TTGGGGCCTGGGGGCTCGGATGGGGCCCTTAGGGTTATACTCTGGCGTCTCTGGCCCCGACCTCTGATGGCCCCTCCGGATTCATTCTCGAATCTGTGCCAACGCCGATTGTGCCAATGTGACCTTCCTAGAAGGCCGGCTAAGACATTGGCGCTCCTGATGTTGGTTGGGCCCATAATCGTCATCGACCCAAACCTCATCCCTGACCCGGAACGGCATTGATCAATACGGCTTCTGACTTTGACTGGGCCTACTCACCCCAGGTTGCATTGTGACCCTTATTATTATGGATACAAATATCAGGAAGGGTTTGAGGGGACACTGGACCCTTTAGAATACCAGCTAGACAACACCGACTTGGACTGGACACAGGAATTGGGTGAGGCTAGTGGTCTGGATACTTCATTAAATGCTGGCATGCTTTCTCCTCCTACCCTGGCTATGGCAGAGGGAGCGTCTTACTTCATGGTGGTCAGTAGGGCAGCTTAAGTCCTTGGCCCTAAGCGTACCCCTGTGGCAGTCAGGACTAACCTCCTGACAGAGGTGCTTCAGCCTGAGGCTTCCACTTCAGAGCCTCTCCATCCATTTAGTGAAGCCCTTACTGATGTTCTTCTGTGTACTAGGTCCATACCCAGCACAGGGGCTCCTGTGAAGTGGACAATTGCCCACTGCCTTCGACCTGCCCCAAACAACCCTAACTTCCTGTCACACACCCCATGCCTGAAAGCCTTGTCATCCACGCTTCTTCCTCCTCTGGCGTATTCCCATCCGCTCCCCCGGATAGGAAATCAAAAAGATTTCAGCTTTGGAAGAAGATGTTTTCTTCCTCCAGTCTGGCACTGCGGTCAGAAAACACCGCTTGCCTTTTGGCCCGCTACACCCATTCGTTGTGGGATATGGTCGTGCAGGTATTGCCGCAGGTCCAGGAGGAGGCCCTGGCCATCATTTCCCAAGCCGTCGCTGATGGGAGGTATGCGGCTAAGTTCACGATTCGTTGTGGGTTGAACACGACCGGCTCACTGGGCAGATCGGTTGCATCGATGGTGGCCTTAAGGCGCCACACCTAGTTGAGGATTTCTTGTTTTTCGGGGATGTCCAGCTGTCTTTCATGGACATGCCCTTCGATGGCACCTGTCTCTACAGAGACGAAGCAGACTCGGCGCTTGAGAGGTTCATCTGGCACTTCTCCCAAAGGAAGGCCAGGTTTGCTTGGCCAAGGGAGCCACAGAGAGGGTCCCTGCGTCAGAAGTAGGTTGTGGTTGTTATTCCAGCTACTTTCTGGTGCCCAAAAAGGACAAGGGCCTGCATCCTATCCTAGACCTTTGGGTCCCCAGTCTCTTTCTCAAGTAGGAGAAGTTCAAAATGCTCACTCTAGCTCAGGTCCTATCTGCCTTGGACCTAGGAAACTGGATGGTAGCATTGGACTTGCAGGACGCTTACTTCCATATACCTGTCTTTCCTGCCCACAGGTGCTACTTGCGATTCGTGGTAGGTCACAAGCACTTTCAATTTACCATGCTCCCCTTCGCCCTACCAGCGCCCCTCGTGTGTTCACGAAAGTGCTGGTGGTGGTTGCAGCTCATCTGCACAGGTTATGGGTTTCAGTCTTCCCCTACCGGAACAACTGGCTGTTGAAGGCAAACACGTCCCAGAAAGTCGTCTCCCACCTTCAGACTATGGCGAACCTTCTGCACTCACTAGGTGTAGGAAGTTGGCTCTGTATATACTATTGCCAAGTGAGAGATAGTGTGCACAGAGTCCAAGGGTTCCCCTTAGAGGTTGATAGTGGCAAAATTAGATAATACTAATGCTCTATTTTGTGGTAGTGTGGTCGAGCAGTAGGCTTATCAGAGGGTAGTGTTAAGCATTTGTTGTACACACACAGGCAATAAATGAGGAACACACACTCAAAGACTTAACTCCAGGCCAAAAGTTCTTTTATAGGAAAATATATTTTCGTAATTTATTTTAGAACCACAAGATTCAAGATTTGAGGTAAGTACATAAAATGCAAGGTACTTCACACAGGTAAGTATAGAACTTTGATTTAAAACAGTAGTACACACAGTTTTGATTAAAATGGCAATAAGCTATTTTGAAAGTGGACACAGTGCAAAAATCAACAGTTCCTGGGGGAGGTAAGTTTGGTTAGGTTTCTCAGGTAAGTAAAGCACTTACACAGTCAGTCTCCTGGGCATAGGCAGCACACGTTGGGGGTTCAAGGAAACCCCAAAGCCACAGCACCAGCAACACAGGGCCGGTCAGATGCAGAGGTCAAAGGAGGGCCCAAAACACAATAGGCGCCTATGAAGAACAGGGGTGCTCCGGTCCTAGTCTGCTTACAGGGAAGTACCTGCATCTTCGGGGAGCAGACCAGGGGGGTTTTGTAGAGCACTGGGGGGGGGGGACACACACAAGCCCACAAAACACACCCTAAGCGGCACAGGGGCGGCCGGGGCAGTAGGCAAACTAGGCATCGGGATTGCTATAGAAAGCAATGGAGGGACCCGGGGGTCACTTAGGCGATGCAGGCAGGGCAAAGGGGGGCTTCTTGGGCCAGCCAGTGACTGGGCTAGGATGAGGGCCGCCTGCTGGTCACTCCTGCACTGGTAGGTTGTTCCTCTCGGTCCTGGGGGCTGCGGGTGCAGTGCTTGGTCCAGGCATCGGGTTCCTTTGTTAACAGGCAGTCGCAGTCAGGGGGAGCCTCTGGATCCTCTATGCAGGCATGGCTGTGTGGGTGCAGGGGTGTCCAGGTCGCTGGCGTCGCCTGGGAGTCCTCTCTGCAGTGTTGGTTTCTCCAAACTCGAGCCGGGGCGTCGGCTGTAGAGTATGAAGGCTCACGCTTCTGGCGGGAAGTGGAGTCTCTTTAAAAGTTGCTTTAAAATTGCAAAGTTGTTGCAGTTTCTGAACAGTGGTGCTGTTCTCTGGAGTTTCTTGGTCCTTTATGTGCAGGGCAGTCCTCTGAGTCCTCAGAGGTCGCTTGTCCCGGCAGATGCGTTGCTCTGCAGGTTCTTTGAGTCCGGAGACAGGCCGGTAGGGCTGGGGCCAAGTCAGTTGGTGTCTCCGTCGTCTCTGTGGGGCTTTCAGGTCAGCAGTCCTTCTTCTTTCTTCAGGTTGCAGGAATCTGATTTCCTGGGTTCAGGGTCACCCCAAAATACTAAATTTAGTGGTGTGTTTAGGTCAGAGGGGCAGTAGCCAATGGCTACTATCCTTGAGGGTGGCTACATCCTCCTTGTGCCTCCTCCCAGAGGGGAGGAGGGGACATCCCTATTCCTATTGGGGGGAATCCTCCAAACTCAATATAGAGGATTTCTAAAGGCAGAGGTCACCTCAGCTCAGGGCACCTTAGGGGCTGTCCTGACTGGTAGGTGACTCCTCCTTGTTTTTCTCATTATCTCCTCTGGCCTCGCCGCCAAAAGTGGGGGCAGTGGCCGGAGGGGCGGGCATCTCCACTAGCTGGGATGCCCTGGGGTGCTGTAACAAAAGGCATGAGCCTTTGAGGCTCACCGCCAGGTGTTACAGTTCCTGCAGGGGGAAGTGAGAAGCACCTTCACCCAGTACAGGCTTTGTTCCTGGCCACAGAGTGTCAAAGCCACTCACCCCATGTGGCCAGAAACTCGTCTGGTTGTGGCAGGCTGGCAGAAACTGGTCAGCCTAGCACTAGGAGTCGGACTGGTATTCAGGGGGCATCTCTAAGATGCCCTCTGGGTGTATTTCACAATAAATCCCACATGTGCATTTATTGTGCTTTGATACCAAACTTCCCATATTTCAGTGTAGCCATTATGGAACTGTGGAGTTTTGTTTGAAAGACTCCCACACCATATACTCTTTATGGCTACCCTGCACGTACAATGTCCAAGGTTTTGCTTAGACAATGTAGGGGCATTATTGCTCATACAACTATGCCCTCACCTGTGGTATAGTGCACCCTGCCTTAGGGCTGTAAGGCCTGCTAGAGGGGTGACTTACCTACGCCACAGGCAGTGGGATGTGGACATGGCACTCCGAGGGGAGTGCCATGTCGACTTAGTCATTTTCTCCCCACCAGCACACACAAGCTGTGAGGCAGTGTGCATGGGCTGTGTGAGGGGTCCCAAGGGTGGCATAATACATGCTGCAGCCCTTAGAGACCTTCCCTGGCCACAGGGCCCTTGGTACCAGGAGTACCATTTACAAGGGACTTATCTGTGCGCCAGGGCTGTGCCAATTGTGGGAACAAAGGTACAGTTTAGGTAAAGAACACTGGTGCTGTGGCCTGGTTAGCAGGGTCCCAGCACACTTTCAATCATAACTGGCATCAACAAAAGGCAAAACGCTAGGGGGTAACCATGCCAAGGAAGGCATTTCCTCACACTAGGGTTCACTCTAAACGTGCTGAAGTCACACATGAAACCTTCTCAGACGCTACCTTTTATCGGAGCTGCTCTTGATTCTGTGCAGTTTCGGGCCTATCCTCTCAAAAACGGAGTCCAGGATATTCAGGCTATGATTCTGATATTTCAGCCTCTATCCTGTGTTTCAGTGAGAACGACTCCGAGGCTGCTGGGCCTCATGCCCTCCTGCATCCTGCTGGTGACACATGCCAGATGCCATATGCAGGCTCTGAAGTGGCACCTGAAGTTCCAGTGGGCGTAGCATCAGGGGAGACTCTTTGACATGGTCCAGATCTCGGAAGGAACTGCGAAAGACCTGCAGTTGTGGCTTTCGAATCACGATTGGGTCAACTGCAGATCCCTCTCCCTTCCCCAACCAGATCTTACAGTAGTGACAGGTGCATCACTCCTGGGATGGGGCGCCTACATGGGAGAGGTGGAGATCAGAGGTCTCTGGTCTCCAGCAGAATCCAGACTCCACATCAATCTTTTGGAGCTCTGGTGATCAGGCTTGCATTGTAAGCATTCCCTCCCTCTCTAAAAGGGAAAGTGGTGCAGGTGTTCACGGACAACACTACCACCATGTGGTACTGCAACAAGCAGGGGTCATGGACGCTTTGTCAAGAGGCTCTGCATCTCTGGACGTGGCTGGAACACCAGGGCATAATCCTGGTGGATCAAAATCTGGCGGGCTCTCTCAACACCAGAGCAGACAAACTCAATCGTTAATGCATAGTCGATTACGAATGGCAGATTCCTCCGGAGGTTGCACAAGGCCGCTTTCAGCAGTGGCGAGAGCCTTGGTTAGATCTTTTCACCTCCGCAGAGAATGCACAATGTCAGCTGTTTTGCGCGTTCGACTTTCCAAGGCGGCAGTCGCTCGGCAACACTTTCTGACTCGAGTGGAACTCAGGCCTCCTTTACGCTTTCCCACCAATACCACTTCTGCCCAGAGTTCTGAAGAAGATCAAGAGCGACCAGGCCCAAGTAATCCTTGTGGCTCCGGACTGGGCTGAAGAGTATGGTACCCAGAGCTACTGAGCATGGCTACATATCCTCCCATCAGACTGCCCCTTCAGGAGGATCTTCTGTCGCAGCAGCAGGGGACGGTTCTCCATCCGAATCTGTCCAGTCTTTGCCTTCTTGCATGGAGTTTAAGCTCTGGCAGTTAACAGCTTTTGACCTTCCGCCCGAAGTCTGTGATGTTATCTTGGCAGCCAGACGTCCCTCCACCAAAACGGTAAATGCCTGTCGCTGGCATAAATTTGTGGCATGGTGTACCTTCAAGTCTGTTGATCCCCTTTCTGCACCTCTCTCTGAGATTCTCTTGTTCATCCTTTCTTTAGCCCAGCAGAGCTCTGCTTTGGGGACCCTTAAAGGTTACTTATCGGCCATCTCAGCCTTTCTTAGATTGTCAGACCAACCTTCCGTATTCAAGTCTCCCATTGTTGGGAGATTCCTTAAGGGACTCACCCATTTGTTTCCTCTGACCCGGTTCATTATGCCCCAGTAGGACTTGAACCCAGTCCTAACTTACCTTATGTGTGCCCCTTTTAAGCCGATGCACATTTGTCCCTTGCGGCTCCTTACAATGAAGACTACTTTCTTGTTGCCATTACCTTTGTTCGCAGAGTGAGTGAGCTTCAAGTTCTTTCTTCCAAGCTAACATTTTTGTCTGTCCACCCTGACAAAGTGGTGCTTTGTACAAGGGCCTCCTTCTTTCCTAAGGATGTTATGCCTTTTCACTTAGGTCAATCCATCACTTTGCCTACATCTCTCTCATGAAGAGGAGAGACTCCACCGTCTGGATTGAAAAAGACTGTTGGCGTTCTACCTCAATCGTTCTAAAGATTTACGGGTGAACGATCAACTCTTTGTTTGATATGTGTGTGCGAAGAAAGGGAAGGCGATGCAGAAGTGTAGCATCTTATAATGGGTATTGCTCTGCATCAAAATGTGCTATGCGTTGGCAAAAAAGCAACCCCCTGTGGGCTTGCGTCCTCATTCTACCAGAGCAGCTGCTGCTACCCCATCGTTAGCACGTGAAGTTCCGGACCTGGACATCTGCCAGGCGGCAAAGTGGGCATCCCTGCACATGTTCACAAGACATTACTGCCTGGACAGTCAGGTCCACAGAGACGGCTACTTTGGTTGTTGAGCCCTGCAGCACTTTTTAATATGATCTTGGTTTGCAGCCCACCATTGAAGATGTTATTGCTTGGGTATCTATTCTAAGGTAAAGAATCTGCAATTAGAAGTCCCTATCAGATGAAAAGTTACTTACCTTCGCTAATGATTTATCTGGTAGAGACATATTCTAGTTGCAGATTCCTTACTGACCCATCCATCCTCCCCGCTTGCAAACTGATCTCTAGGGACAGGATTCCCATTTAAGGGCCCTAGCTCTGGTTCACCAATTTCATTGTTCTTCATGGCTCTGCACTACTGGCGTGGAAAGTCGTGAAAAAAAACTGATGTCAGCACACCGGGGTGGCACTTATGTACAACCACTACATCATCACTGCGTCCACAGCGCGAATGATGGATGCAAAGTCGACCATTGCCATCTGACAGCACGCGAGGATACTGCTCGAAGAAAAATCTCCGGATCTGGGGGAAATTCTAAGGTAAGAAATCAGCAACTAGAATATGTCTCTACCAGTTAAAACGTTACCGAAGGTAAGTAACCTGTTCTACCTGACTACTGCTGGTGTTGCAGAATACTAGCAACCTATATGTTTACGTGACTATTGCTTGCTTTCACAGAGTAATAGTAACCTGTGTGATGTTTTGACAACATCTTGTGTAGCCGGGTATTACTGATCCATGTAGTTTTTCATCTAATAATGTTTTATGTGCAATACATTTTATTTTTATATAACTTGTTGGGAGTTTCCTTTGTGGTGTATTTGTTGTGTTGCATGTGTTGTGTGTGTTGTGCAAACGCTTCACACATTGCCTCTGGCATAAGCCTGTATGCTTGTGCCAAGCTACCAAGTGGGTGAGCAGGGGTTATCTTGGGTGTGTAACTTACTCACCCTCACCAGAGTGCTGGGTTCTGCCTGACTTAGGTGCATACCGTAGCCAACCAGAAACCCCATTTCTAACACACACCATCAACCACACCCGGGGAGCCTGCGTCAAAAGAACCTTGTCTATATCTAATAGTGTCAGAGCTATCCACAGGTTTTAATGCACAGTCAGCCACACTTGGGGATCCTGTAGCTAAAGACCTTTGCCTAACTTCAACACCACCTGCGTGGCAAACCTCAGCACAAGAAAGCCGAGGACCAGGGGAGGGTTGATCTTTGTGAGAGGATACAACCGGGTGGGGAAATAGACTGGCCTAGGCACCCTTTACGACCCATTGACCACCTCTGTAGCCTGAGTCACCGTTGGCGGGCAACCCACCTCAATATCCCCCTTAATAGGGAGGGTCACAATGGACTCCCCACAGGCTTTGATTTTCCCACTACCCTCCCTTTCTTCCCCCCAACCTCCACCTTCACTGTTACCCTCCTCCAACCTCTGCAGGGAAGAACTCTTCCCCCCACAAGCAAGTGAATTCACCCCATCCAAAATGTTATAACAGCTTGTAAGTTGAAGGACACATTTATCCACTCTAGGAGCATGATTGGCATTGGACCTTGGGATTGAATCTTGGATACAATTGACCCTGCTGACTGGCCTTGATGGGAGGAACCAATTACTCACAATCCAGCTAGGTTTATAAAAAATACCCCAGGGGCAGTAAAACCACATTAGATTCCCTCTAAGGTTGCCCCACTTGGGGAAAAAGCAGCCTCTGCACAATCTGGGGGGACCGGAAATTTATAATAATACAATTACCAGTTATATCCTTGGGGCCTGATCCCACCAAGCCCACCGGGCATGTAAGAATTTAATTTGTCATGTACGGAGGAAAATCCCTATGGGTGGCTAGCCAACTGATACACGTATTAAACAGTTTGCTTTGACCCTCCTTCTGTTCATCCTGTAGCTGCCGACCCTCCAGCTAAAATTGTCACATATGGGCACGAGGCTGGCAGGAGGTTGATCACAGGTTGCCTCTTCACTGAGGATCGGCGGTTATCACTCTCTGGGTTCCTCCAAACCCCGACCACCTTAACTGGAGCTGACGCCTTGTCAGAATTTGTCCCCTTAGAGAATAGAACTTGACCTCCATCAGCAACATGCAAAGAAGAAAATTTCTTGGCCGCAGTATCTGCAAATATATTTCATGGGGCATCATCTGGATTAGCCAAGAATAACAGAAGAATCGTTTGCAGGATTCTGGCCACCCCCCCTTGGGTTTAACACATCATGTGAGATTATAGGTAACTGCTTTTGGTGTAACAGAAGAGAGTCAAGGCCATTTTCAATGGCTTCTAACCGGTTATATGTAGGACGAAGTTCCTTAAGCAAAATCTCTTTAAATTCCAGCAACAGGGTTTCAATAACATTCTCACCCCCAAGAGGGTATTGATACGGCCGACCCAGGTCAAGAACGTCAGAACTAAGGGCACCCACTTCTATACCGTAACTGTGTCTTGGTGCCAGGGCTAGATTTTGCTTACAGTGATGTAATTTTGATTTTGACTCACTGGCAGCATACAGAGCCCTTGGGCCAATTTTGGGGTGTGCCACTGTTGTTGCAGGTACCAGGTCTTTGTCATCATTGCATATTAGCTTGATACCTGACACAGAGCAATCCGATGTAGTACTAAAAGCAGTCTGGTTGGCATTATGTAACGGGGATCCTCCTGTAGCCTGTTCATTGGGGCCACTCAACGACAGCCTTCTCTCAGAGAGATCAATTTCAGTAGAAATTATCTCTATAGCCCTCTGTAGCATTTTGTCAATGATGGTCAATTTAGGTGAGGGCAAAGCTTTAGAAGAGCTACCCACGATTTTCCTCTTCCCCATTTCCTGTGCGGTATGTTACAAATCCACCAAAACTCAACACAGGACAACAAGCATGGAATTAAAAGCCAAGGAAAGGGGTCCCCTAGACTCAGTGGCACAGCATAAAGACTTTTAGGAAAACACAAATGGACTCACTCTTGGAGGCTCGGTGACAGAGAGTGAGCCCAGCCCAGCCTCTTCCAGGCTCTGACTGTCTCAGACAGGTCTGCTCTTGGCCCGGTTTTCGCCCAGGTGCATCCAGCGCTTCACTGCTTTTAAAAGAGCAGGAGCCTCCAGGCGTCTGCACGGTGGCAGACCAGCCAGGGACTGCTGGTAGTTGAAGTCCTCCACCTCATGGCCCTGGGCCAGTCCTACTGCCTACTGACAAATAACCTGCGGGAGTGTTTCACTGTTTTTAAAAGAGCAGGCACCTCAGGCTGTCTGCACAGAGGAGAAGAACAGCCTGGAACTGCTGGTAGTTGAAGTCCTCCACCTCATGGCCCTGCTCCAGCCCCACTGCCTCCTGCCAAATAACCTGCACTGCAGGAGCTCACCACTGTTTTTTTAAAGAGAGGGCACCTCTGGGCATTTGCACAGGGGTGTGGACTAACCTGGGACTGCTGGTAGTTGAAGTCCTCCACCTCATGGCCCCAATCCAGCCCCAGTTCCTGCTGCAAAATAACCTACATACCTCATGTGTGCTCCCTTATAGCCACTGCATAATTATCCCCCCTGACTGCTTACTATCAAGACAGCCTTCTTAGTGGCAGTAACATCTGCCTAGAGGGTGAGTGAGCTGCAGGTCTTGTCATCCAAACCGCCATATCACAGTATTTCCTGACAAGATAGTGCTTCGCACCCGTGCCTCTTTCCTCTCAAAGGTGGTGACCCCATTTCATTTGGGACATACTGTCACCATGCCCTCCTTCTTTTCTCCCTCACATCCCTCTAAGCAAGAGGAACTACTCCACCGGATGGACCCAAAAAGGGCATTGTTGTTCTACCTTGGCTGCACAAAAGAGTTCCGGTTGGATGACCAACTCTTTGTGGGAGCAAAGAAAGGTCAGGCAGTACAGAAATTAACCATTTCATGCTAGGTCATTCTCTGTATAAAGATCTGCTATGCCCTGCTAAGGAGCAACCTTCAGAGGGGCTTACAAGCCCATTCCACTAGGTGAAAACCTGCAATCAAGGCGTTAGCTCATGGAGTCCCAGTCCTGGACATCTGTCAGGTAGCAATGTGGGCATCTCTGCACACATTTGCCAAACACTACTGCCTGGACAGTCAGGTCTGCAGGGACTGGCATGTCACCCATTCGATCCTGCAGGATTTCCAGTCAAGAATTTGTCCGCAGCCCACCACCAAGAGGATATGGCTTGGGTATCTATTCAAAGGTAAAGAATCTGCAGCTAGAAATCTTTATCAGATGAACGTTACTTACCTTCAGTAATGCATTATCTGGTAGAGACTGTATCTAGCTGTAGATTTCTTACACCCACCCATGCCTCCCTGCTCTGCGGACTCATTTGCTAGGGTCAGTGTGATCCCTTTCAGGGCCTTACTTTGGACAAACATATTCATCAATTCTTGTCATGGATATGTGTTCCTGGCGTGGAAAGTTGTGATTAAAGTTACTGACGTCCGCTTGCCTAGCTTGTGCCTGTATAGGGGACCGCAACGCCATTTCCGGTGCTAATGATGCCACCAATGCCACACGGAGCCAAATAGAGCCACCCGACAGCACATGCAGGGGTATTGCTCAAGGAAAAGTTTCTAGATCCAGTCTGACGCCTGAGGAAATTTAAAAGTAAGGAATCTGCAGCTAGATAGAGCCTCTAACAGATAATGCGCTACCGAAGGTAAGTAATTTGTTCATTAAGGTACAAACTGTTGCCCTGGACACTATGAATTCTAAATGCAGATCCTGTCATATTAGTGGGTCATTATTCCACAACACGGCTTTGCTGTACTTTGTATTGTATTGTATTGTAATCGTATTTATATAGCGCTTACTACCCCTGACGAGGCGTCGAAGCGCTTTTCGATGAGTAGCACGCTACTCCGGAACCCAACAAGAATTAGTGATGGATTAGTATCATTTAATAATGAGTACAGTTTTAGTATTATTATGAGTTAATTTGAGCCGCGGATATAAGAGTTTGTTAGTTAGATTGACTGGAGTAATGGAGGGGTGGAGGAAAGAAATCCAGAAGTGTTAATTGGGAGTATATCCTTCATTTACTCAACCCAAAGGTTTGGGATGAATAAAGGGGGATGGAGGGGGAAGAGTATGTGGAAGGGTTAGGGAAAGCATAGTAGCAGGTTGGGATGAATGCAGGAGAATTTAGTAGGGTTGTGTGGGAGGTCACAGAGGTAGAGTGAGGTTTGGTGAGTTAGACGTGGAGGTGGAGGGAAGAGCTTAGGCAGAGATATTTAGGAGATGAAAGTGGTAGAAGGGATTTGGGATGAGTCAGAGTGAGAATGGAGGATAGTTTGATAGAGACATGACATAAGAGTGATGAGTAGATAAGTGTGATAAGATGAGAGCAGGAATTCATAGATATCTAGTATAACAACCCAAAAACCAGGAGCCATGCAATGATCCACGAACATGCCAAGCACAGAAACAACATATACACATACATATATATATATATATATATACACACACACACACACACACATGAATACACACACATATGCACATACAATACACAATTAGAATCATGGGTAAAAAATACTTAGTCAGACAGGTTTAAAGAGTGTGTGTGTATTTTATTGTTATGACAGTAGCAATACATATTTTCCAAAGAAACTATATATAAATAGAAATATACATATAATCTGAAAAAAATATTTATCCACATAGGCATATGCAGTTCATAATTGTTTGAAAAAGGTGGTTATGAAGGAAAGAGCCAACTCTTGAGTAGTTTTCTGAAGACAAGAAAGTTATCTGTGGCTCTTATAGTTGGGGGTAATGAATTCCATAGTTTGGCTGCTTGGACGGAGAAGGATGTACCACCTACAGTCTTTTTCTTGTATGGTGGTGTTCTAAGGCGGGGTGCTAGTCTTGAGTGCAGGGTTCTTTGTTGGATGTATTTGGTAATATTCTTTCTGATAAAATGCGGTCGGGTTCCATGTATAGCTTTGTGGGTGATACAAAGCAGCTTGAAAGTGCATCTTCTGGCAACGGGTAACCAGTGTAGTGCTCTCAAGGCAGGGGAGATGTGGGCTTGCGGCTTTATATGTAGTAGTAGCCTGGCTGCGGAATTCTGGATACGTTGTAGTTTTTTCATAACAGATAGAGATGATCCATGGTAGAGGCTATTGGCATAATCCAGTTTGGATAATACAAGTGTGATAGTAGCTTGCACCTTGTGTGGAAATCCGAGGTGGGGGAAGATGCGTCGTAAAGTCTTTAAGGTGATGAAGCTTGTGTGTGCTAATTTGTCTACTTGGGCATTCATAGTTAGATTGGAATCCATGGTGATTCCTAGGTTTTTAACTACCTTGGATAATTGAGGAGGTGGTCCGAGATCGTCAGGCCAGACTCACAGAGGGTCATAATTTTTCCAGTCACCACATATGAGTATTTCTGTTTTGGAGGTATTTAGTTTGAGATGGCTCCAGGTCATCCACTGATCAACGGCTCTGAGGCAACTGAAGATTTGTGAGTTTTCAATGTTTTTGGGGTCTTCTAATTTAAGTAGTATTTGTGTGTCATCTGCATAGTTGTAGCATGTGAGATGGAAATCATTGATCAGTTCTGGTAAAGATATCATGTAGATGTTGAAAAGCAAAGGTGAGATGATTGACCCTTGGGGGACCCCTGCTTTTGTGAGGTAGGGTTTGGACGAGAAGGGGGGCGAGTGGATGATATTCGCTCTTTTTTGGAGATAGGAAGTAATCCAGTCGAGAGCAATCCCTTGTATGCCGGCTTCGTGGAGTCTTTGAGTTAGGGTGTCATGGTCAACCGTATCAAAGGCAGCTGAGAGGTCCAAGAGAAGTAGTGCAGCAACTCCATTTCGGTCGTCTGTGTTTTTAAGATCGTCCCAGATTGCCATGAGTGCCGATTCAGTGCTTCTTCCTGGGCGGAATCCAGTTTGGAAGTCTGAAAGTATAGAATTGTCTTCAATGAATTGTGACATCTGGGTGAATGCTGCTCTTTCTATCAATTTGCCCAGGAAAGGTCCATTTGTGATAGGTCTGTAGTTGTTGGGGTCTTGCGGGTCTAGGTTTGTTTTCTTTAATAACGGTCGTATGTATGCCTTTTTCAGGTCTGCAGGAAAAGTTCCTGAAGTTAAAGAGTTGTTGATGCTTCTTCTTACAGGTGTGGCAGCAGAAGTAGATAGCAGGATGTTCTTGAAGATTTGTGGTGGGCAAGGGTCAGAAGGGCAACCAGAAGGTCTGCTTGCTTTGACCAAATCCATAAAATCATCCTGGGATATTTGTTTGAAGGACTGTAGAGGTTGGGATGGTTTATTCTTAAAGGGTATTTTAGTAAAGGGGTTGGTGCTGATGGTTTTCTTCTGTTTTAAATAGGAGTCCAATGTGTCTGCCTTGGTTGTGTAGTGAGTTGCCAATTTGTTTGTGAAATCTTGAGTGGTGGGATGACTTACTTCCATGCATGTAGGTTTTCGAAATTCATTGAGGATTTTATAAAATTCCTTGGTTGTAGATTGAGCATTTAGAATTCTGTCTGAGTAGTATCTTTTTTTAGCTTTTTTGATTGATGATTTGTATATCCTGTTAAGTTTGTGTAGCTGCAGTTTGTGTTTTTTTCAAACGGTTTTACATCAACAGTTTATCTGTGGAGGTTACTGTAGTGAGCGAATGATGGAATGGTATTGGAGGGAGTATGAAGTGGGAGTGTGTGCTCATGAGTATTGCAGGGGGCCGGTTATGGGTATGGCAGGAGGGCCTATCAGGCGGTGGATTTGGTTGTCTTTCTGTGTGCAACTACTTAAATATGTGTGTTATACGTGTATGCTTTGAGACTTCCTTATCCTATATCATTGCACCTTCTACAATCACAAATGTAGAATTTGTTGAATGCATCAATTTGTTATTTTCCTGCCTCCCCCCCACCACCACCCATACACACACATAAAAGGAACTCAGTAAAAAATGAAGGTCCTTGTTAACTAATGTTTTGCAGAAGCCGTGGCCGCGCAAAATGCATCATTTTACTAAACATTTTAAAGGCTGACGTGCCCAGTACTGAACTGCAGTATATCCAGCCAGTGGACCCTTAAATAAATAAAGTTATAAATATGTATGTGTCTCCTCTTACCTTAGATTGTGCTTCCTGTAAAGGAGCACAAGTACGCTGGTCAACAAAATTAAAATCAGAACAGCAATAACCGAAACTGCGATAGACCAGGAAGCAGCTCTGTTCCCTCCATGATTATTGAAATTGCTCCCAGTGGCTGACTGCATTGTTGCCTTCAGAATCCCAAACGATGGACCTGAGTATTGTAAACATCATGAAAAGGGCATAAGTTAGTGGAAGATAACCTTAATTTACATCTTGGATGAATTTTGGAACTCTCCACAACCATATATTGAGATCCCCTTGAAATGCCTATATTCAGTTTAGTTCTAAAGGTGACTTAATGTGTATTCCGGCAAAACTGCTGCCAGAACATATGCCACACATCCTCACTGATCTTCATATGATGACTGGGTTATAAAACACAAGATAGGGCGTTATTCAGAGTTTCGGGGACTGCGTACTCCTTCCAAAACTCGGCAGGCTGTAATACAAGTAAATTGTAGTCAATGAAACTCTCTAAATGTGGCAGACATCTGCCAAGTTACAGAGTGCCCGGTCCCACAAAAAAAGAGAATGACCGTACAGTATGGACTGGCCACTTGTCAAATGACTTCCGGGGACCGGAAACTGTGACTATTTGACATTTACTTTAGAGTTGTTGAAATGCAATATATCTATTGAAGGTGACCTTAAGTAAAACTGAAGCACACGAAAGCTGTAACTCCTTGTTGTCTATGTGTTAAGATGGCAGGAAATGCTTGTGCTTTCAGCAAATTATTGGATTACAAACATTTTCTTGGGTTTTGGGAAACTGATGTATTGCACAATCTAGAGAAAGGTTCCTAGTTACAGTTATATTTCAATATCAAATCTGCAAATAGATATGGACCTTTGGGTTTATTGAAGAAAAAATGTATAGTCCAAAATCGCAACAACAGATCTTCAGATTAACTCCCTCCCACCTAATGCTTCTGCTCTTCTTCTCCCACCCCACCTAAAAATGTGTCTTTGTCCTTTTTTAGAGTAAGAAACTGCACGCTTTTTCCTTGTTACTTTATACCCCTGAAACTAGCGTTGCTAGAGTAGGCTTTTCCAACTAGAATGAATCCATCCTGCCTGCACACCTCTCATTGTGTGGTTCTGGTTGTCGCCCTCTGGTGGTGACCTGACCTAAGCTCTAACTGGCTTCTGATCAATGAAAACACCTTGACCAGTTCTGACAGGTCTGACTCACCTGTGCCCACTACCAATGATAACGATGACAGAAAAGGAAGATGAACATCTCTCTCTTTGAAGAATGGCTTCTTGTTTTGAAAAAGGCAGCTATTTAGCTAATTTATGCTTCCTGTCCGCACCAATAAAGTGGGATTGATACTTCCCCCCTCCACACTGTGGGCTAGATTTACCAAGATTTGACGCAACACAACAAGACAACTTGTTGCGTTGTGTCAAACGGAGAGGGCAGAAATATGCCATATCTACTAAGATATGGCACATTTCTGCTAGCCCTCCTTGCTGACTCACTGAGTGCAGCCTAGCCCCAATGTAGGCACCCTTGCATCATGGCCCAAGTGTGCCTGCGTTACAGGTAGGATTGCTTTTGTGCAGGAAGGGGGACCTGCAGAATTGGGGACCCTACTGCTGGATCAAGAGGAAGCGGGTTCCATGCAGAAAAGTCCAAGACTAAGAAGCTCAGACCTCACAATCGCTGTCTTTTGAAGCAAGGGATTTAAAGGAAAGACTGTAGGACCTGGGTGATCATATGTGTAACTCGAAAACATGTAGGACATAACCACAGGACACAGCTTATAAAGTTACTAGAGTTTGAACAATCAAGCCATTTTTGCTGTAATTTTGTAAAACTATTGGATCCTTTTCTAATTATAATTCACTTACCATTATCTGTAACATCAGCCATGATGTCATTGGCCAGAAGTTGTGCAACAGAGCCAGTGTCTGACCCATTTTTATCATCAATTAAAACGATCTGAATTTCTGGGACTCCTTGTCGAGGGAAGATTCTCAGGAAAGTCTGAGGCCTGTACACCTTGGAAAGAGCCATCCGTGTACCAGCATACTTTGCCTTTTAAAAATCACAAAAGTTATGAGTTATGTGCTGCCGAGTACTTGTGTTTTGCAAATATTACTATTCTTGTAAAATTGTAATGCCTTGCGAGTACACCTTTCAAAGGTTTGATTGACTAATTGAAATTGACTACACAGAGTATTTGTGTCTACCCAGGGTACATTGTCAATACAGGGTACATGTAAACAGATTTTCATGTAATCAAGATTTCTACACACGTTTGGAAAGTGTAAAGCTATAATCCTTGCAGTTCGTTTAGCTATACAGTACATCCTATATGTATATTCCAGTGGGATCTAACAGTGTACAAGTCAGGGAATGGTACTGGATTTAAAGAAATAATTTAGGAGTACCTACAGTATCAACATCAACAAATTTCCCTTTGTGTATGAGGCAAACCTTATTCTACCACTGCCTACTAGAACTAACCTTCCTTAGGCCCTGACTACAACTGTAAGGCTAAGTCAATTTAGAGTGTAAAACCTGTTTGCGCTTGAAGCAGGATTCCAAGCTGGGTTGTATATGCCCATGTGCTAACTGCATTTCTGCTTTTATGCGTAAGTGCAAATTATGCATTTCGGACACAGTTAAGGCAGGTAAAATCTGGGGAGAACTATTTTGGCAAATAGCATGAAATGAAGATTTGGTCACCCTAGGATGCATCCCAGGGTGCATAAGTAGTCAAGTTTGGTACCCAATGTAGGAAAAAAAGGATGTACGCATCTCAGCATCTACCGTTAATGGGCTTTCTTCAGGAGGTCCATTGGTATAAAGAAGGAAGACATTAAAGTTTAAAAATATAGAGAATCTGGTACCCAGTTGAAGTGTGCCTTAGCATGGGAGCGGCTTTCTCAGTCTGTGTTCGGGAGGCCACAGGGCAGACGTCGACTACTGAGCTCTAATCGGTGGATGAAGTAATTTACCTCTGTTGTCATGGAGTCTGTCATACTATGGCTCTGCAAATTCAGCCAAGTCCACCCTTGACTCCCTGTAAACGAGTGTGACAAGTCCAAGGTTTTTTGAAGGAAGAAAGGAAGAGTTCAGAGCTCAACAGGCAACCACAATACAGACACAATAAAATATTGCGCAGTCCAATGCTTATCTCTTAGTTAAAAAAATAATGTACTTTCATCTCTTAGCCAAACAAAATATTACATAGTGCAATTAGGATTCTCAGTTACAGTTGTACTCTTGTTTCAGATGTTCAGTAAAGCAATAGACCACTTCAGTATCCTCTCCCCATTTTCAGAGTTTTCTATTATCTACAACCCCTAGCGTATAGCACAGGTCTAAGGCAAGGATTAGGCATGGTGCAGTTCACTCAAACGTACTCCAATGTTTGGTTCTACAAAGCTGTTCAGTTCACTTTCACCAATTCGAGTTCTCCTGGTAAAAATCTTAACTTTGTAGTGCAGAATTCTTCTGCTTCCTCCGTCTCTCATTCCACTCAAGGGTAGGCCTTGTGGTTACCTGTGTTATTGTAGGTGCATTCTGGTGGTGCAGGGCACATGTATTCAGCAGTCCCACTCCTGTGGCAATGATTTTGGTACTGGATGGACCACAGCAGTGACTTCACTTGGAACATCACCGTTAGGCAGGATCAACTTGACTGGGTCACACAGCAGCACTTGTCTTTAGCAGTAACAATCTCCTAGTTGAGACAAATACTCAGCTGTGCAAGGTGCAGCCGGTCCTAAGTGGCCACTGAGACGATCAGGGCTTCTGCAACAACAAGGGTTAAGGATGTCCAGCATTGGCCACACCAGTCTCTCTGGCACAAGGTAGGATGCCGATGACACAACGATGTTTGGCACTTCAAAAACTGTGCAGTTCACTGCAAGGGCTGCTTGGAAAGACTGAGGGCCCCCTTCACACACAGATTGCTCCTCACTTAGCTCCCTTTTAGTCATCTGCTTCCTCTGGTTGTTCCTAATAACAGGAACTCACTACACTACTACGTCTCCTAGACAGTCTGTACTCCAGCAGGGGCAGGCACACTCCTTCCCTCTCTCAGCAGCTGGCAGGCAGGTATACAAGCTCTAGACAGAACCACAGATCATTCAGCAGCAACTCCAACCCCTCACCACTGGGAGACTGGCTGTCTTGAAGACACCAACTCTGGGCACATAGCAGTCCTTCAACTATTCTTCAGAGCACTCCCTTCCTTGGAACTTGGAGCTGAAACAAATTGAAGTGATTTGAATCACAGAATATACTCATTTTCCAAACAGGGGATGTGGATCAACTGTCTAAGGTTTCACAACTGGTTTCAGTTTGTTCTCTTTCAAATGTCTTTTTCTGGTTGCTCCTCTGACACAGACTTTGTGCATAGTGATAGCTCTCACAGCAGACAGCAGTGATGGTGGCTCCAAGCAGGTGTAGCCAAAACAAGGGCACAATGAAGAGTGATATCTCTACAACTGGCTGTCATCAGTATTCTTGTTGCAATAATCAGTGACAGACACAAGGGCGGACCCTGCCTAGAAACTTCCTCACCTTGAATAATCGAAACAGAAAGTTAGGATACCAGTTTCACATGTGGTGAGGCACTCAGGCCATAGGCATACACCAGTTTTCCATGCAGAGGACATTTCTATCCCATCAGCATGAAGCATGCAATATTTAATATTCATCATTCATAATTCACAGTGAATGAAGAATTGACCGGGAGACGAGGCAATTTAAAAGGAGAATGCTCTGTGTCCCAGGGATACTTCCAATTACGCTCTCATTATGAACGTGCTCTCACGGCTACCCATACTGAGTGAACCAACTCGATTTCAGAAAAATACTCACATTTTTATTTTCAGTGCTTAACTCCTGTAAGAAGGGCTCTACAGTGATTGTGTTGCACTAGCGTATTTATTTACTCCATTTAATGATGAAGTTAAGGCTATCACTTCACCAAGTTGCATGCCTGAAACTACATGAGCTGAGCACTCTGTCCAATTTTGCCCAATACTCAGCCCTTCCACGAATCCAGTCTCGGAGTTCTCATATCTGCACCTCATGTATAAGATAGGGATCTCCCCACAGAACAGAGGCTTTGGAGCATATTCCTTTTGAAGACATGTAGCTTCACATCTCTGCCAACTACAGTCTCAGAGTCTGTGCATTCTAATTGGGGAATGAAGATAAAGGGGCATATTTATACTCCGTTTGCGCCGAATTTGAGTCGTTTTTTTCGACGCAAATTAGACGCAAAACTAACTCCATATTTATACTTTGGCGTTAGACGCGTCTAGCGCCAAAGTTCATGGAGATAGCGCCATTTTTTTTCGTGAACACCTTCCTTGCGTTAATGATATGCAAGGTAGGCGTTCCCGTCTTAAAAAATGACTGCGATGCATATGCGTCGTATTTATACTCCCGGGCAAAAATGACGCCCGGGAGTGGGCGGGTCTAAAAAACCCGCATTTGCGCTGGATTTTAGCACCTGGGTCAGGGCAGGCGTTAAGGGACCTGTGGGCTCAGAATGAGCCCAGAGGTGCCCTCCCCTGCCCCCAGGGACACCCCCTGCCACCCTTGCCCACCCCAGGAGGACACCCAAGGATGGAGGGACCCACCCCAGGGACATTAAGGTAAGTCCAGGTAAGTATTTTTTTTATTTTTTTTTTGTGGCATAGGGGGGCCTGATTTGTGCCCCCCTACATGCCACCATGCCCAGGGGACAGAAGTCCCCTGGGCATGGCCATT
Source organism: Pleurodeles waltl (assembly GCF_031143425.1). Taxonomy (NCBI): domain Eukaryota; kingdom Metazoa; phylum Chordata; class Amphibia; order Caudata; family Salamandridae; genus Pleurodeles; species Pleurodeles waltl. The sequence goes on from NC_090448.1 coordinate 471,736,511, forward strand.
GGGCAAGGGGGCATGACTCCTGTCTTTGCTAAGACAGGAGTCATTTCAATGGGGGATGGGCGTCATAAAAAAATGGCGCAAATCGGGTTGTGGCGATTTTTTTGCCTCAGCCCGACTTGCACCATTTGTGGACGCCCATACGCCATTTTCCCCCTAGGCCGGCGCTGCCTGGTGTACGTCGTTTTTTTAACGCACACCAGACAGCGCCGGCGGCTAACGCCAACTAACGTCATTCAATAAATACGGCGCCCGCATGGTGCTTCAGAATGGCGTTAGCCGGCGCTAATTTTTTTGACGCAAAACTGCGTTGGCGCAGTTTTGCGTCAAAAAGTATAAATATGGGCCAAAGAGTGCTAAGGAAAATGTATCTGTGATTGATACGGAGGGTCCTAGACTCAGCATGCTACCACTTCTATTTTTCATTTTCATTTTTTTTGTTGGCTGTCGCAGAATAACAAATATATTGTGAGTGTACTGGGTTGCATTAGAAAGAGTAACTAATTCAGATGTTTTATTTATTTCTGTGATTTACTTTGTATGAATTCATCACAAGTCATTGACACAATTTTATATCAATTAGTTTTCCAGTAAAGGTAAATATTTTATCTTTCAATTTGTTCAATAGATTGTTCTTTGCTTGAGCATTTCACTTTTCTTTATTTTACAGTCCCGCCTTTTTCTTTTTATCATACAGTCAATATAGAGCGTACACTGTAAGAAAAGAAGCATGCATGAGGGGGAGCTGAAGTAGTGGAGGAGTAACTAGAGGAGAGTCGGAGAAAATACCATTGCATATCCTTCAAAATACAACATGCTAACAGAAAAATATGCAGTTGTAAAGTTTGTTTTGTCTGTTATAAACCTGAACCATTGGTAATGGCGGCAAGGCCCCACATAGGCTAACTCTTGAACAAAGACGACCTAGATATGCCACCCATACTGGATGAGGAAGCCTCACCCACATCTTGTGGCATGCTTCATCCTTGTAATCTCACCCAGCCCTAGTAAAATGGTGCTACTAGAACAGACTCAATCTCAATGACAGGGAGTTCTTTATGAGAAGTGTAAAGGATAAAGGAGGGATCCAGATGAATTAAAAGTACTTTGAGGTAAACCTGGGAGTGTCTACCTTTATTGGCGGGTACCTCAGGTATATTTAAAAACAAAAACAAGTGGATGATGATTACATTCAATAACCTGTTCATTAACCTGTTCATCCGTGTTGAGCCAACATGTTTCTGCCCTAACTAGTGCCAATACAGGCCCTTAAAGACCCTTAGAGGAATCAATACGGAAGGTTAATCATTTCCATTAGCATTTCAACTTTCAAAAGGAAATTGGAGGAAGTTAATAAAAGAAATAGCGGAATTCAAGGAGTGTTTGACTCAAAAATATAAAGCTGTCAGAAAGACTTGAAAAAGTTGTCCCATGAGATTGTTTATCCTTACTCAAAGAAATATTGCTACTTCAAAACAACATCCTTCCTGGATACTTCTTCATGGCGGTGACAAGTGCCAACCAAAAAAAAAAGAGGGATAGGAGAGGTTATCCTCCTTAATTTACCTATGGACCGGTAACACCACACAATAACCCATGATTATGGCCACATACCTATGGTCTTCCCGCATATCTCACCTTGCCACATTTTCCTTGGCACTACCAGAGCAGGTCTTTTTTAGACAGAGGCAGGGGCATAGAGAGAGGAAAGAAAAAGAAAAATCAAAGGGTCTCCTGACAAGACACCCTGAAAAATGCACTCCTGAGAACAAGCAAATCCTAGCAACCACGCCAATCATCACCATTAACCTAAGTGGGAAAGCCCTCGCTGACGCAAAAAATAGTGAGTTAAACAAAGGGCTAGGTTTTGCACCCACTATAAATGAGAATCTATTTAGACTGAATGCAGAAATAGCTGAATTTCTATGGCAAATTCGACTGAGTATTTTTTGACAGAAGAAATTAGCCAGAACATTTGGACTGAAGTCTACATTCAACTCCCCCTCCATTTGAAATGCCACCCGAAGTACTTGCATTCAAGCAGGTTGTCAAACATGAGGTTGATGCTTTGAATCTCCAAGTAAAATTTGTGCCACAAACATTTTGGAAATTTTTGTTTTGTGATTATGCACTGGCAAACCTTCCTATGGTAAAACAAATGTCATTTATAAATATTTCCAACAACCAGGACCAAATTGGGCACCTAAAATATTTCCCACCGAATGCTGTTCTACCAATCATCGTTATTAAGAGTACAAAATATGAAAATGAGATTTTAATTATATATATATATATAACTGTATATATCTGTATACATTCACGTCTTATTAATGTCATATAAGATACAATTTTACCAGAAATAGCATACAATACCAGATTGAGAAAGCCATGAAGCAGCCTGTTTCGATATGCCTCAATGTCAAAATTTGGTGAGTAATCCAATGAAAGTGTGGCTCCTATGTCAATTAATTAGAGAAGAAAAAGAATAAGCTCCACGAATGAAAATAAAAGCACAATGGTTTTTGAAGGTCCAAACCTGTACAATCAAGCTTTAAAACATACAATAAACAGAGATACATTCTAAAAGGAAATAAGTTCTATTAGCGCTATGGATGTAAATGCAAGGTCCGCCATAAACTGCTCCACAACTACTGTATGGAGCATTCTTAAAGGGATGGAAAGTTAGGGGAGTGCAAAAGATGCTACAGAGGAGATCAGTTGTTCTTGATGGCTGTGGCATTTCCTAGAAAATAAACTGTCTCCCCTACCTGGAGTCACACTGGGGGTCAAAAGTAAACCTGTCAAAACGTTCATGCCACCCAACATCGCACCAATCGAGTGAGTATAGCAAGTGAATCGGCCTCGCTCTACAGTAAGGTTTAGTGGGTTCTCCCCCATGAAAATCTCGGAAAAGTGAAGCCAAATGGTGCATTTTACAGCTCGGTTTTTCCAAACATGCTGTTTAAAAAGACATAAATGTTGCTAGGAATTATTGAGAAAATCGAATGAATTATTCAAATACTTCAGAGTCTGCCACAGAACCCGGGAGGAATAATCAACGCAAACAGATACAAAAAATGGTTAAAATGGATAAGTGGAGAAAGACCTAATTCTTTAAAATTTACAAGAAGCAACAAAGCAAGTGAGGCTAGCAGGATACTCTAGTAAGAGTTATACTGGAACATTGTTATTTTTCTGGTTCTCAAAATCCTTCAGTGGAGCAAGACAGGGTGCTAAAGCCAGTGAAGGTCCCTCAAAGACATTGTTGGCCTCCTGCTGATCCCTTCATTTTTAGGGCCAAATGCTCAGAACGGTACAAAGTCAGCTTTTGAGCCACTGAGGAAGTTTCACATCTGGGATGACATTTTCACCTCTGCTAGCCACAAAGTCCTATGGTTGGCCTTTTCTGGTTTTCAAAATCACCCAGCGGAGCAAGGTTAAATGCTGTAGCTGAACATTGATCCATTAACACCTTCGCTTCGAGGTCTCTTCTTTAAGGAAAAAGCTTTGAATGGGATGAACCAAAATGAGTATGTCTTAAATCATTCCGAGCCTCCTCTGAAGTCCATAGAAACTGAGGGCAGGCTTCTAGGCACCAGGTCTCTGTCTGGAGGTCTACTGCAGTCCACCGCACCTCTAAGGGGCATATTTAAGAGCCCCACTTGCCACCAGAATGTCACTTTTAGTGACGCTCCGGTGGCGCTACGCACTGCACCATATTTACAAGGTGGCGTTAAGCCACTTTTTGTGGTTTAACGCCACCTTGTAAATACGGTCCCTTCACACGCAGCACTTTGCATGGAAGGGACATGCAATGGGTGTTGCTGTGGGCATGCCACAGCAACACCCATTGCATTTTGATGCTGCCCCAGATTTACAAGTTTTCGTAAACCTGAGGCAGCTCCATCATCTAATGCCACCCCAACGGTGGCGTTTGCAGGGTGCAACGAGGAGAAATGCTTTCATTTCTCCTCATTTTTTGCTCTTTCTATGTGTGCTGCATTCTTCAAATTGCCATTTAAGATTGTTTTTGTGCAAGATGGTGTTCCTTCCTGCACAAAAACAATCTCCCCATCAACGCAGCCATCCTTGCACATTTGTTCATGGGTTGCTGCGTTGGCACACGGCAGCAAATTCAGCGCCAGTGCAGGGGGAACCACAGGGGTGTGCCGTATTCTTTTAAATATGGCGCATCCCTGTGTTGTGAAAATGACAGTGTGTGACGCTGCCAAATTTGGCGCAGCTACCGCACTGTCATTTTCCCTTAAATCTGGCCCTAAATGTCTAGATCCTCTTCAGAGGAGAGTCTTCCTGCCTTTTGTGTACCTGCAGCAGAGAACAGGAAGCCATCCAGATGACCCTTGGAGATCAGTCCCAGTTGTTTTTTCCCAGTAGTTAGGAAGAATCTCCTTTCTTCTTTCAGGAGTTCTTTCAGGTCAAGGAATATTCTGAGGAGGTGGGGATGAGATGCTATTCTTTCTTGACCCGTTAGCCCATTTCACATTTTATGTCACAGAAAACCACAGCAAGTAAATAAATATATTCATACCAACATTGCTTTCAGAAATTAAAATATGGAAGTGTGACTTACCACATATTTCACAGCAGTGTCCATTTGGTTTTAGGGGGTCCTTGCACACTACTCCGGGACACTGATTCTCAGTATGTTGCTTCAAGGTGGAGCAAATATTTAGAATTTCCTTTAAAATATACATAAATAGAAACATTTGATCTGAGCAGTTACTATAAATGTATACCATAAAAAACAATTTTAAAGTAAGCCCGGCCGAACCTGGTATGAAGACCAGGAGACCTCTACTAAGTTTTGTTGCGTTGTGGTTTAGTGACGGCTTCAATGGCAATATATAATGATGCACGGCAGTGGTGGTTTAAAAAAACGGAGCCAAAGTGAACTGCAAGAGCTTCACCTCTGTTCTGAATATAGCACTTTAGACCAGTTTTATCTCCTCAAGCACTGTAAATAACCAATGCTACGAAGACTCAATGTAAATGTGTCCAAAGTACAGACCACGGGCATAGACTGACCTTGCTGGTATTCAAACTTTTATTGTGGAGGTAGCAGTAGATGTAAATTATGAGTCACCTGGCATGCTAATGATGGCACATCATGCCACCGTGCACATCAAATTAAGTATAGCACACTAATTCTGTTCATGTAATGAGTCCATTGCTGTCACTCTCACAGAGTTGGAAGCTGTGGCACTAACAGTATTATAAGGAGACAGACCTCCAGCACCTACCACAAGAAATTAGCTTTCATGGTAGCTGTATGTCAGAAGATTACGGCCAGAAATACAACGCTCCAGATGTACTGTTGCCAAAATAGTGACAACTAAAATATTGTGAAGGTAATTATATCGAAGTCTGTACAGATTTACTACTCTTAATCCTGTATCCATGTACCTTGATAACACATACATATGTTACATATAACTCTCCCTAACAGCTACTAACAAGAATACCAGATTCCCTAAATCTGGTTATTCACCACTATGAAGTATAAAGAGTGGGTGAATAAATATTGTTACACACTGTTACTAAGTCATAAAGGAATTCCAGGTTGCTTTGACGGCCATGCCTGAAGGTCTGTGCGTACAGAACTGCATCTCTGCTCTGCTGGAGGGCAGATGGCATAGCTTCGGGAGGGAAGAAGTTGGAATGGCAGAGAGAGTGGCAGGTTGGGTGGCCGGACCCACGACATTTTGGTCGAAGGGGAGAAGCAATGTTATGGCCCCCAGTTACCCCTTTGCTTCTACATAGAAGTTAAAAGAGGATGCAGATGATTTTAGAGTAATAAGAACATACAGCTATACATGGATAAAAAGTGCACAATTGAGATGTTTTTCACTTTAGGTGTTATTCACTCTTGCTGTCTCTTTGATGTCCACACAAACACACACCCTCTCCAACTACCCCTCAGTGAAATAACCTCACCGTTACCTATCTATAGTTTTCTGTATAGTCAAGGTACATATATGTATTTGACAGCACAATTTCACTGTCAAGCATATTAGACATTGTAGACAAGTAGAGACATCCAAAATTTGGTATTTGTGCGTCAACTGGGTTCAACCGGGATTAATCTCTGTTATCACCCAGATAATGTTCCGATTACAACAGTAATATTTGCACTTGTGTTCCATATTATTTATCTATCTGTCCAGTGCACGGAGTCCAAGTGAAGTCCCAAACTCGGATACTAACTATTTTCACATAAATGGATATGCATAGAGGAATCATTTCTTTGGACTCAACTGACCTTGTGGACTCATTTTCTATTACCTTCCAAGGTCAGGTGTGGCCTACTACATCTCTATGAACCGTTTAATACCCAACTACACCTTAATCCGAACATGGGTCTCTTGCTCCATGTTCTCCTGACCAGTGTCCCCAAAGGCTTCATCATCATAAGCTCTTCATTTATTACTACACTTGTGTCTATCTTTCCTTTCCTTAAGTGGGTCTGTCTTCCATGGCATATTTAACACTCTTAACTGTTCAAAAGGGCAAGCCGCACTATTTTACTACTGCAAACACTACCAAGCAAATGTTGTTCACTTTCCTCAATCCTAGTTAACTGAAATTCAACATTGCATTTACCTATCTTTCGGTCCCTCCCTCCCTCGACAGTGCCATTTTAATTGACTTCTCTATGTCAAACTAGACCATCCAGCTATAAATCAGAGTAACACGTTCACATTTTCATCCACACTTTCTAGACTGCAACTTGAACACAGGCTGTTCTAGAGTCTTCCTCTCTACTGAATTCTGTGGGCCCACAGATCCCCCTACTTCCACTCCCTTTTTAAAACCCTCCCCTTCAAAATAACCCTCTTTTGATTGACCTCCATCATCTTATTAATCACTCCTGAGCATTGCTCTTTTTACAGTTTTTTGTCCAGGCTCAAGCTGTCCAACCTACAGTCACAAGTCAGCACATACCACAACTGTGAGTCCAGCCAAAGCTCTTACCGCAGTGTTCCCACACACACATCCTGTTTTGTCAGCGCATCTTGAGTTTGTAACTTTGATGGCGCCCAGCCCATGAAATTGCATCTTTGCAGTGTTTGTTTCCAGGTATGCAGCAAAATCTTCATGTCTGTCGAATCTCTAGTGTTAAAGGAAAGGCAGGTTTTACTGGAACTGAACAGTTATTAATACGATGAATGGCATTTTGGCTTGCTTAGTCCCTTAGTCCACGAACACAAACAGCAGGGAATAGTTATGAATATTGGCCATAAAAAAATATGTTTGGCTAAATGTCTTACCTAAAGGCCGGGTCGGATGGCCTACAGGGCAATTTGGCAGTGCTGGATGTGCTGGTCTGACGAGTCAGTTTGTGGACTGTTTTCTGGCTGTTTGTTGGCCTGTTTTGTGGTCTGGTAGGCTGGTTTTCACTGTTGATTTCCCTGATATTACCACAAACATTGTCTAGAACAAGCTCAAATCCATGTAGCCTCCCCACCATACAAGATACCTATGCAGCATGTCTCAACAAATTCAAAATTCTCCCGATTTGCAAATGTGGGGCACTTTTTTGCCTACCTGATTTGTTAATGGGGGCCACATTTATTTTGGTGCCTGGGTCTAATTTCTGTCCCAGTCCGACCCTGCCTAAAGGTTAGTGAAAGCCATATAGAAAGCATTTCAGATTCCCCCATTTCCTTCTTCAGGGAACTAATTCAGGGCGAAAGGTTCGCTTCTTTTATGATCCCAAGCACTCGTCAACAGAAGGAGGCCATTTTCAGATGACTAAATATGTAATTCAACGTGTCTTAAGCAGAAGCACACATACCCCTTTTAAATGTGCCATATAGACCATAAAATAATATAGATACACAATAAATATTACTGATAAAGGAAAATATGGGTTTCAAATGTATCAAAAAACTTCTAACGAAACTAGTGCTTTTATTGTTTCTAACATGGTTTCGAGGTGACAGGGTGTGCACCCTAACTCATATTTGGCTCCAGGCCTTACCTGCCTATCGTGAAAAAAGCTTGTCTTCAAGTTAGGGATTTTCTAAAGCTTTGCAATTTCTAATAGGCCAGTAGAATTACTTTGGATATTTGTTTAAGGGATAGAAATTGGAAGTCTACTTGCAAGGTTGAAGGAAGAACATGAAGCGTTTAAGCAGGACTAGAAGTTTTAGACCAGTTCTTCCATTGCCGAAATACTGTGAGCACCTCCACCCTCTGGCTTCCCATGCCCCGGACCACAGTAACCAAGTCCATGGCCATCTACAACCCTTGAAGCCATCCAGATTCCATGAACAACAGGCACTTTTAGCAGTAAAATGATTCCTCAGCTCCTTTCGAGTGTCATTGTATTGATTGATCAGGTTAACTGGAAGACAGACATTGTGATGTGCAATAGTGTCTAGAAATTGTTAAGGCTCCACTGGGGTTAATTCACTGAAGTAGGCAAAACAAGACACTGCATCTCAAAGGGCACATTCACTGCAGCTTCCTTCATTTCCTCTCTGAAAATCTGAGACTGGGGTGGGGCCTGGTAAACCCATAGAATATCAAACATTATAAATCCCTTTAGAAATCACCACAAATATTTCGTTATTGAGACTATTTTCTAATTTTTTGATTTGCATTAATGCTGAATACTACTTACCCATATTAACCATTAAGTAAGCTAAATGAGGTGTATGTGTAGTCATTTTCTTTTACCTCTGATATTTTCTGGGTCAGTATTTTTTGGGAACGTGCACTGCATGCATGTGTTTGGATCACCATGGTGAAAGCCACACCCGTGATTTCCAGGTTTATTCAGTCATTTCGAATGGAACTTCTGTGCACATGAAGAACTCAAGTAAGTTTTAGACAGACTTTTTTTTTAAACAGTTTACATTAATTAGTGTACTTAAACAGTATTCTTATTAAGCTCGAACATTTAAAATCTCTTCAGAGCTCCAGCAGTGCCCATTCATTTTAATGCATGGCATGATGAGGTGTCACTCATATTTTCACCATGAGGGTGGAAACTCTATCAACAGTCGATTGGTGTTATGAGAATGACATAGCCTGCCAGCATATAAAACTTTCAACAGTTTGACACCTTGTACCAATTTTCACCTGTACTTAGCACTGTCACATATTGAGTGTTTATGCAGGTTTGAAGTACTTGCTCCTATCAATGGGCATCAGTTAAATACGTATTACTTTACTTAATCAATAGACATTAAGGGGCCTATTCACAAACTGATTTTGTAGTATGCTTATAGTAGTACAATAGAAGTACTCATGTACTACAAAATACTATCAGAACCCTACATGTGGGGGTCTATGTCTCCACCTCCCCAATCTTGTCTGTTCAAGGATATCTGGTCCATCTGCACAGATCTCTGCACACTCATGCTTAAGATTTAGTAGTAAATGTACTACTAAAAGGGAGGGGTATTGGGAGATCAAGAGGGGTTAAGGGAGAGCTAGGGAGGGAAATGCACCCACTCATAAAAGTGTAAGCTCATTCCTATTTACAAACTGCAGTTCTAATGTAACTATGTTTACAAAGGACGCAAAACAGTAGAACATATACTCCAGCTCAGATTAAAGTGTAAATCCAGCACTGCATATGGCCAACCACTGGTATGCAACACCCTCTTATAGAAAATAATGGAGACAGAACTTAGCATTATACCCCATAAGAAATAATTTTACATTAAGTAATTAATTTTGACTTTTTAAATATTATATATGTAAGTGTGATTAAATGTTTTATATATATATCCTGACATCTAGTGCTGGGCTCGGACGTTTGTAAGTTGTTTTTCTCCAAGAAGGTTTTCAGTCTCGAGGAATAGTGACTCCTCTCTTAGGTAGCAGGGAGCATGGGCATCAACTCCACGTTACATTGTTTTTCCGCACAGTGGGTGAGAATGGTATATGGAGTAGTGCCATAGGCCCTCATTCCGACCCTGGCGGTCATAGACCGCCAGGGTCACGAATGACGGAAGCACCACCAACAGGCTGGCGGTGCTTCATTCGTCATTCCGTACCGCCGCGGTCGCCCAGCCGGGTCCGGCGGTTTCCTGCCGGATTTCCCCCGGCTGGGAGACTCCTCCAGGGCAGCGCTGCAAGCAGCACTGCCCAGGGGATTCTGACCCCCTTCCCGCCAGCCTGTTTCTGGCGGTTTATACCGCCAGAAAGAGGCTGGCGGGAACAGGTGTCCTGGGGCCCCTGGGGGCCCCTGCACTGCCCATGCCACTGGCATGGGCAGTGCAGGGGCCCCCTAACAGGGCCCCAGCCTGCTTTTCACTGTCTGCATAGCAGACAGTGAAAAGCGCGACGGATGCAACTGCACCCGTCGCACACCTGCAACACCGCCGGCTCCATTTGGAGCCGGCTTCAGTGTTGCAGGCCCCCTTCCCGCTGGGCCGGCGGGAAGGTCGGAATTGCACCAGCGGTCTTTTGACCGCGGTGGGGCCAAATGGCGGTTCCCGCCAGGCGGGCGGCAACCGCCGCCCGCCGAGGTCAGAATGACCCCCATAGTGTCTTATGATGCACATGTGTGTTGTCTAACTTCCGGGAGTAAATTGTGCAAAAATGAAGACATCTGTCAGTACATTGTCACAAGTCCGGTGAGGTGCATGTGAATCTACAGCACTGCACATTACAAAAAGATGCTTACAGGGCAAGTAACATTCCTCATTTTTAGCATGTGTTCCTATAAATGCATGTTTAGCATAAACTAAAAAGCAGTACCTCCCGATAGTGGTGACTAGCGTGAGGATGAGACAGATGTCTGAAACAAAGTCTTAAGGTCTGTTTGGTCAACCACTGCTTACTGTCTGCCTAGGCTATCCACACCATAAGGTTTAGTGAATATGTGTGGGGTTGACCATGTAGCTGCTTTACCAATGTCAGTTAGTGGAGTGTCACTTAGGAAAGCCATTAATGCTGCTTTCTTTCATGGGGATAGATCCTTGGGTTTTACAGCAAGGATCCTTTTAGCAGGCCTAAAAAAATCAGAACATTTTTACCAGACCTGCAGGTCTAGTGACTTGAATAATCTACTCGACCTAACGGTAAATCACTTGACCCATAAACTCGTCTCAAATTGTGAGATCCTAGACAAATTTTTTATTTCAACTAGTCATCTTTTTCTTCATTATCACATATGAGAGCACATTCAAATATGTGAGTTCAGCATGTCTGCTGTACAAAAAGCTCTTCTTTTTGATTTAAAAGGTTATACTTTAACAACACGTACTACAAAAATCTAGCCCACATATAGGGTACACATGACCACTGACTTCCCTTTTAGTTCACTAATAGCATTTTCATCAGGGTGGGTGCAGGAATCTTTCTCAGTTCATATTTAAAACTCTCACTTTTAATAAATATATTACTAATGCAGGATGTTGTAGCATACTGTCATTTACAGACAGATATTTTCCATTTGAAATGGCCACAAACCTTCCCAATGACATGTAGTTTTACGGATATACAATGATGTGTGAAAATCCTCTTTCAGCAAATAATTTATCATTTGTACATCACCAACTAAAGCATTCTGATTTGTTTTGATACTATTACAGTATTTGTTTCCATCTCATTAGAGAATTACAAAAAAAGTGCTGCTGTACTACTAAAATTTATTTTTAAATATTTGTACCATTAATTTACTAGCTATTTAATTGTTGTTTGCTCAGCAGGACCACCATCCACCCATCCAAGGAACTCTGCGACACCCTCTCAGACTACTTCCAGAGCAAGATCACCACCATATACAACAATGTCGACTCCCCAACCCTCCAGCCTAGACATTTCTCAAGTAGCGAACACCAGCCACACGATAACCTCCTGGTCCCTGATTACCACACAGGCCACTGCAGCCATCATATCATCCATCCACTCCGGGGCACCCACCGACCCCTGCCCCCACTGTTTTTTTAACTTCAGAGCCAACACTGTTAGCACAGAACTAATCTGCATCCTCAACACCTCCATCTCCATGGAAACCTTCCTAGACGAATGGAAGCACAAAGAGGTCAGACCTCTCCTAAAGAAACCTTTCGCTGACCCCAGTGACCTAAAAAACTACAGACCAATCTCCCTGCTCCCCTTCCCGGACAGAGTGCTTGAGAAAGCCATCAACCAACAGCTCACTGACTATCTCGAACTAAACCATCTTCTTGACACCTCACAATCAGGGTTCTGGGCCAATCACAGCACAGAGACTGCACTGATCGCCGCAACAGACGACATCAGGACCCTCCTCGACTGATGAGAGTCGGCAGCTCTGATCCTTCTGGACCTCCCCATAGCGTTCGATACAGTCTCTCACCACACTCTCCTCAACAGACTTTATAACATAGGCATTCAATGAAATGCCCTTAAGTGGGTCGCTGTTTTCCTCTCAGATCACATGCAGAGCATCCGCCTTCCTCTCTTCCCTTCTACACCCAAGAACATCACCTGTGGCATAACCCAAGAATCCTCTGTCAGCCCAACCCTGTTCAACATCTACATGACCTCCCTCTCAGACATCGTCAGATCCTACGGACTCAATATACTTTCCTACGCTGATGACATTTAACTAATCCTCTCACTCACCGAAGACCCCCACAACACCAAAGCCAACTTCCGCAATGCCTTGACCGACATAGCAACATGGATGAAAAACAGCTGCCTCAAACTAAATACCAACAAAACGGAAGTCTTGATCCCTTGGAAGAACACCTGCACATGGGACCACAGCTGGTGGCCAGCAGAATTCGGACTAACGCCAGCTTCATCAGACCACACACAAAACCTCAGCATTATCCTCGGCTGCCAACTATCCATGAATTGACAAGTAATCTCAGTTGACTCCTCCTGCTTCTACATCCTCTGTATGTTCTGTCAGATCTACAAATGGATCCATACTGACCCCAGAAAGACAGTCACGCATGCCCTCGTCACCAGCCGCCTCGACTATGGCAACGCACTCCACACTGGAGTTTCCTCCCAGCGAATAAAAACATTCCAGATTCTACAGACCACCGCAGTCAGACTCATCCTCAACCTCCCCAAGCGCTCAAGCATCACCCTACAACTCAGGAACCTCCAATGTCTCCCCGTCCAGAAGAGTTGCCAATTCAAAATTCTCACACTTGCATACAAGGCTCTCCACAACTTAGGGCCATCCTACATCAACCATGGACTGAGCTTCTAAGTCCCTGCAAGACAACTACTCTCCGCCTCGCTAATCCTCGCACACGCCCCTTGCATCCATTGCAGATGCAACAGAGGCCGCTCCATCTCCTACAGAGCAGCCAAGTCCTGGAACAGTCTGCCCCTCCACCTCCAAACAGCTTCCTCCCTGGCAGACTTCAGAAGGAGACTCAAGACATGGCTTTTTGACAGAGACACAGCACCCTCAGTGCCCAGATAGCCTTAGGGGTGCTAGTACTGCACTTTACAAATGCTATGATTGATTGATTGATAAATATTGGCTATTTTTCTAAACTGGTGTGGAGTACTTTTGTGGTGTTTTCACTGTGTTACTGTGTGTGTTGTGTGTGTGTGTGTTGTGTGTGTGTGTGTGTGTGTGTGTGTACAGATACTTTACACATTGCCTCTGAGATAAGCCGGACTGCTCGTGCCCAGCTACCAAGGGAGTGAGCAGGGGTTATCTTAGCTATGTGGCTCCCTGACTAGAGTGAGGGTCCCTACTTGGACAGGGTGCAAACCACTGCCAACTTGAGACCCTATTTCTAAAATTGGTGATCAGCAGTAAGGATAGGACTTGTGTTTGTATTTGCCATACAATGATTGGTGTAGACTACTTCCATATCTTTTCTGTATGCCTTCTGGAGTTTTTGTGCAACCTCTAAGTTTCATCCACAATCATGTCTCAGTCTGATGGGCCAGCAGCAGTTATTGCAGATTTGGTGTTTGAGCAGGAGAGGCTTGAGACCTATACGGTGCTTCAGCTCAAACTGTTCTGCAAGGAGTTCAGGGGTCCTTATAAAGGCCTCACTAGAAAGAAGGAGCTGGTAAAGGTGCTGAGGGCCTGGGTGGCAGCCAGGGAGGCTGGTGAGCATGCAGAGGTGGGCAGTGTGGATCTGGTGGAGCAGAGTCTACATGGTGATTTTGTGGCATAACAGGATTTGCCTGAGGGGAGGGTACCCTCCAGGCCTGGCAGCAGTGTTTCTTCCAAGGGTCTGACCCCAGAGAAGCTGGAGGGCAGACGGGAGGCTAGGAAGTACACTTTGGAGCTTGAAAAACTCAGGCTGGAAATGAGGGCAAAGAAACAGCCATAAAATAAATAAAAATGATCTTGGCTCACGAGCGGAGCTTAAAGGAGCTGGACTTAAATGGCAAGGCCAGCACAGATGGTGGCAGCATTTCATTAGTGTGGTTTGAGAGAAGGGTGCACCTACCCTGGAATCTAGGGAAAGTGTTCACTAAGGAGGATGACATACACAGGTGGTTTCAGGGCAATTAGGCAGCTATCCACAAGCATGGTATCCCCGAGAAAGACTGGGGGGCAGGTCTATGGAACTACTTCACAGTGGAGGGGCAGGGACACCTTGTTGGCACTAGAGGCAGCAAGGGAGCTCACCTACACTACCATGAAGGATGCTCTTATCACTAGGTATGGCCAATACCAGAGATGTACAGACTGAAGTTTAGGGAGAGTAGGAAACTTGATTCCTATACCTGGCTTGAGTGGGTGGATTACTTTTGCAGAGCACTGGATGGTTGGGTGAAGGGCAGTGAGGTAACAGCTTATTGGGGGCTGTACAGTTTGTTTGTATAGGAACAGTTATCTAGTCTGTGTTTTACAGAGCTGCGCCAGCACTTGATTGACAGCAGGCTTACTGACCCCATGAAGCTTGCTCAGGAGGCAGACCACTGGATGAATACGAGGGTCCACAAGAAGTTGTATGTGGAAGACTCAGCCAAGGGTAGGCAAGGTGCCCGACAGAAGAAGGGGGAGGGGGGCGTCAAGGAGACACAAACAGGTCCCAGGACATCAGGGGAGACAAAGGTTCCAAGGTCCCTTCAGACGGGATGGAAGGAGGTTTTTTTAATGGGCGGTGGCCCAGGGCACCCCATTTTCAACCCAGTTGCTTTGAGTTTTCTCAGGTAGAACAAAAGAAAGGGTACTCTTTCTGTCCTCAGAAAACCCCCATTGGTGACCTCTCTACGGGGGTGGCCAATGTGGCCTTAGGGGAAGGTAGTCACCAGGGGCAGGCCATAAACCATGATGTGATCTCCTTCAATTGGGAGGTGGACTCAGAGGGTGAGTTGGTGATCCCTGAGAGTGGGAGTCGTCACTTCCAGCAGGTGACAGTGAACAGGGTCCCAGTCACTGCTCTGAGGGACAGTGGGGCTAGCCATACCATGGTTGTGGAAAGACGTGTCACCCCAGAGCAATACACCGGTCGGTTGTGTAGAGTGACTCCAGCCCATCGACGGGATGTTTTACGCCCTATGGCTCTGGTGTCCCTAAAGTGGGGCGGAGGGGTGACCCAGAAAAGGGTCATAGTTAGTCCCCAGATGCCCATAGACTGCATTCTGTGGAAAGAGTAGCCTGTGGTGTTAGGGGAACTGGGAAGGTCGGCCGCCAAGGCGCTCTAACAGTTCAGTTTTCTGGGGATACCACTCCAAAGTAGAAGGTACAGGACCCCAGCAAGAGAGACAGGAGGAGGGAGAACCCACCCCTACCCTCTGCTCAGCCTGAGGGTACAGACTCTTAATTTGAGTGACCAGTCTCAGAATACTGTAGGAAGCTGGCCTGGTGTGTGGTGGACACCTATGGTGTTGGCACCTTATACGAGGGCTAGGCAACCCGTATTAGTGAATGTAGGCAATGTCTAGGAAGCCAGGGTCTCTAGAGGTAGCTGTGGATAAGCAGCCAAGACTTATCTAGGAGACATGCAAAACTTATGCAATACCACAACAGTCACAGTAATTTATCACACATGAAAGGAACCCCACAGTTAAACATACACAGCAGTAATTAGGAATTGGCACAAGAAACAACAAGCATTGGTAAGAATTAGTGAAAAATAGTTAGAGCCCTAACAGAGGACCAAACCATAGACTAAAATAGTGGAATGCGAAGTAAAGTCCCCCACCCCAGTATATGGAGTAGTTAGAGGGGAGCTGGAAGAACTAGGGACCCCAATAGGTGAGTACCTGAGTGACCCCAGGAACCAGGAGAGCAGAAGTAAGCAAATGGTCTTCCTCAGGACTGACAAGAGGACTTAGAAAATGGATTGTGCAAGAACATGACTAGACCAGAAGAAACCAAAGGTGGATTCTGGAAGAAGAAGACCTGCAAGAAGGGGACAGTGTCCAGTCCAGATGGAGTGTCCAGCCGGGGCAGGAGCCACTACCCACCCTTCTGTGGATGAAGATCCTGGTCGACAGGGCAAGAAGAAGACCAGCTGTGGAGTCCAGGAGCTGCAGAGGAGTTCTTGGAGCGGTGTAGATGGTGTCCCACGCCGGTCGTCGCGATGCAGATGGTCAGTGATTTATGAGAACCACCAACAAATCTTGGCAAATGCAAGAAGAAGCAAAAGAAGAGTTGCAAGGCTGAAGCGGACCAGCAAGATCCAGGAAACTCAACCCTTGGAGGGGTGTCCGGGCTGACCCTCAGCAGGGGAAGAGCCAGCAGAAGCAGTCGCAAGCTCCACAGGCAACGCACTAGCAGCAGGCACAGTAAGTTGCAGTGAGGTCCAGTCAGCACACTTGGAGAGGAGTCCCACATCGTTGGAGCAGCAGAGAGGAGACTGTTCTTGACAGGATGAAGTGCTGGAGGCCGAGTCTACTCGGAGTCTGAAGATCGCTTGGAGCAGGAGTCAACAAGTCTTTATTGCTGCACGAGTCACAGTGCACGGGGTGCTGTCCTGCAAGGGGAGGCAAGGGCTCACCGCCTCCCAAGTTGGACAACGGGCAGAGAGGAGCAAGGGGACCACTCCAGACCACAACCTGTGATGCAGGATCCACTTGGTTTAAGAGGAGACCAGATCCACGCAGCCGGTCGTCATTGCTGTAGGTGCCTGCAGATGCAGGGGAGTGACTCCTTCACTCCAAGGGAGATTCCTTCTGGTTTCCTAGTGCAGCTGAAGTCTTGCCAACCCCAGAGGATGCACAGCTGGGGAAATGTTGCAGTTACTGGGTGGAGCCGGAGAAACAATGTTACAAGGTGAGATCGTCTCTGGAGTTGCAGTCTTGTCAGTTCCTGAAGTGTCCAGTTGTGGTTCAGGTGGCCAGGAGCAGAAGTAAACGATGCAGAGGAGTCCTGGTGGAGTCTTGCACATCAAATCTTGGAACCCACCCACAAAGGAGTTCCTAAAAAGCCCTAAAAGTGGGTTTAGTCACCTTGCAAGGTAACCACCTATCAGGAAGGGTTTCTGACGTCACCTGCCTGACCTGGCCACTCAGATGCTCCCAGGGGCCTCTGCACATCTTAGTTTCAAGATGGCAGAATCAAGTGGCCACCTGGAGAAGCTCTGGGCACCACCCCTGGGGTGGTGCTGGACAGGGGAGTGGTCACCACCCTTTCCTTTGTCCAGTTTCACGCCAGAGCAGGTACCGGGGGTCCCTGGACTGGTGAAAACTGGTTTATGCAAGGAGGGCACCAAATGTGCCCTTCAAAGCATACCTGTGCATTGGGGAGATTACCCTTTCCAAGCCATGTAACACCTATTTCAAAGAGGAGAGGGTGCTGCCTTCCTCTCCCACAGGAAATCCTTTGTTCTGCCTTCCTCCACCTGAGCTGTTCAAGCAGCCGGATGGCAGAAACCTTTTTGAGGAGTGGCAGCAGCGCGGGCTGCCCCGAAAACCCCAGAAGACTGGTAGGAGCAATGCAGGGGCTCCTCTCAGGAGCCCCCAGAGTGCATTTTAATGGGCGGTGGCCCAGGGCACCCCATTTTCAACCCAGTTGCTTTGAGTTTTCTCAGGTAGAACAAAAGAAAGGGTACTCTTTCTGTCCTCAGAAAACCCCCATTGGTGACCTCTCTACGGGGGTGGCCAATGTGGCCTTAGGGGAAGGTAGTCACCAGGGGCAGGCCATAAACCATGATGTGATCTCCTTCAATTGGGAGGTGGACTCAGAGGGTGAGTTGGTGATCCCTGAGAGTGGGAGTCGTCACTTCCAGCAGGTGACAGTGAACAGGGTCCCAGTCACTGCTCTGAGGGACAGTGGGGCTAGCCATACCATGGTTGTGGAAAGACGTGTCACCCCAGAGCAATACACCGGTCGGTTGTGTAGAGTGACTCCAGCCCATGGACGGGATGTTTTACGCCCTATGGCTCTGGTGTCCCTAAAGTGGGGCGGAGGGGTGACCCAGAAAAGGGTCATAGTTAGTCCCCAGATGCCCATAGACTGCATTCTGTGGAAAGAGTAGCCTGTGGTGTTAGGGGAACTGGGAAGGTCGGCCGCCAAGGCGCTCTAACAGTTCAGTTTTCTGGGGATACCACTCCAAAGTAGAAGGTACAGGACCCCAGCAAGAGAGACAGGAGGAGGGAGAACCCACCCCTACCCTCTGCTCAGCCTGAGGGTACAGACTCTTAATTTGAGTGACCAGTCTCAGAATACTGTAGGAAGCTGGCCTGGTGTGTGGTGGACACCTATGGTGTTGGCACCTTATACGAGGGCTAGGCAACCCGTATTAGTGAATGTAGGCAATGTCTAGGAAGCCAGGGTCTCTAGAGGTAGCTGTGGATAAGCAGCCAAGACTTATCTAGGAGACATGCAAAACTTATGCAATACCACAACAGTCACAGTAATTTATCACACATGAAAGGAACCCCACAGTTAAACATACACAGCAGTAATTAGGAATTGGCACAAGAAACAACAAGCATTGGTAAGAATTAGTGAAAAATAGTTAGAGCCCTAACAGAGGACCAAACCATAGACTAAAATAGTGGAATGCGAAGTAAAGTCCCCCACCCCAGTATATGGAGTAGTTAGAGGGGAGCTGGAAGAACTAGGGACCCCAATAGGTGAGTACCTGAGTGACCCCAGGAACCAGGAGAGCAGAAGTAAGCAAATGGTCTTCCTCAGGACTGACAAGAGGACTTAGAAAATGGATTGTGCAAGAACATGACTAGACCAGAAGAAACCAAAGGTGGATTCTGGAAGAAGAAGACCTGCAAGAAGGGGACAGTGTCCAGTCCAGATGGAGTGTCCAGCCGGGGCAGGAGCCACTACCCACCCTTCTGTGGATGAAGATCCTGGTCGACAGGGCAAGAAGAAGACCAGCTGTGGAGTCCAGGAGCTGCAGAGGAGTTCTTGGAGCGGTGTAGATGGTGTCCCACGCCGGTCGTCGCGATGCAGATGGTCAGTGATTTATGAGAACCACCAACAAATCTTGGCAAATGCAAGAAGAAGCAAAAGAAGAGTTGCAAGGCTGAAGCGGACCAGCAAGATCCAGGAAACTCAACCCTTGGAGGGGTGTCCGGGCTGACCCTCAGCAGGGGAAGAGCCAGCAGAAGCAGTCGCAAGCTCCACAGGCAACGCACTAGCAGCAGGCACAGTAAGTTGCAGTGAGGTCCAGTCAGCACACTTGGAGAGGAGTCCCACATCGTTGGAGCAGCAGAGAGGAGACTGTTCTTGACAGGATGAAGTGCTGGAGGCCGAGTCTACTCGGAGTCTGAAGATCGCTTGGAGCAGGAGTCAACAAGTCTTTATTGCTGCACGAGTCACAGTGCACGGGGTGCTGTCCTGCAAGGGGAGGCAAGGGCTCACCGCCTCCCAAGTTGGACAACGGGCAGAGAGGAGCAAGGGGACCACTCCAGACCACAACCTGTGATGCAGGATCCACTTGGTTTAAGAGGAGACCAGATCCACGCAGCCGGTCGTCATTGCTGTAGGTGCCTGCAGATGCAGGGGAGTGACTCCTTCACTCCAAGGGAGATTCCTTCTGGTTTCCTAGTGCAGCTGAAGTCTTGCCAACCCCAGAGGATGCACAGCTGGGGAAATGTTGCAGTTACTGGGTGGAGCCGGAGAAACAATGTTACAAGGTGAGATCGTCTCTGGAGTTGCAGTCTTGTCAGTTCCTGAAGTGTCCAGTTGTGGTTCAGGTGGCCAGGAGCAGAAGTAAACGATGCAGAGGAGTCCTGGTGGAGTCTTGCACATCAAATCTTGGAACCCACCCACAAAGGAGTTCCTAAAAAGCCCTAAAAGTGGGTTTAGGCACCTTGCAAGGTAACCACCTATCAGGAAGGGTTTCTGACGTCACCTGCCTGACCTGGCCACTCAGATGCTCCCAGGGGCCTCTGCACATCTTAGTTTCAAGATGGCAGAATCAAGTGGCCACCTGGAGAAGCTCTGGGCACCACCCCTGGGGTGGTGCTGGACAGGGGAGTGGTCACCACCCTTTCCTTTGTCCAGTTTCACGCCAGAGCAGGTACCGGGGGTCCCTGGACTGGTGAAAACTGGTTTATGCAAGGAGGGCACCAAATGTGCCCTTCAAAGCATACCTGTGCATTGGGGAGATTACCCTTTCCAAGCCATGTAACACCTATTTCAAAGAGGAGAGGGTGCTGCCTTCCTCTCCCACAGGAAATCCTTTGTTCTGCCTTCCTCCACCTGAGCTGTTCAAGCAGCCGGATGGCAGAAACCTTTTTGAGGAGTGGCAGCAGCGCGGGCTGCCCCGAAAACCCCAGAAGACTGGTAGGAGCAATGCTGGGGCTCCTCTCAGGAGCCCCCAGAGTGCATGCAATCATACAACCAATACTGGCAACAGTAATGGCGTATGATTCCAACATGTTTGATACCAAACATGCCCAGGTTCGGAGTTACCATTACATAGTTGGACACAGGTGTCCAGTACACGGTTAAAATAGCTTCCCCACACTTATGAAGTCCAGTGCAATGGAACTGTTGTTTCGTAGGGGCACCTCTGCTCATGCAGGGGTGCCCTCACGCACAGGTACCTGCACCCTTCCCTTTGGGCTGGAAGGGCCTACCATAGGGGTGACTTACAATGACCTGGTGTAGTGATCTGTAGTGAAAGGGTGCATGCACCTTTTCAAGCAGGCTGCAATGGCAGGCCAGCAGACACATTTTGCATGGGCTCCCATAGGTGGCATAAAACATGCTGCAGCCAATGGGGACCCCTGTGTCCCAATGCCCTGGGTACCTAAGTACCTTATACTAGTTATTTATCAGGGGACACCAGTATGCCAATTGTTTACTGCAGAAATGTCCTTGGCAAAAACATTTGGAGGGTGAGAGCACAATCACTAGGCTCCTGGTTAGTAGGATCCCAGTGAAAACAGTCTAAGCACACTGATAGCAGGCAAAAAGTGGGGGTAACCATGCCAAAAAGAGGGTATTTTCCTATAGATTCCACCCCTGAACTGGTGGGAGGGGAAGTGGTAAAAGGATGCAAGGCGCCTGGGGCTACTGTCCCACACTTTTCAAAACCACAGAGACAAGAGACCCCAGGGTGGCTTGGGACCTGGCTCTTGAAACTGACAGCTGTCAGTGGCCTCTGTTGGTTGTTGTCATTGTGGTCAGAATGTTCCCTAAATGGGGGACCGAATTCAGACCCAAGGAGTGGAATGGACCACATCACACTATTGGTCATGGTGGTACTGTCTGCCTACTGGGATGCATCTGTGAGCAAGGCAGGGTTAAGTGCTGCACAGGTGGAGTCCACAGTTGACGAAAAGGATTCCCCTTGGGTTAGTTCAGTGGGCCCTGAGAGTTTAGACACAGGGATCCACCTGGGTTCAGAGAGGCGTAGAACTTACAAGAGCCCCTGCCGTAGTGGGCCATTTCCCAGGTTCTATTGCCCTAAGCAGGGAAGTCGAGCAAGGTATTGACTGGCCTACCCTGGCCTTAGGCTGGGAGGTGGTTGTGTTGGAAATGACCCTTTTTGCAGGGTTAGCCCCACACTTTTTCTTCTGAACTCCTGTTTTTGATCCTGTGCTGAATTTTGTTTTTGCTGGTTCTAGGATTCTGGGCACTTTACCACTCCTGACCAGTGCTAAAGTGCAAGTGCATATTTGATTTACTGCTAAGTTCCTAGTAAAGTGCACTATGTGTGCCCAGGGCCTGTAAATCAAATGCTACTAGTGGGCCTGCAGCACTGATTGTGCCACCCACGAGTGGCACTGTAAACATTTTTCAGTCCTGCCACTGCAGTGTCTGTGTGTGCATTTCTAAACTGCCAGTTCAACTTGGCAAGTGCGCCCACTTGCCAGGCCCAAACCTTCCAGTTTACTACATGTACGTCACCCCAAAGGAAAGGCCCAGGGCAGCTCCAAGGGCAGAGTGCAGTGTATTTAAAAGGTAGTGCATATACTTGTGTGTTTTACATGACCGGATAGTGAAATACTGCTAAATTTGGTTTTTGCATTTGCAAGGTCTTTAACAAGGGGATTCCCTTGAAATATCTTTCAAGTGTAATTTCCCTGTTACTGTTATATATCTTTATTTCGGCTATAAGCCATAAAAGTAGACAATACAAGACATAACATGATTAAGAAACGTAGCACTTTAAAAATCTTAAGAATGTCTAGACAACATTGTTTTTAAACATTTTTGCTTTTACAAAATCTCGAGGCGTATAAAAAATATTAGATCGTTAGAATTTGGCTTCAATCAATTAAAATTTATCAGACTAATTAATTATAATCTAAAACCAAATTATTAAAAGCACGTGATTATCAGAGTTATAGTTCGTGTCTCCTGTGTTTTTTTTTTTTTTTTTTTTTTTTTACAAGAACCTCGCCGCTGGGGGACCAATTTTATCATTTATCTCTGTTTACTGGTATAGAAGGAGAAAATTACATAATTTACTTTTTTAAGAACCCTAGATAAATATTGAGGTCACAGATTTATAAAAACATGCAAATCATCATTATTCTTTAAAACTAAAAATCCAGACCATTAAGACTATAGCTTCATCCAATTAAGAACTGATATATTAAATGAATATAGTCTAAAACCAATGTGTTGGAATTACACATTTATAATAATTCTTTTGTTCTTATTGACCATGCACTTCGCAGGTATCCCACCACAGAGAAAACTATTTTTTCACTTGTATCAGTTGTTAGGAGTCGTAATGCCGTATTCCATTCCCTTATTCCAATTTCTCTACATAATGGAGCAATCCACTTTTTCCTGGGTACCAGATATCTAGGGCAGAAAAGCATAAAGTGCGCAAGTGACTCTTTTGTCTTTTGACAGTGGTGGCAGTATATTGAATTGCAGTCCTCCGTTCTCCATTGCGCTGTAAATGACTTAAGCGGAAGGGTCCCTAGTCTAAACTTAATGAATAGTGTTTTGATATATGGAGGATTTACATTATCCATGTAGGCCTCAAACTTGGGACTGCATTTGTGGTCTAAGAACTGCAAAGTCAGACTGCCATGATTTTTTAACCAGGTTTGGGTCAGAATGTTCTCCCAGTAGCACTTTTTTACACGTTCCTTTATTTCCTTTACCAAATTGTGAGGAGCACTCCACACCTCCTCCATTTTGAGAACTTTACACGTGTCTCTGATGTGTCTGAACCAAGGGATCTTTAGTACGCTGTTATTTGCAAGAAATCCATCTAGTGCTATATGGAGAGTGGACCGGTCCTCTGAGGTCCAAAGATTAATCCAATACATTTGAGGTCTTAGTGCAATTTCGTTGTGTATTTCATTTAGGGCTAAATCATATCTAAGCGGAGTGAGAGGGGTGCTCATTGGCAACTTTAGGAAGTTTCGAATAAACCGGTTTTCTACAGTGGTCAGACATCTGGAATTGGTATGACCCCAAAGCTCGGCACCATAAATTGAGGCCGCTACTGCCACTGCTTTATAAACTGTGATGGCAGGTGTTATCTCCCCTTCACAAGTATTAGCTATTTTCTTAGCTATCACTATAGCCCTTTGCCTAAGTGTTGTCAGACTCTTCTTGATCTGTGCCGACCAGCGCTGGTCGTCACTTAGCCTGATCCCCAAGTAGTCAAATTGTCTGACTCTCTCCACTGGTTGGCCTGCTATCGTCATTTTTCCCCTAAATAGTTTGTGTGGGTTAAAGGCCATAAACTTAGATTTTGTTAGATTAATTTCAAGTCCTCTATTGGAGCAAAAATTATAAAAGGTGTCCAGTTCATTTTGCAAACCCATAGGTGTTCTTGAAATTAATAAGGTGTCGTCGGCAAACATTAAAATAGGGACCGGGGTTCCAGCTAGTCTAGGGGCATCATGATTACAGTGTAACAATTGGTCCACAGCACCGTTTATGTAAAGATTAAATAGTGTTGGTGCCAAGATGCAGCCCTGCCTAACCCCTCTATTGACGGGTATGGCTTCCGTTAAGTCACCACTATCTGACCAACGTACATGAGCATACGTCCCTTCATAGAGGTATCTAATCAGTCTTAGTAGTTCGCTATTGGGTTGATAGCTCTCCATAACTTCCCATAGTGTATCCCGAGGAACCGTGTCAAAAGCAGCTTTTAAATCGATAAAAGCTACATACAATTGGCTTTTATTGAGTGACAGGTATTTCCAGCAAAGGAGGTTAAACCTAAATGCCTGGTCTATTGTACTCACTCCTCTTCTGAAGCCTCCCTGAAATTCGGAGAGAATTTGGGAGTCCTCTATCCATATCTGTAGTCTGTTAAGCACTTGCTTAGCGAAGATTTTTTGGCTAACATCAATAAGACTAATAGGCCTATAGTTGTTAGGTTGGTCCCTTGGTCCTTTCTTATAGATAGGGACTATAACTGCTCCTTGCCATGTAATAGGGAGTCCTCCCCCCCTCAGTATCTCGTTACTAAGTGCATTTAGATACAATGACCACGTTGTCAAACGAGAAAGATATAGATCTCCTGGGATGCCATCAAGACCAGGGGCCTTTCCCTTATGTGTAGATTTGAGAGCCTCTGTTGATTCTTTTAGGGAAAATAGGTCCAGATCAAATTTGGGTGGTGTTATACTCCCCCACGTTAAAGTATTGCCAACAGGCTCATTAGGTTTTGGTAGGAGTGTAATAGTACTATTGGTATGTGGTTTCCTATATATATTTGAAAAGTGCGTCATCCAAGTTTCTGGCTGGATAACAGGGTAGCTTACCATTTCTTGGGAGCTACTCTTATCTGACACTAATTTCCAGAATAGGTTAAAATCCTTCTCCTGGAGCGCCACAACCATCTTATTCCAATTCCTATTCGCCCATTCTTTTTTTGCATTATTAAGTACGTCTTTATATACAGACCTATTCTTCCTTATCTCTCTTGGGTTCCCTTCCTTAAGTGCTCCCAGTAACTGTATCTTAGCTTGACGGCAGGAGTTGGAGAACCACCTAGAAGTTTTAATCACAGTCTCTGTCCGCCTCCTTACCGTCTGGAAGTGTGGTTTTAGTCGGGTGACCAGGGTGTTGTGAAGATCGACCAAATCAACCAATTTGATATTTGTATGTTTCAGGGGAGAAAGTGTTGTTGCAAGCGATCTATAGATCGCTAGCTGAAAATTTGCATCACTTTCAACTCGATCCCATTTCAAATTTTTACGATCATTGGTCCTAGTGAGGGCACTATTTAAAGTCGACGTTGACAGTGTCTTGGAACTAAATAAAATAGTGGAAAAGGAGGTGCTTAAGGCTAGATGGTCACTGTCAGTACGAGGAAGGACTATCATATCAGTTAGGGATTTCCAGAGGGCGTAATTTACTAAAACATAGTCCAGGTGGCTAGTGTATACGCCTCTCCTATATGTAGGTGACGCCGGGTTATCTGATCTGGTATTCCCATTAACTATCCTTAAGCCCTTTATTTTTATTAGGTCTTCCAGTAGTTCTGTGGCTCCTCCTTCTTTCTTGGATGTAATTTGCACCGGCCCTGATCTATCCCATGAGTCTGTGAGCTGGGATCCCTCTTGCTGATTGCCATCTCTGCAATTCAATTGCATATTGAAGTCACCCGCGGCCATTAAACCCCGCCCATTAGGTAGGCAGTTAAAAAAATCTACTATTGAACTCATCTGAATGGTCTGGGTCCTTTGGGTGCCAGGTCTGATATATAAATTTACAATTATTATGTTCGCAGGACCTTTAACGGTACTGATTTCAACCGCAACAGCTAGTAGATCCCTCGTAGGGGATACTATCTCTTTAACTTTTGGGAACAGGTCTTGTTTTAACCAAATTGTCAGGCCGCCTGAAGCCCTACCTGATGGTGATGGTAGTGCCGCCTTCTGGAAGGTCCAATAGCCTTCTCTATTTACTACAGATGGCGCCCATGTCTCCTGCAATAAAATGATGTGGTGTTGATCTATAAGTCTGCACCAGTCAGGATTAGCTATTTTCTGAGTCAGGCCTGCCACATTCCAGGATAAGATCTTAATCGGTAAGTCATGGTCTTGCCCATTTTCTGGTAAATTTTCCCTAGTCTCATATGTACAAAGTATTTCTTGCTGGGGCTTCTCCTTTGGCGAGCCACTGCAATATGTTTTGGGGTCTGCTCCCAGGATATTAGATAGGTCATTTTTTATGTTATAAAAGTCAGGATGAGTTAAGCCATCACTCCCAACTTCAGCGGCGGGAACTTCAGCGGCAGAGGCTTCACGTCAATCTATGTCTGAAATATGGCTTTGTTTTCGATCCCTACTCTGCGGGCAAGGATACTGGGCCATTATAGTGTTATTTCTCTCTTGTGGGAACCGGTTTAGTTGAGGAAGTTTATGAACAAGTGTCATTTGGGAGGCGGTACCCGGTCTCATTCTTTCCTCAAGTGCCAAAAGACCCTTAACTAGATTCTGACTGGTCAATTTTATCCCTATGAGATCTGATGTTGAACCTATTTTTGTGAATCTCTGTGCAATGACTATGTCGTCCCTTATAATGGATCTACACTTCTTTGTCCTTCTTATCCAATGTATAACTTTGTTTTTAAGAGATTCCCCTTGCTCAAATTGATCTTTGCTTAACTTGGGGACATTTGTTATATAAATATCATAGATGTTATGTCTAGTCTGACTTTGGAAGTTATTTCCCAAGGGGTGTTTGGGTTTTTTATCTAGGTGTCCTTCTCTGTGCATCTTCCAATTGTTCCCTGTGTCCAAGGGTGGATTGTAGTTATTACGAACACACGCTACAGGAGGTGCGCTATTGCCCCCCTGAATAGTCTGTGTTACCATTTCGACCCTTTGGTAATTTCCCATTGGGAGCAGATAGAGATGTGGTGTTTGAGGTCTCTCAACTCACAATTTAAAAATACATCTTTTGGTGAAGTTGGTTTTAAAATTATTCGTTTGAAAATGCCTCTTTTAGAAAGTGGGCATTTTCTTGCTTAACCATTCTGTGCTTCTTCCTGTCTGTGGAATACACACCTGGTTCAGGATGACAGTTGGTCTATTTGTGACTTCACTATAGACAGTCCCACAAAGGAGCTGAGGTGTGCCCTGCATATCCTGCTGGGTCTTCCTGAGCTAGAGTGTTCAGAGGTGCTGACACTTGCACCTAAATAGGTCTGTAACTGTCCTTCCACAAAGCATTCTTCAAATCCCTGGAGTGCATCTGGGGTCAGAACAGGGAAAGGCAAGGTTTTAGGCACTACAAAGACTTCTCTTTGAAGTTCGTCTACTTCAAAGCCAGAAATGGTTATAAGTACTGGACCTCTGCCCCCACAAAGTTAGAACACTTCTGGATTGAGGACATTCTTTCAGGAAGAAGAGCTGCAAGCCACAGTAAGGTCTGCCACTCTGCCTGTTGCTCTGTTGTGCTGGACTGCTGCTTGCTGTTTCTGTCTTGGGAGAGAGATGACTGCTTTCCAAGGTTCTCCAAGTGCTTGAGCTGAGCTTGCCTCCTGTTAAGAAGTCTCAGGGACATCAGAGACTTCATCTGCCAGTGCCTGGGCTCTTCTACTGAGAGTCCTGACTTGCTAAGTGGTGCCAACTCCAGTCCCTGGGCTCTTGGAAGTGTAAGCTGGTGTTCTGAAGGAGAAAATCCACACACCGATGTGCAGTCACAGAAAAATAGACACATAGCCTGTCCCACAGTTATAGAACCGACGCAGCACCTGTCTCGAGGCTGTAGAATCGACGCAGTGCCTGTTTCCAAGGGGCTCCATCAACACAGCCCGTCTGGATTTTTCACGCATCATCCCCGAAGCGTCAATTTCTCATTGACCCTGCACCACAGTAAGGAACTGAGGCTGCATGTCCAGAATTCAACACAACGCTTTTCGTGTGTTGAAAGAATCAATTCATCAACCCCCTGTCAGTAAGGAACAGATGCATCGACTCTCCTGTAAGAAAAGAATCAATGCATCACCTCCCCTGCGCAGTAAGGAACCAACGCATCGCTTTGCTTTTCGGCACCTCATCTGTCTTGCAGCCTGTATTGTCTTTGTTTTTGACGGTTCCCAAGCACTTTGTGCTAAAAAGATACAAGCATTGTTTCCTATGGATTAAGACTCTTTGAAACCTTAAAAAAGAGATATCTTTACTTGTGTATATTGGATTTTTGTCGGTTTGGTCTTGTTTTGTTCAGTTAAATATAGTTGCGGATGACTGAAGCACCGCCAACAGGCTGGCGGTGCTTCAAAGCCCATTCCGACCGCTGCGGTAAAGCCACGGTCGGAAAACCGGGTCCGGCGGTTTGCCGCCGGATTTCCCCCGGCTGGGCAAATCCATCAGGGCAGCGCTGCAAGCAGCGCTGCCCAGGGGATTCTGACCCCCTTCCCGCCAGCCTGTTCCTGGCGGTTTTTACCGCCAGGAACAGGCTGGCGGGAACAGGTGTCCTGGGGCCCCTGCACTGCCCATGCCACTGGCATGGGCAGTGCAGGGGCCCCCTAACAGGGCCCCAGCCTGCTTTTCACTGTCTGCCTAGCACAGCACAGAGACAGCTGAGAAGCCTGCTGGGGCAAGATGCTAGTCCAAAGTATTCCACCCACGGATATGCAGCACCAGGGCCCAGGACCTGACGCCCAAAGTTGTGTTGGGTCCTCAGCTGGGAAGTGTCGCTGAGCCCGGTAGTGTCAACAAGCTGCAGCTGGGATCCCCAGGAAGCAAGTTATTGACCCAGGAAGGATTGGCCTGTAACCGCAATACTGGGTCGACTGGTAGTGCAGTGGAGGCGGGGCTTCCGCCAGGACCAAGAGGACTTTGAGGGATGTAGATTCTGAGGAGCAGTCGCAGCAAGACCCTCGTCAGTAGCGTTGCATCCACAGTATGCTTTTAGCATCTTCAGCATCCTTCATCCTTTGCATTAGTACCACTTCCAAAGGAAGTGCCTGGAACTGACTCAAGACTACTTCACCTGCTGAGGTAACTGTTTCTGACAATGTGGCTGGTGCTGCTGACTGGACCCCTACTGGCCATGGTCACTTAAAGTGACTCTAAGTGACCGGATTCCATCTAGCCCAAACCTTTTGGTGAGAATGTTTCTATGTATCAAATTTGTTGAATTTGCTAGTGCTTGTTCACGATTGAGTGAAATAAACTGATTTACAATACTTTATATTCTATATCTCTGGAACCCTCCAGTGAATCTTTTTCATTGTGGTACATAAAAATACAGTTTATGTTTATACAGTATTGTCAGATTTCTTTGGTGACTTGTCAATTTTTCCTTCAATTGTTTTGGTACTGTTTAAATGCTTTACACATTTTCCTTTGGATAAGCCTTGCAGCTCACAGCCGTAGTTATCCAGTGAGCTGAAAGTTTGACAAACTAAACCTAAGGTTCCTAAACGGGGCCGGCAAGTGTATTTCATGATAAGGGTGCATGCCCATGCCCCTTGCTGCTTAAGGGAGGATTCACTAAACCATGTGACTCAAAAGACTTCTTTGAAGAAAAATAACTTGCAAACGTCTGAGCCTAGCACTAGATGTCAGGAGTATGCTAAGCCAGTTTATTCACAGCAACACATGCTATGAACTTTTATCTCACGCCCTAAGGTAACTATAACTTGCGCCCTCGCCATGCACTGCTAATTACCCCAGATATTACAGCAATCATGACACCTTGTATAACGTCCTTAAAACTATAAATAAAACATTAGCAGTCAAATTTTTGAAGACAAAGCTGTGCATGGCGAGGTCACGACTTATAATTACCTTACGGCACGAGTTACAGTTACTTAAAAGAACTCTCTAACGGCTGAATTTCTGTGGTTTCGTACAAGTAAATTCAGAACTATAACGTCCCTGTAGCCTTTGTTTTTTTCAGTGAATTTGTAAGGCTTTTTTAATTCCTAACTATAACGTCCCTGTAACCTTTGTTTTTTTCAGTGAAAAAAAATAATTATATATATATATATTTTTTTTCTTTTCCCCATACATATACATATGACCCAGTGGCAATCGCCACTGGGTAGTTATGGTTAGGATTGTGTTTCCATAGAAAATGCACTTTTTGGATTGCTAATAACTTTGGTGCCATTTCAGGAATTTCCACAAAATGTTTTAAAAAAGGTGTTCTTTTTTCCCTACTTTGCGCATGGAAAGTTTCAGGGTGATCAGTCAAGTGGAGGCCGAGAAAAAAGGGGAGTCCCAAAATGCTTTTCCTCATTCATTTTCCCATAGGAACTTTAGACCCAGCTACAGCCTAAACCGCTGAACGGATTTACACCAACTTTGGCAGAAAGCTAGATCTAAGTTCAGAAAGAGTGCTTTTTTGTATTTTGGTGTAAATCTGTTCAGTAGTTTTTGAATCATTTGTGAAAAAAAACTTTGTAGGTGTAGGGAGGCAGAGGTTTCATAGATCACAACAGATCTCAGACTGAGATATGACTGTCTGCCACCACCTCAGCCAGGAAGTGGTGGCAGCCATCTTAGGACTCAGGACTCAGTCCGGAGTCCTAAAAAATATGCAAAAAACAACACAAGGGAGCAGGGTAGGAATACTTTGACCCCCTAGTCCTGGGGCCAAAAATAGGTTGATTTGGCCCCAGGGACTCCAAACCACTGGGTCTGGCTAAATATGCAAAGGGGGAGAGGGGCTCGCATGGCCTCCCTCCCTGGGCTGATTTCAGCCCTGGGGTCCTCATCCCCCAGTGCACCACCACATCTGCTAAGGGGAGAGGGGCTTCCCTGTCCGCACTTGCGCAACCCGGGAAACTTGTATTTTATCTTGCTTGTCAGAAACAATTTCAAATCTCCTGCCAAACAGGAGCAAACACAAAGGGGGTCATTCTGACCTTGGTGGTCCATGACCGCCATGGCGGAGTGCGGCGGAAGCACCGCCAACAGGCTGGCAGTGCTTCACGGGCGATTCTGACCGCGGCGGTAAAGCCGCGGTCGGAAAAGGGGAGCCGGCAGTTTCCCGCCGGTTTCCCGCTGGGCCCAGGGAACCTGCTATGGCGGCGCTGCTTGCAGCACCGCCATGGGGATTCCGACCCCCTTCCCGCCAGCCTGTGCAGACAGTGAAAATCGCGATGGGTGCCACTGCACCCGTCGCACCCCTTCAACTCCGCCGGCTCCATTCCGAGCCGGCTTCATTGTTGAAGGGGCTGTCCCGCTGGGCCGGCCGGCGGTCTTCTGGTGGTCGCCCGCCGGCCCAGCGGGAAAGCCGGAATGGCCGCCGCGGTCTTTCGCCGGGAACCGCTTGGCGGGCGGCGACCGCCGAGGTCAGAATGACCGCCAAAGTCTGGTCCCAGTGGGCGGGAGCTTGAAAAATGCGCCAGCCTGCTGGGAGTGGTCTTTAGATCTGCTTTCCTGCCTGCAGTGATGCGGGCAGGGAAACAGGTATAAATATTGCTCCAGTCTGCACGGAGCAGCATGTTTTAGCTGCTCCCTGTAGGAGATATGCAGGCTTTCACTAGGGCCGCAGAAGCCTTGGGGCTCTCCCTTCAGACCCAGTAGTGTGGTGGGTGCCTTGGGTAGGCACCAGGGCACCCACCCTTTGTTGGCTGGGTCCTGGGGATAGGTTCCCTGGGGCCAAAATCGACCCAGGGAGGGGGGCTACTTACCCTCCTACCCCATAAATATAGTGCAGGGCCCCAGGGGATGGGGTGCCTGGGGCAAAGTTGGCCCAGGATGGATGGCCGCATGCGCCCTCCCCCCAAAAAAATGCTACAGGCTCAGGGGATGGGGTCTCGGGCTAAAAGCAGCCCAGGGAGGAGTGCTCCATGCCCCGCTCTCCAAAAAAATGTACTGGGGATGGGGTCAAAACTGACCTGGGAAGGGGCGCTGCGTGGCCCCCTCCACTTAAGTTTTAATTAATATGGCCCTGGGGGATGGGGTCCCCAGGGCCTTACAAGGCCTTGTGGCCAACCCACCACTACACACAGTCAAAGACAGTGAGTAGCATTGGATTCCCTGCCATTCACGACCGAACGCCCTGCTGAGCGTGGTGTTGGCTGTTTGTGGGGGTGGGGTGGTCAGCTGCAGGGCCTGGCCACTGGCTCACATCACGCACTCTCGCTGTTCCCATGCACTCCTAATTACCCTGCATATTTTATCACTCATGACATCTTCTTTGAGATCACTGATAATATCACTATGCATGGCGGGACCAGAGTTATAGTTACGTTAGGACATGTTTTATAGTTACTTGAGCTTAAAACTGAACATTTCACCTAACTAAAACGTTAATTGAATATTTAATTCTAAATTAAGTTGATAGTGCTGTAGCATTTTTTCGTTTTTGTTCTACATTTTATATATAATAAATCAATTCACCATAAATGTATTTTTTTATTTAATTAACTCTTCAGCTTTTCTCTATACTTTACTGTAGGGAGATCTGTGCCTGGGTGGCATAGATCTTTGCTATGTGTGTAAAGAGACAAGTAGTAACATTAGAGTCATAAATTAGGCTCCAGCCCTGGTTCCAGAGGGAAACATGTAAGTCATACACCTTTTAGTAAATTTACTCTCGGAGAATAACCAAAAATAGTAAATCTGGTAAGCATAGTAACAGTAAACTTGCATGCATAGATTGACTCACATTTATGTTTACTTCAGTGAAGACTCCCCTGAGTTTTTTTTGTCCATACCTGCTGGTATTTACTTACTCCTCTATATGTGAAGTATTTACCTGCTATCAAAATGTAAACTGTATATCGCTTTATGAAAATATGCAATTTTCTTGATATGTTAAATAATGAATGAATAAATAAATACATATTTCCGTTGTTCAATTCCAATTGCATTTATGAGGCACTAACAATGAAGAGAATAGTCTTGTCTTCAAACTTTGACCACTGTAGTGTACAACAACAGATGCTGTCCTCAGAGGCAAAGCGTACACCCCATAATAAATGCATTTTCTAATAAATAGTTGGGTTCAGGTGCTTTCAATCTGGTATTGTGAGATGTCAGTCGGATTTCTGCAGGAAATTTTACACACACTAAGACAAAAAATGCACACATACTCCGTTGGAAGGTCTTCAAAAATATTCGTTATTTTACAGAATAATGTGTTTTCTCTCTTACTACTCCTACCAAACCGTATTCCTCTGCCTGTTCACTGTCCCTTAGGCCCCTCTTGTGTGCCTTGCTTGTCGTATAACGTATTTAAACATTATATGCCACACCATTATCGGAAAATCTGAAGCTCACACTCCCCAAATCTTATGTCCAAGTTACGCCCCTGGCGGTCCTCAATGGAAAAGTGGCAATAATGATTTTTAAATGATCAAACATAACAAACTCTTCATGGTAAATTTCCGAATTGTAATGTTTTGTTTTCTTTTATCACTACTTCACTGTACTTTTGTTCATTGAATGTTAAGTGTTCTAATTAAATTTTTATCTGCCAGAAAAATCAGGTGCAATATGGACAATGGTGTCTCATAGGTCCCACTAAGACTATTCCTAGAATACCATGGGCCATGTTTATACTTTTTTTTGTGCCGCATTTGCGTCATTTTTTGATGCAAAAGCGATGCAAACTTACAAAATATAATTGTATTTTGTAAGTTTGCGCTGTTTTTGCATCAACAAATGATGCAAATGTGGCACAAAAAAAGTATAAATATGGGCCTATGTATTTCATACTGACTAAGACTGAAGACTTGTATGAGGCCCTATATCGGCACACTGCACCACCTAAGTGTAATTTTTTTTACACTCCGGTGGCGCAGTGTGCCATCCGTATTCACAATGCCACGCAAAGCCACCTTGAGTGGCTTGTGTGGCTTGCGTGGCCTTGTAAATATGGGCGCCTTTCATGCATAAAACTGCATGAAAGGGGCGTTCCATGGGTGTTGCTGGGGGTGTTCTCACGCAGCACCCATGGAGCGCTAAGGAATCTGACACATGCCCAGATTTACAAGTCTGGGAATACGTCAGATTCCTACGTCATCACAGAGGTGGCATAGAAGTGATGCAACAGGGAGAAATATCTTTAGAAGGAAGAAAAACACCTCTCCTGATTATTTTTGTGCAGGAGGTGCTCCTTCCTATACAAAACCAATCATCCCCACAACGCAGGCATCCTGGCACCATGGTGCAAGGGTGCTTGCGCTGGCTCTCGGCAGCAATTTGTGCGTCAGCGCAGAGGGAAAGGACACAAATGCTCCATATCTTGTAGATACGCAGCATTTCTGCCCTTACCCAGTGGTGCAGGGAGGCGCAGCAAGGCCCTGCACCACGGGGCTCGTAAACAAGCCCCTTGGTTTACCATTGTTCCTTATGGGAATGCTTTAATTTTGCTACACAACATGCCTTAAGCACATCTCTCAGAAAATGTGCTTTGCTGCTCATGCCAAACAATCCAAGGTAAGTCGCAACCATTACTAGGGATATCTGGTTTATCCTTTGGCGTCCTTCATTGTAGCCTGTGTGGGAGCTCAGTCACAGCTCCCATAAGGACTATGACCGCTCCACCCCTAACCTATCCATCAGCATTTCTGCACAGCCACAAAATCACAATTCCTAGTGCTTGGTTGGAAAAACAGACTGAAATCACTTCTTCTGGGAGCACATGTGCACCTACCTACTGGAAATCCAGAACATGGCCAAGCATTTACCTGCCAATGTTATGTAAAGACTAAAGATCCACAGAGACTGCTGAACAAAACTGACAGTAAAACTGTACTGAGCTCAAGTACAGACCATTGTTCACGAGGAAAACAAATGGCCATTTATCTGTACAATGCAAACCCATGCTCTAACATACTGAATATATGCTTTATAAGAACACATATACCATTTAATATAGCCAAGACACTACACAGCGTATTAGTATTCAATAGACTTCTTGTTGGCCTCCCCAATACTTCTTTGCTCCACTAGACAAGTTTGCAACAGAAACCTAAATAATATACCCAAGCATACTCTCTATTCGGCAGGACAGCCTGCAAAATCTGGATTCTTATTTTCAAAGTAGCAAATGGTTTGGCTCCAAATTACCTATTTGACATATACCGATACATACCAACTTGAAAGATACAATTCCCAAGCTTTAACTTTCTATCTACCCTTAAATCATGGAAGCCATCCCTAGGTTCCCGTCGTTTTCATCAGCAGTGAATTTAGACATCAGAAGATATCCCGCCCCACCTCTCTTTTAACTCTGCTATTATGCCTTAGTTGACCTGCCCAGGCACAATGGTTAGCAGAGGTCAGAGAGTGTGCAATGGATATTTTAGAATCGTTCCAGCCCAAATTAACACACCCTCACTATACCACAGTAGCAGTGGCATAACAAAAGTTGGAAGCCCCCCCCCTGCACAGAACATGAAGGGGCCCCCCTCTCCGGACTCACACAGGTGAGCTGCTTTGCTCAGGGGCACCCCTGCGGGGGCCTTTGTTATGCCCCTGCACAGTAGGCATAACAATGGTGAAAAGTTTTTTTTTTTTTTAAGTAAAGTGGGGGAATCATCTACAGAGTTTGTGAGTAAAAGTCAGTGTTTTAAAAGTAATATGTGCTTAGTTTGTAGGTAGCTATTAGAGCTGCTGAAGCATCTTGGCCAAGGGCATACGTTTCGATGTCTTCATAATAAACCTGTCAGCGTGTTTCTGGATCACATGGCGATAACGTAGGGAGTCTTGAGAAAAAGTATCATGCAGCGCATAGGCATCCGCAGGGGACTGAAGGGGAGGCACTTGCCCCCCCTCTTGATTTAGGTACAGCCTGGTGTGCATGCTCATAGTGCAGCGTAATACTACAGCCGCCGTAGTGTTACGCTGCCTGCATTAGTATGGCCGCGGCCCCATTTAAAATTATGCCCCCCTAAAAAAGAATCTGCAGACGCTCAGGATGCAGCGCACTGTAGTAATCTAGAAATTGTGGCTTTTGATTGCACATCTCACCAAGGTCATGCACTTTGTGCAACAGATGATTGACACAGATATCTGGGAAAACCCTCTTCCCCGAACCAAAAAACGATACCTAAAAGCAAGGGAAGAAAGCACAGGCTTGGACGGATTCCGTATGTAAAACTAATTATGTAAAGCACTATTTTAATGTTAACATAGATTAAATTCAACCCCCATTTGTGAAGCAATCATTTTATGTAAGTGCACACACGTAATCAATAAGCAATCCATTCATTCAGGAATTCTTTGTATGTAAATGTTAATTGCGGTAATTCAAAATCTTCTGACGAAAGTGTAAAAAACTGAAATGCTGAACCATTCACTCAATTACATGCAATCCCTTTCCTGCAGAATGGAATCTCCTACAAAGTACTCACCAAACAACCATGGCTGTGCCAACAAAGCTGAAGCCCAACTTTTAGAGTAATAGACTTGTGTGACACAATGAAAGGTTTAGATACCACTTGTTTGTTGCTCTGACCTTGTCCAATATGGAGATACTTTTGACGGCAATGGTTCTCTCGGCTGAATTGATGTTTACACGGAAGGAGGTTTCAGGTTGAAAAATCACATCATCATATTGGCAAGGAACTCGTTCCTCATCCACTGAAAATAGATGTTTTTCATTTTCAAGGTCATCTCTGGACAAACCTGCATGCCACAAGTCAGGATCCATCCAACTGTATGATTCTGCTTCCTTAAATGTGATATCTGAGCCTACAAACATAAAATAATGAACACAGATTACAAGGAAACATAATCAGATTTAAAAGTTTACAAACAGATTTTACTACATTGTTTATGTTCAATACGGATGCTGAAATCAAGGTGAGGATTGTTAACGACTCTAACCAAGCTCTATGTACAGTCCAGCGTCAAAAGCCTGTCAGGAAGTCCTTGAATCAGTGCTTAATCTTAAAAAAAAGTGTGTGCCAGGGTCCTTTTCATGAGGCCACTGCAACCTTCACCACCCATTGTCCATGTCAGCGCTGCCAATGACAGTACCAACACAAGTAGTAACCATCACACTCCTACAGTGTGAACATTCAGACTATTTCATGCTACCTAAATTTATAAGAATGGCTTTGGCAGCAGGTATCAGTATTTTTTATTGTTCATTGAATTGAAAAACAATTGTTGTTTTGCTCATTTCAAAATTAGGCATTCAGCACCACCATGTGGCAGACTGTTATAAGCGCAAGTGTTGATAACTGCGTGTCAGTGCGGAGCACCAGAAACCATTGTCTCAAATTAAGCACTGCCCTGATTTTTTTTAGAGGCCAGCCATGGCTCAATTTACCCTACTGTTAAGGCTGAAATCTGACAGTGTACCCTAGACCTCTCTAACCTACTCATCAATTTCAATGTATTTAAGGGAATTATTGAGATGAACTAGCAGTTTAATTGCAGATGATCCAGATTACAACTTTGAAAAGTTAAGCAATACATAAACTGAGCCACAGAACATACTGATTTTAGTGGGAGCTCCTAATCAGCTTCCAGCTTTTAAAGCAGTGCATACTGTGCCCTACACTACAAAAAGTAAAAGGATCTCGTCAAAGGTGTGTATTATGTTCCGGATTGCTGTCACCTGTTGAAGTTCATATGGGAGAATAGAAGGAGACACATGGTCACATTTGACACTTTCAATACTTTGTTCCTATGCAAGAGTGATTCACACTGGCACAAAGTATTGATTTGATGTTTAATTTCCAGCGCAAAATCCCTAAGATAACGCAAATGAACCTCTGCGCTGCTGTGCAGTACTTTGAGTCAGGGGTCTTTCCATTGGTGGTGCATGGGCATTCCTTTGCTACCACCCCTGTGTTTTTTCGCAGAGACCTATTGAATAACATATGTAGACAGGGCTTTGCACCAAAAACGTACTCCTCCTTGAGACATGCACAAAGTAGGAGAAAGGTTTTCCAAACTTTTCCAACTTTCCTTGACAAAGCCCTTCCACTATTTACCCACCATATCTCGGTGTGATCTATTCCCATTGCCACCCTTGAAGTGGAACTACTCCAGAACTTGGCTGCACTAAAACTCCAACCCTTTTCAGGTTACTAAATTGTTGGAACAGAGTTTGAGACTGCCCACAAATGTACAAGTTTGGGAGCGCTCCAAAACCTACAAGGTTAACCCCTCCTAATTCTCCTCACTTCCCAACCTTTGCACGGGATTAGGGGCCAGATGTATCATCAATGCCATTTGCGATTCGGAAATAGCGATTTTTAAGAAATTGCTATTTCCGACTCGTAAAGTGCCATGTATCACATTTGCGAATCGGTAATAGCGATTTCGTAAAAATCGCAAATACTATTACTGAATCGCAAATTGTGATACCGGCCCCATTCGCAGCTATGGGCCTGTTGGGCGCAATGTGCGACTCTCTAAACAGGGTCGCAATTTTAACGAATCGCTATTTTAGCGATTTCCTAAAATTGCGTTCAGAATGTATTTCATACATTCTGAAATGGCATTTTGCATTCGCAAAAGGGCATTCGCACCGTTTGCGAATGCAAAATGCTTTCATTCATCTGGCCTTTTCTTTTATGGATTTCTCTTCCCTCTTAGTAGAGAAATCAAAAATCTTTAATGAATTCCTGTTGACTGGCATAAAATAAAATACTGACAAAAATATCATTGTGAATAGGCCAACAGGTGAACAGACACCACGTGTGCTGACTAACATTTTTCTAGTCTTGTGTATCGGAGATCATTACACAGTAAGAAGTTTTACATGTAATTTGAAAGTTGAATGCTTTAAAGCTGTGACTTGAATGGGTAGGCCAGATCTTTTACAGCAGAAACAATCTTACTAGAAGACAAGTTAATAGCTTTGGAAATATATGGTTGAACATCACAATATGCACTCCGGAAATACTGACCTACAGATATGTTGTAACCATAATACTCACTTTGGAGATACTGTCAAGGTAAGTACTGAACATTATTATTAACTTGGCTATGATTATATTTTGGGTGTTGATATTATTGTCACCATATAAGTGTAGGTTGATATTTCAACCGCTTTATTGTCGTACAACTCTACAAGTATAAGGAAATACTTGTTTTGAAAATGAAATCTAGTTATCACTGGATTGTTGTATAAGCTTTATGGAATTTGCGCAGTTGAGACTATTCATGTATAGATCACATGGAATCATTTGTATGTCACTCGGGAATGTTAAGGCCTCAAGCATGAAAAACCTACAAAGGAGAAGCAAGTGTTTGAAAGGCAGATGGAGCACTAATACAGTTGGTGGTAATTTCCCACAATTTATCTCTGTAAGTCTAACACTGTACCTTGTTCGCATTCTGTATTTTGCATGTCTGTGCCAACAGCAAATCCTGCACCAGGTGCCAAAATGAATTCTCCATTCCACGGAATATGCTTTTTAAAATGGCAAAATATATAAAAACAATAAACAGGCAAGGATTAGAAATAGCTTTATCACAAGATAGTATAAAAAATACATCGAGACTAACTGCATTGCTCAGTGCACTTTACTTTATATACAGTTAATTAATCTATATCTAATTTTCTTGTTCTGTTTAAATGCATGCACTTAAGACATGTCCCATAAATCAGAGGATAAAAGACAAAAAACATATCCCATACTGTTTTATGATGTCACTGATGTGCGTTAATCTCCAGTACGTGAGATCCATGACGTAAACTTTAACGATGGGGGATGTAGTGTAAATCATCCTAACTGTTAGGGATGTACATATACAGAAATAAATCTATTCTCTCACACGGTGTTGTGCGACCATAAAAAAACTTTTTAGCAACGAACACTCGCCCACATCTGCATACTGTTCTCTGCTGTCATCAGTTGCAATTTGTTTCTTTCCTATTCTTGAGTTATACTAAAGGGACCTGAATGAGAATATGTATGGAGAACAGACTTCAGGTTTGGGCGTGTTACAGCAGTGCTGCTGCAGTTTCTTTAGATCTGAAATGCATGGGGTGTCCAGGAAGCTGGTAGGAATACTTTCTCTTTGTGAGGAAGAGAGGATGCGTCACAGCGTTCATGGATTAGTTGTCAAATACTGAGGGCCAGCCAAGAAATAGGCACTGTGGGACAAAACTAGTGATTTCTAAAGAATTCTCCTCTCTACAGGTACCCAGTGCAATGATTGCAAATGAAGGAATATGAGTGTCTGACAAGAGAACCTAAGAATGAGACGAGTGGTTACATTCTGTTCAACCTGAACTCTAGCAATCAGATAATCAGGATGACCCAAGTACTAAACATTAGCATTGTCCAACCTAGATGTAAAAGATGCATGGACAACCGTCTTCCTAGAGGGCAAAGTAAGAAGAAGAAGGAGGAATATCTTCAGGTTCCGAAGCACTCCAAAACAGGTTTCCACCACCAACAGGTTCCCACCACCACACAGACGGGCAGTTTAAGGATAGGAGGGTATTGAACCTAACCTGTAGAAGGCACAAGCATGGACAGGACTCTCATGGTAGACTTATAGGACCCTCGTGGCCCAAAAAGTTGGACAGTCTAGAACTGGGCCATGTCTGTGGCCCCGATGGGCTGATTCTCTGTGGCCACAATGGTCTCAAGATCATCTTGAAAGGGCAGAGAGTTAAGAAGATGAAAAAGAGTTAGAGGAAAACCCATACCTATGATTTCTAAATGGCAGTAAGTGACACATTGTGGGCGGTATTTGTAATATGGCATCTGTTGCCCATCTCTTAGTCTCCCAAAAGCATTCTGTCATCATGACTGACTTCAGCATTTGGGTGGATGACCCCAAAAACATAAAGTGTTATGGATGACATGGACAATCTTGCATTCACTCAACTCATCATCTCTCAGTTTCTGAACCTCTGCATCACTGACTACTTCAATGGCCTGGACATGCCTTGGTCAACTTGAAATCAAAGGGGAGCTTGGTCCCAAAATACACCAAGATGGCTCAGAAGCATGGGATAATGAGGTCTAGAAATATCACTAAAATACAGGTGTGCAAAATAATAAGGTCCAGAAATGTTATTAACTAGAGATGCACATGTTGCTCAGTGCTATGCTCAACAACACCTGTCGTCAACTGGTTCCCCACCTGAATTCCTGAAAATGATGAATGATGAAAAATCACATCCTTTGGCAAAGTGGCATGGAAGAAAATTAAAGTTCACACAAAACTAAAGAGCAAGTGGTCCTTTCAAGAGCAAGATGCAATCAAATGGAGAGACAGGACCTTTAGAGGACCTTGGACGAAGTAAAGTCCCCGGCAGTTCAGCAAGTGTGTCATACAGAAAGATCTGTGTTAAGTAGCAATCTTCAGAATCTCAGGGGCTCATTTACAAGAAACTGGCGCATTGTGGGCGATGCACCAGTTTTCTTGCGCCACACTGTGCCCTCCTAAAGATGCCCTGGGAGCGCTGTATTTACAATACAGTGCTCCATGGCGTAAAGTGTCCACAACAGAGTCAGAAATTCTGACGCTGTTGTGGCACCAAACCTTAACATTGCTGGACTAGCGTAAACATGTTGACGCTAGTCCAGCAATATTAAGGGGGCCCCATAGACAACAGCATAGCATCACCTTTAACGCCTGCCCTGAACAGGCGTTAAAAAAATTACGCTACGCTGGCACAGCATGGTGCAGTGAAATCTTGTAGATTTTATTGTGCCATTTCTGCTGGGCTTTTAACGGGGGCACGCTTTCCTTGCATACATTATACCTGGCGCAGGTATA
Organism: Pleurodeles waltl; assembly: GCF_031143425.1. Taxonomy (NCBI): domain Eukaryota; kingdom Metazoa; phylum Chordata; class Amphibia; order Caudata; family Salamandridae; genus Pleurodeles; species Pleurodeles waltl. Next base: position 471,778,430 of record NC_090448.1, read on the forward strand.
ATGTGACGCAAGCCTTTACAAACTGGCGCAATGGTGACATTGAGCCAGTTTATAAATATTGTGTGAGGTGGGGGACTGTTTTGCGCTGCCTGAGCATCAAAAAGAATGATGCTAGCGTGCCGCAAAATTCTTGTAAATGAAGCCCTCAGTCCTTCTGGCAACAGAACTCTGTCATTAGATGGTTTCTGCTCAAACATTAGCACAGAAGAGATCAAAACTCATGTAGGCCATATCACTAAGGACATGCCCAAATGCCATAACCAAGAATATAGGTATCCCACCTTGCAGCTCTGATGAATGAACTGAATCCCGAATGAAAGCCCTAGTCAATTTAAGCTCACAGTATACACAAAGGGGCATATTTACAAGTCCCTAGCACCACTGCACCACTGGAGCGTCACTTTGTGCACTGCGCCATATATTACAAGGCAGTGCTAAGCTACTTTTTGTGGTTTAACACCGCCTTGTAAATATGGGTCCCTTCGACGTAGGTTTCTGTGGCAGAGGGGCGTGCATTGGGTAGCTGTTGTTTTTTACACTGCCCCAGATTTACAAGGAATAGTAAATCTGAGGCAGCGCCAAAAACTAACGCCACCCCAAGGTGCAACGAGGAGAAATACTTTTATTTCTTCTCCTTTTTGCTTTTTCTATGACCAAAAGGCCATGAATGAATGTTTATATGCAGGAAGGTATCCCTTCCTGCACAAAAGCAATCATTCAATAATGACGATTTGCTACTCCTATGCGTGCTGAATTCTGTAGCATACAAAGAAGTGGCAAATCGCCATTGAACATTGTTTATGTGCTGAAAGGGACATCTTCTAGCATATAAACAATAATTCCCTTCAACACAGACTCCCGTGTACTATGGTGCAAGGATGCCTGCATTGGCAGGTAAATGTAGCGTCAGTGCTATAGGAAACAAAAGGATGAGCCGCATTTTTGTAAATATGGCGAATCCCTGTCTTTCAGAACTGGCACTGCCAATTGTGGCGCAGCACTGCACCAGTTCCATGTAAATATTTCCCAAAGTCTTCCTAAATTAACCACGCTGTATAATAAACCCTGAATGACGAGGTCCCTGTTTCACAAAAACCAAAGCTGCCGGCATGGGAAAGATCTGTACATGTCAAATGCTAGAAGTAAAAAACAAATATTAAATTAGATGAAATTAAAAAAACAGAATCTAAACACACCCAATGACTCTAAAACGCAAGATACTATCTCTGGGATGCGCCCCCCCACCCCAAGATGCAATCTCTGGGATGGGTCCCATCCAGCAATATCTTAGCTTCATTTATAGAAAACATTGGGCTCATTTTGGTCTGGTTGTCCGTATTGCATAGTGGGTGTAAAAAAACATGTATTTTATCATGGGGGTGGTAACTTTAATCTATGAGACACCTATTGATCAGTAAGGTACTGGGAAAGGAAACCGTGACAGAAAACTTCCTACACCATAAGCCATGTGCTAAAATGCCCTTGTAATAACGTGGACGGGATATCCACCACATTTGTGACAGTGTACTCTGTCTGTCAAAATCTAAATTAGGCCCTAAATAACAGACATAATACCGAAACTAATCTACTCTTGTAAACAAACCACTTTTACAAAGATATATATGTAAACTGTATTTTTGACAACACATTCATTCCAATGAAATTACCTAATTTGGTTGGGGTGTGGAGTGTATTTGAAACCTTTGAGATGAAAAGTATATGAATAAAGATGAATTTATGTATACATCTGGTTATCCTGATCAACAGCAGTTCTAAATACTTTAATGATAATGACAATGGTCACATATGTATACTTAAATGCAAAGTATTTATAATATTGAGTTATAAATAGTTATATGTAAATGTTGAATGTACAGAAATGGCATTGTCTATTTTCTTTAAATTCCTAAACAGAAAAAAGGTGGAGGTTTTCAAATGGGATCGTACTGTTTACTACAAGTGTTCTAATGCCAGAGCTTCTGAATATTCTCTGCAGGTACTACACAAATATGAAGACAGTGAAGTACTACGTCACTGTTTTCTATCGTTTCATTTGACACATTTCACCACAAGTATACACACACACACACACACACACACACACACAAGGAATCCACAATCTTATGTACAGCCAAGTTTAGTGTATTTCAAGCCAAGTTTACAACAGAATAAATTAAACAAAACAAATGCAGAAATCGGTAGCAATGTAGAACAGCGTAAGAAAGACTGTAAATATTGTGAATTCAAGAAACATATTATCTATGGTGCATTTTTAAGACTCCCTACATGCCTAATCTTTAAGCATTAAAAGCATTGCTATAATGAGGATCAGTGTTTCTGTAGAGTGAAAACATACATATTTAGATCTACATTCAATAAACCTTTCTGACTAGTAAGCCTGTTTGTGAGCGAAGGCTATGTTATGTCTAAATGGTGCAGTATATCGTGAGACCAAAAGCCCCATTGGCTCCGGATGGCTGTGTTCGGAGCCACACTGCCATGCTTTCTGGAATGTCAAAAGCTCAATCTCTCTCTCACTTGGAGAGGGCTGTGAACAGCTATTATTTACCATTCAAAGTGGTTATTTGAGAAAAATAAACATTGTGATGTAAGTGAGAGAAATAACGTGAGATTTCCCTTGCACACATATGTCAAAGTGTAAAGCCATTATGCTGTTTTCTAAGCACAATCTATTCAAATGAATACATTAATATTTGAACTAGAAGAATACTAACAAAACATAAGATAAATGTAATGCAAGTTATACACATTGTTTAATGGGAGCAGGGGTCAGCCATAAGCGGAAACCGAGCTTATTAATGGTGACCTTCTGCTGCTGGAAGGGAAAGCGTAATTGGCCGGGGCTCGGCCTCTATCTGCTTCAGCATTGCCACTGGTGGGATTGCCTACTTCCAGGGCTTTTGAGGGTCGAGCGCGCAAGTGCTCTGGCCTCTGTTGTAATCTCCCTGTGGGCTTTTAACCTCTCCCATGTCACGCCCATCACTTTCATTGGTTCGTGGGCTTGCCTTTTAAAATGTCCTTGATTTCATTTGTGAAAAGCATGCATACGTCATGCCTTTTCCAGTGTTTAGCCCTCCTCGAGCGCACCGGCCAACTTCTGGAAACATACGAGGCTCCCTGTATTCAGCATGGTTCTGGATTACTTTTTCTTTGTATTTCCTACACAGTGCGATCTCACTGGGTTTTACACAGCGTGATCATGCTTGTTTTAAAAAAAAACATTTTTGTAAATTTCCCCCATCCCCAACCACACCCCCGCCCACCCTTCCCTTACGATTTGCCGCGGCCATCACTGCACATATGCATTGCCACACGTCCTCTTGTTTACAATGCTAATAGCTGTAACTCAAGAAAATGCGACCCCATTGCATTGCACATGCTTGTTTTTTTCTTTTTTACAGCGCTCCAAATGGCGGAGTGGACAGAAGCTGACTTGCTGACTCTGGGGATTGTTAAGAGGAGGGCACTCTTCAGTGGTTGGAAGTGCTTCTGGAGGACTCCCAACTCCCAAGAAAGCAGTTCCTGGTGTATGGGGTGCTTCTATAGGCAGTGCACAGGCTGTCGGGCAACCCAGTTTAGGAACCATCCTCCCATGATTTACTTCAAACTGTACTGTACTTTAGCAATGGCTGGCATCTAGTGCCATAGTTATACTACATAACGATGGTTATGCAAAGGGATGGCTTTCCAGGAGCTCGGACCAGATGGTTGAAGATACTGGGGCAACAGTTCGTGAGCAAAGAGTGGGAGCGCGCATTAGAACACACCAAAAGGCTCTCGTGGAACACACATATTAAGTACACACAGTTCAATTAAATACACACCACTTATCTCACACCAAACAGCATAAATGTAATGTCCTATGTGCAAAATAGATGTTGCCCCCAATGCTTCCACCCAGATGAGGACTTTGGGCACATGGTATGGAGTTGCCCAGTCATCGGACTCTTCTGGGGCTTGGTGTTAGCAGAACCGGAGCGAGCTTTGGCCCGTCAGGGCCACGAGACTGCAGAGGTTTGCCTCTTAGGTCTATATGACAGACAATCAGCTGTGACGGTAGGGAACAAGTTACTAAACCTGTCACTGGGTGTTGCCCGTGGGGACGTAGCAAGTCCCTCGAGGGCCCGCAACATAATCAATGGCAAGCGGAGGTGCTAACCTAGGCGAGTGCAGAGGAACAGGCGTTGGGCTTGGAGGACTACAGGGGTCACCGCAGGAGGCCAAAAGCGGACCTGTGGTGTGAAGTGGTGGATAGCTTTGAAAACCCTGACAAAGAGTCAACTTGAATGAGATAGGCATTGAGAAGGGAGGATCAGGTTGGGCAGGTAGACAGGAATAAGAGAGCAGGAAACAACCCAGTGCAGCAGTAGAATCACCTAACCGGGGAGACGTTGCATGGGGGCACTGACAGATTGTCTCCTGATGCCTCGCAGGCAGCATATACAACAATATGAGCATGAATGAAGCCTTAGGGAAGTTAATAGAAATATTAACTCTGTTTAATAAAAGTACAGAGGGAGGTTGCGGTGGATGACAACTGGAATTTACGTGAACTACACAGGAGTGAGCGACAACCACCCTGATTGCTGTACATGTTGTATGCAGATACACAAAAATAAAAAAGCATTAAAAACAGTTATTCACATTGCTACTGAATATGCATCAGCTACAGCAAATGCATAATGACTTACATGGCATAAGCAAATGCACAATATTGTGCCTCAATTAACTGCTCTGGCTGGATGAAGTGTGTGGTAGGCAATCTGTCATTTTTGTGCTATCCTTGTGCACAGGATCGAGTGAAAGTGATGCTTTTTTCTATCTCTGACTGCCCACACCAATGACCACAATGTCTTAAAAGACATAAGGCAAAATATATGAGAGCAGAAAAGACATTTTGGCCCTAATTATGATCCTGGCGGGCTTGAGACTGCCAGGGTCGTGGTAGCGGTCGGACAGCGGCCAATGTGGCGGTCAGACCGGCGCCAATGTGGTGGTCGCACTGCTGCCAATGTGGCTATCTGGCCTCTGCATTACAACTGTGGCGAACGCGCCACGGTCAGACCACCGGCACAGCCACATTTCCACCAGCCTGGCGTTGCCTTCGGTCTCAATCCACCAGGGCAGCGCTGCAAGCAGTCCTACCCTGTGAATTACGACTGCTCTTTCAGCCCCTGTCTGCCTTGCAGACAGTGAAAAGCGTGATGGGTGCTGGTGCACCCGATGCACCGCTACATTGCTGCCGGCTCAATTATGAGCCCGTGCCAATGTTCTGGGCTGTTTCCTGCTGGGAATCTCTCAACAGGGGCTGCGGGAACGGGACCGCACTGGCGGTAACCCGACTGCGGGAATTTGGCAGGCAGCTCTTTCCACCCCCAAACTCATAATGAGGGGCTTTGTGTATGCAGAGCATAAATGTAAAAAATGATGCGCCGTTTTGGTGAGCACTTAGATGAAATCATACCTACTGACGCATGGGTTCTGTGGTCACCGAGAGGGGTCAGTCCCTGAGAGACTATATGATGACTGGTTGAAACAAACCATAGGGGGCGATTTGCAGTGGACGGGTTACACAACATTGGTTACATGAAATAAAACTGTGTCTTGTGCTGTGTGTGCCGAGCAGAAGCGAGTTAGGACCCAGCAGGTTTGTCTTGACCAGGTGACCAAGACCTTCCCCTGAAAGGGATGCTGCATGGTAGGATGAGGAGATGGATGGTGAGGTCGGTGTTAAATCGCTACTGCTCAATATGCAAGAGTACCATGTCAATTGGCAAATGAACAGGCACGAGCGGATAGAAGAATTCATGGAGAAATTGCTAGCAGATGTATTCGGCAGACCTAACTACTCTTCCCTAATTGTAGTGGAGTGTGCACATCGCTTACTGGTGCAGAGATCCACTCACGGGACCCCACTGCATCACTATATTGCCAAACTGCTCAACTACAGGGACTCGAATGGGGCATCCGTCCAATAAAGAAGTAGAGAGAACTAAACTCCTGTACGTCATCTATTTTACTGTATTGTTACTTTACAAAGGCAGTATAGGAGGCTAAGTGGTATTTTACTACAGTCAAAAAGAAGATTCACCAGATCCCATATGCCATACTCTATTTGCATGCCTGAAGGTTACGCAGTGGGGTAAACACTATGGGGCATATATCCAAATCCCTTGCGCCACATTAGCAGCATTTTTTGATGCTTATGTGGCATTACTTAGGCATTTCCAATGCACCATACATACAAAGTGGCGCAGAGCAAGTATTGCGCCACTTTGTAATCCCTTTCGTCACATTATGCCTGTGCCAGGTATAATGTATGCAAGCGGGTATTCGGCGCTGGGAGGCCCGAATAATGTCACAGTGAAATTTACAACATTTCACTGCACTTTTTTTCTTCATACTTTTTAATGCCTGCTCAAAGCAGATGTTAAAATGACGCACCCATTATGTTCAATGGACCTCCCTGTCCTTTGCTGCACTAGCGTTAACATGTTTGATGCTAGTGTAGCAAAGCGCCACAATAGCGTCAAAAATGTTGATGCTATTGTGCTAACGACCACCATGGTGCACCGTATTGTAAATACGGCGCAACCATGGTGTTGTTAGGTGCCTGTAGGGGGGTGCAAGAAAAGTGGTGCATCATCTATGATGCGCCACTTTCATGGAGATATGCGCCTATGTATTTAAATAACCCCGGAGGGAGCAGCCTTCCTCAAAAAGCAGGAGGTTGGCGCCTCTCTGGAACCTCCAAAGTTAGGGAAACAGTCTACAGTGGACTTGATGTCAGTGATTGACTATGGTTGTACCCTATGGCGGACTATTATACCTGGCATCCTAGGCATGGTCTCCCCTAACTTTTTGCCTCTACTTCCCAGGTTGTTGCTGTGTGCTGGGCTCTGTTTTTGCTGTTTTGGTTACTCTGGGCACTTTACCACTGTTAACCAGTGCTAAAGTACAAGTGCTCCCTATGTGAAATTGTGTATGTGTAATTGGCTTTACTATAATTGGCATATTTGATTTACAAGTAAGTCCCTAGTAAAGTGCACTAGTGGTGCCTAGGGCTTGTATATCAAATGCTACTAGGGGGCATGCAACAATGATTGTGCCACCCCTTGAGTAGACCTGTAAACATGACTGAGACCAGCCACTCCAGTGTCTCTGTGCGCAGTTTTTAAACTGCCAATTCGACGTGGCAAGTGTCCCCATTTGCCAAGCCTAAACAGTCCCTTTTTATACATGTAATGTACTACTAAGGTAGGCCCTGGTAGCCCCATGGGCAGGGTGCAGTGTATGTTAAAAGTGGGACATGTACTGGAGTGTTTTTACATGTCCTTACAGTGAAATACTGACAAATTCGATTTTCACTGTTGCAAAGCCTATCTCATAGGTTGACATGTGGGCTGCCTTTAAATATCCTTAAAGTGCAGTTTCCCTTTGAGAGCAGATAGAAATGTGGGGTTTGAAGTCTCTGAACTCATAACTTAAATATACGTCGTTTGTGAAATTGGTTTTTAGATTGTTAGTTTGAAAATACCACTTTTAGAAAGTGGGCATTTTCTTGCTTAAACCATTCTGTAACTCTGCCCGTTTCTGGATTCCTTGTCTGGGTCAGACTGACAGTTGAGCTGTTTGTGAATCTCCACTAAACAGTGACACAAAGGGAGCTGGGGTATAGCCTGCATATTCTGATGGACCTTCTGGGCTAGAGTCGAGGGAGGCGTGGTCACTTACACCTGAAAGGACTGTGCCTGCCCTCACACAAAGCAGTCTCCAACCCCCTGGTGTGTGCCTGGAGCCAGGCCTGGGCAAGGCAGGATCCTGTAAACAACAGAGACTTTTATTTGAAGTTGGGCAAATTCAGAGGCAGAAAGGGGTATAAGTATTGGACCCAAACCCCAGACTTTAGATTACTTCAATGATTCAGGAGGAACCTCTGCCAGGAGAAGAACTGAAGAGCTGAGGAGAAGTGCTGCCCTTGCCTGTGCTTTGTTGGGCTATCCTGTAGTTGCTGCTTCTGCCTGTGAAAGGGGACAAAGGCTGGACTTAGTTGTGCATTCCAGACTGAGAGGTACATCCAAGAGCTTGGACTGAGCTTGCCTCCTCTTTTTGAAGCCCCAGGGACTGAAAAGACTTCACCAATCAGTCTCTGAGGCTGCATGTTGTGGAATCTAGCTTGCCATAAGGTGCCATTCCAGTTCCTGGGCCTCTGGAAGTGAATTTCCGGTGAAAATCCTGGGAAACGATGCCAGGGGACTCTGTGCAACTTCACTAAGGACGTCACTGTATGAAGCCTTCAACGCCGCCTACACCTGGATCCGTGGACCTCGCCAAGGCACGACGACCCCACCGTCAAGGTAAGCCCAACGTTGCTGCAGCTGCTGACTTCCACACGAACTTGGGAGTTGGAGTGTTGTGCGCCCGATGTTCGTGACACTCAACTCCGTCGCAGCACCAGTGACGTAATCGCGACCCTGTGAGGGCCCTGCAGCCTCGTGACTTCACCAGACTTCAACTATGCCGGTGGTGCCAAGGGACCGACTCCTCGCAAGTGAAGCCGCCTCACCTCCACTGCTCCGCAGCAAGGACCCGACGCCTCTTCATGACGACTCCACTGCTTCGCTCCGCAGCACCGGAACCGACACCACATCGGATTCAGCGAAACCTTGTTCCCCGACCACGTGCACCAGCCTGTTTTACACCTGTTCTGCTAAGGTACTGTACCCCGAGGTCCATGTGACTCCGTAAACGGCGCCAGTGGCGTCACATTGTGGGAAATGACTACGTCACAATGCCGCTTTAACATCAGATTGCAGCATTTGTGTCTCTAGGCACTATTTTTGTAATTTTTTATTGCTAAAGTCATATTTTACATTGTACATTGTGGATTTTTATCGAATTTGGTCTTGTATTTGGATAATTATTTACTATTTTTCTAAACCTATGTGGTGTCAATTTTGTAGTGTGTCTCTGTATTACTGTTTGCGTTGGTACAAATATTTTACACATTGCCTTTGGGTTAAGCCTTTCTGCTTGTGCCACAGTAACAAGGGGGTGAGCAGGAGTTAACCATGAGTGCTTCTCTTTTATCCTGACTAGAGAAAGGGTCCTTACTTCTACAGGGGGCAATCTGACTGCCAACCAAAGACCCCATTTCTAACACAGACAATGTTGTTCCATTTGTTATTATGGTAGTACAACAGAACACTACCTTCTTCAGCTAGCCCACTTGAGAGGAACACTGTTTATCTGTGTTTGTATAGCTGATTACATATTGTTGTATATTGAAGAACTGTTGATTTCATATGCAATGCTGAGGTGTAAATATGGGTGAGGAGAAGTTGAGGAATGGTGCTGCTCTAGCCACTGCTGCTTCAAAGCAGCACACAGGTTTTGACCTCCTAGCCCCACATGTGTGAAACCATGCTTGTTCAGTTTAGCCTAGAAAAAGCTAGTAGGTAACTATTCCACTCATTTGCTGGGGATCAGAAATGGGAGAAAGTGGGCAATGGGTGGATGTTTTTCATGCAGTTAAACTAACAACGTATACTGCACAAGTAAGGAAGATTGATGACATTCGGAGCTTTCTTCAGATGCTGATTAAAACTATAATACTGCAGTTGTTCGAATAGGTACAACCCCACAAAAGCCTGAACTATGGGTCAGATTGTTAACTTGGAATATTGCAGAAACTTAACCTCTGCAAGTCAAGGCAAATAACAGTGTATCTTGACAGACAAAGCATAAGAGTTGTGATGCTGCAAGGGACACTAAGGGGCATATTTATACCCCATTTGCGCCATTTCTTTATGCAAATTTGACGCAAAACGAACTACATATATATATTTTGGCGTTAGACCCATCTAACATCAAAATAGATGGAGTTTATTGGAGTTTGCACCATTTATTAGATGCATGAACCTACCTTGTGTCAATGAGATGCAAGGTAGGTGTTCCCATCTAAAAAATGGTGCTAACCCCAAAGCCTCATATTTATCCTCCGTGCTAAAATGATGCAGGAGGGGCTTTACACCATTATTTAACGCCTGGGTCAGACCAGGCGGTAAGGGACCTGTGGGCCCATTTTCATGGTTAAACACCATCGAATGGGTCCACAGGTGCCCTGTTCAATCCACAGGAACACCCCCACCCACACCAGAGGGACACTGGAGGATGGGGGATCCCATCCCAGGTAAGTAGGGTAAGTATAGGTCAGTAATTTATTTTTTTAATTAAAGGGCCATCGGGGGTCCAACATGGGGCCCCCTGCATGGCAAAGGGTGCAATGGCCATGCCAAGGGGACACTGATCCCCTGTGCTGGCCATTGGGATGGTGGGCATGACTCCAGTCTTTTCTAAGACAGGAGTCTTGTGGTATGGATGGTTTTGCATCAGAAAATGATGCTAGGATGGTTAGAGTCATCTTTTTTTACTCTAACCAGCCTAACGTTGTTTTTTGGTGCAAAACCCCCTTCTCGCATACCGCCAGCCCCACCCAGCCAACGTCATTTTCTTTTTACGCTACCCTTCCCTTTGCACCAGCTTGCGCCATTCCATAAATATGGCGCCAGGCTCATGGTCACAAATGGCGCAAGCCGGTGCTAAACTTGTTTTGCACCAAAAGTATAAATATGCCCCTAAATTGTCTGAATGTAAATTACTGGTAAATGGAGAGTTCACTACTATTTTGCGTTTTATTCAATATGCTCTATGAGTGTAACAATTCTTATCAAACGGGATTCACCGTTCAAGCGAGGTGGGGAAGGCCAGCATCTGATAGTACAAGGAGTTGTGCATGACAAACGTGTTACATTAGTAACAGGCCCAGACATGGGCCCTTTGCTCGCTGCACCACTGGATTCAAGCTAGCCTGGCTGATGAGGGGTGATACCCCAAAACCGGTTCCAGGATGCATGTTTCTAGTCCAGGGAGGACCTGGCTTGGCAGTTCAGGCTGGACTGTTCCCATAGGGACCTGGGTCAAGACTGATTTGCATATAGCTGGGTCCAAACTGGGGTGACGTAGTGAGCAAAATAACAATGGATTCAACCCAGATCTGTGACTAGGGGTGAGTGTTTGAAAAGTTTCGACACTCTGTCCATCATTTTATCTTGTGATGTTGCTGTGTGCACCCTAAATGGCTAGGGTATGCCCAAGCATGTGTCCCTTGCTCACTGCACCACTGGATTCAAGCTAGTCTGGCTGATGAGGGGTGATACCTCGAAACCAGTTCCCGGATGCTTGTTTCTGTTCCAAGGAGGACCAAACTGGTGTGACATGGCAAGCAAAATAACAATGGTTTAAACCCAGATCGGTGACTTGGGAAAGTGTATGAAAAGTTTCAATACTCTGTCCATCATTTTATTTTGTGTTGTTGCTATGTGCGCCCTAAGTGGCTAGGGTGTGCCCAGATGTGGGTCCCTTGCTCGCTGCACCACTGGATTCAAGCTAGCCTGGCTGATGAGGGATGACACCCCGAAACTGATCCCAGTATGCTTGTTTCCGGTCCAGGGAGAATCTGGCTTGGCAGTTCTGACTGGACTGTTCCCATAGGAAGCAGAGTCAAGACTGATTTGCATATAGCTGGATCCAAACTGGGGTGATGTGACAAGCAACATAACACTGGATTAAACCCAGATCTATGACTGGGTGTGAGTGTTTGAAAAGTTTCAACACTCCATCCATCATTTTATTTTGGGATGTTGCTATGTACGCCCTAAGTGGCTAGGGTATGCTCAGACGTGGGTCCCTTGCTCACTGCGCCACTCTGTTTAAGCTAGCCTGGCTGATGTGGGAAGATACCAAGAAACTGATGCCAGGATGCTTGTTTCCATTCCAGGGGGATCTGGCTTGGCTGTTCGGGCTGGAATGTTCCCATAGGGAGAAGGGTTAAGACTGATTTGCATATAGCTGTGTCCAAACTGGGGTGACGTGGCGAGCTAAATAACAATATATTAAACCCAGATCTGTGACTGGGGGTGAGTGTTTGAAAAGTCTCACCACTCCATCGATCATTTTATTTTGTGATGTTGTTACATTAGTTAACACAAGCAGTCAAAATATAGTTTGACCCTCATTTTTTCAAGAGGTTGTAGCAAACCTTGCACAGCTAACTCCATATGCAGTATTATGGGGAGGGATTTCAACTTAGCTCTTGGATTTAGTCAGGCAGATTATCGCCCAGTGCTACATATTTGTACCACCGAAACCCTGCTTCAGTTGTTGAAACAGAGTGACTTGATATGCAGTACGTGCGCTATCCCATCAAACACAACGTCACATATTACTCAGCAATACATACCACCTCCTCTTGGACTGATTTCTGCTTCGCAAGAAGGGATGAGTAGTGGAGGTGACATGCATGCCTAACACACTTTCAGACTAGTATTAGTGTTCTTCTAAACTTAGGAAAACACATCCAAAATTAAATCCCAGCTATCTAACTCTCAAATTGGTAGTAATTTGATAGTGCTACAGGAATAAAGAGCTTGACATTTCTTAATATTATTTTTAATTGCACAAGATAAAATCTTAGGGCTTGATTAAAGTTGGATGGTAATGGGCAATCTTCTGATTTCTTGAGGAAGAGCTGAACTTGGAGGAGGATCTCTTAGTACAACTTCCTACACCATACTGTACCTGGGGTAAAGGAAAAGGTGATTGTGAGTGCAGCCAATAGTTGTTACATTAATAATAATTAAAATTAATATAACAGAAGGTCCTTTGTACCTTAGGTTTAAACATAAGCTGGTTTTGTGAATTCGGTGTCCAGTCCCTACATCCTCTCAGAGGCACAAAGTTCATGCTCATGGGCTGGAGGCCTTAAGGTAACAGCACTGAGCGAGGGAGAGTACAGGACAGTGATGAAGGAGACATGGGGGAGGGAGAGAGAAATAGAAGAGAGAGGCCGCAAAGCAAAGATATGTTCGATAGAATAATCAATTGAACATATGCAAGAGACACAGAAACACTTGCTTATGGAGTTTGTGTACATGCCGGCCTGTGAGAAAGAGAACTTGTGTGTGTGTAAGACACAGAAGAAGAGGAAGGACAGGAGGGAGAGGGACAACAGAAACACAAAGGTGGGGACGAGAGGAAGGGAGGCAGGCAGGATCAGCAGTAGGGCAGCCAAGCCCTGGCAAACCCAATAGGTCTGCTATTGACTGGCAACTTTTGGACTTTTTCAATGCCTGTTTTTTTGTCATGGTAGAGTTGCCAGGCCCTCGTCGATATAGAAAAAAATGGCTAAAAACAGAAATATTTTTTTATCTCAGAAAGCACGCATTGCCATAGAAGTCCCAGGCATTGAAGGGAACCACTTTTTTGCATATCTGCTCCTTGTGAAAGAGCAGAAGGCCATCATTCACAGTAAAATTATCGAATGGCTGACGTAGGCTGACCATCTGCCACAAGCTGTAGTGGGAGGAAGAAAAGTGTGACGTACACAGTAACACTAATGTCTGAAAGTCCCAATTAGTAATAATATCATATATATAATTTTAGTAAAGTCAAAGACCTTTGCTAATGCCAGAACTAATAAAGAGAAGAGTCAAGGATGCAGGAGGAACAGGGGAAAAACACACATATAAGTCCACACCAAAAGAAGCATACAGATATCCAAGCGGTTGTATAAGTGACTTCGGGTGTGTGGGGGCGTTGATCTGTATGTGCAGTGAAGTGTATGTGTCTGTTTAGGATGCATGTTTCGACATCGGGGTTGCACACGTTTTGCCAAAGCATATTTAATAATTCAGCAATTACCCACACACACTTGCATACACAGTACCCACACATAAATGTGCCTACAATTGAGGGACTGTTGAAAGCTTTGAAATGTCACACCACGCCAGATTGTGCACCAGACAAATGCTGATAATATAACATAATTTACTAGAGTGTTCACTGACAACAGACAGATATCGATAAACAAAAGGGATTCCTCCTCCACTGGTGTGGACACTGCATGGAGGACCTTGCAAAGATTCTCCGTCAGCACAACATTCTGTATGTGACACTATTGGCTGATGTCATTCAGTCTTTATCAGCTGCACTACCAGCCTTACACTAACACTACACCACTTTGTGAGTACCTGAAAAAGGTAATCCTTACCCTTCTTACACAACATCAACTTAAAACACAGCATGCATGAGGTCCATCAAACGATGACTGCATAATAATTATTTGTCCTTCAATGACTCAAATACGTTTTTTCATGATATAAGCATGCTTAACCCATCCCCAAATCTGTGTATTTGGCGAACTACTTCAGCTATGACTATGGCACCAGTAGCAATCAGAAAATGAGGTGACTTGATTCACCACTGATGTGTGAAAGCCAAGTCAATAGTTACACAAGATAATTCACAGGGCTGGGGTGGCAAGAAATAATATCTCCTCCCACTTGAAAATCCGTTTAAAGCTGTGGTTCTGTCTCGCACCCACTCTTGCAGCTCCGAGTGCACTGTGCTTGACGAAACTGATCAGTAGTATGTGTGTTTTCTAAAAGTGCTATGGCCTGGAGAATAGGAACAGTGGTTGTCCACCCGAAAACAATCCTAGTATAACATCCCTGAGCGTGAATAAAAGAGACAGATTCACAAAAGCATTTATGAGAGGTAGAAAGTAGTACTATAAAGACCATATTTTCAAAAGTTCTCTAGGGGTGCAATTGCAGAGTCCACATGTTTTATCCACCCGAGGCAATTTGATATTACAAACAGGGGCCTGCGTGGCCCCATATGTAATACAGATCGGACCGGTCTGATCTTAAGAGGGCACTGATGAACTTGGCCCACATAGCAACATGCAAATGAGGGAACCAGTTGACTTTGTACCCGTACCATATTACAGAAGCTAGCGAAGAGGCAAAGAGGCTATCAAGAGGCGAACTGGCCCCCAAGGGCACCCTCTGAAAGGTGGGAAGGAGACATATGATCCACCAGTCACCTGAAGATGGTGGTCTCTGTCCCCATTTAAATGATAGGCTGGGTTGCTACTGACACAGTGAAAGGTGGACTGGTCTGCCTTTCACTAATGGTTATTTGTTGTGATCGGGTGCACTTGCCTTGTCTGTGCCCAGTGCACTCAGTTAAAGATGCACTAAAGCGCAGGACAGCATGTCCTATTTGTAACATGGATCCAGGTGTACACATTAATGCAGTATAAAAGAGAAACTAATAGGGGGTCCTAATTAATAGGAGCAAGAGTCCTCACACACCCGATTGGGTGTCATGCTTCATCATCGGACGGCTCCTCGTCAGGCCGGCGCTGCAATGCCTAACAGGCTCCCCCCGAGGGGGGGGCTCTTTGCCGGAGATCTTTTATCGATGATGCTACAGAACCCATATGCGGGTCCGCAGGGAAAAAGAAGAAAAAGGGATAAAATTGGCTCAGAACCCTCACTAAGTGTTCCTTTATTCGTTGATGTTGGGTAATGGCCAAGATTAAAAATTCAATGAGGAGTGTACAAGAGATAATGCTCAGACACTCACTGGTAACTCAATAAGGTGTGGAGGAAGCCAGAAATTACCAGACGTTCCTCAAAATGAGGTCGACATGTTTCGCGTCTCTTATGGTCCACAGGGATCCTTTGACGCTTCTTCAGGACCTAATATGATTTTTACTATTCTCCAAAGACGGAGCAAAAAGGAAATACTAGACTCCTACAATCTGAAACTATCAGTCAAGAATGTCAACAGTCACTTACACGAGTCCACTTAAACCCGGACAAGCTGTTCCTATTAGTCACCCTACAAATATACAAAGAGAAAAGAAAAAAGAGAGATTCACAACACAGGGCATGATAATCAACAAATCATTGCCTAAATGACTGCACAATCATGTCAATCAATACAAAAGTTTTTAAGTGTTAAACTGTGCAACACAAGGTGATAGTGTAGGTGGTAGCAAGCCCATGCTAGATAAGTATAGGTGAGCTTACCCTCCATAGTCGAGAGCGGGCATCATGGGATCACGCAAGCCTGAAACCAGGTTTGCAGAGACTCTTTGTTATAGAAACAACAAAAAGAAAAACATATGCCTCTATTATCATCCAGCTAATATCCAACCAAGGTATGAACTGTGTTCAGTAAATGCAGAAAACTAATTTGTAGTAGTACAACCATCAGTATTGGTACTCAATATATCAGACACATAAGATCTAAGTAAAACCATAGTTATTGTATCTGGTAGGTTATTTAGGGAATGTCCTCATTCAAGTCCCACAGAATATAGTCTAGAAAAATACACTCTATATGTAGGTTAAATCAATATACTATCTGTAGCAATCAGTTAATAGGTAAAAAGAAGCACTTTTCATAACTCAGTATAAGAGAGCCTGGTTACTACTCCAAGCCCTGAGCATGTCCCTCCCAAAATCCAAGTATGCGGACATGTATGTAAAGGATCTGAACATTATGGAGACATATCTTAGACTCCTACTAGGAGCGATGTCCTCGCATTTAACGAGCAGCGCATATCGAAGAAGGAATAGTATTAGTAAACACTTACTTCTAGTGCAAACCAAAAGGGCGTACTCCCTACCCCAGGAGGCGCTCCCGACTGTTAAGGGAGCCGCGCGCCGGGGCATAAAAAGAAGGGATTGAGCGTGCGAAAACAGTGATTACTGTTTTCGTTGCTAGGAGACCACCCGTCCGTGTGGCCGAACGATGCTAATACGGATAAAAATAATACAAATGGAAGAAGGATCTCAAACACCACTGTCAAGTCATGACAGATGGCAGCCATCTTAAAGTGAAGAAAACTACATATAGCCTCTATGGCAGAGATCCCCAGGTGTGGCTGGATAACCACCCTAGGTCTCGTAATGTGCAAAAAAACACAGAGCATGAAATCACTATAATTTTGTGAATGTCTGAGTCTTGTAAAAAAGATGAAATAAATGCTAAAGTAGACACATTAACGCACTGCAGTCAAACTTGTCAAGTACACGGTCAATGCTTAAACTTAATATCTGCTAACCAGGTAGTTGAAGTTCCAAAAGGAAAGGAAGCAAGTCATTGGGATGCTTCAAAGAGAAAGGTTAAACCAAGGTATGTCATCATTTAATCCTTGGAGATGAGTGTGAAGTTTGTACACCCAGCGTTGTTCAAGTTTAAAGAGTGGCCAGGTGTCTTTCTGTACGCAGGTCTGTAGTACCAACCACCACATGTCATCTGGAGTGCGGTTTGCTTCTATAAAATGAATACTCAATTTGGTCGAGCCTCGGCCACAACGAATGTTGCTACGGTGTTCGTTGATCCTAACTTTGACTGCTCTAGTAGTCATCCCCACATATCGTAGATTGCTAGGGCAGGTGATCAGGTAAATTCAGGTAAATGCAATTGCGAGTGTTGGAGTTGGTATGTTTCGTCAACCGCCAAGTCATTATAGGTTCTAAGTCGAGGGTATCTATCCGTCTAGTGAGTGAACACACATTGCAATTACCACAAGGAAAATGGCCTTTGACTTGAGGAAGATCCCAGAGGGGTCTTTGTCTGGTGGCAATACTGCAGGACCTGGGCCGGGTATGTACCAACAAGTCTTTAATATTCGTGGTCCTCTTGAAGGCGAACAATGGTTTAGAGATACTTTCACCTCCACTACAGAGAATAGCCCATCTTTTATTGATTATCTTCTTGACAGTGTTCGATAATGGTGTAAATGTGGATACGCAAGTTAGTTTGGTTTCTGAAGGTCTAGGGGTCAACTCTAGTAGTGAGTCCCTATCACTATACTTAGCTCGTTTATAGGCCGTATTTATCACCCTGTGAGGGTAATGACGGTCATGCAATTTGTTCTGGGGGTCACGAGCTTGAGTCTCAAATGAATGCAAATTGCTACAGTTCCGTCGTAGGCGCAAGAACTGTCCATATGGCAAATTGTCTCTGAGTGCTTTTGGGTGATGGCTCTCATACAGCAATAGGCTGTTACGATCTGTAGTCTTATGATAGGTACACGTCTTAAGTTTCCCTTCCTCTATACTGATCACTAAGTCCAGAAAAGGAATCTCATTGGTAGAGACCAAAGAGGTGAAGTTGAGGAAAGGGTCCAAACCATTGACCCATGTCATAAAATTGTCTACCCTAGATATAGGACCGTGCCAGATAACCAAAATGTTGTCTATATACCGACGCCATAATTTTATGTTATCAGAAAAGGGGTTGGTATCTGGAAGGATAAAACATTTTTCAAAATCATACATGTACAAGCCAGCCAGACTTGGGGCAAAGGTACTGCCCATTGAAGTGCCTCAAATCTGGTGGAAGAGCGAGTCTTCAAATTGAAAAAAAAAATTGGTCATGGCAAGGCTAGCGCAGTGCATAATAAAGTGTACCGGGGTTGCTGAATCCAGTTCTGCTGATAGAAGAGACGTCTCGACTACTTTTAATGTAGCCTCTTGCGGAATATTCGTGTATAATGCTTCAACATCTAAAGTGATGAGAGCATGAACATAAGTTGTAGAGTTAATAGACTCAATAAGATTAAGGACATCTTTTGTGTCCTTCAGGTAAGTAATTGATTGTTGTACAAGAGGGCGTAAGAAGAAATCACAGAATGTGGATGGGGGTTCAAGGACAGGCCCTATCCCCGAGACTATAGGGCATCCTGGAGGAGGAATCCTACCTTTGTGAATCTTAGGGAGGCAGTAAAAACAAGGAACGCGAGGATTCACAGTGCCCAGAAATTCTGCTTCTCTTTGTGATATCCATCGGACGAGGAGCCGTCCGATGATGAAGCATGACACCCAATCGGGTGTGTGAGGACTCTTGCTCCTATTAATTAGACCCCCTATTAGTTTCTTTTTTATACTTTATCTTTGTTGGAACAGTGTATCGTATTATATAACAGTATTCATTGGAGGGTATACACTGGACCATTAAGCCTTCGATCCCCCTATTTTTTTAAGTATTCAGTACAGCAGCTTAGCTGTGGGATTAAAGTTGAGATATTGTCTTTTCTGAGATTCTTAACATAGATAATTTCCAGGGTGTCAGTTTCGATGATGATATCGTCTCTGCAATTTTACAGACCCTGTCCATTCTGGTTAATGATGGTGCTGGACCTTTTGGTCCCACAAAGGAAGAATGGGATAAACTGTCTTCACTAAAACGAGATCTGGTCAAAACAGTCTTGCATGGGACAATCATGACTGAATATCTCAGAGCAAACATAGCCCCCAATGGACTACTTGTGTCCAACATGCCCAGAATTTTCCTACAGGACTTGGTCTTTAGGAAAGACTGGGCCCAGATCGCCTGGAAATGTACCTGCGACGGGCTCGTCCTCATTATCAATACATCCAGACGACTTGCAGAATCGATGGCAATACAGATTACTTTCATGGAAAATACACTTAAGACAACAGTTTCCATTTCGGCATTCAAGAGCCGACTAGCGGAAATTAACTCTGACCTAAATGAAACAAAAGAATTCCTCACAGAACAAAAGATCACTAAATTACAGAAAGATATCACCAAGTTCAATAGAGAGAAGGTCTACCCCTATATTAAGGAAGACTACACTGTAGATACTCAATCTGTTTCATCAGACGCATCCTCCACCTCAGGTAGAAGACCCCGTAAATACAGCCATAGTTCTTCTTCTGATGGTTGGAGCACTGATGAAGAACGATCACAACCTTATAATAATTTCCCTCAATACCATACTGGTCAATCGTTAGCATGGCAACAACCCTTCCCCTTCTACCAACCCCGTCCCATGTTACCATACTTGCCTTTTTTAGGCCAAGGCAGGGGCAGAGGAGGCGGCAGAAGGCGAGGAAGAGGCAGGAGAGTCCACTGGTCTCAGGAAGAACCACAGATGGTAACTCGAAGTCAGGGCAAAGTCCAACCAACAAAGACTTAGTGGTCAATCTTTCCTCTAGACCTCTTTCTTCTGAAGAAATGAAGGCCCTTAATAGAGGTCAGGGTTTTGTACCAACACCTAGAGATGGTCTTTTTCGGTTACAATGTGAACTATCGCAGTTCTTTAGAAAAATTCGATTGCAATTTTTCTTTAAAGATAAATCTACTGATCTCTTGCCTTCAGACTCTGGTCTTAAGAGACCTTCTAAATTCATGCCACCCTCCTCTTCAATGCCTTGTGAGGTTTTGGCATTCGAGAAAGCAGTCTCCACTGATATTACTAAGACACGACCCAAACACAGTTTTGTCAATATACCCAAAGCTGAGAGTAAAGCCCTTAAAGACTTGGCAGATGATACCAGCATTATTATAAAACCAGCAGACAAGGGTGGGGCGATAGCTGTAATGAATACAGAAGATTACAGACAGGAGTGCTTACGTCTTCTTGGTGACTCCACCTATTATGCCCGGATTGACAGCGATCCCACATCCAGTCTACAAACTGAGATCCGAGGGATGATAGAGGAGGCTTGTGGGAACTCCTGGATATCACAAAGAGAAGCAGAATTTCTGGACACTGTGAATCCTCGCGTTCCTTATTTTTACTGCCTCCCTAAGATTCACAAAGGTAGGATTCCTCCTCCAGGACGCCCTATAGTCTCGGGGATAGGGTCTGTCCTTGAACCCCTATCCACATTCTGTGATTTTTTCTTACGCCCTCTTGTACAACAATGACTTACCTGAAGGACACAAAAGATGTCCTTAATCTTATTGAGTCTATTAACTCTACAACTTATGTTCATGCTCTCATCACTTTAGATGTTGAAGCATTATACACGAATATTCTGCAAGAGGGTACATTAAAAGTAGTCGAGACGTCTCTCCTATCAACAGAACTGGATTCAGCAACCCCGGTACACTTTATTATGCACTGCGCTAGCCTAGCCATGACAAAATTTCTTTTTCAATTTGAAGACTCGCTCTTCCACCAGATTCGAGGCACTTCAATGGGCAGTACCTTTACCCCAAGTCTGGCTGGCTTGTACATGTATGATTTTGAAAAACGTTTTATCCTTCCAGATACCAACCCCTTTTCTGATAACATAAAATGATGGCGTCGGTATACAGACGACATTTTGGTTATCTGGCACGGTCCTATCTCTGGGGTAGACGATTTTACGACATGGGTCAATGGTTTGGACCCTTTCCTCAACTTCACCTCTTCGGTCTCTACCAATGAGATTCCTTTTCTGGACTTAGTGATCAGTATAGAGGAAGGGAAACTTAAGACGTGTACCTATCATAAGCCTACAGATCGTAACAGCCTATTGCTGTATGAGAGCCATAACCCAAAAGCACTCAGAGACAATTTGCCATATGGACAGTTCTTGCGCCTACGACGGAACTGTAGCAATTTGCATTCATTTGAGACTCAAGCTCGTGACCTCCAGAACAAATTGCATGACCGTCATTACCCTAACAGGGTGATAACTACGGCCTATAAACGAGCTAAGTATAGTGATAGGGACTCACTACTAGAGTTGACCCCTAGACCTTCAGAAACCGAACTAACTTGCGTATCCACATTTACGCCATTATCGAACACTGTCAAGAAGATAATCAATAAAAGATGGGCTATTCTCTGTAGTGGAGGTGAAAGTATCTCTAAACCATTGTTCGCCTTCAAGAGGACCACAAATATTAAAGACTTGTTGGTACATACCCGGCCCAGGTCCCGCAGTATTGCCACCAGACAAAGACCCCTCTGGGATCTTCCTCAAGTCAAAGGCCATTTTCCGTGTGGTAATTGCAATGTGTGTTCACTCACTAGACGGATAGATACCCTCGACTTAGAACCTATAATGACTTGGCTGTTGACGAAACATACCAACTGCAACACTCGCAATTGCATTTACCTGATCACCTGCCCTTGCAATCTGCGATATGTGGGGATGACTACTAGAGAAGTCAAAGTTAGGATCAACGAACACCGTAGCAACATTCGTTGTGGCCGAGGCTCAACCAAATTGAGTATTCATTTTATAGAAGCAAACCACACTCCAGATGACATGTGGTGGGTGGTACTACAGACCTGCGTACAGAAAGACACCCGTCCACTCTTTGAACTTGAACAACGCTGGGTGTACAAACTTCACACTCATCTCCAAGGTTTAAATGATGACATACCTTGGTTTAACCTTTCTCTTTGAAGCATCCCAATGACTTGCTTCCTTTCCTTTTGGAACTTCAACTACCTGGTTAGCAGATATTAAGTTTAAGCATTGACCGTGTACTTGACAAGTTTGACTGCAGTGCGTTAATGTGTCTACTTTAGCATTTATTTCATCTTTTTTACAAGACTCAGACATTCACAGAATTTTAGTGATTTCACACTCTGTGTTTTTGTGCACATTACGAGACCTAGGGTGGTTATCCAGCCCCACCTGGGGATCTCTGCCATACAGGCTATATGTAGTTTTCTTCACTTTAAGATGGCCGCCATCTGTCATGACTTGACAGTGGTGTTTGAGATCCTTCTTCCATTTTTATTATTTTTATACGTATTAGCATCGTTCGGCCACACGGACGGGTGGTCTCCTAGCAACGAAAACAGTAATCACTGTTTTCGCGTGCTCAATCCCTTCTTTTTATGCCCCGCGGCGCGCAGCTCCCTTAACATTCGGGAGCGCCGCCTGGGGTAGGGAGAACGCCCTTTTGGTTTGCACTAGAGGTAAGTGTTTACTAACCCTATTCCTTCTTCGATATGCGCTGCTCGTTATACGCGAGGACAGCGCTCCTAGTAGGAGTCTAAGATATGTCTCCATAATGTTCGGATCCTTTACATACATGTCCGCGTACTTGGATTTTGGGAGGGACATGCTCAGGGCTTGGAGTAGTAACCAGGCTCTCTTATACTGAGTTATGAAAAGTGCTGCTTTTTACCTATTAACTGATTGCTACAGATACTATATTGATTTAATCTACATATAGAGTGTATTTTTCTAGACTATATTCTGTGGGACTTGAATGAGGACATTCCCTAAATAACCTACCAAATACAATAACTATGGTTTTACTTAGATCTTATGTGTCTGATATATTGAGTACCAATACTGATGGTTGTACTACTACAAATTAGTTTTCTGCATTTACTGAACACAGTTCATACCTTGGTTGGATATTAGCTGGATGATAATAGAGGCATATGTTTTTCTTTTTGTTGTTTCTATGACAAAGAGTCTCTGCAAACCTGGTTTCAGGCTTGCGTGATCCCATGATGCCCGCTCTCGACTAGGGAGGGTAAGCTCACCTATACTTATCTAGCATGGGCTTGCTACCACCTACACTACCACCTTGTGTTGCACAGTTTAACACTTAAAAACTTTTGTATTGATTGACATGATTGTGCAGTCATTTAGGCAATGATTTATTGATTATCATGCCCTGTGTTGTGAATCTCTCTTTTTTCTTTTCTCTTTGTATATTTGTAGGGTGACTAATAGGAACAGCTTGTCCGGGTTTAAGTGGACTCGTGTAAGTAACTGTTGACATTCTTGACTGATAGTTTCAGATTGTAAGAGTCTAGTCTTTCCTTTTTGCTCCGTCTTTGGAGAATAGTAAAAATCATATTAGGTCCTGAAGAAGCGTCCAAGGATCCCTGTGGACCATAAGAGACGCGAAACATGTCGACGTCATTTTGAGGAACGTCTGGTAATTTCTGGCTTCCTCCACACCTTATTGAGTTACCAGTGAGTGTCTGAGCATTATCTCTTGTACACTCCTCAGTGAATTTTTAATCTTGGCCATTACCCAACATCAACGAATAAAGGAACACTTAGGGGGTCATTCCGGCTACGGCGGGCGCTGCCCGCCGGGCGGAGACCACCAAAAGACCGTACCGCGGTCATTCCGACTTTCCCGCTGGGCGGGTGGGCGACCGCCAAAAGGCCGCCCGCCCGCCCAGCGGGAAAGCCCCAGCAACGATGAAGCCGGCTCCGAATTGAGCCGGCGGAGTTGCTGGTGTGCGACGGGTGCAGTGGCACCCGTCGCAATTTTCAGTGTCTGCTTTGCAGACACTGAAAATCTTAATGGGGCCCTGTTAGGGGGCCCCACGACACCCGTTCCCGCCAGCCTCTTCCTGGCGGTGTAAACCGCCAGGAACAGGCTGGCGGGAAGGGGGTCGGAATCCCCATGGCGGCGCTGCTTGCAGCACCGCCGTGGAGGATTCCCTGGGGCAGGGGAAAACCGGCGGGAAACCGCCGGTTTCCCTTTTCTGACCACGGCTTTACCGCCGCGGTCAGAATTGCCCCAGAAGCACCGCCAGCCTGTTGGCGGTGCTTCCTCCGTCCCCAGCCCTGGCGGTCCATGACCACCAGGGTCGGAATGAGGCCCTTAGTGAGGGTTCTGAGCCAATTTTATCCCTTTTTCTTCTTTCTCCCTGTGGACCCGCATATGGGTTCTGTGGCTTCATCGATAAAAGATCTCCGGCAAAGAGCCCCCCCTCGGGGGGAGCCCGTTAGGCATTGCAGCGCCGGCCTGACGAGGAGCCGTCCGATGATGAAGCATGACACCCAATCGGGTGTGTGAGGACTCTTGCTCCTATTAATTAGGACCCCCTATTAGTTTCTCTTTTATACTTTATCTTTGTTGGAACAGTGTATCATATTATATAACAGTATTCATTGGAGGGTATACACTGGACCATTAAGCCTCCGATCCCCCTATTTTTTGAAGTACACTTTAATGCACTCTTACATACCTTTCTGAATCATCCCTGAAACTTCCAACTTCCTCTTAGTGAAAGTGCAAAGATGGCAAAGTCCTTTCAATGTATACTAACAGTATATGAATATTCCCATTTTAGGTATTTTGGAGCCAATTCACAAAGACATGTAAGAGTACATTAAAGAGTTATATAGCAATACTACTTCACATACTCCAAATTCCTTTGATAACAGAACCGTGCAGTAGATGGGCCCATCTACCTACAGTCCAACTGTCATTATACAATCCACATTGGCCTTTAGTCTCCCCAGCCAGTGATTCAATAGTCCTTGTGCTGGAGACTGATTGTTCAAATCGCCTTTCTATACAATGTCCTTTCTCTAGATCTTATGCAACACTAAAAGCACCAGAGAGACATGCCTTTTTCGCCATGGCTTTCAATATTAAGTCATCCTTCCTTCTAAAACCACAGTTCTGTTCAAGTATTGCATGTGTCACTATTCAAGTAGCATTATAACAAAGAGACATAACATTTCACAAAGGTTGCCAACGGTAACACACTGAGGTGACAAAAAATTCAAAAGTGACAAAAACTGCTAAGAACATTTGGTGAAAAGTACAGTTTTATTTGTGAGGATTGGGAATCAGACCTCAGGAAATAAGCTCTGCTAGCAAGGATCGGATAAATGAATATCTGACTAAGAGACTCCTAAACAAACAAAAAACAAATAATAATAAAGCAAGGCTGCAAAAGTCTAAATCAAACACTAAATTCACTTTGCAGAGGCCTCACCGAGCTTGCTTTGAAGTGGCTGATGGGTAACGTCGAAGGAAGGAGGGTCAGTTCAAGATAAACGTGGGAAGTGTGGGAGGAGAGGCCACAATGCATAAGGACAGGCCGCCGATTCCCTGCAACCCGCAAGATGAAGAGCAAAGTCCTTGCTAGGAGTGATCCGTTTCAGAATGGCTAAACTTGGAAAATGATTAAATTCCTTGTTCAAATTCACAGCACAAGTTAATCCCCCAAGGAGTTGGACTTTATTTACCTACCAAGCAAGCAGCCTCAACTACTAACAATGATTGACTACTCAGGCAAATCATGTGTCTGTTTAGCAGTACGATGTACATATACTACTTAGTGTAATAACAAACCAGGGCTGACAATATACCAATACCGGCTTAGCACACCACTTTGATTTGACCTTGGCTTTATAAAGTACATCCGCTCTGAAGAAGTTCCGTTTCAAGAGGACGAAACACGTTGGCTGATCGCCTGCTGTCTAATCTCTTTTCATAGCTGACTGGAATTATAGGACTGCATATATAAGTCAGGAGTTTCTAGGAAGAATCGACTACATATTTTAAAGATTTATTCTGATGTATCAGTGACTGCGTGGACCGGCCAGAGTGCTACTCTATTCTTAACCATCAAAATGTATATGTCAGACAAGTATCCACATGGTACTCAGTATGCAAAGCACTATAATCACCTCAGTTTTCAGAATGACCAGTATTCAAATTAGCGTTGCCAGGCTAGTTTCCACGATGCTGCAGGTTGCAAAGCACCATAGTCAGTCCAGTTTTCAAATCCCCCTGTATATAAGCAGTAAAGCCAGACCGCGGCACTGGGCCTCAACATGTAAAGCATCACAGACATCCTAGGAATGCCTGAGTGGTAAAACACAAGAGCCACGCCAGTAACCACACTGCCCATAGACATATAACATGAAAGTCAGACTCATTGCGCTCAACAACTGTGGCCAGAAATGCCCCAGCATGCATCTGCACCAATATTCTGGGACAAAAAGGCGTTACGATGTTTTAGATTTAAAAAGCCCTGCTTATCATAATAGTGATACTGGGAGACTATGGGCCAGATGCAGGAAGCATTTTACGCGTCGCAAACTGCGAAAAACGCAGTTTGCGACACGCAAAAGGCTTAACGCGATGCACAACCTCAAATTGCGAGTCAGTACCGACTCGCAATTTGAGGCTGCGATTCGCAAATAGGAAGGGGTGTTCCCTTCCTATTTGCGACCGCATCGCCATGCTGACTTGGTTTGTGACCGCGAATGCGGTCGCAAACCAACTCGCAGTTACCATCCACTTGAAGTGGATGGTAACACATTCGCAAAAGGGAAGGGGTCCCCATGGGACCCCTTCCCCTTTGTGAATGCCAAAGAAAATATTTTTTCAGAGCAGGCAGTGGTCCTATGGACCACTGCCTACTCTGAAAAAACCGAAACTAAATGGTTTTGGAAGTTTTTCGTTTTGCAGCTCGTTTTCCTTTAAGGAAAATGGACTGCAAAAAAAAAAAAAAAAACTGCTTTATTTAAAAGCAGTAACAGACATGGTGGTCTGCTGTCTCCAGCAGGCCACCATCCCTGTTAGTGCTTTGACTCGCTAGTGGGTCGCAAACTGCGACCCACCCCATTAATATTCATGAGGTGGGTCTTTGCGACCCCATAGCGAGTCGCAGAAGGTGTCTGAGACACCTTTCTGCATAATATTTTGCGAGTTGCAAATTGCGAGTCGCTGTGACTCGCGATTTGCAACTCGCAAAATATTTTTTTTGCTACATCTGGCCCTATACCACACCCTTTGGGTTACAGTGAGCTTAGAACTTATTTCAGTTGACGGCGTGGCTTCGGGCGTCAAGATGGCGGTCGCACTCTGAGAGTGCTCTGGACCCCTCCGTCATCCGCCCGAGATTACCACGACTAAGCGATCTAATGGTGCCGTGCCGGCCATCCCTGCGATCTCCCCACCCCGTTGGGGTCCTGATGTGGTGAGTGGTGGCGAAGCAGAGCCCCGTTCACGCGACGCGGCCGGAGTAAGAAAATGGCCGTCGGAGCCGGAACCTCCCGGGAAAACTGACTCGGAGCTGCCTGCTCCTTGATGCAACTGCCCTGGACCGGGGGTGCGGCGGTGGCCGGGAGGGAGCCGGCGCTGGGCCCTGGAGCGTGGGCCCCGGTGGATTGAAGGGACGGCGCTGCCCCGAGCTGCAAACGGGGCTCCCGGTGTCCCGGGCAGCGCCGCGTGCCTGCCTGGTGGCGCCGGCTGCAGGAGCTGCGGCGTCCGAGCCGCTTTGAAGACTTGATCTCCGCCGGATCCGCCCGGGCGGCGAAGGAGCCGCGATGGGAGCGCCCCCTGCGGTGGGGGCCCCCGGGCTCCCAAGTGAGGTGAGCAGTGTGCGGCAAGCCGCGAGGGCGATAGTGGAGCTGGGACCCAGGCTCCGGGACGCTCCAAGAGGGAGACCCCCTGGGACCTGCCTGAGCAGAGACAGACACAGCGTCCTTGTGACGAGGCCCCCCTGGCCCCCTGATTGAAGAAAACTCCTGTGCCTAAGGGTTCACAGTGGGCCGTGTACTGTGACTAAACAGTGACCAAGACACCAAATCAGCTTGGTCTCTGAAAGACGTGCCAAGAAAGGGCTCGGCTGCTCAACTGAGACATTCTCCGCTCCTCTGTCTGACTCAGCACCTAATCTTAGTAAAACATACGAGTCACCCCTCTAGATGCAGGGCCCTAGTGGTTTAATATGAAACTCTAAATATGCTCAGCTTTGTTCTGTAACGTCGAAGACCACTTTAATAGTGCAGCGCGGGCTGGAGAGGAGACAGATGTGCTGGGACCCAGGCACTGAAAATGAAACACCCCCAATAAAAGACAGGGGAAGAGGCCCAAAAGAAGGAGGAGCCTGGCGACCCGGACTGCCTTCTGGGTCCCGGAACAGGTGGGGCCTACTGCAGAGTGCCTCAGAGGTGTTAATCGAGCCGAACAGCAAGATCAAAATCCTTGGGCCCCATCAGATTGCGCGGTCGCAGCGCAATTAACGCATACCCATCAACAACAGCCGTGGGACCAGCAGCCAGGCTGGAGCGGTGGCGGACCTACTACCGGGGCGCCGCGCCCTTAACTCACGCCTCAACGAACCTGAGCCGGTGGCCACTTGACGTGGCCCCAGGCACATCGGGGTAGGCCCCCAGGGTCCCCCCCGCTGCACCGACGACTCGGCTTTCCCAAGGGGAGGAGTGGACTTGCGTCCTTTGCGTTCCAAATAAAAGACCGCGACCACACAAACCTGCCCGCCACAAGAAGTTACAAAACTGACCCCTGTCTCTTACGCCAAAATGGGGAAAGACAAGGCAAACAAACAGCCCCCGGCCTCCCAGCAAAAGATCGACCAGTTCACGACGCCGGCGGGTTCCCGGGGAGGAGGAGACACGGCTGGTGGAGGTCCCGCGCCGGATGGAGTGAATGCCATCCTCCATGCAATCCAATCATCGCAAGTAGCCGTAGAGACCAAAATCGGGGAAGTGCGAGAGGACATGGGCCTTATTCGTCAGGACCTCAGAAATGCGGTGAGTCGAATCACCGATGTGGAAGCCCGCGTCTCCCAGACTGAAGACGAATTATCCGATCTCAGAACCAGGGTAGCCCAGTTACAAACTCGAACTAGTGAGCTGCACCGCCGCGCAGAGGATTCGGAAAACCGATCAAGGCACAACAACCTGCGCTTTGTGGGATTCCCTGAGGGCGTGGAGGAAGATAAGGCCTCCGAATTTCTGGAGCAGTGGATTAAGACCTGGATGCCGGATCAAATTCTTTCACCTTGGTTCGCAGTTGAACGCGCACACAGGGCCCTTGCCCTGCGGCCCCCTCCGGGCGGCCCTAAACGCCCGATGATTGCACGCTTCTTTAACTTTAAAGACCGAGACAATATCCTTAAAGAAGCCAGACGCACCGAAGACCTCCAATGGGAGAATCATAAAATCCTGATCTTCCCAGACTACACCCGTGAAGTTCAGACCCGTCGCCGATCGTATGAGCAGGTAAAGCAAAAGCTCAGAGCAATGCAGCTCTCATACATGCTCCTCTTCCCCGCGAGACTTAAGGTCCTCATGGCCGGAAAAGCGTACTTTTTCGAATCTCCTGAGAATGTATGGGACTGGCTAATGGAGGAAGGCCTCGGAGCCCGGAGGGGTCCCCTGAAACCAGTAGGGGGGACCTCCCACGAGGACCCCCCCCCCTTGGGGAAACCCCGGAGGAGCCGGAGGCGCACCAGATCCCGTAGAGGGAGGCAGAAGGACTCAGGCACTCCCATTAACGACGGGATGGCTCGAGACTCCGTTACGCAGACCAAGAAAACCCCGGCTGGACCCCCGGGACCCCGGGACACAACACAAGCCACGGATGACAACCGTCTGAGCCAGTCCCCGGTGCTCGGTTGATTTGAACCATTGGGTCCCTATTGGGATACATTAGGAGATCCTGGGTGCCGGCGCGCGCCCGGAGACCCTGGAGGAGCCACTGCGGTTGGCGCTACCATTCCTCAGCGCATGCCGCGCTAAACTTGAACCATGTCCGCTAAATTGCAATTGATCCGACTAAATGGAGGGGTCCACCACTCCACCCCAACGACAGTCCTCCTGGCTGTCAGGTTCTGGTTGGGTATTTGGGCGACAGATGCTTCCAGGGAGGGAGTATGGGGAGGGGGGTGGTTGGGGGGTAAAGAGTTTAAAATGGGTTTAGATAGTAAAATGTTGATTCGTTTTCTTTATTATCCTAATATTTCATTGTTGTGTTTAAAACAGTCGTCCCGGGGTCCACAGACAGGCACTCAAAACCATGTAACACCCATGCAACCCACGCCCGGCCCTCACTGACCCAGATTATTTCATGGAATGTAAATGGCCTACTAGATAAGATCAAGAGATCCGCAGTATTCAATACTCTCCGCAGATACTCCCCCTCAGTGGTCCTACTACAGGAAACCCACCTCCTTGGGACCAAGTGCCCCATGCTTGCACGAGGAGGGTACGACAGAGTGTTTCATGCAGGCTTCTCTAGAGGATCCAGGGGGGTGGCCATTCTGCTCCACCGCTCACTACCCATGGTGGTTACAGCCACACAATCCGACCCCCAGGGCAGATTTGTAGTAGTTAAGGGGATTCTTCACGGGTCACCGATAAACCTTGTATGTGTGTACGGGCCTCCGGCAGGACTTGACGCTTTCCTACTTTCGCTCCGCCATGTGGCAGCGGGTCTCCCCCAGGGTATCACCCTGCTGGGAGGGGACTTCAACGCCGTCCTCAACCCTAGTCTGGACGTATCCGGTGAAATTACTGCTAGTAGATCCGCCCGGGCTACGAGTCTTAACAGCTGGGCTGAGAGCCTCGGCCTGTGCGAGGTATGGAGAATCTGGCATCCTAGGGAACGCCGCTATACACATACCTCGGCTGCTCACTCGACACAGTCCAGAATTGACCTCGTATTTATGCCCGCCCTAGACATTACCAGCGTTACGGGTGTGGAGTTGCTGCCCCGCGGGGTCTCAGATCATGCACCAGTGCGCGTCCGGCTGGGCGGTACGGACCCCACTAGACACCCGATGTGGCGCCTGAACGCATGGTTCCTACAGGACAACGACTATACCCAGGAAATCAGGAACCACCTCACCCAATATTTCGAGCTGAACGTGGGATCGGTCCGATCTCCAGGTACAATATGGGCAGCCTACAAGGCTACTCTCAGAGGACAAGCCAAATACCTCCTGCGCTCACGCGAGCGGGCCAGAGATTTACAACTGGTTGAGTTGGAGGCCAAGGCACTAACCCTGGAACGCCAACAAGCGACCTTAGCGTCGGCCTCTATTTTAACACAGCTCACTATGGTTAGAGAAGAAATTAAGCACATAACACTAGAATCAGCAAAACATATCTGGAGGGCCTCGGCAGCACGAATTTATGGCTGGGGGGACAAAAACGGGAAAATCCTACACTGGCTGGCCACCCGCCCTCTAGCCAACAGGGTCATACCTGAAATTGCGGAGGATTCAGGTTCGCTTTCCAAAACACCCATTGAAATCGCGCAAAGGTTCGCTTCCTACTACTCGCGCTTATACGCAGAACAACCTCGACCCAGTGCCGAGAGAGAGTCCCCCCTCCTAAACGACATAACTCTCCCAAGAATTCCCCTTGCGATAAGGAATAGACTAGATGAATCCATCGACCTCGCGGAGGTCACAAACGCGATCGCTAGCCTGGCGCCGGGCAGGACCCCGGGACCGGATGGATTCCCTGCGGAGCTATACAATAGATGCGGCGACATTCTGGGCCCCCACTTGCTCAATATGTACGAAGAAGCCGAAAGGCAGGGTTGCTTCCCCAATGAGATCGACCAAGCCACAATTGTAGTGATCCCCAAGACCCAACCCCCGTCGCGATACTGCTCGGCATACCGGCCCATTTCACTTTTGAATACAGAGATCAAAGTGCTGTCCACGATCCTTGCATCCAGACTGAGGGAGGTGATGCCCACCCTGGTTCACCCTGACCAATGCGGTTTTATGCCTACCCGTAGTACCCGACATTGCATTAGACGATTACATCTGGCATTAGCACATCGTCATACACCCCCCTGGCGTTACTCCTGCTCGACTTTGAAAAAGCCTTTGACACAGTGGATTGGTCCTTCCTAGACCAAGTGCTGCAAGGAAATGGGCTCGGGCCTAAATTCCGAGGCCTGGTGAGGCTCCTCTATTCTAACCCGACGGCCCGGGTACAAGTGAATGGAGTGGTCTCCGACCCGTTTCCCATTGGTCGCGGCACCCGACAAGGATGCCCGCTATCCCCACTGCTCTTCGCACTAACAATAGAGCCCCTGGCGATACTGCTACGGGAAGACCCTTTGATCGAGGGCTGGCCCTGGCCCGCCTGCCCAGAGGACCGAATAGCGATATACGCAGACGACGTCCTACTGTACATTTCCAACCCTGCTAAAAGCAGTCCCCGCGTCCTACAAATTCTGAGCCTCTTCGCAGAGGCCTCGGGTCTGATTCTAAACCCCAATAAGTCCCTTTTGGTCCCCTTACATCGTTCCCGGGACTGTGCGGACTGGCAGCACAACATCCCAGTGCGAAGGAACAGTTTTAAGTATTTGGGAATACATATCTCATTACTCCCTGAGCTGACATGGGAGCTCAACATGACGCCGCTAACTAAAAGAATTAGAACTGACCTACAGCGCTGGAAGACTCTCCCCTTAAATCTGCTTGGCAGAATAGTACTCTACAAGATGATGATCCTCCCCAGAGTCCTCTATTTATTGCAAAACTTCCCACACCCCATCCCTAAGAGATGGTTTAGTGAGATGGATTCACTGGCACGTCAATTCATGTGGAACGACACCCGCCCACGCCTAGCGCTCAAAACCTGTCAAAGAGATGTTTACGACGGGGGACTGGGCATGTCCAACATTCATTATTATCTCCTTGCGATGCACCTGCTCGTGATCAATGACTGGGTTGGGGGCGGGTGGTCGGACCCGGCGTATTGGTTGGAACTCCGATCGCTGGGCTACCCGCGGATCTTTGACACCCTATATGGGGGCCCGATCTCCCAGGACATCCCGGAAGTGACTAAGGTGATTTTGTTGGGTTGGCGAATGGCCCAGAAACTGTCGGGTGGTGGGGGCGCCTTACCCAGCGGACCCCACTATGGCACGGGAAGCACCTAAAGGAAGTGGTGAACCTGGAGGGTTTCCAGAAATGGGACAATATAGGAATCTCCACTCTGGGCGATGTTTGGGAAGGGTCACACATGCGATCATTTGGGGACCTACAGAGACTCTTCTCCCTAAATAGGACACAATTTCATAAGTATCTCCAGCTCCGACACGCCCTACTAGTACACATGCAGGTAGGAGATAACATACCCGAATATAGCCCCATGGAGGCGAAGGTACTGATGGGGAACCTGGGTAGGGGTGGTGTTTCCCAGGTATACCGTACTTTGATCGCTCACTCTGCCAGCTCCCTAGGGGGGCTCCGCCAGAGATGGGAGGGATGGGTGGGCCCTATGGAAGAGATGGATTGGAACGAAGCACTGATGGCCCCCCGTACCCTATCAATGGCCACCCGCTTCCGGTTAATACAGACCTTTTACCTCCACACAGCATACCTCACTCCCTCCAAACTACACCGGGCGGGCCTCCAACCTACAGCGGAGTGCCCGCGATGCATGAACCCCGCAGCCGACTTCTTTAACATGGTATGGACGTGTCCAGTTATAGTGACCTACTGGGGAGAGGTCCTACAGGAGATCTCGGGAGCCCTACAGGAAAACATAGAAAGGGACCCACTGCCCCTCCTATTGGGGATCATGGGAGACATCGGGCTGAGAAGATCAGACCGAACCTTCCTCGGGGTGGCATGTCTGGTGGCTAAGAGGGATATAATGGCAGATTGGAAAACCAGAGGTGCCCCAGCACTGGCTAAATGGAGGCGGGGGATGGACTGGTGTGCACAACGTGAAAAATTGGTATACGAGGCCAGGGGATGCCCGAATAAATATGACAGGATATGGGGGAAGTGGGAGGCCGCAGTGAATGCCTAGGTAGTGTTTGACCTTACTTATATTGTGATGCCTGGGAGCTGGGAATCGGGACTGACCAATGTTAGGCGCCACGTTGGCTCCTTGTTAAAATGTTTGTACCATTGATCTTTTTCCTTCCCGAAAATTAATAAAATGTCTTTATAAAAAAAAAGAACTTATTTCAGTTAACACATGGACGGGGTACCAAGTGTGGCCTTTAGAAGCCACTACACTGATGCCAAAAACACAAAGAAGCTTTCTGTGGTCCATTTACAGACACACAACTAACCTTGCCCTCGATGGTGCTTCAAAGGATATCCCTGCATGTTACTGAACACCTCACTGTAACCTGATGTGTTTCATGTTTCTATAAAAACCTTGGAAAAGCTCATGGACTTATTCTAGTCCCAGCGCAAAAGCTGTCAGCTGAGCTCACAAACATGAAATGAAAGAAACTAAAATATTTTATAAAGCGTGATAACATCGAAACACGGCGTTTGTGGACTTTAAAAAAGGGTAGTGATACAGAGGAAAGAATTAACCAGAAAAGAAACAGGTTTCATTTTTTTTACAGAAGGTCATGTGATTGGAGTCGCTACGAACCTTAAAGGGCAGAGTTTTCCAGCTCTTGGCAGCCAAACAAGAGAAAAAATAGGCCTAATAGGCCTTCCGGGCGCGCTTTTTTGATGGCGCTGATGGAGGAAGATTGGACCCGTTCTGTTGAGTGGCTGATGGCAACACAAAAATGCCTCAAAAATAGATCACTTGACCACAGGGAATCACTGAGGGCACCAAGATGAGACGTAACAGCAAGGCAGCCCCAAAGTAAGCTGACATGCGCCCTTCTGTGTGACTTACAAATGCTGGCAATGGTAGGCAGCCAGCCCCAAGCAGAGAGAGGTTGTTTGTGTTTTTTACAGTCAATAGCATGAACTCAGCCCAGGGGCAATTGAGCGGTTTAGTGAGCACCAGATTAAATTACAAAAAGTCAGTTACAGTTTATTTCAGGCACAGGGAGATACAGGGGCAGATTTACTAATTTTTCCAACAAAGCAGGTCAGCAAGCAAAGGAAGGGATACCTTCCTACACAAAAACAATCCTTAAAGGCATAATCTTATTTTGAAGTGTGCTACAGAATGCAGAGAAGTAATAAGGAGAAATACAAATATTTCTCCTCGTTACGCCTGCTTCAGGGAGGTGTAGCTTTTTGATGACTAGCTTTAGGAAATCTACCAAAATCCATGGGTGGATGCGTAGTAATGCTCATGTTCAATGCATGTAATGCCTTCCCAAGACAAGACAATGCAAACCAGAGCTAAGCCTGTCCTGTGTTACTTTGTATTTATTAAACCACGCAAAACCATGCAAAGTGGCTTTGCATGGTTTAGTAAATAACGAAAATGGTTTTGCGCCGGGGCTGCGCCAAAAAAGTGGTGTAAATCCGATACAAAATCGTAGTAAACCTGGCCCCAAATGTCCAAAGCTGCAGAGCAATACAGAGAACGAGATGTGGGATTATCTGTGTTGCAAGAGGCCAGGATATATATTAGGAGTTTTTCTGGAACAACATGCGCACATAGTGTACCGATTTCTAAATGCTTTCCTCTGGTATTCCACCAGAGACTTTGGGGGTCATTACAACATTGGCGGTAAAAGGCGCTTACCGCCGTGCAGAAGACCGGCAATACACCGCCGCGGCCGCGGCATTCCGCCACAGCTATTATGACCCACAGCACGGAATCCGCTGAAATTCAGACACCCACACAAGTCCGCCACACCAAAGGTCAGTGATAAACTGGCGAAAACAAAACCTCCACCGTCACGCCAACAGAAACACGCCCATGCTATCACGACCCACGAATCCACGCGGCGGTCTTTCAACCGCGGTATTCTATTGGCGGTACACACCGCCGCGCTCAAAATACACACATCTCCAAAACACTGCCACATTGGACAATTCCAAATACACACACCTGATACACATACAAACACCACTCCCACACACCCAACACAATATAAAACACACACCCACATCACCCGCAAACCCCTACGATCAAAAACTGAAGACGAAGGCGACAGACAGAGACTACAGCAATAGACAACCCCACCACACAGAGACACACAACACCATCACCCATACAACATCCACGCTCAAAACACCCCACACCACCACACATCACCACACTCATCAACACATATACCACCCCACACATCACCTACACCACCCCATGTCACGCCAAAGACACCCCAGGTTTTCCGAGGAGGAGCTCAGGGTCATGGTGGAGGAAATCTTACGGGTAGAGCCACAGCTATTTGGAGCACAGGCGCAGCACACCTCCATAGCCAGGAAGATGGAGCTATGGCGAAGAATCGTCGACAGGGTCAACGCTGTGGAACAGCATCCAAGAAATCGGGAGGACATCAGGAGGAGGTGGAACGACCTACGGGGGAAGGTGCGTTCAGTGGTCTCCAGGCACAACATCGCGATTCAGTGGACTGGCGGCGGACCCCCACCTCCTCCCCCACAACTAACAACATGGGAGGAGCAGGTCTTGACCATCATGCATCCAGAGGGCTTCGGAGGAGTCGGTGGAGGAATGGACACTGGTAAGTCAAATCTTAACTATCATATCCCACACCCTACCTGCATGCTATCACACACCCCCACCCTCACCCCCTTCTCTATCACTCTGTCGCGTGGGCTCTCATTGTCCTAAATGAGACTACTGGATTTTTAGGCAGCAGGATCGATAACGGTGTGGGGGACTGAGTCTGACCCATGTGTAAGGAACTCTGTCACCCTAAATCCATTTTTTGCTCCGGCTAACTAGCAGTACCTCATTTCTCCCACGGGGAGAGGATGATTGGGCAGCCGAGCGCATGACATCTTTGGAACTTCTCAGGGAAGTCGTGGTCACTCAGATCTAAACCAACTCTCTCATTTACAGTATGATCTCATATACAAATGACAAAGGCAGTATACATTTTATATAATGTTTTAATAAAACAACTGCATTTTAGATAATAAGGCGTGAGCCGCAATAACCAGAACCATACAACACAGTAGGATTGAAATAGTCACCAGGAGAGTAAAACATAAGAACAAAGCTATCATCGTGTCTAATAGTTTCTACTCTCCCTCTGCTTGTTCTATTTCGAGCACAGCATGTTAAGCTTCTAACTTGCCTTTCTGAATCACTGGGGAGACATCAGCCCTCATACCTGAGCAAAGGCCTGTGATCTTGGTTCAGCATCTGCAACAAGGCAGTCAGCGTCTAGTTGTGGTTCCCTGGTCGGAATCTCCCTCTTGCGTGTGTTGGGACAAGGAAGTGTTTTTATAACTAACATGTCAGCGTGATCACAAAATGTCCCTACGCAGGAATGCCAAAGACTAAACTCCTACCACGTCTATCGGCAATGTACCAGACTGTATCCTTGACTGAAGCACAGAGTGAACAAGAATGTGTTATGGAGAACTCCAGTGCTGAAGTAGGCTAAACAGTGTGATATGAATAGAAAACAAGACCGTAGAACTGGCTATTTGAAAAATAACAGTACGAAGCCTAATAAAAAGCATTTAGAGCAAAGTGCACAGAGGCTCTAAGCTACAAGCAAATGAATAAAATACATCCAGGGCAAAGTGCACAAAGGCCTAAAGCCTGAAGCTAATGCGCAAAGGATACGTAAAACTAACCACACAACAACTCCAACTCCTCACTAATGTACTAATAACACAAACCACACATCCCAACACCAAGCCCTGCATGACACAACTAAGCATGGACACCCAGCACTAAAGCATGCTCACTGCACATACCCATAACAACCCCCCAACCATCATCATA
The DNA here is from genome assembly GCF_031143425.1 of Pleurodeles waltl. Taxonomy (NCBI): domain Eukaryota; kingdom Metazoa; phylum Chordata; class Amphibia; order Caudata; family Salamandridae; genus Pleurodeles; species Pleurodeles waltl. The sequence continues at coordinate 471,816,265 of NC_090448.1, forward strand.
CAAGCCCCCACACAGGAATGCTTGCACTGGGGTACACGCACACCCACCCATTGCACACCATGACACACACACATGCAATAATCATGCTCTTATACCCCTGCAGGACCACTACGTAACGTCACCACACAGGAGGGTCCAGACATCTCCACTCCACCCACAGAAGAGGCCCACAGTGACGACAGCAGCTCTGGCCAACTGGATCCAGATGACCAGCCCGGACCATCGTGGGCCTCGGGACAGTCGGTTCCCCTTGCACAGGCACAGCCCAACACTGACCTTCCACCCTCTGGTAACACCAGCACAGCACCTACCCAGCGGGCCCATACCTCCGTACAGAGGACACGTCAATCAGCTGTGTGTCCACCACTACAGGGAACCCAGGGTAACCCACCACCCCAACAACAACAGGGACCTGGGGGCAGTGGTAGTGGGCACACGGTCCAGGGGATGGAGGCACAGGGGAACTGGGAGGGCTGCTGTGCGACAGGGGGCGGACAGGCCAAGGGAACCCACCCTCCACGAGGCCCTCTACTCCATCATGGGAGCATACCACCACTCCCAGGAGACGATGGCTACGGTCCTGGCCAAGTTTCAGGAGACCCAGCGCCTGCAGGACGAACAGTATTTGGGGTTCAGGGAGGAGCTCAGAACCATCAGCTCCGCCCTGGGCACCATCGTAGGGGTGCTGAGGGACATACAAAAGACTATGAGGGACACCGTGGCACTCCAAGGGGCCCCTGACACTAGCATGGACGATGAACTGCCCACCACCTCCGCCGGCGCTAGTGGACAGGACGCCCCGCCACAGGACCACCACACCAGCACCCCACCTCCTGCAGATGGAGAACCACCCCGCAAGCGGTCCCTGAGATCCAGGACAGGACAGAGCAAGATGGCAAGACCCCCAAGAAATGAGACCACCCTGATTGTCCTCCCACTGTCTCACTTTGTTACCCTGTCCAGATTGGAACTGCCCCAGCTCCACTTCCTATGCCCATATGGGCAGTGCACCTGTGAGACTAATAGATTGGACTCTGCCATGGACATTCCTCCACCATCACCCATCACCATTTTGCCACCCCCTCCAATAATTAGCACTTCAATAAACACCCTTGAACCACAAAACAATCTGGAGTCAGTCTGTGATTTTGAAAATGTGTATTAGCAATGACAGTGACAAAATGCGTTTTCAAATGTAATGCCAACATACCTATGTCACACATCACAAGTCCATGAAGGATGCAAGCAGATGACACACGTTGGTAACCACACCTGTGAAACCGTAATGGAAATGTACAACTCAGTTACCAAATACTGCTTCTAATTGACAGACAGGATAGAGGTAGAAGTGTGAAAGTGAATGTAATAGTAAAAAAATAGTTCTCACCTGTGTGTCACTGGAAATATTGCTGTATGACTGACTCCCTGTTGTCTATGTCTTCTTCCTCAGCTTCCTCCTCATCACTGTCCACAGGCTCCACAGCTGCCACAACACCGTCATCTGGACCATCCTCCTGCAGAAAAGGCACCTGGCGTCGCAAAGCAAGATTGTGAAGCATCGAGCAGGCGATGATGATCTGGCACACCTTCCTTGGTGAGTAGAATGGGGAACCACCTGTCATATGGAGGCACCTGAACCTGGCTTTCAGGAGGCCGAAGGTGCGTTCGATCACCCTCCTAGTCCACCCATGGGCCTCATTGTAGCGTTCCTCTGCCCTGGTCCTGGGATTCCTCACTGGGGTCAATAGCCAGGACAGGTTGGGGTAACCAGAGTCCCCTAATAGCCACACCTGGTGCCTCTGGAGTTGACCCATCACATACGGGATGCTGCTATTCCGCAGGATGTAGGCGTCATGCACAGAGCCAGGGAACATAGCATTTACCTGCGAGATGTACTGGTCTGCCAAACATACCATCTGTACATTCATAGAATGATAACTCTTCCGGTTCCTGTACACCTGTTCAATCCTGCGTGGGGGGACCAGAGCTACATGGGTGCCATCAATAGCACCTATGATGTTGGGGATATGTCCCAGGGCATAGAAGTCACCTTTCACTGTAGCCAAATCCTCCACCTGAGGGAAAACGATGTAGCTCCTTACGTGTTTCAGCAGGGCAGACAACACGTTGGAAAACATAGGCTGGGACATCCCTGATGCCATGGCCACAGTTGTTTGAAATGATCCACTTGCAAGGAAATGGAGCACTGACAGCACCTGCACTTCAGGGGGTATTCCTGTGGGATGGCGGATTGGTGAGATCAGGTCTGGCTCCAACTGGGTACACAGTTCCTGGATTGTGGCAAGGTCAAACCTGTAGGTGATGATCAAATGTCGCTCCTCCATTGTTAACAGGTCCACCAGCGGTCGGTACACCGGAGGATTCCGCCATCTCCTCAAATGTTCCAGCTGACGGTGCCTAAGAAGGACAACAGCGACCACAGAGTCAACTAATTCTCAGGTATGTACCCACAGCTACACAGAACACGACACCAAATACAAAACTCTTCCTGTATGTGGGTTGAGTGTAGGCCTAGGTATGTGTGACGCAGTAGTAAATGAAGCCATGTGGGCCCCTGAAATGGCGGCTGCCTGACCTCTAAAGTGGGACAATGGGATGTGAGGTATCTGCGCTGGCGTTGTACACCATCGCGGTAGGCGGTCGTATACCGCGGCGCAATGCTGCATTGGTTAACATTGGACCCTATGGGTCCCAGGAGCCAATGATGAAGTGCGCCGGCGGTGATGATACGCACCGCCGCGGACGTCACCGCCGCAGACGTGACTGCCATTTTCTATCTGTTCAATCACTCGATACCTGATCTTCGACAGGAGAGGACCTACACTGCAAGTGCTGCTGTGACCTCGGTCTGGAAGAGACAATGGCTACTGTGTCTGGGGAAAGGGCCCCTGCCTTTACTACTCAGGAGTTGGAGAAGCTAGTCGACGGGGTCCTCCCCCAGTACACGCTACTCTACGGTCCTCCAGACCAACAGGTAAGTACACAGGGAGCACGTTGTATGGGCTATGCTGGGTGGAGAGGGCTGGATGTCAGTAGGAAGGGGGCAGAGTTCAGCGACCATGAAGGACTGTGAATGCATGTGCCACATGGCAAGGGTAGGGATGGGGGCCACTCACTTCGACGGTGCAGTTGGTAATGACTTCTCTTCTTCCCCTGTACATGTCATGTAGGTCAGCGCCCACCAGAAGAAGGATATTTGGCGTGCCATCGCCAAGGACGTCCGGACCCTGGGGGTCCACCAGAGACGGGGCACCCACTGCCGTAAAAGATGAGAGGACATTCGCCGCTGGAGCAAGAAGACGGCGGAGGCTCAGCTGGGGATGGCCTCCCAACGTGGGAGGGGTGCCCGTCGCACCATGACCCCCCTGATGTTCCGGATCCTGGCGGTGGCCTATCCGGAGTTGGATGGGCGCTTGAGGGCATCACAGCAGACACAAGGGGGTGAGTACACTCTCATTCTGCGGACTTTGCGCGCAGTGGAGGGGTCTGGGTGGGGGAGGAGGGCTGTGGGTTTCCCTAGGCCAGGGCGAGTTACGTAGGCTAGGCCCCTTTGTAAGGCATGGCCCTGTGGCCCTCCACCCCACCTCTGTAGAGTGCCAAGTACAGGTATACATGCCCCTGTGTCATCTATGTGGACAGATGACACTCATAGCCATGTAGGCCATATCCCAGGAATTGCATCTGTACAGGCCAAGAGCACGGAGTAGTGCAGGGGGCTGCTGTGTCTGTATTGTCCGCCAACGGTAGCGGTAAGCCATGCACTCAACCTGTCTTTCTTCTGTCGCCCCCCCCCCCTTTTTGTGCTCTCCCTATTCTTTTGTGCATCAGCATCATCAGGCGGAGGTACAGTGGCACCGGGGCACGAGGGAGCTGCATCCCACATGGCCATGGAGGGCCACACCACAGACTCTGAATACACCAGTGGGACGGAGGGCGAGGGGAGCTTCACGTCGGTCACTGGATTAGCAAACAGCGACACGGACTCGTCCGCCGATGGGAGCTCCCTTGTGGTGGCGGCACCATCTGTGCCCCCACTTCTACAGGTAGAGCCGCCACCCCCCCCTACCAGCACCGCCCTCCCATCAGCCCCTCAGCCTTCGCTCCGTGCCCGCTCACCCAGGAGGGTGGGCATCACCTTCGCCCCAGGCACCTCAGCCCCTGTCACCCATGCTGCCCTCAGCGAGGAGGCCATTGACCTCCTCAGGTCACTCACTGTTGGGCAGTCTACCATTGTGAATGCCATCCAGGGTGTAGGAAGGGAGTTGCAACACACTAATGCATTCCTGGAGGGCATTCATTCTGGTCAGGCTGCCCATCATCGAACCCTGCAATCTCTGGCCTCAGCACTGATGGCAGCCATTGTCCCTGTGTCTAGCCTCCCCCCTCCAACTTCCTCCACCCAGACCCAATCCCCTGTACCCCAGCCTATCCCAAGCACACCATCAGACAAGCATGCACACACCTCAACACACAAAAGTAGCTCAGTCAAACATAAGCACCACACAACCCACAGGCACTCACACAAGCATCACCCACATACAGACACAGCAACATCCACTGCCTCCACTGCGTCCCCCCTCCTCGTCGTCTCCCTCCTCCCTCCCAGTGTTGTCTACACTCTCACCTGCATGCACTACATCTACAGCCACTAGGACTCGCACCAGAACATCCAGCACCACACCCCGCTCACCTGCACTCACCACCCCCACTACCATTTACACGTCTCCTGTGTCCACTCCCAGTGTGTCTGTGACGCCCCCTCCCAAAGTACACAAACGCGGGCACCCACACACCCAACATCCATCCACCCACGACAGCCTCCAGTACCTGCACCCAAATCACCTAAAGTTACACCTCCTACAACCACCTCCTCTTCCTCCAGTCCCGGACGCCCTCCAGCTACCCATCCCAGTGTTCGTCAGAAACTCTTCCTCAGCAACGTTGACCTCTTTCCCACCACCCCTCCAATTCATAGGTCCCGTAGTAGCACCTCAGCCAAAAAAAGTCCGGTACCAGTGGTGCGTGTTAAAGGTGTGTGGAGTGCACCGCCCACCAGGGCAGCCAGTGTGACACGGAGCCAAAGCACTGCCAGTCCACCCCCTGTAAAGCACCTTAAGTTGGAAAGTGGCTGACGGGAGAGGGTGAAGACTCCTGCCTGAAAAACAGCTCACAAGGGTCCCGGGGGGAGTGCCGAGTCAGCTGTGACTCCTCCCAAGTTGGTGAAGGGGCAGAAGAAGTCTTCAAAGCCTGGTAAGAGCAGCACGGCGGAGAAGGCCGCCATCCTCCCCGCCGGCCGGGACGCCACCGCCAGCACTGTCGTCACTGGTCCGGAGACCACCGCCAGAGTCAGTGCCCTGGAGGGCAGCAGTGTCGTCACTGGTCCGGAGACCACCGCCAGAGTCAGTGCCCCGGAGGGCAGCAGTATCATCACTGGTCCGGAGACCACCGCCAGCGTCAGTGACCTGGAGGGCCCCGGCAGCCACAGCCCCGCTGGGCACTGAGGGACCGTCATGCCACACACCGCTGCACAGGTCGGAGACAGCAAAGGCAAGCACCGCTGAACAGGGCAAAGACCGCCATGGCAAAGCACCGCTGAACAGGGCAAAGACCGCCATGGTGAAGACCGCTGAACAGGGCAAAGCACCTCTGAACAGGGCAAAGACCGCCATGGCAAAGCACCACTGAACAGGGCAAAGACCGCCATGGTGAAGACCGCTGAACAGGGCAAAGCACCGCTGAACAGGGCAGAGACCGCCATGGCAAAGCCCCGCTGAACAGGGCAAAGACCGCCATGGTGAAGACCGCTGAACAGGGCAAAGACCGCCAAATCAAGCATCGTTAGCCCATGTGCAGCTGGGACAGTGACGGAACTGGGACCGTCACGGGGAGCATGATGCACTCTAGGCACCATTACCCCTCCAGAACCAGTGGAGACCTGCATCCACTCTGTCTGTCCTTCACAGGATGAAGCACTCTGGGCACCAGTCCCCCTCCAGAACCAGTGGAGACCTGCATCCACTCTGTCTGTCCTTCACAGGTTGAAGCACTCTGGGCACGAGTCCCCCTCCAGAACCAGTGGAGACCTGCATCCACTCTGTCTGTCCTTCACAGGATGAAGCACTCTGGGCACCAGTCCCCCTCCAGAACCAGTGGAGACCTGCATCCACTTGAGAGACTGTGGCTTTGCACTCCCCAGGATGGTACAGTGGGCAAACCACCCACTGGAGAGACTTGAGAGACTGTGGCTTTGCACTCCCCAGGATAAAGCAGAGGGCAAACCACCCACTGGAGAGACTTGAGAGACTGTGGCTTTGCACTCCCCAGGATAAAGCAGTGGGCAAACCACCCACTGTAGAGACTTGAGAGACTGTGGCTTTGCACTCCCCAGGATAAAGCAGTGGGCAAACCACCCACTGTAGAGACTTGAGAGACTGTGGCTTTGCACTCACCAGGATAAAGCAGTGGGCAAACCACCCACTGTAGAGACCCACTGTAGAGACTTGAGAGACTGTGGCTTTGCACTCCCCAGGATAAAGCAGTGGGCAAATCACCCACTGGAGAGACTTGAGTGACTGTGGCTTTGCACTCCCCAGGATGGTACAGTGGGCAAACCACCCACTGGAGAGACTTGAGGGACTGTGGCTTTGCACTCCCCAGGATAAAGCAGTGGGCAAACCACCCACTGGAGAGACTGTGGCTTTGCACTCCCCAGGATAAAGCAGTGGGCAAACCACCCACTGTAGAGACTTGAGAGACTGTGGCTTTGCACTCCCCAGGATGGTACAGTGGGCAAACCACCCACTGGAGAGACTTGAGAGACTGTGGCTTTACACTCCCCAGGATAAAGCAGTGGGCAAACCACCCACTGGAGAGACTTGAGAGACTGTGGCTTTGCACTCTCCAGGATGGTACAGTGGGCAAACCACCCACTGGAGAGACTTGAGACTGTGGCTTTGCACTCCCCAGGATAAAGCAGTGGGCAAACCACCCACTGGAGAGACTTGAGAGACTGTGGCTTTGCACTCCCCAGGATACATCAATGGGCATGGAGCCCCGTCGTGGATCTGGCGTGGTGCTGTAATCCGGCTGAGGTGCCCCCCCTCCCTTCCCCCTGAGGTGCCTGTTGTATTTCTATCTGATGCCCCTGCAGTGTTCTCTCCGTTTGTGGACAGGTATATAGTGTGGGCCTCGCCCATGCATTTTGGGCCCAGTGGTCCACGGACATTGATATGTGCATACCTGCAGTACTACTCGTGATGTATGATTTTCAAATGTTTATATATATCTGTATATATTTGGTTACTGTATTTTGATACATAACAATGTCTGAACTGATTTCCTTTTGTCTTTGCATTCTACCGGGGGGGTTGTGGGTTGTTACTGTGCTGTTTGGAAATGCATTGGTGTGTGTGTTGTAGTGGGTGATGGTCGGGTTGGGGGTGGGGGTGTTGCGTGTGTGTCCCCCTGACTTTTGCCTCCCCCCTTCCCTATGTCGTAGGTGCAGTACTCACCGTTGTCTTCGGCACCTACGTTGCTGGTGTTCGTAGAGGAGCAGGAAGACAAGCGCAGGGAGTATTTGTAGTTCGGGCTCCATGGTGGCCTCCTTCCTCGTGGAGTGTGTTAAGGTGAGCGTTTTTCCATTGCAAAAGCTGTTTCCGCCGTGTTTTTATCCACGGTGAATCCGCCCCGGAAAAGGTAGCGGATTGGCGGGTTGTGATACTGTGGGCGGTACATTATCTTCCGCCTGTCTGTTGGCGGTGACCGCCGCGCTACTTGTCTGTACCGCCGTGGCGGTCGGAGTGTTAAAGTGGCTGTCTATGTTGGCGGTTTCCGCCACGGTCATAATTCCCTTTTTTTGTCCGCCGGCCTGTTTGCGGTATTACCGCAGCTTTAACACCGTCCGCCAGGGTTGTAATGACCACCTTTGTCTGCTTGATGCAGGTGAAATCTTTGTGTTGCATATCACTGAGTAGCGGTGTTTCCACTGAATTTATTATTCAAATGGGCCTGGTAACTGTTGTTCTGGGCCCATGGGAGACTCATAAATTAGGGTCTTGTTATGTTATGGTATGTCATATTCTTTCTACTTAGTATAGCCTGGCAAATCATATCAAGGGTATATCATGGAGCTGATGGTTTAAAGTGCATGAAACGCTCTGGCTTCATGGAAAACTACAGATCCAATAGACTTCACCTGGAATTGTCCTTGGACACTAAAGCCGATATTTATACTCTGTTTAACCCGGATTTGCGTCATTTATTTTGGTGCAAATTCGGGGCAAACTTAACTCATATTTATTCTTTGGCGCTAGCCCCGTCTAGCGCCAAAGTTATGGAGTGTGCGCCATTATTTGTATGTGAAAACCTGCCCTGCGCTAATGACATGCAAGGTAGGCGTTCTCGTGCAAAAAATGACTCTAAGGCATGTGTGCCTTATTTATCCTCTTGCGTCAAAATGAGGAGGCGGACCTTAAAACATGGCACCAAGCCAGATTTGCACCGTTTTTTAACGCCTGGGTCAGGGCAGCCGTTAGGGGACCTGTGGGCTCATTTCAATGGTGGGAGACCATGGAAGCAGTCCACAGGTGCCCTTCCCTGCAGCCAGGGACACCCCCGGCCACCCTCGCCCAACCCTGGAGGACACCCATGGATGGGGGGACCCATCTATGGTGAGTGCAGGTAAGTGCAGGTAATTTTTTTTTCTTTTTTTTTTTTAAGTGGCATGGGGGGGCTAACTTGGGCCCCCCTACTTGCCACTGTGCCCAATGGGCATCCCCAGGGGACAGAAGTCCCTTGGGGATGGCCATTGGGCAGGGAGGCATGACTCCTGTCTTTGCTAAGACAGGAGTCATTTCCATGGGGGCAGTGCGTCAATAAATGGTGCTAGTCAGGTTAGAGCCAATATTTTTGACTCTAACCTGACTTGCACCATTCTTTGGCGCACAACCCCCAGTCTTCCCTTAGCCTCCGCTGCCCGGTTACCGTAATTAATTTTGACACTAACCAGGCCGCAGCGACGGCTACCGTCATTCCATAAATAAGGCGCCTGGCTGGCGCATTGGAATGGCGTTAACTATTGACGCAAATCTGCGCTAGCGCTGATTTGCGTAAAAAAGTATAAATATGGGCCTAAGGGCCTCATTTCCAATAGTTTGGTGCGTGGCAGCACCACAAGACTTTCTACTGCACTGCCCGCATCAAAAGAAAAGGGCAGGAATTTGTCGTATCTGTGAGATACTCCACATCCCTGTCCTCTTCTACTGCGCTGGTGCACGATTTGCTGCCATGCGCTAACAATGGCACCCTTGCACCATGGTGCAAGGGTGTCTGCATTGTAGGGATGATTGTTTTTGTGCAGGAAGGAACACCTTCCTGCATAAAAACAATCAATGGAGGTGATTGCCTCTTACTATGGTTGCTGTAGAATGCAGCACACATAGAAAGAGGAAAACACAAGGAGAAATAATGCTATTTCTCCCCAATGCGCCTCCTTAGGCTTTTGACACATTCCCAGGTTTACAGCATGTTGTAAATCTGGAAATGTGTCAAATGCCATGGTTGTTACATGGGAACGCCTACCATAATGCCCATGACATGCTTCCCTATCATGCTGTGAGGCAAAGTAGCCACTTGCGACAGCCTAACTGCTTCCAATCCCCATCAAACTGTATTCTGTGAGCTTCTCTCGAACACTGAACTCAAAGACATCCTCAACTCCAACAAGGCCACCACTTATGAAAACAAGTTTTTACCATCATCCATCTTGAACTTCCTCCAAGGAGAGGCCTTGTAACTCACCATTATCGTAATCAACACCTCCATAAGTCAAAGAAACTTCGGAGGCACTTTCAAACCAGGACACATTGTTCCCCTGCTGAAACTCCCCTTGACACAGACAATCATGCCTGTTACTGCCCTTTCACCCCTCTATTTGTTATTAGAAAAATGATTGAAAAAGTAATACTGCCACTTGACCACAAGATCATATCAGCAAAAATATACTATTACTGGACTATCAATCCATTTTTAGACTATACTGCAGTGCTGAGATTGCTACCTATCAGATGGTCAACAATCACCTCTTAATCAACAACAAGAATGGCCCACAATTTCTAACCTTACTTTTTCTCTCTGGAGCCTCCTATAAAGTGAACCACTAACCACTGATCCACACAACTAGAAACATGCATGTGCTCCTCTAACATGATCCTGCCATGGTTTAGCTTCTAGCTTGCCAGCTCCCCATCAACTCCTTCACAGGACCCTCAGGATGCTACAAACTTTGTGTCTCCTGCAAAGCACCCATGGACTACATCCTGTTCCCCACCATCTTAAAAGTCTACACAGAACCCGCATGAACTTTACCTAATGACAGCAGCCTTTAGTTCCACCTATATGGCGAAATACAGCACTCTTCAAAATCACATTGAGAAAATCTAGTCTCATTGAGAACTAGATGGAGGGGCGGGGGTTGAGAGCAGAATTTTCGGTTATCGTAATTGTTCAACTATACTGTTGGTATCTGATAAATCAATAAAATTGTTTATCAAAAAAATTCCTCTTTGTTGTCAACAACACCAAACAACCACGGACAACTGACAATGCCTCATGTGAAGCCGGGATGGTTTAAGACAGTGAACCAAAATTCAAAAGGCATACCTTCTAAAGCTTGTCAACAACAGAACTGCTCCCACCCTCCTGCAACTCAGGATGGAACTGAAGCCACACCTTATCTGCGAACACTGCCTGCCTTCATGATAGTTGCCCTCATCCTGTTGTGTCCCTCTGGTGTGGGTGGGGATGTTCCTGGGGTTTGGGTGTGCACCGGTGGACCCCTTCCATGGTGTATGACCATGGAAATGGGTCCACAGGTCCCCTAACACTTGGTCTTTCCCAGGAGTTAAATAATGGCGCTAAGCTTTCTTGGCGCCATTATTTGGGTCCGTCTCCCACCCATGTGTCATTTTAGCATGGGGGGATAAATATGGTGCTATGGGGATAGCGTCATTTTTTTAGATGGGAACGCATACCTTGCATCTCATTGGCACAAGGTGGAATCACGCATCCAAAAAATGGTGCACATTTCAATATTTTGACGCTAGACGGGTCTAGCATCAAAATATATATATGTAGTTTGCACCGCATTTGTGGCAATAAAAATGATGCAAATGCGGCGCAAAGTATGAAGATGTCCCTAAATACAACTCACAAGCGCATTCATACTCAACCATTTTCTGCTTTGTACGAGGAAAGCACTGCACTCTGTTACTACAGATGTCGACTGCATTGCCAATAGCATTGAGAGTTTGAGACATACTGGACCTGCTACGGAGCAAGCCACCGATCCAATTTGCCATCACAGGTCTTGCATTGTCGTTTAGTTCCAGTGGTTTGTTAACCTGCAGCAATTTTTTGTGGTATTGATAAATTGTAAGGATGCACACATTTATCTGGTGTGTGGTTATTTGTCCAATTATACCAAGTGGTAAGGAATAAAGCTGCAAAACTGAAACTAATACTGAAAACCTACATCCCCCAGCGACAAACAGAATTGACAGTTTTTTGGAGTCCCAATATTTACAAGAGTTGGAATAAAATGGTAATTCAAACTGAGATTTGGCTTTAAATTCTCAAGAAAATTGAATGACAAACATACTAAACCACATACTGACTATGTGGTGAAACATATTTGGATTATCGTTCTGTAAGAGCACATTGCAATAAGCCCGCCTTGTTAGTTTGTTCATATCCAGCGCAAACAATTTTGCCACCCTAGGCGAAGTGGCATTTTACCATCCACAACAGAAGCAACCATTTCTATTTATTTGGTACATCGACCCTCCTTATTCTCCCCTCCGTGCTGGTAGTATCCAAGGTGGCCTGGTCTTGGCCCACGCTATATTTATGTACATTTTACTCAGCCTTTAGGTTATGTTATATTTTACTTATTAGGTGCACTTGCAGCAGTGAGGTAGCTCTGTGGAACCTGGTGTAGATGAACTACAGATGTAAAAAGTTGAGGTAATTTGTCTGTTGTGTGGTTGAAAGAAACGTGTGTGAGAAGCACAAAGTACATACTTTCTGGTGTGTGCACAGGACGAGAAAGCAGTTAGAAAAACTACAAAGTGAGGACACAGAAGGATGGGCCAAATGATTTGCTACAAGTTTCCCCTTTATATGTATTTGTAAGAATTTTTATATTACAAAAGCTGATCTCTTTTAGTTTTTGATATAGTAATAACTGATTTAATATATATCATATTTCACTATACTCAATCACTGTATTTTGGAAAAATCTTTCAATTACTTAAACAAAAGAAGGATGGGCCACTCTTTTGACTTTGCAAGAACACGAAGCATGTGGTGAAGAGACAATCTAAAGACCTCAGGCCTCAGCATAGGAGGCACCCTTTGTGATTTCAAATGAGAAACCCCTCACTATGTATGTTTGGTGAAGCCTGATGCACTAAGGAAAGTAGTTTATAAGTAATCTGGGAGCTACAGGGGGGACTGTGGAGTAATTTGTATGTGTAAGGATGCTACTGTAAAGCCCACACAGAAGATGTACTGCAACGTTTTGTACATGATAAAGATGCAAGAGGTGATTAGGACACAGGTGAGTGTGAAGGCCTCTGGCACAATTGAGTAGAAAGACTTTCATTGCCAAGAGTACTGTGACTTACTACATATACGGCAAATTGGTAATGGTACGCCAAAGCATCATAAAATTGAGAAATCTAGAATTAATCATAACTGTGACTTGTTTTATTTAGCTAAAAAGCCACACTAAAATGTTCCATTGTTGGAAGGAGCGAAGATGATTCCAAACATTTTTGCTGAAGGATATAGGTTCTGATCTTTCCCTAAGATGTATACCAGAGGTTTCCGCACTTATGATGTAAGTCTTAGTGGAATTTAGCAAAGAGACGTTTTACCAATCTGCAAATTGATGTACTGCATGCAGAAAGTGAAGGCAATTGAGGTTCGGTCTTCAGCCCAGACAGGGCCGGCCTTTAGCATGAGCGAGCTGGGCCCATAAACTGCACAGCGACCTTCAGAGGGGCACAGGAGCCTTCTGCAGCACTCTCCCTTAACCACTGGCGCTGAAGGCACCAGTGTCTACATTTTGCACGATTGTCTTCTCCTGCCACGCCTAACTCGTGTCCCTTTCACCTCCCTATGCCCCCAATTTTGCATCACTCTCACAATTAAAGATGGCAAGTGGGAGAGGGTACCGAATATGGTTCCACCATCTGTGCAAGGGCCAGCTCTGAGCCCCGAAGTCTTTAACAATTCTCACTACTTTATCTGCATAGCTACAGCAGTCAAAGCTATAAGACCTAAATCAAGTGGTAAATCTTTGGCAAATAGTGGCATAAGGGCTGGCTTTTAATGGAACCCTTCAGGATGTTTGTCTAAAGAGTGTAGATGAACAGCTCTTCCCCTACATGGAGAACTGACAGATGGATGTCATAACTATGTCACAGGAATGGGTGTCAAAACCGATAGACTGAAGGTTCGGTGTACATGCTTATGTTGGTTGACATAGGTGTCAGTGTAGCACAGTCTAGTGGGACAGGATAACCAGGGGATTTCCTTATCAAGTGTAGCCCATGCTTAGGGGTTGTCTGCACAGGGCCTGGTTGCCACTGTGCAAGGAACAACTATATGACTTACCAGGTGGATGGATAAAGGTGTCACTGGACTGCTGGGGCCAGAATATTATGTGGGAGTGCAGAATGTCTTTAGGGTTGCTTGTGTTCTGCATGCCTTTGACTGCACTTTGAGGAAGGCCCTGTCCAAAAAGGTCCCCAAGTATGAAACACATTACAGGTGAAGCCAAATAGTTGGACGGAGAGACACCAGCCCCAGCCCAAGCAACAAGCTTGGGTTCCCCCTTAAGATCCTCATCCTTAGTCATTCAGGACAAAGGGGCCCTGACAGGTTTGCAAAACTGCCTATTGGAATAAAGGAGGGTGGCAACATATGGGCAGATAGGCTGAGTAAGAATATAAAACCACCACCCTCGGTCGATCTGGGCAGTGGGCAGACTCCGACCTACATCCTGCCGAGAACTATTACCTTTTGTGCGGCTGCACTTAGATAGGACTCTAATTTAGAAGTATTTTCAGTCCAGTACTCTACAGGTTGCCTGGGTGATGGAACAAGAGGGCCACCCCTTCTGTCTCCACACCCCCTGGCCCTGATATGTATACCCATGACAGTGCACTTCATATTAAATAGGCCAAAGAGCTAAGGAGCTGCTACAAAAAAGGGACCGGGATATAGGACAGCCAGAGAAGGCGGGTGTGAGGAGTAACATAGGTAGTTCAGATCTTGTCCTTCCTTATCCTGAGGATTTAAGTGGGGCACCGTACACCTCAAATAAATGTCCAATATGTTCTCAACATTTAGTTTGTCCAGTTCACACCCAAAAGATGTAATCTCCAAATGAGGGAGTTTGGCACACTGAGATGCATGTGCATTCTTTCAGAGGAAGATACATTTTTTGCAGAGATCTGAAGTTTCACATGGTTTTAGCATTATATTAATTTAGGTACTGGTGCTCTAACATGGATTACTCTGCAGTTGATACACCCACCCTCAGTTGAGGAGGCCTGCCGTTGCACTACTCCATAGGTTAAGCCACATTCTGTCTATTTGAGTGGTGCAAGGAAGTGCACTCATTGCACTGAAAGGTGCCTAAGGGTATAAATGGTGCTACAGGTATGATCATTTTCTGAAGAAAACTTACTTATCTAAGGGCCAGATGTAGCAAAATCCGATTTTGCGAATCGGAAATTGCGAGTCGGTCCGACTCGCAATTTACGATTCGCAAAATCGGATGCAGAACGGTGTCTCAGACACCGTCTGTGAATCTCAATGGGGTCGCAAAGACCCACCTCATTAATATTAACGAGGTGGGTCGTATTTTGCGGCCCCATAGCGAGTCCCTGCACTCACAGGGATGGTGTCCTGCTGAAGTTAGCAGACCTCCATGTCTGTGACTGCTTTTTAAATAAAGCAGTTTATTTTATTTTATTTTGCAGCCCGTTTTCCTTAAAGGAAAAAAATAACGAAACCATTTGGTTTCGGTTTTTCAGAGTAGGCAGTGGTCCATTGGACCACTGCCTGCTCTGAAAAACCCTTTTTGCCAACATTCACAAAGGGGAAGGGGTCCCATGGGGACCCCTTCCCGTTTGCGAATGGGTTACCACCAGTGTGACACTGGTGGTAACTGCGAATTGCTTTGCGACCGCATTCGCGGTCACAAAGAACGCATTCACAATTTGCTACTCGGAACCGACTCGCAAATTGTGCATCGCAAAAGGCATTTTGCATGGTGCAAATCTGGCCCTAAATTCTCTAAATGCTATTGTGAAACTCCTCATCGTTTTTAAGAGGCTAACGACCTGTCTTTTTACATTTTAAAATTGATCTACCAGGAAGTACCCAACAGTAGGGCTTCATGGAAAATATTTTGAAAGTAGTTGTGAAATTTGAAAGGGACATATTCTGTCCTTTTCTGTATTTTAAAGTCACTGTTTAAACCGCTTGAAATCTGTGCCATCAGAATTCGAAAAAGCAGGTGAATTCCATACCAACAGAATTCCTTCCCAGTCCGACTGCACTGAAGCTTCAGTATCCCCCACACTCTTCAACACCACAAAGACAAAACTGAAAAGTTTAGGAAGGCCCACTCACTTTGAATGGCTCAGAATGGCTCAAACACGATACTAATTCCAACAGTTGAAAATATGATCAATTAAAATATTGTAAACACATTGGTGTGACAGCCATTATGATTGGTCATCTTTCCACCAATCAAAATTAGACCTTGTATTTATGCCTTTCCGATTGTTTGCCGAGCACAGGCTCTCTTATGGCCATAAGACCACGAGATACCCCGCCATTGTCAATGAACATTGCCTGCAATTTCCTATATCCAAATATGCTACTATGGATCCCAAAGATAATGGATCCGTCCAGGAATCTATACCTGTGACACAGAAAAACAGGTTCCCCGCCATCTCTATCAGCAGCGTATGTCAGTGTCGGAAACCATACAAATGGTATCAGTGCTGTATACAAGCTCTCAATAGCATAGCATAATAAATTTCAGTCAAGGTTTCCAGAGAGCAGTTGCATGTTTTGCAAACTAGATTGTTGATCTCAGATAATAGGCTTGGATTTCACAACAAAAAATTCATTTGGTTTGCAACTGATTGATAGTTCCAAAGCACTGCATCGCCTCTACAATCACAAACTATGGATAAACGTTGATCTACCATAACTGTGATGAAGACGTATCAAATAATCAAAAATGGTTGCAATACCCTGAGGAAATCTATTGTATTCACAGAGCAAGACAAACATATCAAAAGCAAGGGAAGTATTTTAGCACAACAGCTGATGTCATTGAGAAGGAGGATGAATTACCAATAGGTAACAAACTCTAGACTATTGTGTTATAAAATGTGTACTGACAATACGTGTTTAAGTGCAGCTGTGACAAGTTCCAGAAAGTTGTGCAAACTAAACTTCAATGAGCTACTGTGCATCAAACGACTGAAAGGATACTGAACATCTGGAATCTGGACACCACTGCAAAAAACTAAACCATGCTCATATACTGTGAGTCTCGACGGTGCTCTATGCCAATGTGTGGATCTGCCCCTCAGTGAATATCTAGCTTCATGGGTTTACTATGGGTAGATTACACACAGATTTAAAAACACCCCCCCCCCCACAGCACAACAGCATACTTTGCTAAACAATGTTGTTATTCAGTCACTAGCAGGGCTGCATATGCTCCTGTATGTGGGGCATGCACGGGAACACCAAGCCCCCCTGCAGCCCTTTTGCTATTCCTTCCTATTTGGTTAGTGGTATGTCTAGATAATACCGATGTCCTGGGACTTGCTCCTGAGGGCCACTGACGTGCCCTCTGGGTATGAGGCTGAGTGACAGTCTCCCAGGGCGAGTGGAAGTTTTGGGTGACCTATCAATATACCCTGAGGGCCAAGGGATATGTACAAGGTCACACATGCCCTTGGAAGGTACGTGTGCAGGCTCCAACCAATCAGCATGAAAGCAGGTACCACACTGAGGGACTACTGTCAAACTCACCACTATAAACATCATTCTTAAACTGGGTCCCGTGGGTCTCCAGGCTAGGAGGGATGCAATGCGGGCAGGTGATGGGGTGTAATTTGAATATGTAATTATCAGTTGTTCCACGTGAAAGAGTAATGTGGAGTTACCAAAATTACTCCGAATACTCTGGCATAAGAAAATCACCCCCAGCCCTACCCACCACTCCTTTCTACAGTGTTTCCCTCAGCAGTAGTGCTTGTCACAAACAGGAGAAAGAGAGTGTAGAACGGGAGGCAGTGCCAGTATTGTTAGCCAGGAACACTATGTTACAAGGAATTGGGTGGAGCCCAGAGAAAATGTCTTTCATGGACAGTTCTAAGACCCATGCAGGAGTGAAGACAACTGGGAGGGACATTCTGGCCATTAAGGTACATTAAACCAGGAGGTAAGTATCAGAAGCAACAAACAGTTGAGGATTTGGTTTGGTAGGAGGCAGCAAAACCACCCCCATCTAATGAGGGTTCACCCTGAAGTTATTGTCACTTAAGGGCCTGGCAGCAATAGACATGGCTCGGACTGTCCCTATGTGTGCGGTTCCCCAATTTTCAGTGAGGAAAACATAAGATTGGTACAGTCTATTTTAAATAATTTCCAAAACTACCATCGATCTTTTACATCCATTTGTCTTCATTATTTCTAAATTGAAAAGCCCAGTTTACAAACACAGCAACATCTGTAAACTTAAGTTTACAGTCCAAAAAGTCCCCACCAATGCCTCTCAGGTGTCGACAAAAGGAAGGATACCGGGCGGGAGTAAGCGGTTTTCACAATGCGTAACTGCACATCACAACTGCATGAAATCACGTAAATCTCAAAAGAAGTAAGGAATGGATTAATAAAGGCGTGATTTGGCTTGAGAGCTTCTTGAAGTCCACACACCTGTGAATTTGAAGCATTTTAAATTTTCTCTCTGAACCTTTGCCACTTTGTAAATGCCAATTGTAGGAAGTTGGCTCTGTATGTGCTATTTCAAAGTAAGGAATAGCATGCACAGAGTCCAAGGGTTCCCCTTAGAGGTAAGATAGTGGCAAAAAGAGATAATACTAATGCTCTATTTTGTGGTAGTGTGGTCGAGCAGTAGGCTTATCCAAGGAGTAGTGTTAAGCATTTGTTGTACATACACATAGACAATAAATGAGGTACACACACTCAGAGACAAATCCAGCCAATAGGTTTTTATATAGAAAAATATCTTTTCTTAGTTTATTTTAAGAACCACAGGTTCAAATTCTACATGTAATATCTCATTCGAAAGGTATTGCAGGTAAGTACTTTAGGAACTTCAAATCATCAAAATTGCATGTATACTTTTCAAGTTATTCACAAATAGCTGTTTTAAAAGTGGACACTTAGTGCAATTTTCACAGTTCCTAGGGGAGGTAAGTATTTGTTAGGTTAACCAGGTAAGTAAGACACTTACAGGGCTTAGTTCTTGGTCCAAGGTAGCCCACCGTTGGGGGTTCAGAGCAACCCCAAAGTCACCACACCAGCAGCTCAGGGCCGGTCAGGTGCAGAGTTCAAAGTGGTGCCCAAAACACATAGGCTAGAATGGAGAGAAGGGGGTGCCCCGGTTCCGGTCTGCTTGCAGGTAAGTACCCGCGTCTTCGGAGGGCAGACCAGGGGGGTTTTGTAGGGCACCGGGGGGGACACAAGCCCACACAGAAATTTCACCCTCAGCAGCGCGGGGGCGGCCGGGTGCAGTGTAGAAACAAGCGTCGGGTTCGCAATGTTAGTCTATGAGAGATCTCGGGATCTCTTCGGCGCTGCAGGCAGGCAAGGGGGGGGTTCCTCGGGGAAACCTCCACTTGGTCAAGGGAGAGGGACTCCTGGGGGTCACTCCTCCAGTGAAAGTCCGGTCCTTCAGGTCCTGGGGGCTGCGGGTGCAGGGTCTCTCCCAGGTGTCGGGACTTAGGATTCAAAGAGTCGCGGTCAGGGGAAGCCTCGGGATTCCCTCTGCAGGCGGCGCTGTGGGGGCTCAGGGGGGACAGGTTTTTGTACTCACAGTCTTAGAGTAGTCCTGGGGTCCCTCCTGAGGTGTTGGATCGCCACCAGCCGAGTCGGGGTCGCCGGGTGCAGTGTTGCAAGTCTCACGCCTTTTGCGGGGAGCTTGCAGGGTTCTTTAAAGCTGCTGGAAACAAAGTTGCAGCTTTTCTTGGAGCAGGTCCGCTGTCCTCGGGAGTTTCTTGTCTTTTCGAAGCAGGGGCAGTCCTCAGAGGATGTCGAGGTCGCTGGTCCCTTTGGAAGGCGTCGCTGGAGCAGGATCTTTGGAAGGCAGGAGACAGGCCGGTGAGTTTCTGGAGCCAAGGCAGTTGTCGTCTTCTGGTCTTCCTCTGCAGGGGTTTTTCAGCTAGGCAGTCCTTCTTCTTGTAGTTGCAGGAATCTAATTTTCTAGGGTTCAGGGTAGCCCTTAAATACTAAATTTAAGGGCGTGTTTTAGGTCTGGGGGGATAGTAGCCAATGGCTACTAGCCCTGAGGGTGGGTACACCCTCTTTGTGCCTCCTCCCAAGGGGAGGGGGTCACAATCCTAACCCTATTGGGGGAATCCTCCATCTGCAAGATGGAGGATTTCTAAAAGTCAGAGTCACCTCAGCTCAGGACACCTTAGGGGCTGTCCTGACTGGCCAGTGACTCCTCCTTGTTGCTTTCTTTGTTCCCTCCAGCCTTGCCGCCAAAAGTGGGGGCCGTGGCCGGAGGGGGCGGGCAACTCCACTAAGCTGGAGTGCCCTGCTGGGCTGTGACAAAGGGGTGAGCCTTTGAGGCTCACCGCCAGGTGTTACAGCTCCTGCCTGGGGGAGGTGTTAGCATCTCCACCCAGTGCAGGCTTTGTTACTGGCCTCAGAGTGACAAAGGCACTCTCCCCATGGGGCCAGCAACATGTCTCTAGTGTGGCAGGCTGCTGGAACCAGTCAGCCTACACAGATAGTCGGATAGGTTTCAGGGGGCACCTCTAAGGTGCCCTCTGGGGTGTATTTTACAATAAAATGTATACTGGCATCAGTGTGCATTTATTGTGCTGAGAAGTTTGATACCAAACTTCCCAGTTTTCAGTGTAGCCATTATGGTGCTGTGGAGTTCGTGTTTGACAGACTCCCAGACCATATACTCTTATGGCTACCCTGCACTTACAATGTCTAAGGTTTTGTTTAGACACTGTAGGGGTACCATGCTCATGCACTGGTACCCTCACCTATGGTATAGTGCACCCTGCCTTAGGGCTGTAAGGCCTGCTAGAGGGGTGTCTTACCTATACTGCATAGGCAGTGAGAGGCTGGCATGGCACCCTGAGGGGAGTGCCATGTCGACTTACTCGTTTTGTTCTCACTAGCACACACAAGCTGGCAAGCAGTGTGTCTGTGCTGAGTGAGAGGTCTCCAGGGTGGCATAAGACATGCTGCAGCCCTTAGAGACCTTCCTTGGCATCAGGGCCCTTGGTACTAGAAGTACCAGTTACAAGGGACTTATCTGGATGCCAGGGTCTGCCAATTGTGGATACAAAAGTACAGGTTAGGGAAAGAACACTGGTGCTGGGGCCTGGTTAGCAGGCCTCAGCACACTTTCAATTGTAAACATAGCATCAGCAAAGGCAAAAAGTCAGGGGGCAACCATGCCAAGGAGGCATTTCCTTACACAACCCCCCCCCAAACGAAAGAGGATGAGACTAACCTTTCCCAAGAGAGTCTTCATTTTCTAAGTGGAAGAACCTGGAAAGGCCATCTGCATTGGCATGGGCAGTCCCAGGTCTGTGTTCCACTATAAAGTCCATTCCCTGTAGGGAGATGGACCACCTCAACAGTTTAGGATTTTCACCTTTCATTTGCATCAGCCATTTGAGAGGTCTGTGGTCAGTTTGAACTAGGAAGTGAGTCCCAAAGAGGTATGGTCTCAGCTTCTTCAGGGACCAAACCACAGCAAAGGCCTCCCTCTCAATGGCACTCCAACGCTGCTCCCTGGGGAGTAACCTCCTGCTAATGAAAGCAACAGGCTGGTCAAGGCCATCATCATTTGTTTGGGACAAAACTGCCCCTATCCCATGTTCAGAGGCATCAGTCTGCACAATGAACTGCTTAGAATAATCTGGAGCTTTTAGAACTGGTGCTGAGCACATTGCTTGTTTCAGGGTGTCAAAGGCCTGTTGGCATTCCACAGTCCAGTTCACTTTCTTGGGCATTTTCTTGGAGGTGAGTTCAGTGAGGGCTGTCACAATGGATCCATATCCCTTCACAAACCTCCTGTAATACCCAGTCAAGCCAAGGAATGCCCTGACTTGAGTCTGGGTTTTTGGAGCTACCCAGTCCAGAATAGTCTGGATCTTGGGTTGGAGTGGCTGAACTTGGCCTCCACCTACAAGGTGGCCCAAGTAAACCACAGTTCCCTGCCCTATCTGGCATTTGGATGCCTTGATAGAGAGGCCTGCAGATTGCAGAGCCTTCAAAACCTTCTTCAGGTGGACCAGGTGATCCTGCCAGGTGGAGCTAAAGACAGCAATATCATCAAGATAAGCTGTGCTAAAGGACTCCAAGCCAGCAAGGACTTGATTCACCAACCTTTGGAAGGTGGCAGGGGCATTCTTTAAACCAAAGGGCATAACAGTGAACTGATAATGCCCATCAGGTGTGGAGAATGCTGTTTTCTCTTTTGCTCCAGGTGCCATTCTTATTTGCCAGTACCCTGCTGTCAAGTCAAAGGTACTTAAGAATTTGGCAGCACCTAATTTGTCTATGAGCTCATCAGCTCTTGGAATTGGATGAGCATCTGTCTTGGTGACAGAATTGAGCCCTCTGTAGTCCACACAAAACCTCATCTCTTTCTTTCCATCTTTGGTGTGAGGTTTGGGGACTAAGACCACTGGGCTAGCCCAGGGGCTGTCAGAGCGCTCAATTACTCCCAATTCCAGCATCTTGTGGACTTCCACCTTGATGCTTTCCTTAACATGGTCAGATTGTCTAAAGATTTTGTTTTTGACAGGCATGCTGTCTCCTGTGTCCACATCATGGGTACACAGGTGTGTCTGACCAGGGGTTAAGGAGAAGAGTTCAGGAAACTGTTGTAGGACTCTCCTACAATCAGCTTGCTGTTGGCCAGAGAGGGTGTCTGAGTAGATCACTCCATCTACTGTGCCATCTTTTGGGTCTGATGACAGAAGATCAGGGAGAGGTTCACTCTCTGCCTCCTGATCCTCATCTGTTACCATTAACAGATTCACATCAGCCCTGTCATGGAAGAGCTTAAGGCGGTTCACATGGATCACCCTCTTGGGGCTCCTGCTTGTGCCCAGGTCCACCAGGTAGGTGACCTGACTCTTCCTCTCTAGCACTGGGTAAGGGCCACTCCATTTGTCCTGGAGTGCCCTGGGAGCCACAGGCTCCAGAACCCAGACTTTCTGCCCTGGTTGGAACTCAACCAGTGCAGCCTTTTCGTCATACCAAAACTTCTGGAGTTGTTGGCTGGCCTCAAGGTTTTTGGTTGCCTTTTCCATGTACTCTGCCATTCTAGAGCGAAGGCCAAGTACATAGTCCACTATGTCCTGTTTAGGCTCATGGAGAGGTCTCTCCCAGCCTTCTTTAACAAGAGCAAGTGGTCCCCTTACAGGATGACCAAACAGAAGTTCAAAGGGTGAGAATCCTACTCCCTTCTGTGGCACCTCTCTGTAAGCGAAAAGCAGACATGGCAAGAGGACATCCCATCTCCTTTTGAGTTTTTCTGGGAGCCCCATGATCATGCCTTTTAATGTCTTGTTGAATCTCTCAACTAAGCCATTAGTTTGTGGATGGTAGGGTGTAGTGAATTTATAAGTCACTCCACACTCATTCCACATGTGCTTTAGGTATGCTGACATGAAGTTGGTACCTCTGTCAGACACCACCTCCTTAGGGAAACCCACTCTGGTAAAAATACCAATGAGGGCCTTGGCTACTGCAGGGGCAGTAGTCGACCTAAGGGGAATAGCTTCAGGATACCTGGTAGCATGATCCACTACTACCAGGATATACAGATTTCCTGAGGCTGTGGGAGGTTCTAGTGGACCAACCATGTCCACACCCACTCTTTCAAAGGGAACCCCCACCACTGGAAGTGGAATGAGGGGGGCCTTTGGATGCCCACCTGTCTTACCACTGGCTTGACAGGTGGGGCAGGAGAGGCAAAACTCCTTAACCATGTTGGACATATTGGGCCAGTAGAAGTGGTTGACTAACCTCTCCCACGTCTTGGTTTGTCCCAAATGTCCAGCAAGGGGAATGTCATGGGCCAATGTTAGGATGAACTCTCTGAACAGCTGAGGCACTACCACTCTCCTAGTGGCACCAGGTTTGGGGTCTCTGGCCTCAGTGTACAGGAGTCCATCTTCCCAATAGACCCTATGCGTTCCATTTTTCTTGCCTTTGGACTCTTCAGCAGCTTGCTGCCTAAGGCCTTCAAGAGAGGGACAGGTTTCTTGTCCCTTACACAGCTCCTCCCTTGAGGGTCCCCCTGGGCCTAAGAGCTCAACCTGATAAGGTTCAAGCTCCAAAGGCTCAGTTCCCTCAGAGGGCAGAACTTCTTCCTGAGAAGAGAGGTTCCCTTTCTTTTGCTGTGTTGCAGTTGGTTTCCCAACTGACTTTCCTTTCCTCTTGGTAGGCTGGGCCATTCTTCCAGACTCCAGCTCTACTTGTTCACCCTGTGCCTTGCATTGTGCTCTTGTTTTCACACACACCAGTTCAGGGATACCCAGCATTGCTGCATGGGTTTTTAGTTCTACCCCAGCCCATGCTGAGGACTCCAGGTCATTCCCAAGCAGACAGTCCACTGGGATATTTGAGGAGACCACCACCTGTTTCAGGCCATTGACCCCTCCCCATTCTAAAGTAACCATTGCCATGGGATGTACTTTTCTCTGATTGTCAGCGTTGGTGACTGTGTAAGTTTTTCCAGTCAGGTATTGGCCAGGGGAAACCAGTTTCTCTGTCACCATGGTGACACTGGCACCTGTATCCCTCAGGCCCTCTATTCTAGTCCCATTAATTAAGAGTTGCTGTCTGTATTTTTGCATGTTAGGCGGCCAGACAGCTAGTGTGGCTAAATCCACCCCACCCTCAGAAACTAGAGTAGCTTCAGTGTGGACCCTGATTTGCTCTGGGCACACTGTTGATCCCACTTGGAGACTAGCCATACCAGTGTTACCTGGATGGGAGTTTGGAGTGGAACCTTTCTTGGGACAGGCCTTGTCTCCAGTTTGGTGTCCATGCTGTTTACAGCTATGACACCAGGCCTTTTTGGGATCAAAGTTTTTACCCTTGTACCCATTGTTTTGTGAAGAGACTCTGGGCCCACCCTCCTGTGCAGGTTTTTGGGGGCCTGTAGAAGACTCTTTACTATTTTTAGTTTTGGTTGTCTCATCACCCTTCCCCTGGGGAGTCTTTGTGACCCCTTTCTTTTGGTCACCCCCTGTTGAAGTCTTGGACACCCTTGTCTTGACCCAATGGTCCGCCTTCTTTCCCAATTCTTGGGGAGAAATTGGTCCTAGGTCTACCAGATGCTGATGCAGTTTATCATTGAAACAATTACTTAACAGGTGTTCTTTCACAAATAAATTGTACAGCCCATCATAATTACTTACACCACTGCCTTGAATCCAACCATCTAGTGTTTTCACTGAGTAGTCAACAAAGTCAACCCAGGTCTGGCTCGAGGATTTTTGAGCCCCCCTGAACCTAATCCTGTACTCCTCAGTGGAGAATCCAAAGCCCTCAATCAGGGTACCCTTCATGAGGTCATAAGATTCTGCATCTTTTCCAGAGAGTGTGAGGAGTCTATCCCTACACTTTCCAGTGAACATTTCCCAAAGGAGAGCACCCCAGTGAGATCTGTTCACTTTTCTGGTTACACAAGCCCTCTCAAAAGCTGTGAACCATTTGGTGATGTCATCACCATCTTCATATTTTGTCACAATCCCTTTGGGGATTTTTAACATGTCAGGAGAATCTCTGACCCTATTTATATTGCTGCCACCATTGATGGGTCCTAGGCCCATCTCTTGTCTTTCCCTTTCTATGGCTAGGAGCTGTCTCTCTAAAGCCAATCTTTTGGCCATCCTGGCTAACAGGAGGTCATCTTCACTGAGAGCATCCTCAGTGATTTCAGAAATGTGGGACCCTCCTGTGAGGGACTCACTATTTCTGACTAACACAGTTGGAGACAGGACTTGAGGGGTCCTGTTCTCCCTATTTAGGACTGGAGGAGGGACATTGGCCTCCAAGTCACTAATTTCTTCCTCTGTGAGGTCATCATCAGAGGGGTTGGCTTTTTCAAACTCTGCCAACAGCTCCTGGAGCTGAATTTTGGTAGGTCTGGAGCCAATGGTTATTTTTTTGATATTACAGAGAGACCTTAGCTCCCTCATCTTAAGATGGAGGTAAGGTGTGGTGTCGAGTTCCACCACATTCATCTCTGTATCAGACATTATTTTTCTAAAAGTTGGAAGACTTTTTAAAGAATCTAAAACTGTTTCTAGAATCTAATTTCAAACTTTTAACAAACTTTTAAACTCTAAAAGACAATGCTAAACAGGGACTTAACACACAAGGCCCTAGCAGGACTTTTAAGAATTTAGAAAAATTTCAAATTGCAAAAATGAATTTCTAATGACAATTTTGGAATTTGTCGTGTGATCAGGTATTGGCTGAGTAGTCCAGCAAATGCAAAGTCTTGTACCCCACCGCTGATCCACCAATGTAGGAAGTTGGCTCTGTATGTGCTATTTCAAAGTAAGGAATAGCATGCACAGAGTCCAAGGGTTCCCCTTAGAGGTAAGATAGTGGCAAAAAGAGATAATACTAATGCTCTATTTTGTGGTAGTGTGGTCGAGCAGTAGGCTTATCCAAGGAGTAGTGTTAAGCATTTGTTGTACATACACATAGACAATAAATGAGGTACACACACTCAGAG
Source organism: Pleurodeles waltl (assembly GCF_031143425.1). Taxonomy (NCBI): domain Eukaryota; kingdom Metazoa; phylum Chordata; class Amphibia; order Caudata; family Salamandridae; genus Pleurodeles; species Pleurodeles waltl. Next base: position 471,842,366 of record NC_090448.1, read on the forward strand.
ACAAATCCAGCCAATAGGTTTTTATATAGAAAAATATCTTTTCTTAGTTTATTTTAAGAACCACAGGTTCAAATTCTACATGTAATATCTCATTCGAAAGGTATTGCAGGTAAGTACTTTAGGAACTTCAAATCATCAAAATTGCATGTATACTTTTCAAGTTATTCACAAATAGCTGTTTTAAAAGTGGACACTTAGTGCAATTTTCACAGTTCCTAGGGGAGGTAAGTATTTGTTAGGTTAACCAGGTAAGTAAGACACTTACAGGGCTTAGTTCTTGGTCCAAGGTAGCCCACCGTTGGGGGTTCAGAGCAACCCCAAAGTCACCACACCAGCAGCTCAGGGCCGGTCAGGTGCAGAGTTCAAAGTGGTGCCCAAAACACATAGGCTAGAATGGAGAGAAGGGGGTGCCCCGGTTCCGGTCTGCTTGCAGGTAAGTACCCGCGTCTTCGGAGGGCAGACCAGGGGGGTTTTGTAGGGCACCGGGGGGGACACAAGCCCACACAGAAATTTCACCCTCAGCAGCGCGGGGGCGGCCGGGTGCAGTGTAGAAACAAGCGTCGGGTTCGCAATGTTAGTCTATGAGAGATCTCGGGATCTCTTCGGCGCTGCAGGCAGGCAAGGGGGGGGTTCCTCGGGGAAACCTCCACTTGGTCAAGGGAGAGGGACTCCTGGGGGTCACTCCTCCAGTGAAAGTCCGGTCCTTCAGGTCCTGGGGGCTGCGGGTGCAGGGTCTCTCCCAGGTGTCGGGACTTAGGATTCAAAGAGTCGCGGTCAGGGGAAGCCTCGGGATTCCCTCTGCAGGCGGCGCTGTGGGGGCTCAGGGGGGACAGGTTTTTGTACTCACAGTCTTAGAGTAGTCCTGGGGTCCCTCCTGAGGTGTTGGATCGCCACCAGCCGAGTCGGGGTCGCCGGGTGCAGTGTTGCAAGTCTCACGCCTTTTGCGGGGAGCTTGCAGGGTTCTTTAAAGCTGCTGGAAACAAAGTTGCAGCTTTTCTTGGAGCAGGTCCGCTGTCCTCGGGAGTTTCTTGTCTTTTCGAAGCAGGGGCAGTCCTCAGAGGATGTCGAGGTCGCTGGTCCCTTTGGAAGGCGTCGCTGGAGCAGGATCTTTGGAAGGCAGGAGACAGGCCGGTGAGTTTCTGGAGCCAAGGCAGTTGTCGTCTTCTGGTCTTCCTCTGCAGGGGTTTTTCAGCTAGGCAGTCCTTCTTCTTGTAGTTGCAGGAATCTAATTTTCTAGGGTTCAGGGTAGCCCTTAAATACTAAATTTAAGGGCGTGTTTTAGGTCTGGGGGGATAGTAGCCAATGGCTACTAGCCCTGAGGGTGGGTACACCCTCTTTGTGCCTCCTCCCAAGGGGAGGGGGTCACAATCCTAACCCTATTGGGGGAATCCTCCATCTGCAAGATGGAGGATTTCTAAAAGTCAGAGTCACCTCAGCTCAGGACACCTTAGGGGCTGTCCTGACTGGCCAGTGACTCCTCCTTGTTGCTTTCTTTGTTCCCTCCAGCCTTGCCGCCAAAAGTGGGGGCCGTGGCCGGAGGGGGCGGGCAACTCCACTAAGCTGGAGTGCCCTGCTGGGCTGTGACAAAGGGGTGAGCCTTTGAGGCTCACCGCCAGGTGTTACAGCTCCTGCCTGGGGGAGGTGTTAGCATCTCCACCCAGTGCAGGCTTTGTTACTGGCCTCAGAGTGACAAAGGCACTCTCCCCATGGGGCCAGCAACATGTCTCTAGTGTGGCAGGCTGCTGGAACCAGTCAGCCTACACAGATAGTCGGATAGGTTTCAGGGGGCACCTCTAAGGTGCCCTCTGGGGTGTATTTTACAATAAAATGTATACTGGCATCAGTGTGCATTTATTGTGCTGAGAAGTTTGATACCAAACTTCCCAGTTTTCAGTGTAGCCATTATGGTGCTGTGGAGTTCGTGTTTGACAGACTCCCAGACCATATACTCTTATGGCTACCCTGCACTTACAATGTCTAAGGTTTTGTTTAGACACTGTAGGGGTACCATGCTCATGCACTGGTACCCTCACCTATGGTATAGTGCACCCTGCCTTAGGGCTGTAAGGCCTGCTAGAGGGGTGTCTTACCTATACTGCATAGGCAGTGAGAGGCTGGCATGGCACCCTGAGGGGAGTGCCATGTCGACTTACTCGTTTTGTTCTCACTAGCACACACAAGCTGGCAAGCAGTGTGTCTGTGCTGAGTGAGAGGTCTCCAGGGTGGCATAAGACATGCTGCAGCCCTTAGAGACCTTCCTTGGCATCAGGGCCCTTGGTACTAGAAGTACCAGTTACAAGGGACTTATCTGGATGCCAGGGTCTGCCAATTGTGGATACAAAAGTACAAGTTAGGGAAAGAACACTGGTGCTGGGGCCTGGTTAGCAGGCCTCAGCACACTTTCAATTGTAAACATAGCATCAGCAAAGGCAAAAAGTCAGGGGGCAACCATGCCAAGGAGGCATTTCCTTACACCAATGAGTTGGAGTAAAACCCCATCCAGGGTGGGAAGGAAGAGAGAACACCTCAAACTTCCACAAGGATCTTTCTCTAAGTGGGAAAATATGGATTTGCATAGCGGGCTGAATTTCCACCCAGCGCAGAGTTGTATACCCTGTAGCAAAAATATGTATGCGTTAGAGGTCATATGAGGGTGCAATGTACAACGTGCTTTGTGAATTGAACGGTGTTGAATTATTTATGGAAAATGAACATTTAACTAATTTGTCTACAAATCATCTTGAATACATCTTACCATACTTTTCAAGGAATGTGTTGATTGGACAAAGACAGATACATTCTGCAAGAAAACAAAAATGTGTGTTGAATAAAAACATCAAAAACATTTTCAGAGATTAAGGCAATTGTGTTGATTGTATACAATACACAAAACACATTATGTGCGGCAATAACGAATATTAGAGATCATACTTACTAGTTAATGACTATAAGGGTCTAATACTGTTATCTTGAGGCTCTGATTGCTTGACCTTTCAGTTCATATCTTGTTATTGTCAGATTTTTCACTGACCTATGATGCAGCAGTGCCCACCAATATGAAAGGAGTGATAGTTTTGTGGGTCCATTTTAGGTCCTTGCCTGGACACAGTATTTGCCTTATTTTAGACTTGTAACCTGTGCCCTTTCACCCACATAATATGCTCTGTCTTTCTTTCATTCGATTTTATTAATTTTAGCACAGTTTGGTTTAGTGGTGATGTTTTATTTTCATAATCAGTTGCAATTCTGCGACAGCGTCAGTATCAGTGTTATGCATGACATATATTCATTGTGTTCTTTTGGCCCAGGTTGACAAGAACAGAATACGAAGAACACAGGATAATATGTTGGTATTGCAGCCACAAGACTGCACAAAAAGTCTAACACTTAGGTACATAATCACGTTGCAGGCTCCTGCGCTGTACCACAACCACGAAGGGTGGAATAAAGATTCCTCCTACCAGGTAATACTCATTAGGTCCTTTGCATACCCTCAAACCCAATATTCTAACATGAGGATAAAGCTCCTGTGAGAGAGATTCTCACACAACTTGAGCACCAGGGAGTAATTGAGCCCTGCATCTCTGCAATAAATAACCTGGTATTCCCCATTGCAAAGCCAGACCATTCATATAGAGTACTCAGACCACAGACATTTGAACGGTCACACACCCTTATGCAATACAAAATACACACAGCACTAATTAACAACATAGTGAGTAAAAAATGCAAAACAACCTTGGATATTTCCAATGTTTTTTCTGCCATAATCTAGCACCTGAAAGTTGGGCTCTAAGCACTTATAGCTCATTAGGCTCTCAGTGACACTTCTGTTGCTTGCTACAAGGGCCTAAGACCAGACCAGGGTTGTTTTCAGCTTCAGTAACATCAATACTACATGATATTGATCCTGAGGCGCTGTTCTATGTGGATGACATATAACTCACAGATGACGACCAAAACATATATCTGGCCAGGGTGGAACAGATCGTTCTAGAATTCTCCACCCAGGGTTACAAATTCAAATTTTAAGAAAACTAAAATTGCTTTCTTCAGCATCCTATTTCGGGTATACAAGTTATCAGAGGAAGGGAAGAGCCTGGCCCACACTTTCTCGAAAAATGTGCTCAACTTCAACCCCAAAATACCATTAAGTAGTTGCAGTGATTGCTGGGTTTCTTTAACTTTCGCAGAACATACATACCTGATTATACACAGTGCATAAAACCACTCTATGATCTAATTCATCCAGATTTTCAAGCAATCACTGGACAGCAGAACACAAATGAATTCTTAGAGAACTGCAGCAGGACATGCTAGAAGCGAAACACACATGTGACAACAAAACAAACTTGGTCCTCAGAACAATTGCAGGTGCTATTGGGTTCACCTATGTCACTTTTAATGAGGGTGACACTGTACCCATAGCACACAAATCTAATTTGTACTGAAACGTAGAACAATGTTTTGCACCTACAGAAAAAATACTGACTGCTGTACAGATAGCTGTCATCAAAGAGAGGCCACTTGCCCAAGGGGAACGCATTATTGCCTTTATCCCAGTGCCAGCCATTGTGGAGGTCACCAAAGCCAGCGTTCCAAACGCCAAAGCATTACTTTCACGTTTGATTCAATGGGCAACCTCCCTGACTACCACTGATGTTGATTACATCTTTGACCCAAAACTTCAGACACAAGAATTACTCCAATATGAACAGGAGTACCCAGCACTAACTAATATATTACCACTTGACCAATACCAAACTATCATTTACACTAATGGTTCAGCACAACCAGCCATAAGTACTAAATATCCATACTCAGCTGCTTGCACAGCTGTAAGAGTGGTAATGAGGGATGGTACCTTCCACCCCCAAAACACCTACATGCAGATCCAAGGGGACTGCACCACACAACTGGTAGAGCTTAAGGTTCTTGTCTGGGCACTGGAACATACGGATCTGGACCACCCAACACTAATTGTGTGTGATTCGTACTATTATGCCAGTCCTATAACAGTTACCTGAATCACTGGCGCCTGAACGGCTTCAGAGATTCCAAAAGGAATACCATCAAACACAAAAACTTGCGGGGTAGGGTAGCTGATCTTCAGGACAGACTACCAAATGCTCATGTAGTACATACATTGGGCCACCAATTTGTAGGAGTATATGTTGTGGGAAACACTTTGGCTGATGAAGTTGCCAAATCTGCAGTAGCTACGGGTTCTGTGGCTGCAATAACTCATTCTCATACGAAGCTGGATAATGAGACATTGGCTGCTGTGAAAGCTTCGGTTGATGGCAAGTCTTTACCAAAATCATACCCAGCAAAATATTCCTACCATCTAAGAGCCCAGAACATTGCATTTGCAACCATTCCAGGGGTGGGAGATGGTGTGATCCTCAACCAAGACCAGAGATTAAATCTAATCAAAACAGCATATGAGGGAGTCACTTCTGCTCACACAGGTGTGGCAGAGCTTTTAGTGACCAGGTCTATACAAACACACCAAGCAATATGTCCTTTGTTGTGACATTTGCCAACAAATTAAAGGAGCCACCATCAAACGCTAAATTCCAACAGACTTTTACAGAGTGTGTTCTAGATTTCTGTGGGTGTCGCCACAATGGTCGGCTGATGCTCGAACTGTTTTTAAACATTTGCAAGTCTTTATTGGCACATATACAGTTGCAGCATTCCACTCAGACCAGGGCCCTGCTTTTGCCTCTAGGGCATCACGGACACCATTTGAACAATGGGTGTTCAGCTTCATTACTCCTCACCATATCATCCCAAAGGAAATAGCATTGTGGAGAGGAAGAATCTGGACTTAAAGCAGTCCGTAACACCAAGAATACTAGGTTCAGACCATAGCTGGCTTCATCACCCATATGGGGTCCAAAGAGCACCAAATAATCTGCCCAGAAGGTCCTTGGGAAGTAGCAACCCATATGAGGTCCTATTTGGGATACCTATGTGTGTCCCAGATCTTGATGGCCCTGGCGCAGTGGCGGCACACACACCGTTTGACACAAATTAATGTGTTGCTGTTTTATAGGAGCTACAACAATTCTGTGATGAGAATTAATCTGCCAGTGCCGCCACTTTGGGATTAAGGGATTTGCCAACAACATCGACAAGCTGGATTCCTAAAGTCGAGGATCTAGTTTGTGAAAAGATTGCTGTGAAAAAGGAGTTTGGCCCATCCTACAGAGCTCCAGTTCCAGTCCTGGGAATACACGGAACCAGAACTATCATCCTACCACCACTGCCTGCTTCCAAAGAGAACAGATTAATTTCAATTGATAATGTCAAATTGCACCATGTGGCTGATCCTGCACAGCAGACCAAGAGGTCCTTTGGGTAGTACCCGTTCCCCTTTCACACCCAACAGGATATATCTCTACAAACAGTGTACAATGCTTCTGCAAGTATCAATGATGCAATTGCCTCCTCAAGCATGGGGAGTTTGGAGAATGAGCTTCTGCAGATTCCTATTACCACTTAATTGCCAAGAAATGTGCTAGATGTGGAATTTTATTATTCTAATTCAACACAGATGGATGACATTGTCTACTATGAACCACCACAACAAATGGGTCCATCCATCATCTCTGCACTGGCTCCTGTGTTTGCACAGACCGCTTCTGTTCTGATTATTTCATCAACAGTGGTGACTTTTCTTCTAACTCATCCGCTTCTTCAACTGAAACTGCATCAAAGACATGTAAGCTGTTCATTTGGCTTAAAAATAAATACTTAATTTATCCATGGTATTATCTGTGGATATTGTTGACATTGCGTGCCTTTCTTTCTTGGATTGGTTTTGTTATTGTTTTCTTTCTCTTGATAAATGGTCAACATCTTCCTGAACGCTCTGCCATTGAGCTGAAGGATAGGGCTTTGACACCTTATCTATCTTCCCATAAGGTCCAAAGAGACTTGTCCCTTGTGAACATTTCAGCAGTTCTGCTTCCAGATGGGATTGTTTGGGATAAAGTACCATTTGATATATACGGTCCTACTGAGGGCATTCAAATTCCATATGTGTTTAAAATTTCAATGAGTGTTGTTATTACACCTGGTATTGTTTCCGATGACTGGGATGTTAAGTTGATTCCATGCTTTCTGAGCTTGAATATTATACTGTATTTGAAAGTGAAGACGTGTATATGAACGCAGAGAATTAAGGGTAAATGTTCTGTTATCACCATTACACGCATTACTTTCTGCACCGAGCTAGTACTCCAAGATTAGTTTATAATTACACACAATGGGAATATTGTTCAACTCCATCTGTGGGGAGTTACAAAATGTACATAGACAAGACTGCGTACTTTACTGGGCATTACACTAGAAATGCTTAGTCATATTATTACAAATTGCCACCTTCTGGAGCGAGGAAAATACTACTAACTGACACAAAACTGATCTGTTCAGATTCCTTTGTTTTCCGGCTTGCTGTTGAAGGATATGATTATTGGAAAAACACTATTGAGTTGAAGGGTGTATGGAAACAATAAATTGGCAGATACAGGGCTGGGAAGCTTTGTTTAGAGCATGCCTTATTCCTCTACAAATTATATTTTTAAATGACACCATCCAACATCCTGTTTAGTGTTAGCAAAAGTAAAAAACTAAGGGGTATATTTAAGAGCCCCTAGCGCCACTGGAGTGTCACTTTACATGACGCTCCAGTAGAGCTAACCTCTGCTCCATAATTACAAGGAGGTGTAATGCCACTTTTTGTGGCATTACGCCTCCTTGTAAATATGGGCTCCTCCGATGCAGATTTCTGCGTAATAGGGGCGTGCAATAGGTGTTGCTGTGGGCGTGCCAAAGGAAGTGCCAAATCGCCATTAGTGATTGTTTATGTGCAGGAAGAGAATCCTTCCTGCACATAAACAATTCACCCCTCAACGCAGACATCCTTGCACAATGGTGCAAGGATGCCTGCGTTGGCGCTGGCAGATAAATTTAGCGCCAGCGCAGGGGACAACACAGGGGTGCGTCGTATTCAATTAAATACTGCTCATCCCTGCGTTGTGAAAATTACGGAGCGCGGCGCTGCCAATTTCGGAGCAGCGTTGCACTCCATCATTTTCTAAATAAATATGAGCCCAAATGCATCCAGTATCCCCACACCAGCTAATTTTCACAATTGACAAACACTTTTGACCGCTTGGGTTCAGAATTCCTCATTTTCAAATGTGTGCCAGGCACATTTTGTTACTTCCTCAGAGGGTTTCAGAGCAAGCCGGCCAGACCCTCATTATGTGTCGGCTCAACGTTTAGGTATCATTACTACATACAGTGTGGATAAACTGTGTCAACAATGGTTACTTTCTTCCACCTTAGCAGCTTTCAAAGCACACCTTAATCTCCTTTCAGAGAAAGTCGATTTACAAGATTTCTTGTTAGGACCCAGTAAGCCACGTTCAAAGCACTTATTGTGTGCCGTATATAACGAGATCTGGAAACTTTCCCAGATGGAAGCTGCTGCACATATAAGGCAGATTGATAAGGAAAACCTGGAAAAGGCTTTAGCTGTTGTTGATAATGGCAACACTTTGTCCAACAAAATTTATACCTTAAATAATATTGTGTCATCTGTGATTGATATTACTTAGAATGACGTCCTTTTTACAACATGGACAAAGCCAGCTGTATTCCATCATGCAGTTAAGATGAACACTGCAGGTTCTCAAAAGTGCCTGCATGCTTGGAAACACGTTAACGGTACTCAATTGTTTGACGCTTTTAATTTGTCCAGAAGGATAATGGCTAAAAAAAGAAGCTAGTTGCATTATGCTTAACACTGAGAAGCTGGAAAAGTTGCCTTTTACTGTAGCAGAAATCCCCACAGTGTGGTTACTACATGGAGTAATAAATCTGCCCATTTGCACCTTTCATTTCACGAAATGCCTAAAGTATTTTGCTGTAGGCAAGTTTGAGTGGCTAGGAGCCAGTCACATACACGACGTGTGGGAGTTGCCTTTCATTTACAAGTGTCTGAAAGGCGAAACAGAGGTCTTTCTTAACGGACGTGAATGTGAGAATACCGTTAGTCATTCTACTGCTGTGTAGCCATTTTAGCTATAGCTCCATACATGTTATTTTAGCAAACTAGGCCTGCCGCTGTGCACTTTAACCTTGACATGTTTTATTTGGTTTTGTTTTATTATTTTAACAACAGCCACATTAGCAGTCTTGTTTTAATTTCTCTATCTAGTTGTCCTCTGTCTAGGCCAGCACTGCGTTCTTAAACAAGACATTTCTTTCACGTTGTGCTTTTCTCAAGGCTGCAGTAAGATAGGTTGCCGGCAAACGTGGTGACACTTTGTTTCTAGTGTTCAGAGAAACATACACACTCTTACATAGGGATCCTTTCTTGGAACATCAGCTGTTTTATTATAAAAACACTACTTTAACCCATGTACTTTAGACGGAGATTCCAGCCAGATGACAACAGCTGTATACTGACTGCTGAACGCTTCGCTACAGCTGCTTATGTAAACTACAGGTCTCTTGCTCAGGTATGAGGGATGATGTATTCCTAAGGGAACTTGAAGGGCAGAAATAGAGCTTAACATGCCGTGCTCTAACATAGCCTAGGTAGGAATTATTTTAATGATTATAGTGACAATATGGTAACATTATTTTTATGCTTTACTCTCCTTGTCACAATTTTAATCCTGTCATGCTTCATCGTCCTAGTTATTGCAGTACATGCTTTATTATCTAAGATGCAGTTGCTTCATTAAAACCTTATTGAAACATATACTGCCTCTGATTGTCCTTGCATATGTGAGACTAATATAACTGAGAGAAACGGATGCGATCTGAGTGACCACGATTTCCCTGAGGAGTCAACTGTGTCATGGGCTCGGCTGCCTAATCATACCTGCTCTTGAGTACAGATGAGGCAAAGCTAGTTAGCCGGAGCAAAACCCGGATTAGGCCGACAAGTGTCACCTGTAGTGGATTCAGACTCAGTCCCCCACAGTGCAGGTGATTCTGCTGCCCACATCCAGTAGTCTCATTAGAATAATGAGAGCCTGCGCGACATGGTGCCGCTAACGTTTGGTCAGGCTCTAATTTTCGGGTCCTCCTGAGTATCTCTGTCTCACTACATACAAAGACACCTCAGTACTATATACGGAGACATCTGTTGTATTGAGGATTTTCCTCCTCAGCTAAGTAGGGACTACCTAACTAACACTGTAGGTTGTTCAAGCTTGAACCCTAAAAGGATAATCCCCATTTGGTGTGCACTGAACAAAACTCACCATTCATTATGGCGAACCCCCAACAGGTAGCAATTGCAGTTAATATGAGACCACCCCTTATTGCACATTTATTGGCACATGGCCTAACGGCCCAGGGGGGTCCAGTCACATTTGTTGTCGAGGCTTATCAGGCCTATAGAACAGAAATGTTTTATTCTTGGGTCACATTTCCAGCAGCTGATGGGAACACACATACATTTCATCACTATACACCTGCAAATATACCGGCACAATACAGAGCATATGCATATCTAGAAATACCTCTATCTTATCAAGAACATAATATTTGGCTTGATGGCACCCTATCCCATACAATTCTACATGTTAGGTTTGGTCCTCTAAGTAATGATGGTCCTACCTGGCCTTTATTGGCCACATTTACACCTCACCCCGCTGCAGCGAACCTAACGGCAGCTGAAGTCCGTCGCTTATATGCTGAGCTTACGGCCATAAACAGACGATTAGTACAGTTTGTAATGCAAACATTAAACACAAACCCAGCACGTGCTGCTTCAGCGCAACCACATGCAGTAATGCTTAATCCTGCGACTGTACATTCGATCATGGGTAAAGTACCCGGCAAACGAGAAGAGATTCCGTTTTGGTTAGCTCAAAAAATAAATGCACTGGAAGCAGTATTTCCCCATACGAGACCTTACGATAAGCATAGAATATTAACTATGTGCTTGCCATTTGGGATGGTTTTCACTATAGATAACTGCAATACATCGGGCATGGGATTTGATATGCTCTATACTACCACACAGGGTACACCGACACTTGCCAATTTACCGGAAGTGTTGAAACAATTTCAAGACGAATACGGGGCTGCCCCAGCCCTGGTCTTGGGGATGCAACTTATGGACAATTTTGCCACAGTATCCTCAATTACATTAAGTAACCTTTAAGGGGAAGCAGTTGCACTAGCGGTGCACATGCGGCTCAGGAACGTTCCTCCACAGGATCAAGAACATGAGCTGCCAAATATTATCACAGAGACCTATTCTAGTATTGGTCGAGATAGTCTGGGAACCAGACCCACAAAACCACAGATACAAGGTAAATCTAATAAAGATTCTACCAAGTAAGCTCCTGAGGGTTCTAAAAAACACTGGGATAAAAAACAACAAACACCTAAAAAAAGAAAAAGGAGAATCTCCGCATACGGAGACCCCAGAGAATAGATATAATCTCAGAAATAGAGATGATATAAAAACGCCTGACAGATATCAATATACTGATACACACCAATCTTGTTCCTTTCAAGACTCACCGGAAAAACGCAGTGAGAGAGGTGGGCGGTGAGAGCAAATAATTGAGTATGTGAAACCGAGACAGGAATCACAGCACTCTACAGAAGTTTCTGTTAAAAAGAAGAGAAACTTCCCCAACAAAAACTCCAATTCAAAAAGAAAAAAGTGGCAGCAGTTGCAGTTCGACATGCCACTCAAGAAGAGGGCTCTATTGAAGAAAAAGGAGTGGGTATTAACGCTATTAGACAGCGCGGCAGAGGTCACAATAGTTCACAGGAATCTTCTAGAGCATCAGGAGGTGAAAAGCAACTGATGATTTCATACAAGTTGAAACTGCAGACATGTGTGTCTCCACGCCTGATAGGGTGTACAAAGTAACATTACAGTTAGAAGGAGACATTGAATACACAATCGACGCAATCTTTTGGGACCACGTCGTAAATACAGGGAGTGCAGAATTATTAGGCAAATGAGTATTTTGACCACATCATCCTCTTTATGCATGTTGTCTTACTCCAAGCTGTATAGGCTCGAAAGCCTACTACCAATTAAGCATATTAGGTGATGTGCATCTCTGTAATGAGAAGGGGTGTGGTCTAATGACATCAACACCCTATATCAGGTGTGCATAATTATTAGGCAACTTAACAAAAAACAAATATATACCCATTTCAATTATTTATTATTACCAGTGAAACCAATATAACATCTCAACATTCACAAATATACATTTCTGACATTCAAAAACAAAACAAAAACAAATCAGTGACCAATATAGCCACCTTTCTTTGCAAGGACACTCAAAAGCCTGCCATCCATGGATTCTGTCAGTGTTTTGATCTGTTCACCATCAACATTGCGTGCAGCAGCAACCACAGCCTCCCAGACACTGTTCAGAGAGGTGTACTGTTTTCCCTCCTTGTACATCTCACATTTGATGATGGACCACAGGTTCTCAATGGGGTTCAGATCAGGTGAACAAGGAGGCCATGTCATTAGATTTCCTTCTTTTATACCCTTTCTTGCCAGCCACGCTGTGGAGTACTTGGATGCGTGTGATGGAGCATTGTCCTGCATGAAAATCATGTTTTTCTTGAAGGATGCAGACTTCTTCCTGTACCACTGCTTGAAGAAGGTGTCTTCCAGGAACTGGCAGTAGGACTGGGAGTTGAGCTTGACTCCATCCTCAACCCGAAAAGGCCCCACAAGCTCATCTTTGATGATACCAGCCCAAACCAGTACTCCACCTCCACCTTGCTGGCGTCTGAGTCGGACTGGAGCTCTCTGCCCTTTACCAATCCAGCCACGGGCCCATCCATCTGGCCCATCAAGACTCACTCTCATTTCATTAGTCCATAAACCTTAGAAAAATCAGTCTTGAGATATTTCTTGGCCCAGTCTTGACGTTTCAGCTTGTGTGTCTTGTTCAGTGGTGGTCGTCTTTCAGCCTTTCTTACCTTGGCCATGTCTCTGAGTATTGCACACCTTGTGCTTTTGGGCACTCCAGTGATGTTGCAGCTCTGAAATATGGCCAAACTGGTGGCAAGTGGCATCGTGGCAGCTGCACGCTTGACTTTTCTCAGTTCATGGGCAGTTATTTTGCGCCTTGGTTTTTCCACACGCTTCTTGCGACCCTGTTGACTATTTTGAATGAAACGCTTGATTGTTCGATGATCACGCTTCAGAAGCTTTGCAATTTTAAGAGTGCTGCATCCCTCTGCAAGATATCTCACTATTTTTGACTTTTCTGAGCCTGTCAAGTCCTTCTTTTGACCCATTTTGCCAAAGGAAAGGAAGTTGCCTAATAATTATGCACACCTGATATAGGGTGTTGATGTCATTAGACCACACCCCTTCTCATTACAGAGATGCACATCACCTAATATGCTTAATTGGTAGTAGGCTTTCGAGCCTATACAGCTTGGAGTAAGACAACATGCATAAAGAGGATGATGTGGTCAAAATACTCATTTGCCTAATAATTCTGCACTCCCTGTATATATGATATTCTACTGGCCAAAAGGGATTGGCTACCTGAATTTGTCCGTACTTGCCCATATGGAGAAGATGTTATCAAACCTTCTTTCTCGCTTCTTGTTCCTGATGAGCTCTCAGAATCCTACGCCATCTATTGGGCATTGGCGCAGGCACCCACATATAGATCACAACCACGTTGTAAAGATTCCCCCTATCATGTAATTCCAATTAAAAATCAACCCCAACCACAACCCCAGTACCTAATAAAACATGATGCTAAAGCACCAGTGAGGGAAATCCTCACACAACTGGAGTATGAGGATGTAATCGAACCCTGTGTCTCACCAATGAATAATTCCTTATTCCCAGTGGCTAAACCGGACCATTCGTACAGAATAGTCTTACACTACAGACACTTAAACAGTCACATACGCACATATTCTATACAAAATTCACATAGCAATCATGAACAATACAGTGCGTAAAAAATATTAAACAACACTGGTCATTTCCAATGGTTTCTTCTGCCAAAATATAGCGCCTGAGAGTAGAGACTTAACAAGTTTCAGCACACTAGGCTCACAGAGAATATTCAGTCGTTTAACCCAAGGGTACAAGAACAGTCCAGGACTGTTTGCGGCTCGTGTGACTTTAATATTGTATGACATTGACCCTGGAGCATTGTCCTATGTAGATGATATTTATCTCATGGATGATGAATTACTGCAACATCTAAGACGGGTAGCCCACATTGTTGTGGGATTTGCTGAATGCAGATATAAATTCAATTTAAAAAAAACAAAAATAGCCTTCCAAAGTGTCCTGTTTCTGGGATACGAATTATCAAGTGAAGGAAAGAGCCTAGCGCCACAATTCTTTGAAAAATGCGCACAGTTACAACTGCCAAATACCATTTAAAAACTCCAATCACTATTGGGTTTCCTAAATTTTGGCAGAATTTACATTCCAGATTATGCATCACGCATAAAACCCTTATATGACCTAATACATCCTGACTTTTCCAATAAATTTTGGACAGTCAACACACAAGCATTCTCAGAGCTTTGTAAACAGACATGCTTGCAGCACAACACTCATACACAAGGGACAATAAAACACATCTGATCATCAGAGTAATTGCTGGTGCCATTGGTTTCACCTATATAACTTTCAATGAGGGTGAGACAGTCCCGATTGCTTACAAATCACATTTGTATTGAGCAGCAGAACAACGCTTTGCTCCCACTGAGAAAATTCTCACTGCTGTTCAGATGGCTGTCATTAAAGAAAGGCCACTGGCCCAGGGGAAACGCATTATTGTTGTATCTCCAATTCCAGCCCTTGAGGCTGTTACCAAAGCCAGCATTCCAAACGCTGAAGCATTACATCCACATTGGATTCAATGGACAATGTTTTTGACAGCCACTGATGTTGGGTACATATTCGACCCAAAATTACAAACTCAAGAATTTTTGCAATATGAACTAGAATACCTAGTTCCGGCAAATACACTCCCTATTGATCAATATCAAAGAGTCATGTACACCAAAGGCTCAGCACAACCTGCAATAGGCACAAAGCATCAATACTCCCTGCTTGCGTAGTCGTAATTGGCTACATGGAGGATAATACATTTTATCTCCAACATACATTCATGCAAACCCTAGGGGATTGCACAGCACATCTAGCAGAGCTAAAGGCTCTGGTGATGGCACTGGAACACACGGATCCTGCACAGCTAACACTGATCGTCTGTGAGTCATATTACTGTGTCCAGTCCTCCAATGAATACCTGCTTTACTAGTGCTAGAATGGGTTCAGACGTTCTAAAGACAACACCATTAAACACAGATTTCTGTGGGGAAAAGTAGCAGATCTAAAAGAAATGCTACCAAACGTCCAAGTTGTACATACACTTGGAAACCAGCGTGTTGGAATACACGTTGCTGGAAATACACTGGCTGATGAAGCAGCCAAATCAGCAGTAGCTACGGCTGCTGTTGCTGCAGTAACTCGTTCTGGAACTAAACCAAATGATGACATATGGGCTGCAGTGAAAGCTAAGGCTGAAGGCACGCCCTATCCAAAAGAATTTCCTGCTAAATATTCCTACCGAATGGGATACTTCCTTAACGCAGAAGTGAAAATACCAGGTGTGGGAGTTTGAGTAATTCCCAACAAAGACATAAGACCAGACTTAATTAAAGCAGTGCATGAGGGGGTTGCATCTGCCCATCCTTGTTTGGCAGCTACAATATCATTATTGCAAGCACGTTATTGGTGACCAGGCCTTTACAAACAGACCAAGCAGTATGTCCTTTGTTGTGGCATCTGCTAACAAATTAAGGGTTTCACCGTCAAACGTCCACCTCAGACACCTCTCCTAATTTCAAACAAACCTTTACAATGTGTGTAATCGGACCATTGTGGTCCCCTAACACCGGACAGTGCATACAAATACATCTTAGTCGCTGTTGACTCTTGCTCCAGATTTCTATGGGTGTGGCCACAGCGCTCGGCTGATGCTCGGACTGTTATTAAAGATTTGCAAGTCTTTATTGGCACATATGCAGTTGCAGCTTTCCACTCGGACCAGGGCCCTGCTTTTGCCTCAAGGGTATTAAGGGGCATTATGGCTTCGTTAGGTGTCCACCTCCGTTACTCGTCTCCATTTCATCCCTAGGGCAATAGTGTAGTGGAGCAACTAAACTGTGATTTACAGCAGTCATTAACAGCCAGAGTCTTAGGTACAGGTCGTAGTTGGCTTAATCACCTGTATGGAGTCCAGAGAGCACTTAACAATCTGCCTAGAAGGTCCCTGGGGGGTCGTACTTCATACGAGTGCCTGTTCAGAACTCAAATGTATGTTTCAGATCTTCATGGTCCTGGCGTGGAGGTGGCAGAAACACCCTTTGACATAAATGAACGTGTCACTATCTTACAGGATTTACAACAGCTCCATGACGACAACGCTTCTGACACTGCTGCCTCCACAGAAATTAAGGATGTGCCAGTAACACCTACCGGCTGGATTCCTAAAGTTGGGGATCTATATGTGAAAAGGTTGCTGTGAAAAAAGAGTTTGGTCCTTCCTATCGTGCACAGGTCCCAGTCTTGGGAATACACGGTACCAAAACTGTCATTCTACCACCATTGGCTGGTGCTAAAGAAAACTGATTTGTATCTATTGACAATGTCAAGTTAGACTATGAGGCCCATCCTGCACAGCAGACCAAGAGAAGCAGTCAGCAGTTCCCAAATCCCTCTCACTACTGGTCAAGATGTCCCTCTACAAGTTGTGAGCAGCAACACTGACACCTCTCTGTGCTTGGGAAGGGTGGAAAATGATCTTGCATTAGTTCCACTAACATCTATTACAACAAACAATACAGAAATTACTGATCGATTTGATACAACTTCAACACAGACGGATGGCGTCATTTACTGTGAACCACTGCGGGAGACCCCTACCAGTTCTCCTCCTTCAAATACGGCTCCAGTTTTTGTATGAACCGCTTCTGGATACTTTGCCGACATCAATAACACTTTTTCAGACTCATTTGCCTCTTCTACATCTGAACTGCCAAAAACATGTAAGCTGATAAAGTGGCTTAAAACAAATTACTTTATTCTCCCATGGAACTATCTGTGGCTTTCATTGACTGTCTTAGCTTTCCTCTTTTACATTGGCTTTGTCATAACATTCTTTCTATTAATAGATGGTCATTTTCTTCCTGAAAAATCAACAGTTGAACTGGTGGATGAGATCCTAAAACCCAATTTCTCTTGTCACAAGGTCCGCACAGACTTGTCTTTCGTGAACATTTCCGCTATACCAATTCCTGATGGGATTAAATCCCAAATCGCTAATGCCCCAAACTGAGCTGGTCTGAGAGGCGGTTTTTGCTCACTTAACACCCTCCGCAAATTTTCCAAAATCCTTATATTAAATTAAATGTTCTGTACTCCGGAAACGCCAAACATCCCTCCTTTTCTGTCATTTTGCACCACTGGTTTAGCCAAAGACATGGCGCGACTCCCTTCTCTTCCATTACAGTATAAGGCGGAGTATCCTCTGGCGGTGTAGGCTCCCCCACACTTGCGGTAATATATGTATCTCCCCTCAAAGCACTCTCTAGAGCCTTGAAAAACTTCATTTTTGCGTCTTTTATTTTGTTTAGAATCTAATCAGGAAGTGACTTTAATTCCCAGAACACTCTTAGCCTACTCTCTCAACCAATTGCCTCTCACGGACGGCTGCCAATCCGTGCGCGACCCCTCTTGGCAACTGACCTACCCCAGCGCAGTTCCAATTACGTCACACTCACACACACTGCGGCTTGTCTTCCTCACTCTGAATCCACACAAAATAAATGCAATATATTGCGAGCACCTTAACAATATACTCAAATTTGCCAGTTTACTACAGGAAGGGTAACACAATCGCTGGACGCAGGGGCAGTGGTGGTCCGGCAGAAAGTATCTTAGGAGGTCGGCACCCTACATGTGTGTTACTTACCCTCTGTTGGGAGCCTACAAGTTTGGATCAATATGAACCTCGGAGGACATGCTACTTACAGTTGTTGTCTTTGTGTTTTGTGAGTAGCATAACAACATTGCTGCTCTTTCTGTTCAGATTCCAAGGAAATACAGCTTAACACTCAGGGGCAGTTCAGCAGCTACTTTGGTGACAACTAGGTACTGGTGTGATGACTCTGAAATGCCCGAGCCCTACTAAACAGGACTCAGTGCCTCTGCTCTAACTTAGGAAATGGTGCATGTTTGATTGGTTTGTACCCAATTGGCACAGCCTAACTTACTTGTAAGTCCCTAGTATATAGACTAGCTAATTCGACTTTACCATTTAAGGCAATGCTAAAGACCAAACCTTACTTTTTAATATATGTAACTCACCCTAAGGTAGGTCTAATGTGCTCTAAGGCAGGGGGTTGTATGTTAAAAAGTAGAACATGTACTTTTGCATGGCACAGCAGTAAATCTCCTACATTGTTGTTTTTACTGTGGGAAGGCTAGCAGCCCCACTGGCAAGAAAAGAGTTACAGACTGACACCTCAGCATGGCTAACTTATGAATGGGACTACTAAATTTGGCTCTGTAAGCAATCTAAAGAATCAATGCATTAAATACAACTTAATAGTTTAATCAAATTTAATCTCACTGGTAGGCAAAGTCCAAATTCAGAATTTGCCACTTTAGTGCTTCATCCTGCCAAAGACTGAGGTAGTGGATGTAAATCTCCACTGGTTGTGGAGGGTGCTTTGTGCCCAGAGTGCTTCATCCTGCCAAGGACTGAGGTAGTGGATGCCTTTCTCCACTGGTTCTGGAGGGGGCTTTGTGCCCAGAGTGCTTCATCCTGCCAAGGACTGAGCTAGTGGATGTAAATCTCCACTGGTTCTGGAGGGGGCTTTGTGCCCAGAGTACTTCATCCTGCCAAGGACTGAGGTAGTGGATGTAAATCTCCACTGGTTCTGGAGGGGGCTTTGTGACCAGAGTGCTACATCCTGCTCGTGGTGGACTCAGTAGCGTCAGTGCCCTTGGCGCTCATGGGCCAGCGGTGCTTGTGGCGGCGGGTTCCTTGGCAGTGACTCAGCTGCTGGCGGTCCTGTCTGGCCCAGCAGGGCTGGTGCTGGCGGTCCTTTATGGCCCAGCGGGGCTGGTGCTGGCGGTCCTTTATGGCCCAACGGGGCTAGTGCTGGCGGTCCTTTATGGCCCAGCGGGGCTGGTGCTGGCGGTCCTTTATGGTCCAGCAGGGCTGGTGCTGGCGGTCCTGTCCTGGGCAGCTGGGCTGGTGCTGGCGGTCCTTTCCTGGGCAGCTGGGCTGGTGCTGGCAGTGGGCTCCTGGGCAGCTGGGCTGGTGCTGCTGGTCCTGTCCTGGGCAGCTGGGATGGTGCTGGCGGTGGCCGCCTGGGCAGTGGGGATGATGGCTGTGGCCTCCTGGGCAGGGGGGATGATGGCGGTGGCCTCCTGGGCAGCGGGGATGATGGCGGTGGCCTCCTGGGCAGCAGGGCTGGTCCTGGCGGTGGCCTCCTAGGCAGCGGGGATGATGGCGGTGGCCTCCTGGGCAGCGGGGATGATGGCAGTGGCCTCCTGGGCAGCAGGGCTGGTGCTGGCGGTGGCCTCCTGGGCAGCGGGGATGATGGCGGTGGCCTCCTGGGCAGCGGGGATGATGGCGGTCTTCTCCGCCGTGCTGCTCTTCCCACCCCAGACTTGCTGAGTTTCTTGTGCCCCTTCCCCACCTTGAAAGGTGTTGCAGCTGACTCCACACTCCCACCTGTACCCCTGGGAGCGGCTTTGGTGGCTGGAGTCTTCCCCCTCTCCCGCTGGGCACTGGCCAACTTTTGATGTTTGACAGGTGGGGGACTGTCCGTGCTGTGGCTCCGTGCCACACTGGCTGCCCTGCTGCCCGGTGCACTCCAGATTCCAGTGACTACAGGCACCACTGGTCCCGGAGATGTTGTGGCTGAGGTGCTAGGTTGGGACCTGGAGAGTCGGGCCCTAGGAGACTGACGGGGTGGGGGAGGTGAGGGAAAGAGGTCAAGGGTGGACTGGAAATGTTTCTTGGGAACACTGGGATGGGTAGCTGGAGGGGGTTTGGGAGTGGAGGAAGAGGTTGTGGTTGTAGGAAGTGTTCGTTTGGTGACTTTGGGTGAAGGTGCATGCGCTGTAGGCTGTCGTGAGGTGGATGGCTGTTGGGTGGGTGTGTGGCTGCGTTTGTGTATCTTGGGAGGTGGTGTCACAGACACACTGGGAGAGGACACGGGACGTGTGAATGGTAGTGGGGGTGGTGAGTGCACGTGAGCGGGGTGTGGTGGTGTGTGTGCTGGAGATGGAAGTAGTGGCTGTAGATGTAGTGCATGCAGGTGTGAGTGTAGATGAGACTGGGAGGGAGGAGGGAGACGAGGAGGAGGGGGACACAGTGGAGGCAGTGGATGTTGGTGTGTCTGCATGTGTGTGATGCTTGCGTGAGTGCCTGTGGGATGTGTGGTGCTTATGTTTGCCTGAGCTTCCCTTGTGTGTTGACGTGTGTGCATGCTGGTCTGAAGGTGTGCTTGGGATAGGCTGAGGTAGAGGGGATTGGGTCTGGGTGGAGGAAGTTGGAGGGGGGAGGCTAGAGACAGGGACAATCGCTGCCATCAGTGCTGAGGCCAGAGTCTGAAAAGCTCGCTGAAGGGCCGCCTGACCAGAATGAATGCCCTCCAGGAATGCATTTGTTAGTTGCAACTGCCTTTCTACACCCTGGATGGCATTCAAAATGGTAGACCGCCCAACAGTGAGGGACCTGAGGAGATCAATGGCCTCCTCACTGAGGGCAGCAGGATTAGGGGCTGAGGTGCCTGGGGGGAAGGTGATGCCCACCCTCCTGGGTGAGCGGGCACAGGGCAAAGGCTGAGGGGATGCTGGGAGGGTGGTGCTGGTAGGGGGGTGGCGGCTGTACCTGTAGATGCGGGGGCACAGATGTGGCCGCCACCACAAGGGAGCTCCCATCAGAGGACGAGTCTGTATCACTGGTGTCAGCTCCTGTCCCCGCCGTGGAGCTCCCCTCGCCCTCCGTCCCACTGGTGAATTCCGAGTCCGTCGTCTCGCCCTCCAGGGCCATGTGGGATACATTTCCCTCCTGCTCCGGTGCCACTGCTCCTCCGCCTGATGATGCTAATGCGCACAAGAACAGGGAGACCACAAAAGGGGGGGGGGATGACAGAAGAAAGACATGGTGAGTGCATGCATTACCGCTACCGTTGGTGGACACGACAGACACAGAAGCCCCCTGCACTACGCCGCGCTCTTGGGCTCCACTGATCAATCCCTGGGACATGGCCTACAAGGCTATGGCCGACATCTGCACACATGGATGTCACAGGAGCCTGACTAGGTGTACTTGGCACTGTACACAGGTGGGGTGGGGTGCCACAGGGTCTGCCAGAACAAGGGGACCTAATTAGCACACTCGCCCTGGCCTTGGGAAAGCCACAGCCCACCTCCCCCACCCAGAAACCTCCACTGCGTGCAAAATCCGCAGAATGAGAGTGTACTCACCCCCTTGTGGCTGCTGTGATGCCCTCAAGCGCCCATCCAACTCCGGGTACGCCAACGCCAGGATCCTGAACATCAGGGGGGTCATGGTGCGACGGGCACCCCTCCCACGTTGGGAGGCCATCCCCAGCTGGGCCTCCGCCGTCTTATTGCTCCAGCAGCGAATGTCCTCCCATCTATTACGGCAGTGGGTACTCTGTCTGGATAGACCCCCAGGGTCCGGACGTCCTTGGCGATGGCACGCCAAATATCCTTCTTCTGGTGGGCGCTGACCTACATGAATTGTACAGGGGAAAAAGTAAAGTTATTATCAACTGCACCGTCACAGACATTGGCCCCCATTCCTACCCTTGCCATGTGGCACATGCACGCCTCAATCCCCCCCCCCATCTTTCATCCACTCTACTCCACACAGGCATAGCCCATACAGCAGGCTCCCAGTGTACTTACCTGTTTGTCTGGAGGACAGTAGAGTAGCAAGTACTGGGGGAGGACCCCATCCACGAGTTTCTCCAACTCCTCCGATGTGAAGGCAGGGGCCCTTTCCCCTGACGCACGAGCCATTGTCTCTTCCAGACTGAGGTCACAGCAGCAGTTGCAGTGTAGGTCCTCTGCTGTCGAAGATCAGGTATCGAGTGATTGAACAGATAGAAAATGGAGGTCACGTCCGCGGCGGTGCGTACCGTCACCACCGGCGTACATGGTCATTGGCTCCTGGGACCCATAGGGTCCAATGTTAACCAATGCAGAATTGCGCCACGGTCTTCAACCGCCTACCGCGAAGGTGTACAACGCCAGCGCAGTTACCTCACTTCCCATTGTCCCACTTTACAGGTCAGGCAGCCGCCATTTCAGGGGCCCACATGGCTTAATTTTTATCTGCGTCACACATACCTAGGCCTTGCCTCAAAACTCATACAGGCCAAATTTCTGAATATGATTCGTGTTCTGTGTAAGCTGTGGGTACGTACCTCTGAGTTGGTTGACTCTGTGCTTGCTGTTGTTCTTCATAGGCACCATCTGCTGGGGCATGTGAGGAGATGGCGGTATCCTCTGGTGTACAGACCGCTGGTGGACCTGTCGACAATGGAGGAAAGACTTGTGATCATCACCTACAGGCTTGATCGTGCCACAATCCTGGAACTGTGTGCCCAGCTGGAGCCAGACCTGATGTCAGCTATCCGCCATCCCACAGGAATCCCCCCCTCTAGTGCAGGTGCTGTCAGTACTCCATTTCCTTGCCAAGTGGGTCTTTTCAAACAACAGCGGCCATTGCATCAGGGATGTCCCAGCCTATGTTTTCCAACGTGTTGTCCAGAGTGTTGTCTGCCCTGCTGAAACACATGAGGAGCTACATCGTTTTCCCTCAGGTGGAGGATTTGCTAACAGTGAAAGGTGACTTCTATGCCCTGGGACATATCCCCAACATCATAGGTACCATTGATGGAACACATGTGGCTTTGGTACCCTCCCGCAGGAGTGAACAGGTGTACAGAAACCGGAAGAGTTAACATTCCATGAATGTGCAGATGGTGTGTCTGGCAGACCAGTACATCTCCCATGTGAATGCCAAATTCCCTGGCTCATTGCATGACGCTTACATCCTGCAGAATAGCAGCATCCCTTATGTGATGGGTCAACTCCAGAGGCACCGTGTGTGGCTATTAGGTGAGCACCTGGAAGCAAGTCAGTGGGAATGGTTGTCTGGGGATATCCCTACAGGTTAGTGTGTGTCTAATAGTTGCCCTCACCATTTGCAGGTGACCCTGGTTACCCCAACCTGTCATGGCTACTGACCCCAGTGAGGAATCCCAGGACAAGGGCAGAGGAACGCTACAATGAGGCCCATTGGTAGACTCGTAGGATTATAGAGCAGACCTTCGGCCTCCTGAAGGCCAGGTTCAGGTGTCTCCATATGACAGGTGGATCCCTATTCTACTCACCAAAGAAGGTGTGCCAGATCATCGTGGCCTGCTGTATTCTTCACAACTTAGCTTTGCGACGACAGGTGCCTTTTCTGCAGGAGGATGGTCCAGATGGCCGTGTTGTGGGAGCTGTGGAGCCTGTGGACAGTGAAGATGAGGAAGCAGAAGAAGAGGACATCGACAACAGGAACTCTGTGATCCTGCAATACTTCCAGTGAGACACAGGTAAGAATACAAACCTGCCTACTACATGTACTTTAACACTACTACCTCTCTACTGTCTGTCGTTTTCACCCAGTGTATGGTCACTGAGTTGTCACTTTCCCTTACGATTTCACAGATGTGGGTCCCACTGTGTGACATCTGCTTTGTTCCTCATGGACTAGAGCTCTGTGACATAGGTATGTTGACATTACAATTGAAAGAGCATTTTGTCACTGTAATTGCTAATACACTATTTCGAAATCACAGACAAACTACAGATTGTTTTGTGCTTTATGGGTGTTTATTTCCGTGCTCAATATTGGAGGGGGTTGTAAAATGGTGAGGGGTGACAGTGGAGGAATGTCCATGGCAGAGTCCAGCCTATTAGTCTCAAAGGTGCATTGCCCAAATGGGCATAGGAAGTGGAGCTGGGGCAGTTTGAGGATGGACAGGGTGACAAGGTGGGACAGAAGGATGACATTCAGGGTGGTCTCATTTCTTGGCGGGGGTCTTGGCATCGTTCTGTATCTTTGTCCTGGATCTCAGGGACCGTTTGCGGGGTGGTTCTCCCTCTGCAGGGGGTGGGGTGCTGGTGTGGTGGTCCTGTGGCGGCGCCTCGTGTCCACTAGCGCCGGTGGAGGTGGTGGGCAGTTCATCGTCCAGGCTAGTGTCAGGGGCTCCTTGTTGTGCCACAGTGTCCCTCCTGGTGTTGAGGACTTCCTTCAGCACCCCTACGATGGTGCCCAGGGTGGAATTGATGGATCTGAGTTCCTCCCTGAACCCCAAATACTGTTCCTCCTGCAAGCGCTGAGTCTCCTGAAACTTGGCCAGTACCGTTGCCATTATCTCCTGGGAATAGTGGTAGCCTCCCATGATGTTGGAGAGGGCCCCGCGGAGAGGGGGTTCCCTTGGCCTGTCCTCCCCCTGTCGCACAGCAGCCCTCCCAGTTCCCCTGTGTTCCTGGGCCTCCGTCCCCTGAACCGTGTGCCCACTGCCACTGCCACTGCCCCCAGGTCCCTGTTGTTGTTGGGGTGGTGGGTTAGCCTGGGTTCCCTGTAGTGGTGGACACACTGCTGATTGACGTGTCCTGGGGACAGAGGTATGGGCCCGCTGGTTGGGTGCTGTGCTGGTGTTTCCAGAGGGAGGAAGCTCTGTGGTGGCCTGTGACTGTGTCAGGGGAACCGACTTTCCAGAGGTCCCAGATGGGCCGGGCTGGTCATCTAGATCCAGTTGGACAGAGCTTCTGTCATCACTGTGGGCCTCTTCTGTTGGTGGTGTGGACATGTGTGGACCCTCCTGTCCGGTGATGTTGGGTAGGGGTCCTGCAGGGGTATAAAAGGATGTTTATTACATCTGTGTGTGCCATGGTGTGCAATGGGTGGGTGACCGTGTACCCCAGTGCTTGCATTCCTGTGTGGGTCCTTGTGTCATGGTGGTTTAGGGGGGTGTATGGGTATGTGCAGTGGCCATGCTTTGGTGATGGATGTCCATGCTTTGTTGTTGCATGCAGGGCTTGGTGTTAGGATGTGTGGTTTGTGATGCTGGGACATTTGTGAGGAGTTGGAGTGATGGGGGTGAGGGTGGGGGTATTTGATAGCATGCAAGTAGGATGGGGGATGTAATAATTAAGATTTGACTTACCAGAGTCCATTCCTCCATCTACTCCTGCAAGGCCCTCAGGATGCAGAATCGCCAAGACTTGCTCCTCCCATATTGTTAGTTGTGGGGGAGGAGGTGGGGGTCCACCGTCAGTCTGTGTACCGCAAGGTGGTGTCTCGAGACCAAGGAACGCCCCTTCCCCCGTAGGTCGTTCCACCTCTTCCTGATGTCATCCCTATTTCTTGGGTGCTGTCCCAATGCGTTGACCCTGTTCACTATTCTGTGCCAGAGA
Organism: Pleurodeles waltl; assembly: GCF_031143425.1. Lineage (NCBI taxonomy): Eukaryota > Metazoa > Chordata > Amphibia > Caudata > Salamandridae > Pleurodeles > Pleurodeles waltl. Next base: position 471,867,960 of record NC_090448.1, read on the forward strand.
TCCATCATCCTAGCTATGGAGGTGTGCTGCACCTGTGATCCGAATAGCTGTGGCTCTACCCGGACAATTTCCTCCACCATGACCCTGAGCTCCTCCTCAGAGAACCTGGGGTGTCTTTGCTGTGCCATGGGGTGGTGTGGGTGATGTGTGGGGTGGGGTGTGTAGTGATAAGTGGGGTGATATTTAGTGGTGTGTTGTGTGAGGAAGTTATATGGGTGATGGTATTGTGTGCCTGTGGATGCTTGGTAGTTGTTTGTAGTGTCTCTCTCTGGCCATAGGGGTTTGTGGGTGATGTGGGTGTGTGTTTTATATTGCATTGGATGTGTGGGAGTGGCGTGTGTATGTGTATCAGGTGTGTGTATTTGGAATTGTCCAATGTGGTAGTGTTTTGTAAATGTGTGTGTATTTTGAGCGTGGTGGTGTGTACCGCAAATGGAATACCGCGGTTGAAAGACTGCTGCATGGATTCGTGTGTTGTGATAGTGTGGGCATGTTTCTGTTGGTATGACGGTGGAGGTTTTGTTTTCGCCAGTTTATCACTGACCTTTGGTGTGGCGGACTTGTGTGGGTGTATGAATTTTGGCGGATTCCGAGCAGTGGGTCATAATGACCGTGGCGGAATTCCGCTTCCGCTGCGGTGTGTTGGCGGTCTTCTGCATGGCGGTAAACGGCTTTTTCCGCCAATGTTGTAATGAGGGCCAATGTCTCTTAAAACCCAGGTCCCCACATTGCTCAATCATACGGAGGAACTCCACAGAAGGGCCAAAGATGCAGAAAATCGATCCAGGTGAAACAATTAGAGCATGATCGGATTTCCAGCCGTCACTGAGGGCACTGCACTGCAAATGGTAGCTGACTACATAGAGCAATGGAGTAAATCATGGATGCCTCTGGAACGATTGTCCCCCTGGTTTGCAACAAAAAGAGTGCACTGAGCATTGATACCTAAGCCACCTCCTGGAGCCTCTCCGAAGCCTATTATTGCTTGTATTCTCAACCACAGAGATCGAGACTCTATCCTTAGGGAAGCTTGTATGCAATTGAACCGCCGGTGTGGTAAAGCCAAGGTTCTTCTATTCCTTGATTACACCCGAGAAGTACAACAGCGATACTCCTACACTGAGGTTATACAAAAACTCAGGGCCATGGATTTACAATACCGCCTACTGTTTCTGGCCCGACTCCGGGTCATGCATGCCAACAAATCATACATTTTTGACAACCCAGAAACTGCATGGGAATGGCTTACCAAGGAGTACTCCCTCCGTGGTCCTGCGGCTTCTCTGCTGCATAGACTGGCCAATGCAGAACGACGACATCCACAACTGACTTCCAAACCCCAGAAAAAATGCTCACGATCGCAAAGGAGATAAAGGAATGTTCGGTTGGAGTCCCCTCTGTGATCCACTCATGGGCGGCCATCGCCACCACCACAGACAGCATCTAACCCATCTTCAAAGGAGGAGGTGGAGGGGTCGATGGGGTCCAGACGACATGGAACACGGTCCCCCATGCCGGTTGACCTCCACACAGATAATGATTTTTCCCAAAGTCCAGTGCTCTGACAGTCCCAGGTGCCTGACACTCATGCAGCATCTGACATTATGTGTGATCTGATCTGACCTGACTCTTGGACAACCTCGCATGACCATATATTAAGTGCAGCGCATGTTATAAGTTGGGGCTCTAGCTCAACAAGATGGCAGTCTCGCCACACTGGATTGTGTTCTCACTAGGAGACGGGTTCCTCCCCCATCTCGAAGTCCTTATAGTGGTGCTCATATTGTTTGTACTAACTAATATTTTTTTCAGGGTGACAGATGCTTCTGGGGTAGAAGTACGGGGAGGGGTGGGAGTTGGGGGGTGGGGACTGCTTTGCCGTTTTTTTATTAGTGTTTGCCATGTTAGGGAATCCATGTATGTTTACTTTTTTCTTTCCTCTTTAGGTTATGAGACACTTATTCATCCTTGTCAGGGTAGCGATTTCAAGCAAATGACTATGCACAAAACATGGTTGACCAACTTCACGTCCAGATATCTGACCTTGATAGATTCCCCAATTTCTCTACACCATCCGACATACGTATTTACTCTCATGCACAATGACTTTCCGAACGTTGTTGTGGGATGTTAAAGGCCTGCTGGACTGTGTGAAATGGGCGGCGGTCCTTGCATACACCCATCGCCACCTCCCTGAGGTATTGCTACTTCAGGAGACTCACCTCATGGGGGACCATTACCCATTCTTGGTGAGAAAGGGATACAACAGGGTCTTCCATTCAGGATATACCCGCGGGTCTAGGGGAGTAGCTATTCTCCGGTGTTCATTCCTTCTTACGGTCCTTCACGACCTGCAACATCAGCAAGACATTTTATTATCCTGACTGGGTCGTTGGAAGGGCAGGTGATCAACTTGGTAAGTGATTACGTGCCACCTGCTGCCATCACTGATAGCCTTTGGAAGCTGTCTGTGACTCTTCTAAACCTCCCCCAGGGTCTACAATAATAGGAGGAAATCAATGTGATCCTTAATATAGATGTCGACACAACTGGGCCCTCCTCCACCTCTAGAACGGCCAGGACGCACCACCTGGCTGACTGGCTCACTAAACTGGGCCTGTGAGACGCCCGGAGGACGTGGAACCCAAGAACCCACCAGTATACACACACCTCAGCAGCCCCCCATACCCAATCATGGATAGACTTTGTCCTCTTGCTGGCTACAGACTTCCGGTTACTATCCCAGATCCAAATTTTGCCCCATGGGATCTCGGATCATTCCCCTCTTCTTTTCCATCTTTGTACCTCCAATCTCGGCCAACGCCCTATGTTGCGCCTTAATGCCTGGTATTTCCAGGACAAGGCATCTGTCCAAACCCTAAATACTGAACTTCAGGCTTACGTCACATAAAGGGGTCTGTAGCAGCGGTTGGCACCCTGTGTGCTGCACGCAAGGGGACACTGCAAGGTTATTCCAAGGGCTATATCTGAGCCCAGGGACGTGATAAGTCCACGGATGTCACTTGATTAGAAGCACTTGCTGTCCGATTGGAGAGACACCTTGTATCCCACTTCAGAATGACCTCTCCCACCAATTAGGTCTGATCCGAGAGGAAACTCGTCAGGGCTGCCAAACATCTTTGGAGGGCTACGACAGCAAAGGTGTATGGCAGGGGTGACAAAAATGGGAAATTACTGTATTGGTTAACCACTACTTGAACAGGATCATACCTGAGATACTGGATGACACTGGTGTCCCCAGACATACTCTCCCTCAGCTCAGAGGCTGTCTGTTATTACCGCAAGCTTTGGTCAACCTCAAAGAGGGAGAACACATCCCTACCAGGGCACGTTCTAGATGCAATCCTTTTTCCCCAACTGACCTCAGTTGAAACCCAGAACCTCGACTAACCAATTACGGCTGCAGAGGTAGGTGATGCGCTGAACAGATTAGCCGCTGGCAAAACCCCGGGTCCAGATGGCTTACCCACTGAATACTACTCTCTGTTCCAAGATATCCTTGTACCTCACTTACTTTCATTTATAGGGATGTATGCCACAGAGAGACCTTTCCTCCAGACCTGGACATCGCAACGGTGGTGGTGATTCCCAAGACTCATCACCCCTCGAATTCGTGTAAGGAGTACCATGCAATATTGTTCCTTAATGGGGAGGTAAATATTTTTGCGACCATACTAGCTAACCGACTTAAGACTGTCCTAACTCTGTTTATCCACCCAGATCAATTTGGCTCCATGCCATTCCACAGTACTAAACACTGTACCATAGACTTCATGTAGCTCTGGCCCACAGCCACTGATTGCCCTGCGAGTTTGCACTCTTTTCATCGATTTCGAAAAAGCCTTTGATATGGTGGGTTGGCAGTACTTACAGCTAGTGTTAACCTGAGCAGGCTTTGGCCCTAGATTTTGCAGTATGGTATGTGCTCTCTATTCTAATCCGACGGCCCGTGCCCAGATTAATAGGGTTCTTTCAACACCCTTCCCTATTGAGTGAGGAACCAGACAGGGGTGCCGTTTGTCCTCACTCCAGTTTGCGTTGGCAATAGAGCCCTTGGCCCAGCTCAATCTTACAGACACCCAAATACAGGGCTGGAATTGGGGCAATGGCCAGGAAGACCGTATAGCTTTGTAAACCCGATGACGTACTCTTGTACCTTGGGCACCCTTCCCAGAGTAGTCCATGGATCCTTCACCTACTCCACAACTTTGGTAAATCATCAGACCTTCTGATCAACCCTGCTAAATCTGTTCTGGTCCCCTTAGTCCCGTCACAAGACTGTTTTGACTGGCAGACAAATGTTCCCATCCTGCGGCTCTGCTTCAAGTATCTGGGTATTTGGGTTACTCTGCACCCAGACCTTGCATGGTCCCTTGACCTTCAACCTCTAGTCCAGAAAGCAGAGAATGACCTCACTAGATGGCAGTCCCTTCCTCTGAATGTGATGGGACGCATTGCCCTATATAAAATGATGATACGCCCAAGATTTGTATATGTGTTCCAAACCCTTCCACTCCATCTGCCCTGTGCATGGTTCCATACTCAGGAACGTATGGCAAGGACATTCTTATGGCATGGATCCTGCTCTCGCCTTGCACTTACACACTGCCAACGGGGACGATACGATGGAGGCCTGGAAATGGTTAATCTGTACCTGTATTACTTGGCCTCTCATTATCAACAAGTGGTACAAAGGATGATGTTCTGATACTGCTTACAGACTAGAACTGACCCTGATTGGCTTTCCCTGTATACAGGCCATGCTTTATGGGTTGCCGGTCCCCGAATCTATGCCCCAAGTAGCCAGGGTGGTATTCCTTGCATGGAGAGCCACGCTTCAACACGTATTGTGGGAGGCTAAAAGAGGTCACCACAGTCCAGGGGTTCAGGGCTTGGTCCTGAATGGGATTACACATTTGGGAGATGTTTGGTATAGATTACACATCAGCTCATTCTAAGGTCTTCAGAACACATAAGCTCTCATGCACACTCAGTTCTACAAGTATCTTCAATTAAGGTATGCTATACAAATCATGCCCCAACTACGGTACCACTGTCAGAACATAGTCCACTGGAAGCTAAATTACTCATGGGAGACCGGGTTAGGGACGGGATCTCTCAGATCTACTGTACATTAATTATCGACTCACCGGGCACTGGGCTGGGCCCACCAGATGAGGAAGACTGGCAAGATGCTGTAATGGCCCCCCTAAGAACATGCTATCTCCTCGCGCCTATGGACGGTTTTAACATACTACCTGTACACTGGATACCTCATATCAGCCTGAATGCATAAGGCGGGCATATGCCTTGATCCCTCCTGCCTTCGCTGCCATCATGCTTCAGCTGACTTTTATCACATGACTTGGTTGTACCCGGCAATAGAAGCCTATTAGAGTGAGGTGATTCATGAACTAACAAGGGTTCTGGGGTGGGAGGTAAGGCTATCCCTTTATTGGTGCTACTTGGAGTGATGGAGGGCTCTGGAGACATGAAAGCCAAAAGAACGCACCAAGGCACAACTTTATCAGTTGTGAAACAAGAAATTGCAGTGAGGTGGATGTCCTCCGCTCCCCCTTTGCTGGGGAAGTGGAGGCAGCGAGTGGACTGGTGTGCATGGCAAGAGAGAGCGGTCTATGGGGCCAGAGGATACCCGCGCAAACACGGGCGAGTGTGGGGCAAATGGCTGAGTCATAGGGAGTATTGGACAGGCTGTGCGGGCACTGCAGGTCTCTATGAACTATGACAAAAGCGGTGTTTGAAATCTATTGGTCGGTCTAATTGCTATCTCTTTAGATGTAACAGATTGATAATGTGTCTTTTGTTCATTATTGCCCTTTGTCATGGCTTTCAGATCAATAAAATTTGGTTATCAAAATGTGATTTAGGGTCTGAGTCCGTCAATCTTATTCTTTTGAAGTGGCCACTCCTCTGTTCCTCTGAAAGGCAGTGTCATGGTAGGAGCAACTTCAAAGCGGTCAGCCCCACAACAAAGCCCATAGGAATGACTAAGGTAAACACCTGGATGTCAGACACAGTGATATGTTTATCAAAAGATTAGCCCAAGACCTCTAGCCCTATCATCCCTATCTCCTTCCTAAGATGTGCCCAAGCCCCTTCATTTGTGTCCTATCACTGAATCAAAGAGCACCCTTTTAAGTGTGCAGGAGGAGCCTGGCTCTCCCCTCTCTAGTGTGTGTCCTACCGAGCTTACAGGAATACATCAATACACAAATCTGCCTGTTGGAATTTCTCTATCTCCTCTCCATGTTTCCACCATGCAGGGCAGGGTCTTCCAAAATGGAGCCCAGGGTCCTCCATGTATTGTACCATCCACTGGCACACATACACTCATGTATACGACCAACACACACTGCAGAGCATTATATCCTCTTAGACACACATACATCAGCACATACAATTTACATGCATGCATGCACTGCACCCATCATGTACTGTAACGCTCACAGGTACACATACACCCACTACATGCGTTTATTCTGCAAATAATGCACAGCACTATATCCTTCATGTATTTTATCACTCATAGGCACACATACACCTAACCCATGCATCCGCCATGTGTACACTGCAGAGTAATGCATTATCGCTGTATTGTAGAACTCGTTGGTACACATAAACCCAGCATAGATACATCTTTCATGCGCTGCACAGGACTAAACCCCAATCTGATGTAGGCCTAGAGACAGTTAAGCCCACAGCAGCAGAACTTGAGTGAGCCTGTAGGCATCACTCCAGTGACACAGGTTAAAAAGAACCTGTTCACTCATGCTGATCACTACACGGTGTGCTGCCACCACCGCAATCGTGCTACTTTACGCCTGGTGAAGGCAGCAGCCTCTCCCTGCTATGAGGGTAGGTCTTTGAGTGCCTTTCTTGGTCCAACAAAATCGCAAACCTTGAGACAGGTTTATTTCTTGGTGAAGATGCATGATCCGTGTTTCCCAGTGACAACACTAATCAGCATTAGGGATCCAGACATCCATATAGTTGGGCCCTGAGAGCAGATGTGCACTTCAATTACCTTGCAGACGTCTTTTCCATCCCAACAATTTTGATGAAAGTAAACATTAATTAATTAGACATATTGACAGAATCATTCAAATGGTTTTCTGTTCTCTGTGTGATTGTGATTTTGTTTTCAGGAGCAGGGAAACAAGCAATAGTCTCAACAAAAGAGATATGGATAATTTACAATTATTCTTTACGGAAATTCATAAAGCAGTTCTCTATCAGATGACGGATTAGGTACCTGAAATCGATGCAATCCCTGTCCACGTTTTAAGATTAGATATTGGGATATCACATTCCTGTTTGCTTGAACAAATTAACACAGTATTTTAAAGCAGGCTTATGCCACAACCCTATAGATGTTCAGACATTGTATTGATTAATTATAAGAGGAAGATCACAGTCGCCAATAGAGTTTTGAATAAATATCTCTAATTCAAAACACGGCTAAAACCTTTAATATATGTAATCAAAAGTCAATTGCAATTATGAGCCAATTAAATTTTGGAAGAAGGGATTGCCAATAGTCACATTTATTTTGGATTGCTGACGGGTGCATTTGTTTATTCCTTTTTGAAGAGCTAAACAAAGGCTTTGTCAAAATAGTCTATGAACAGAGAATGAGTTATTGTACTGTTACCATCCTTTTCCTTCAGATGATGCAATACTACTTGCCAGAAGAAATAAGTCCGAGCCACTAGGCTATAAATTCTAAAATAAAATGGTGCTGCTCATGGACATAAGGAAAAAATATGTGAGAACAATATTGAGGTAAATACTATTGACCTGCACTAAATATTAACTTCTAACATATCATCAAGGAAAGTATGTATAGGAATATCTATTTTTTTTTACTTTTCTTTGCTCCACATCTGCTTACCTAATATACTGGGTGTCAATATTGTTATATTTTGATAACACCCCATAAGAAATTGGGTTATTGGTTGAGGGGGTTAGAAGCCCCACTCAGGCAACAACCACAATTCTTGTCAGGGTGAAGCACAAAAGTCACTAAATTAACCAGAGCTTAACCATTTGGTAGCGTGGCACAAACCAGTCATGGTTAACTTAGTGGCAATTTGTAAAAGTATATACGAAGCACACAAACAGTAATAAAGTGAAAACACAATACAAGACAAATCTAAATTCAATCTTGAACAACAGAGTAAATTTTAATAAATAGAATTATACTAAAATGACAAAAATACAATCAGCAGAACCACAGATATTAAGTTTTAGGTAAGCATAGTGCCTAAAAGCACAAAGCTTCATTTGTGGTCATCTGGGTGTGCTACACCAGGGGAAAATCACAGGTTGAGGTGGTCTGCGATAGACCGCACGCCGCACAGAGAGCTCAGGTTCGTCCCGCAGAAAAAGTAACCTTTTCAAATACGGGGGCACAAAGTCCCGCTTGTAGTGGAGGAGGCCAGGAGGAGCAGAAAGCATGTCCCGGATGGTCTTCACTGTAGTGCAAACAGCAGGCGAGGCGTTGCAGACAGTCGTCGCTTGTAGCACGAAAAGCTGGTCAGCACCGTGGATGGTCATTGGTGGAGCTTGCACTGCCGGTCACCACAGTCTGTCGTTGCTCTAGCATAAAGTGCAGATCTTCTGCTGCCAGTCATCACTGGCAGGCACTGTGGCACAAAGAGTCGGGTTCACGAGAGCTTCACGTTGATGGTAATCACAGGTGGCCGAGTCTTGGCATTAAGTGGCCTGCGTGCCATGGCAAAGTGCCAAAACTTCAGGATTTCTCATTTTCTTCCAAAGGAGTGCACTCTGGTGCCAACCAAGAGTCCAAGGCCTAGGGAGGCACCTCTTGGGATAAGGGACTCACTCTAGCAGAGGCCACAGTTGGAGGTTCACAGAGGTTCGGTTGCAGCATGTCAGCTGGGCAGGTGCAGGGAGGAACTTGTTGTTTCCCTGTAGCACAGAACAGGAGGTCAATCAACTGACCCTTGTTGTCACTCAGGTTAGCCTAGGATGAAGGGTGCTTGTGCAGCCTTCCTTCTCAGAGACCATGGCAGACTTCAAGCAGCATGGCAATCCTCTTGGGAACAAGGTAGGCCTCAAGCAGCAGGGCAGCCCTTTGGGGAACAAGGCAATCCTTCCTCTGTAATATCCACTGGTACAGGAGTGTACTGAAGAGTGATTCAAGCGGTTCAATATTTATAACTGGTGCCAACCCCTGAAGTGGGGAGACGTTCTGGGTATCCTTACATCTGGTTCTGGAAAGTTCTTCCCTTTGCCTGTCAAGGTTCTAAGAAGTCTGAGGTGAAAAATGCTAATGTCAGGATCTTGTGTGTGTATGTTGGAGGCACCAATTTGAAGTGTAAATGGAGCAGGAAACAGCTCCACCCCAAGCCATCCTGGCAGGATGGCTCATCCAGCCAAAAACTAGTCTCCCTTTGTCTCACTGTCTGGGAGGAATACACAAATCCCAAAAGCTAAGCTGTTAGAAATTGGGTTTCTGGTTGGCAGAGGTATGCACCCTGTCCAAGCAGGAACCATAATGCTAGTCAGGGGAGTCAGTTACACACCACATATTAACCTGTCCTCACCCTCTGGTAGCTTGGCAAAGAGCAGGCAGGCTTCCCTCAGGAGGTAATGTGTAAAGTATGTGTGCAATACTTAAAGCAGTGTAACAGTGGAAACACCACATAAAAGTAATCCACACCAGATCAGAAACCTGGAGCTTAATTCAATGAACAGGACAAGAGCAAAACAACAAAACTCTAATTATCTGCAAATATAGTGCATAGAAACTGAAAGTGCCTACCAGGGCTATCTAGAGATGCTATACCAGGGTAAATTCAAAAGTTGAGGCCTACTGTGATGGAGTGTGGGCCAGCTACAGGACCAACCTTGTCCCGCTTAAAAAGTACCGATGTCAAGGGTTTGTCTAAGGTAAAGATCCAATGCGAGGTGCAGAGGGGACAATGCAAATGTGATGAGTCAGTTCTGATCCGTGCAGTCAGGGATGCGTATTCGTCAAACCACGCAGTTGTCGATGCAATGTCCTCAAGCAGTGGTGCAGCGTTGAACATCTTTGCAATGAAGGTGATGCATCGTCATTGAGCCGCACAGGCACCAATACAAAGGCAATGTGTCGGGACTGAGAGCAATGTGCTGGTTCCTAGCTGCACGGTTGGTGCTGCGATATCTCAGTCCTTAGGGGCGATGTGTCGGTGTTGAGGAAATATGTGGCGGTTCTGATCAGTGCATTGACAGCAGTGCATGGATTTCAACAGAAACAGCTGCAGAACCCACTGCCAAGGGCTGAGACCTGTAATGGCATCACTTCGCAGGGTAGGACTCACAGTTGGCAGGGTCCAAAAGCTGTACCTGAGTGGGGTGAAGTCTTTGATGTCCCTGAGACTTCAGAACAGGAGGCAAACCTGCAAGCCTTTGTAGTCACTTTGATTCTGGGGATGTGGAGATGCAGGTCCAGTACTTCTCACTCCCAAGCAAGGAAGGCAGTGTAGCAGGCAGCGCAAAGCAGGAGTCCAGCAAAGTCCAGCAGAGTTCCAGAAGAGTGAAAGTCCATTCAACAACACAGCAGTCCTTCTTCCTCACAGAATGTCATCAGATCCAGAACTGCATGGATTTGGTAGGGTCAGAAGTCCAGTTCCTCTACCCAGTGGTGCCTCTGAATTGGGGGCGACTTTAAAGAGAGGCCTTTGAAGTGCACAAAGTTCCTGTCCTGGCTCAAGACACACTGCAGGGGGGCTATGCAGCCCTTTGTGAGGGCTCAGCTCACAACCTAATTAGGTGAATCAGCTCCTCCCTCCCATCCTGCCCAGGATGGTTCATCAACATGCAGATGGCCACTTAGTTACACCTAAACTTTCTTTGTGTGTGGATGTCGAAGGGAATGCAAAAGAGCCCAGCTGTCACCCTCCCAGATGCATATTCCGAGACAGGCAGAAGGCACAAGATGATGTGAGGTAAGAAAATGCCAATCTTCTAAAAGGGGCATTTTCAGAATTACAATTTAAAAACCATCTTCAGTTGGGATTTTAAATTGTGATTTCAGAGACACCAAACGCGGGGGTCATATCTCATTCCAATAGGAAATTACACTTAAAAATGCAATCCCACCATTAACTTATGGGAGAGATAGGCCTTGCATTAGTGGTAGTGAAAAGTTAATTTAATAGCTTCTCACCACCTGGACTTGTAAAACTTAAACATACATGTCTAACTTTTTAAATACACTGCACCCTGCCCTTGGGGTTTTCGGGACTTGCCTTAGGGGTGACTTATATGTATTAAAAAGGAAGGTTTGGACCTAGCAAGAGGGTTAACTTGCCAGGTTAACATGGCAGTTTAAACCTGCACACACAGGTTCTGCAACGACAGGCCTGAGTCTTGTTTAAAGGGCTACTTAAGTAGGTGACACACATAAATTCAGTCTTGTGACCCAGGTCACAGGCAGCAGGCACCAAATGGTTAGGACAAGTAAATGCCAACTTTCTAAAAGTGGCATTTTCAGAATTGTAACTTAAAATCTGACTTTTCCATGAAAGAGGATTTTAAATTAAAATTCACTTGAGTCCAAATCTGATATGTATATCTGTTCCTAATCAATTGTTAGCACTTATTAAATGTTACAAGGTAAGCCAGTGCTATCCAATAGGAGAACTAGGCCTTGCAGTAGTAAAAATCAAACGTAGACGTATTTTAAAACCAGAATATGTAAAACATAAAAGCACATTTTCTACTTTTTATGTACGATATACCCTAACCTATGGGCTGTTTATCCCCACCTTAGGAGTGACATATGTTTTAAAAAGTAAGTTTTAGGCAAAGCAAATGGTTTAATTTGTCAGGTTGATTTGGCAGCTTAAAACTGCACTACAGGCTGCAATGGCAGGACTGAGACACAATTTATTAGTTTTAAAAGATTTTATTGTTGTATGCCAAAGGAGGTTACACAGTACAGCAATAGTTAAGTATATAGAAGGCCCATCATACCAAAACAGAAGAGTAGTGTTGGAACATAACAACGTATAAAAAGTTTCAATTTTTCAAATTTGCTGTAAAAGAAACTGACCCATAACAAAGTTTCCCTGCCTCCCTCCCTTACCCAGCGGCCGCTACAATAGTTAACACTTTAGGAGAATAAAGCCAAGAATGCTATTTTGATGAAAAGAAAATGGTCTAATAGGGTGATCTATACATTGTATCAAAGACAGGGGGCTTTGATACCCACTGCCTAATGTAAGGGTCTGTTTGTGGACAGATCAACTGATACATAAAATTAGATGGTACCTGTGTCAGGGGTGGATTACTGGGAGAAAGTACCATCCTTGGTGTGGTTTTTAAAACTCTCTACCAAAATATCCCATTCCTGTGCAATAAAATATTTCCTCAGACCAGCTCATTCCTCCCTGTACAGCAAGGTGCTGTCAGATTGAAATCATGAAATGAGCTAATCGGTCCAATTTATGATAGAGGAAGAGGATTCTTCCAGTGCAGTGTAATATTGTACTTTGTTAGAAGAAGAGGTAGGTCGAGGAACTTTGTGGAGGCTTTCTTATGTTTGGGGCAGTGAACACACCCAAAAGGAGCACTACTGGGTTATTCGTTAGTACACTGCCCATATTGGTCGACAGTATCTCAAAGACTCTCTGCCAGTAAAAAAAAGAGGGATGGGCAGGACCAAAGCATATGAAGCAGGTTGGTACCTAATTGCAGACAGTGAGTGTATGCAGCTGCGAATCCTAGGTATATTTGATTGATTCACACAGGTGTGAGCTAGGCACGATTTAGGATATGAAATTCGATATACTTAAAACAAGAGCTGCAACATACTTTGTAGGGGTACTCCAACATCTTTGTCCAGTCTATATCATGGACATGTTTAGCCGTATCAGTCTCCAAATTAGCACAGAGAGAAGCTCTAGAATGGTCAGCCTGTTGCAGGAACAATACTGTATAGTCATCTTATCAGTTTGCTACCAGATCCTATTTGTGTGAAGTGTCTGATAAACTTTGTGTTGAGTTGGAGCTAGTTGGCTGGTGTGAAATAGTGTAAGTAACAATTGTTTATGGTGTCTATAGGTAAGGAACTGACCCGGCTAAAGATTAGCTCAAAGTCAGCAAACAGATTCCCGAATGTTAAGAGGCTTGCAGCATACCACTGATAGAACTGCCCAGAACACAGCCATCCTATGCGAAAGGGGAGACCTACCAATAGCATTCCCAGTGCATGGGGTTTCTTCGCATTAGTGAGTTAGCAGGTTCTGGCAAGGCAAAAGAGAGCCATACAAATTAACCTCATGTAGCCCTGGTAGAGTGGTTAGTAGGAAATAATAAGTAATGTAGTAAGCCCTCCTGAAAGTCTTTACGGATAAACCCTGTCTCTTGCAGGGAGCAGACAGATAGCCATCAAACCACCCATTTAAGCTGTGCAACTAAATATAGTCTTTCAAGTCTGAAAGGGCTAGTCCACCCAGCAGACACAGTCATTAGAGTGGAAATCGCTAATTGGCGGTGTCCAGGTCTCCAAATAAAATAAATCAGGGATGAGTTGAGTCACCTAAAGAGAGGGGGGATGAGCAGAGGTATAGTTGCAAAATAATACAATAATCAGGATAGCATCACTATCTTCACTAGTGTCACACGCCCATTACTGATAACAGAAGAGAGCCCCAGAAGGCAAACTGGGCTGAGAGAGACTGTGTGGCTTTGCCCAGATTGCCATCTAAAATATCAGTGAGAGAATGGTATATACTGATCACTAGGTATAGAAACAAAACATAACTGATTTGCGGTTAAATCCGGGGTCTAATCATATGATAAGAGGGAGGTCATAGGTTGTATGCTAGGAAAAATGCTAAACTCTGCCCAGTTTACTCCAAGTTTGGAAATCACCACAAAGTTGTCAAGAAGACATGCAATACGCGTAAGATCAGCCTTTGCAAGCCTGCGGCAAATTTCTTAAATCTGGGTTAGTGGGCGGTGCAATGAGTGCTGCAAGCTACTAGTAGCATTTAATTTACATGCCCTGGGTACATGTGGTACCACTTTACTAGAGACGTACAAGTAAATGAAATATGCCACTCAGGTGTAGTCCAATTTTACCACGTTTTAGGTATAGAGCACAAGCACTTTAGCACTGGTTAGCAGTGGTAGAGAGCACAGAGTCCTAATGCATATAAAAACAAATTTCACTAAACAGAAGGATGAAGGCAGAATGTTTGGGGAGAAGACCACACCATGGATGTTGAGTCTAAAACCCCCTTCTAGAAAGATTTGAATGCTAAGAGTGCCAGGGTGTGAGATTTACTTCCTCAGTTAGATACAAAAATATATATAAGAATGCACCTACAATCTCATGATTTCACAATTTTACAGACACTTGAAATCATTATAAGCTTCAAAGATAATATAGTAGTGTATTTCTTTTTTTTTTGTATTTTGACACAAACAACACATTTAATTCCATCATTGCACACATCAGTTTAAATGTCACTCCAGATATAGTTTCTCTTTCCTGCCAATATTACATTGAACCCAGTCCGTGGCAGTCCCACCATTTCCTACAAAACTTTGCGGCCCTTTAGCAGTTTGGCATCAAATGGAAAATGTTCGGTCAAGTTCACAATCTGTGTTGTAAGTGGCCGAAGCTGTAGAGATCAATAAAACTGTATCCACAACAAATTAAACTATGTTTGTAAGTCTTGGAACCATCGTTCGTGGTCTCCCCACCAATTGTTGCTCAAGGTCGCAATGCAGATTTTATCCTATTTGGTGAAGCCGTCCAGTTGTTCAGTGTGCTAGAAGCATCTTCCGGGGGTTAGTTGTGTCAGTTTATTGTCCTAACTCATGGGGCGCAATGCCAAGCACCAACTCAGAAGGACCACACAGGTGATCTAGGGGAACCTATGTTGAATGGTATTGTCATACAGTATTCTCATCACTTTATCAATTCCTAGAAGGGAGAGTTCCACTCGGTTTGCTAGATCATCCCATCCTTCCCTCAACCAGTTATTTATGGTCAGAGTTTCCGCTGCTCCGCAGTACAGTTGTAGATCAGCCATCCCAACACTCCATCGTATGCTGGATGCTGGCATTTATCTAGCGCTAGGAGGCATTGGCAGGCTGCCCACAAGAAGGAAGAGAAGTCTCTAAATCAGCTGGATCATCAGTGGAAAGGACATATAGAAATTGTAGTAGTATCAACATTTAGAAAAGAGCCACTCTGTCAAGTATGTGGAATAGTAGCTGTATCCATTTGTTGAGTTCGGGCTTCCTTACGAGAGGGGAAGATTAAGGCTCCATGTAAGACCAGGGTCTCGGGAGATATACTTACTTAAGTATTGGAAGCTTAACCTCCTTTTGTATATAGAGGTCTGGTGCTATTTTTCTCATCTCTACCTAGAGGGATCAGTAGGGATTTACTAAGATTTACTCAGAGACCCAAGACCTCTTAGTATATTTCTAGCAGTTGGAGGAACCAGGGGTCTGTAGTGAAATGATTAGCAAGGAAAAGAAGAACAGCATTAATGTAAAGAGCTATTCTTTTCTCGTCTCTATCCTCCCGTCTCCATACCTGTATTTGCATGTCACGCCTCACCAATTTGTCTAGTTGTTGAATGGTCAAGTTGAATAGAATCTGTGATAATGGGCAACCTTGTCTAGTTCCTCTTCAGACGGAAAGGGGTCCAACATCACACCATACACAAGTATGCATGCCTGGGATTCTGAGTATAGCATTTTAACATAATCTCAGAGTCGAGGCCCAGCCCTGCACACTTGAGGACTCTGTCCAGGAAGGACTAGTCCACCAAGCTGAATGCTTTCTTGAAATCTATTAACAGGAAGGTATGGCAGTCCCATGCAGAGCAGAGGCTGGCAAAGATGACATATATGTACAACATGTATGTGTCATATACAGTTGTGGGTGCCTCGACTGAGCATGAAGCCTCACTGGTCAAGGTGGACAAGGATGGCCAGGGCTAGCTGCAGCCTATTATTTTGCAAATATTTTGATTTCTGTGTTAATTAAGGACATAGACCTGCATGAGGCACATTGGTTTATGGAATGACCCAGCTTGGGAATCACCACTGTAGTAGCCATATCTAGTTCCAACGGAACACTACCCTTCTCAGCCACCTCAATGTATAATTTAAGTATGTGAGGGGAAAGAATTTCCCGAAATTTGCAGTATTATAGAGGGAAGCTATCGGGTTTGGGTGTCTTACAGGGGCTCAGTTCCCCGAATTGCCTCATCTGTCTCTATGATGATGGGTCCATCCAAGTTGTTCCTAGCCAAGAGTGAGATTTATACATGAGGATACCTCCAAGGATGGATTTATTTTTATTTTTGCAGAGACTTGGGGTGGTGCGCATATACATTTGGTAGTATTTGTCAAAAACTGCTGTGATTTCTAAGGATTTGCATTTTGTGGAGGGGCTTGATGGGTCCAGTGTTTCAGAGACAAATCTGGAAGCACACTCTCTGGCGGCCAGCCAGTAAAGCAGCTTCCCAACCTTATTTCCATGTAAATATATACACAGAATTGAGTCCCTCTGGAATTGGGGGGGCCTCTTCTAGGGAGATCTGCCACAGAAAGACTCTAGTGAGCGCAAGCTGGAGACAGAGGCCCTGATTTATACTTTTTTGTGCCGCATTTCTGTCATTTATTGACGCAAAAGCGGTGCAAGCTTACAAAATACAATTGTATTTTTTCAAGTTTGCGCTGCTTTTACGTAAAAAATGACAGTAATGAGGCGCAAAAAAAGTATAAATCAGTACCCGAGTGTCTCCGGTTCCTGCATCAGTCATTGTCTCTCTTGATGTATAAATAGCGGTGTATTACCTGGCTGTCCCCTTACAAGCATTTATGTTGCCTTTGAACAATTTGGTGCTGAACCATGAAAGCTATAAAAAAAATTGATTCTATCTAGGTCAAACTACAGAGGAAGAAATAACAGGGCACGCGCCATGATAAACTATACTTGGACCATATCCTAGAGCTGGTGCCACTTAATAATGTGGCTGTAATATATTTAATCTCGAGTCAGTAGGTGTGACCTCTATTATATGTCAGTTTTTGAAATACGTATCTTGATAATACAAGTACATTTTCGACTTGGCCAATGGTGTTTCTATGTAATTATATAACCTGAAGACCACAGCTGTCTGGCAGCTCACAAGTTATCTTCAAATGGCTTTACTGCTGATCTGAGAGAACATTTAGATTAGATGAGGTACTGCTAAAGCTCAATGTTCTCAATCGTCGTTGTCCTTGTGACAACATTTTTTGTAACCAATAACCCACTTCTTATTTTTGCCATTTTTACGATTGTTTGCATAATCATTGGTCGAAAACAATGATAAAACAAGCAAACATTTAATGTTAAGGCTTATCTTCACTTTATCAGCAGAATAGGCAACATGAAAATGCAATATTCAAGTGCCCAATTGCTTTTGAGAGCCTGAATGACTGAAGCAGAAATAAATCCACCTAGTTAGCTGACTTTTTTTTAGCTATATCAGGGCTTTCTTAGATTTTGTCCACCATAATTTGCATTCTTTGGCTTTAATAGCATTTGGGTGGGATACATTCAATACATTTAGAGGTGTTTGTAATTAAGGGGGTCATTCCTACCCTGGCGGTCCGAGACCGCCAGGGTAGGGGACGGAGGAAGCACCGCCAACAGGCTGGCGGTGCTTCTGGGGCTATTCTGACCGCGGCGGTAAAGCCGCGGTCAGAAAAGGGAAGCCGGCGGTTTCCCGCCGGCTTCCCGCCGGCTTCCCGCTGCCCCTGTGAATCCTCCACGGCGGCGCTGCAAGCAGCGCCGCCATGGGGATTCCGACCCCCTTCCCGCCAGCCTGGTTCTGGCGGTTTTCACCGCCAGAACCTGGCTGGTGGGAACAGGTGTCGTGGGGCCCCTGGGGGCCCCTGCAGTGCCCATGCCAATGGCATGGGCACTGCAGGGGCCCCCTAACAGGGCCCCACATTGATTTTCAGTGTCTGCTTGGCAGACACTGAAAATCGCGACGGGTGCAACTGCACCCGTCGCACACCAGCAACTCCGCCGGCTCCATTCGGAGCTGGTTTCCTCGTTGCTGGTGCTTTCCCGCTGGGCGGGCGGGCGGCCTTTTGGCGGTCGCCCGCCAGCCCAGCGGGAAAGACAGAATGACCGCTGCGGTCTTTTGACCGCGGTACGGTCTTCTGCCGGTTCCCGCCAGGCGGGCGGCGACCGCCGCCCGCCAAGGTAGGAATGACCGCCTAAGACTTGTAGTTTAGACTTCATGGAGTATTCAAATCTAAAAATGGAATTGAGCACCCATAACCATGTGTAGTATGTTCTATTGTTATTATATTGTTTACAATACAATCAAGTAGCAAATGGTAAATGGGCATGTAAAAGACAAAGGCACTAGTTCAGCTTGCACCTTGTGTCCTGACTATAACACTAAAGAAGTGAAAAAACAAAAAGGACAAAACAATTGCTTTGCTATAGTGTGTGCTTACAGTGTATCTATATGAGCTAAATAATTGAAAGAATGATGATTCAGAGCACGGCTGAGATGTAAAATAGTCCCTTGTGCTATTCAAAGTAAGCACTCCTTAGTAGGTCAGATGGCACACCAAACAGTCAACAGCAGGAGGTGAGAGAGCAGTTCACTAGGTGGAGTCCAATCCAAATCTATGTATATTTTAAAGACCTTGCAGCTGTGTTTCTATGCCAGCCCTACAAACTGAATAACACAGTTCGGTACCAGTGGAATGAAGCAGGGTTGTGGGCCCTGTAACTTAGGATTAAGTGCAGTATTGAGTCCACAACACAAACCTAGGTAATAATATTGAAAGTCACTGTGAAATTAATATACTATAGAAAAATATTCGCACATACCTTGTTTCTCTCAAAGTACACTGCATCCTGTGCACATGGGATTCGGTTCCCATGCCAATTTAACACATTTTCGAAATTAGTGTTAGGAATCCATTGCTTGTATATAGCAGCTGACACATCTAGAAAAAGGAATAACAAATAGAACAAATTATGGTTTGCTCAATACAAACAGATAAAGCTTCTGGCTATCAAAACCACGCAGATGCCCATGCCTGCATCCAACACAAAAATGATACTCAGCATAGCAACAAATGTCCATCGGGCTTAGCTTGAAAGCACAAGAATGTGTTAGATCATTGGGGCTGCTAGACCCTGGCTCTACTGCAAACTGTATTTGTGCTCACTTTTCAATGACATCTGCGTAGAATGTGTGGGTGCATCACAGTCATGTTCTGTGCTAACTGCCAACACCAGCTTTTCAATTGTGTGAACAGCAAGCACAACATTAATAAAATGAGGTAGGAAGACAAACACAATGACCGCAAAAGCCTGTGGATGTGTTTTTCTCTTTTCTCTATGTTTTGCTCTGATTGATAAATCAGGTGCAAGATATTGAAAGCCCATGGGACAAATGCTAAAGCAAAAGGCATGTGTGGTGCGTGTGTGCATGTGGTGCATGTGTGGTGCAGATTCAGCAGAGTGGCAGAGACAGCAATGCACCAGAGACTACGCAACACCGAAAGCACAGGTTGGGGCTAATGAAATTCCGAGGAAGAGTCTGAGCCTGCAAAAATACACACAGTTGCGTGTTGCATCCTCTTTATTCCAGCAAAGAGACCATAAGCATTGGATTTGCGAGCTGCAAGAAGCTCCTGGAGAATGTGTCTAATTCGTGTTGTTTGATTATTCATTTTTAGTTCTCAGCTGAAACAGCTTTAGCTGTCAGTAGGTAGAGCTGCTGAATCCAGTACATATAGAGTAAGAAGGGACTTTAGATCAGCACCCTGCTCTTGGTTGGGTGGCTTTGTTGTTTGTCTCAGTTTTAGCCTACTGATTTGGCAGCTTCCCTCCCTATTCTTGTGTTTATCCCATCCAGGAGCGTTTCAGTCTCACAGTGTTCTAACTGAATGAGTTGTATCTTTTCACAGCATACCCGAGGGGGATTTTTATGTGTTACTGAGCAATCTATGGAAGTACACGTTTCCTTGCTTTCTCCCCTTTTCCAAGATTTTCAGCCATGTGCGCATTTGCAAGTGTCAACAACCATTGGTAAAGCATAGGCAAAGCCAATAACTCTGCTTTTTTAAAGTAAAGACCCATTGGCTTTGACAATTCTTATGTATTATGGTTGCCATTTTTTGTGCCGGGGTTGGCCTTTGAAACTGGTGAGAAGACTAAGGGGCATATTTAAGAGCCCCCAGCGCCACCAGAGCATCACTTTCAGTGACGGTCTGGTGGCGCTATGCACAGCACCGTATATACAAGGTGGGGTTAAGCCACTTTTTGTGGCTTGACGCCACCTTGTAAATACAGCCCGTTCACATGCAGCACTCTGCGTGGAAGGGGTGTGCAATGGGTGTTGCTGTGGGTGTGCCACAGCAACACCCATTGCATTTTGATGCTGCCCCAGAATGGTGAGTTTTCGTAAAACTGAGGCAGCGCCAAAATCGAATGCACCCCAGGGGTGGCGTTAGCATGGCGCAGCGAGGAAAAATGCTTTCAATTCTCCTCGCTTTTTGTTCTTTCTATTTGTGCTGCATTCTGCAGCACAAATAGAAAGAGCAAATCGCCATTCACCATTTCAAATTGTTTTTGTGCAGGAAGGTGTTCCTTCCTGCACTTAAACAATTTCCCCCTCACCTCAGCCATCCTTGCACCATGGCACAAGGGTGGCTGCATTGGCGCTCAGCAGCATATTTAGCGCAAGGGGAAACACGAGGTGCGCCGTATTGTAGTAAATAGGGCGCATCCCTGCGTTTTGAAAATAACAGTGCGTGACTCTGCCAAATTTGGCGCAGCGCTGGGTAATGTCATTTTAACTTAAATCTGGCCATAGGTCTGGGCCCACAATGATAATATGCACTGCGTTCTGTGAACTCGCAGGCTTCAAGCACAACCTCGAAGTAACAAGTAAATTAGTATACGGCTTACACCTTCATTAGAACAAGGACTTAAAGCACAATGATGAAACTCAAAACTACAGTGCTATGATTTTAGACTGGAGCCAAATGCTTAGATGCACACATCGAAGAATTTTATAACTCCACCTCCTTTGGAGCCAATTACCACATGGAAATAAGCCACGTCATAAAGGTACATTTCTAAATAAATCCATACTGATTGGATTAAGGGGTACACAGCATTAAGTGGTCTGGCTGTCATGTGAAAAGAAGAAATTCATAATATTTAGAGATCACCAAAGTGTCAAGTGTAATTATCATGGAATATTATTAAATACAACATCACTTTTCTGTTTTTCTTTTCTTCAGTCTACGGCAGACAAAAATACATCTATCCAAAAACAAAACCCAACAGACCAGCATATTCCATAAAACAAGAGAAAGATAATCTGCTGTCAAATGAGTTATTCAAACCCTATCACAGAATAGGACAGCTCACCCAGACCAGTGGAAGAATTTATGGACGTTCGGGCTGTTTTTAAGGCCTATAAAAGGCCTTATTCGGTTAAACAAGAAACAGTAGTAAACACTACACTCGTGAGACCCCCTTTCTTCCCCGATATTCCTCTTTGGTCCCTTGTGGCCCTTAGAGATATTAATAAATACATGCCCATAGTTAAAAGGAGGGAGGGGATTGGTGTGTTTATACGTTTATATCTTAATAGCAAATGTTTAACGTCTAAAGAGGTTGAGTAAATGTCTGAATTGGCCCTGGAGAGTTCCTACATCACACAAGCCTGGCATGTATCAGTAGGGGAATTTGGATCACCTCCCTCGAGACCTAGCAGAATGGTCAGCAATGCTGGTTAGGCTAGCAGAGACCCTCCCAATAGTCTACCTCCATGAGATGATGAAGAACCGGTTCGGTGGCTTGTTTGTGCGCTGTGACTTAAAAGGAGATGATGTTGTGGGCAAGGTGACAATGTATGCTTGTTAAAATTTCTGTTTGCTATGGTGGAAAATTAAATAAAAACGTCTAAAACACATTGGTAGAAAAAGGCAGGGCTGAAAAAAAAAGTTGAAAGAGTCAGATAAGGGCCAGGGAGTTTCTGGTGGTGGGTGAAAGAGTCGTGAGTTGGAATGAAGACGACGCAGCCTTTGTATTCGGCACCCCTGACACTTGGTAGCCGACCGTGGGCTTTTGTGCGCGGAATCGGGCTCGGGCACTTACGTTTTTTACAAATTAACCGCTGCAGCCAGCACATCCAGCCCTACGCGCTACCACACAATGTCATTATAGCAAATATATGATTAGCTGCTGAAGCTCCTAAATACTGTGCCAGGTTCCTCATTGGTAGGTTATTTCACGTTTTTGTTCCAGAAATATCTGTAAATCCTCAGGGTTTCGAGTTACATATTTTCGGGAAAAAACTGTAAAACTGAATAATCTGTAACTTTTTTTTTTATTCTTAGGGAGAGAATTCCTCGGACTGTCTTAGTGCAATACGGAAGAGATATTAAATGTTTTCCGCGGCTGCTTTTAGCCTCCGGCTGAGGCAGGTAAGATTGACAAATAATGATTTCAGCAGCTTTTCATCCCCAAACCTAAAATTAAATGAGAGCTCAGTGGTGCTTCACGGCGTTGCTCGCGGGATTTGGACTGTCAGAACATTTCAGTCTCATCATCACATCAATAATATCCGCAGCCCCGTTACTTACTCAAGAGCTGAAGCAGGAGGAGAAGCCGCGCACTTCCCATTCTCAGCGACCGCGCAGAACTTCGAGGCCTTGTCCCACACTTTGGACTTTCTTCAGTGCCAGTGGCACGTGATCAATAGGTTCAAAGGTCACCAAGGAGGCTAGATAAGACTTTAACCACGTCCAACACGATTCATTTACACAAGAAACAAAATGAGAGTTTGCTCTTCTTAGATTTAAGGACATACAGTCGAAAACTAAAGGATTATGCGCTTTCTAATTTTCCAGACAAGAGGCCTATCGACTGATTCTTGGAAGCAAAATATTTTAGAAGACTACAGGGTAGTGGAGAGTGTGAAAAGGAGAGGGAAACAATGGCAAGAAAGGAAAGAGGACAATATACAGAGAAGGAATGACAGAAGGTAGGAACAGAGAGAACTGTGAGAAAAGGGAAAAGCAGATACAAAAAGATGGTGTAGGGGACAGAGAGAAGGTTGAAAAGAGAAAACAAGTACCTTTTTGGTTTGGTACATGAGTGACTTTCTTCTATATAAAACCTGTCTGGACTTAACATAGAATGCTAGGGGGTGTAAAAATATATTATAGTTGGGGCACTGTACCAGTAAGCAGAGGAGGGTGTAGGCAGACGTTCAGCGCCCGATTGCTCGTCATACTGAGGCAGACCCTGGAGTCTGGAAGAAGCACGTGGCCTCTGCCGTTGTGTCCCGTTATGTGTGTGTGTGTACATATGCTTTCATGGTGAGGGATGTGGTTGTTTCTTTACATCAGTATCATTGCTGCTCTTGTTAATTCTTTAACACGTGAACATTGTGGCGCAGGACAATGGCTTCTGTTCGTGTCTTCTTTCAGAACAGTGATGTAAATTTTGAGAAAGAACGGCGCGCTTGTGCTGTTTATACGAACAGTGGCCCATATTTATACTTTTTGACGCAAAACTGCACCAAACGCAGTTTTGCGTCAAAAAAATTAGCGCCGGCTAACGCCATTCTGAAGCGCCATGCGGGCGCCGTATTTATTGAATGACGTCAGCCGGCATTAGCCGCCGGCGCTGTCTGGTGTGCGTTAAAAAAAACGACGTACACCAGGCAGCGCCGGCGTAGGGGGAAAATGGCGTATGGGCGTCCAGAAATGGTGCAAGTCAGGCTGAGGCAAAAAAATCGCCTCAACCCGATTTGCGCCATTTTTTTACGACGCCCATCCCCCATTGAAATGACTCCTGTCTTAGCAAAGATAGGAGTCATGCCCCAATGGCCATGCCCAGGGGACTTCTGTCCCCTGGGCATGGTTATTGGGCATAGTGGCATGTAGGGGGGCACAAATCAGGCCCCCCTATGCCACAAAAAAAATTTTAAAAAAATACCTACCTGGACTTACCTTTATGTCCCTGGGGTGGGTCCCTCCAGCCTTGGGTGTCCTCCTGGGGTGGGCAAGGGTGGCAGGGGGTGTCCCTGGGGGCACGGGAGGGCACCTCTGGGCTCATTCTGAGCCCACAGGTCCCTTAACGCCTGCCCTGACCCAGGCGCTAAAATCCAGCGCTAATGCGGGTTTTTTTGACCCGCCCACTCCCGGGCGCCATTTTTGCCCGGGAGTATAAATCCGACGCAATAGCATCGGAGTCATTTTTTAAGACGGGAACGCCTACCTTGCATATCATTAACGCAAGGAAGGTGTTCACGCAAAAAAATGACGCTAACTCCATGAACTTTGGCGCTAGACGCGTCTAACGCCAAAGTATAAATATGGAGTTAGTTTTGCGTCGAATTTGCGTAGAAAAAAATGACGCAAATTCGGCGCAAACGGAGTATAAATATGCCCCAGTATATCCCCACCCAGTGTGTAAGGAGTAGTCGCACTCTTCCTCCCAGGGAATATGAAGGGAGTAGAAGAACGGACGTAGGCTCCAGTCTTTCTGATGCCATGGTTTAGAATCCCACCACGCCAAGCTACCCTTACTTTTGTCATTTTAAAAATCTCCAAATTATTAATAATGCTGAATCGCACAGAACAAAGTATGATTTCGACCCATTTCTTTAAGCTTGCACTTGCCATCTTTATTCGAGCGGTTGTTTTTTTCTATATAGGTTTTAGTAGCAGATCGAGTTTGCTTAGAGTTGTCTCTCCATGGAAAATACTGTGTGGTGCAGTATTTGGTAAGTACCGATACTTACCAAGAGAATCAGGCACCTTTCGGGTCAGAAGGGTGGTGGGCACTGGTGAGGAAGTGTCAGAGTTAGGCCTGAAGGACTGGCTGATGGCTCGCACACAGGGCATCATGCAAGCCCACTCCCCTAAAGCCTCTGCATGTTTGCTGCTGGGGGAGGCCGGGGGAGGGTCATGGTAGTCAACTCAGGTGGCTTGTGCTAATCCTAGATCAGAAATATGGCCTTGTGGTTAGAGAAAGTCTGAATCGAGTTGTGTAAATATACTTAATACTGCTATTTCCTCGACTTCACAATCAGCACTCATAAAAGCCAAATGTAAGGCATATATGCAGGACACCTGCTGTGATCAGATACGATGTCACTTAATGAAGCCCGATTTAACTCAGCAACAGAAACACCAACCCTCTACATCACCTAACGACAGAAGTACCAGTAGAGATACTATGGGGCATATTTATACTCCGTTTGCGCCGAATGTGCGCCAAAAATTTTGACGCACTTTCAGCGCAAACGTTGCCCCATATTTAAACCCTGACGCCCTATCCGGCGCACAAGGAAAATGGTGCTATGTGCGCCAGTTTTTGGAAGCGGCACCCCGCCCTACGTTAATGACATGCAGGGTAGGCGTTCCCGTCCAAAAACCGACGCACACAGCGTTGCGTCGTATTTATGCTTCAGGGCAAAAATCACTCCCGCGCGGCAGGCGGCGCAAAAAAATGGCGCAAAGCACGAATATCGTGAAATTTTAACGCCTGGGTCAGGGCAGGCGTTAAAATGGGGCAAACACACCTGTACTTAATCAGAACACACAGAACAAACAACAGAGCAGCAGAGCAGCAGAGCAGCAACAGGGAGACATGGAGGTGCTTTTTCTTCAGCGTGCACGTAGACGCAGAGCCCTGCAGCAACAACAGCAGCTACAACAACAACAGCAGGGACCCCAAAGACAGCGCAGAAGGCAGGAGAGGATATTCCGCCCAAGAACAACCCTGCATGGCCTCAGGGAACGGGACATCATCCAGAGGTACCGGTTGAACTGGCAGGCCATTCAGCAGCTGCTGACAACTATTGAACAGCAATTGGCCCCCACTTTAGTGACTCCACGCACTATCCCAACAGAAACAAAGCTGCTTGCCGTACTTCACCTGCTGGCAAGTGGCTCCTTTCAGACAACTGGTGCCGTGGTTGGTGGAATATCACAACCCTCATTCTCCGCCTTTTTACCCAAAGTACTGGATGCCATCATTCGCCTGACACCCCGCCACATCTACTTCCCTAACACAGTGCAGAAGCAGCAGGAAACTAAACAGGGGTTCTACGCCATCAGTGGCTTTCCGCACGTCCTTGGTGCAATCGACTGCACACACGTACGCCTTGTGCCACCTGCTGCGAGTGAACACCTCTACCGCAACAGGAAGCACACACATTCAATCAACGTGCAGGCCATAGTCGATCACCAAGGACTGATCACCAACATTGTGGCTAAATATCCTGGGAGTGTACATGACGCATTCATCTTCCGTCACTCCACCATCAACCAACACTTCCAGGATGGACGGTATGGCAATGGACTACTTGTTGGTAAGGACAAAAAACAAACTCATATACACACTGCCCAGAAACCCTCTAGGATAAACAACACATACACCACAATAGCAACACCTAGACAGGAACACACTGAGGTACTCACATCACTAGCCATGTTTCACAAGTCACCATTGAACCTCTCACACATTGGAATTTACTCTACAGCTTAGTGTGAAGACATTAATGACTGTGGTTGCCTAAATGTCACCTTGCAAATTTGAAGGCTCACAATAACCTGTACACTAATACAATGCATAGATTTCAAGGGATGGGATGGCCTGGGTATGTTCATATGAACGTTTCTAATACACTTTCATGTTTCAACTCTGCATGGAACTATCATCACACCCCCAGTGAGGACACACGGACACCTGTATCACAAGTCACAATGCAAGGGAGGGCACACTGTACTGGAGAAACCAATACATCCTGCTGACAAACAGTTAGCCAACAAACACTTGCTCAGCCAAGGAAAAAAAACAATGCCAACGTTTTCACCAACAACCATAGGTTGTCACATTAGTACACAAAATAGTCACAGACAACACAACACAACTACTGCCATCAAAGATACGTACAACAGTGCCTCCTACATCTAATTGATACCATTCTGTGTTTCTCTTTCAGCTGATCAGGGGTATGGCATCCAGCCTTGGATAATGACACCATATGGGAACCCAAATACTGCTGCTGAACGGGCATACAATGACGCCCACAAGAGGACACGCAGCATTGTGGAGCGGACCTTTGGGATCCTAAAGTCAAGGTTCCGCTGCCTTGACATCACTGGCGGTAGCCTACTCTATTCCCCAGAGATGGTCTGTAAGATCATACTCACTTGTGCCATATTACACAATATTTGTGTAAAAAGGAACATTCCCCTCCTTGAACCGGACCCAGACATGCCTGAGGATGACGAAGAGGAGGATGCTGGCCTGCAACAGGAGGGGGAACAACCTAACACGGCAGCAGGAGTGCGTAGGCGCCAACAGATTGTCAATAAATTTTTTTCATAATTTATTATAATCACTTGTATTCCACACTTGTAAATAAACACAGATAAGAGACACCACATCATGCTTTGGCCTATTCATTTCTGACCACCTTTATTTTGAAATTGCTGAAGATGAATGTCGTCTCATTGAGCAAATGCTATAACATTCATCACACCAAAAAAAAAATCACAAATGTATGCACAGAGGGTAGGATGTGACATGATACATTACCATACACAGAGCACAACAGGAGTACAAATGTGGCAATTACACATGCCGGATCCAAACAACTGAAACAGTCTCTCATCCAGCCCAAAATTGGAGATCATTTGAAAGTCACATCACACGTGTTCAGAGACAGGGTGGGACCATCCATGTGTACGTGACCATGTCATCAATGGCTTCTCTCAAGTGTGTGATATGAGCAATACCCAATTGGTACAACATCAGCTGCCACTAACTCAGGAGGAGACCTTGAAGTCACAGTGACAACATACACCCAGACAGGTGATAGTGGATCCACATTCCCACACACATGTACACATATGTCATACAATCAACCTAATATTTGAAAGTAGACCATCACAGTTGTGTCCCAGTTTGAACCTAGCAGGAAGATTGTAACATGCCACTAAACCAGTTTATGCAGAAAGGGACAAAGACAACAACAAAATTATTCTCATTATCACATCTGGAACGCTGAGAGTCTTGCAAACATAGTCATTTGAAAATGGTATGCAAGTTTGCTCCAATTCATCATTACTGGAAATGTCAAATGGGCTAATGAGATGAATGAATGGTCAACAGTCATTCATACCATATGGCCTTACATTAGCCTGCTGCTGCAGGTTTGCCATGATATAATAAATATACTCCATGGATACAGTAGCTATTCTGGATGGTCAAATCCTAGGGTGCTGGGGGCCTAAGTCCACCTCTACCGCCCCCAAAACATACAAGAATCATGTACTTGTGAACTAAACACATGCATAAGGCACATGTGTGGCCTACATGTCATAAGTCCAACACAAATCTGAAACACAAAATCATAATGGGACATGGTTAGCCCCATAAAAACTGTAAGTGACTCTTCCACTCCCTGTTAGGACTACAGATAAAAGCATCACCATCCTAATTGTGGACACATTTTGGAGAAAGAATACATCATGGTATCCCATCCATCATTTCAAAATAGCCATCAGCAATTACCCCAAATATGTTGACAAATATGGTCAATACATTAGTTAACGTATCCAAAACATTACAGTGTGAATGCCTTCTGTACATAAAACAACGGACATGTGTCATATCCAAACACAAATGTGTATCACATCGCACCGTTTGACCATGACAAATCACCTTTCCAAAGGTAAAAACATGAAGACATAAGGAAAAATTTGCTCCATATTCTACGCATACAGCATGGGCATCATAATTTGTTCACGTACATGAGTGCACACAATGCAGAGTCAAATACGAATGTATCCAAAAGTGTCTTAATATTTCGCCTTCAAAGTATAATTTACATCATCAATTTTTTGGACTCTGCATCATGTGCACTACTGTACGTGGAAAAAAAATGACGCCCATGATGTATGCGTGATAAAATTGACGCTACATGGACAATATGTTGGTCATCTCATGTACATTAAAAAATAATATTCATATCATATTTTTTGACTCCGCATCATGTGCACTACTGTACGTGGAAAAAAAATGACGCCCATGATGTATGCGTGGTAAAATTGACGCTACATGGACAATATGTTGGTCATCTCATGTACATTAAAAAATATTAATATTCATATCATATTTTTTGACTCCGCATCATGTGCACTACTGTACGTGGAAAAAAAATGACACCCATGATGTATGCGTGCTAAAATTGACGCTACATGGACAATATGTTGGTCATCTCATGTACATTAAAAAATATTAATATTCATATCATATTTTTTGACTCCGCATCATGTGCACTACTGTACGTGGAAAAAAAATGACACCCATGATGTATGCGTGGTAAAATTGACGCTACATGGACAATATGTTGGTCATCTCATGTACATTAAAAAATATTAATATTCATATCATATTTTTTGACTCCGCATCATGTGCACCACTGTACGTGGAAAAAAAATGACGCCCATGATGTATGCGTGGTAAAATTGACGCTACATGGACAATATGTTGGTCATCTCATGTACATTAAAAAATATTAATATTCATATCATATTTTTTGACTCGGCATCATGTGCAATGTAATGCGTCAAAAAAAATGACGCACAATTGTGTATGCGTGAAAATATGACGCATAACGGGAAAATAAAAACGGCGGCCATTTTATGCAGGAAGTGATGTAATAGGATATCCTGTTTACCAAATCTGTACTGGGAGTTAACTTTCACTTTCACTTTGCAGTCTCAGATTTATCTAGACTGTGTGGTTGTGTGAAAGGTGTTGTCCTGTGTTTTACTGCTTTTGTGTCCTGTGTCCCTTGTATTTTGTCTTTTTGTCAATCTATTCTTGTTGTATAACATTGTCTCTGTCTGTTTAGTCTTGTTTTGTCTATTCCTGTGATAGTTTGTATTGTCTGTGGGAGTCTGTTGTGGGTAGCATAGTTTGGGGGGTTAGTTGGGCTATTTTTCTACTTTTTCTTTTTCTTTCACACCTCTACCTTTCCCCATTTCCCACTTTTACTTTCATATTTCATTTGTCCATTTTTAGAGCTCTAAATATGTCAGGTAGGCCTCGCCTGTCCAGGATGGGTGAAGATGAATTGGGGGGATTCATATGGCTAGTTAGCCATTTCCTCCCACTGATGCTGGAGGCTGGGGGCTGTGTGATACAGGGGTATCACACGGAGGCTAGGAAAATCCGGTGGGAGAAGGTGCGCCATCACCTGGTCCGGGTCTACGGGAGCATGCGAAATGTCCATCAACTCAAGCACCGCTGGGCAGATCTGATCACCAGGGAACAGGACCTGCTGGACCACCTGGGACTCCGGATTGGCGGCCATGTTGGTGAGTACAAATCTATTACATGGGAAAATTAGAAATCTGTGTGGGAACATGTGATGATTGTTACCCAATCTGCTAAATAAGTAGCAGACTGTGTGTAATGCTAGGTAAACCTAGGCCCATGGTTATACACATATATCCCCATTTTTGCAAAACATTTTCACGCAAGAACAGCAGAAAATTGCAACGTCTAACTGTATTTTGCTAAGTAGCCCCCTCTCTGCGTAACTAAATGATGCAAATGATGCGCTACAAAGGTATACATATGTGCCCTAATGTGTATTTGTTGCAGAATGTGTATGAAGACCAATGCTACCAGTCCGATGGCTCATTTTTGCAACACATACCAGATGCCTGTAGCTGTATGTAATGTAGTGTTGCATTTGTGTCAGAAAAGCAACACGTGAACGGCTCTATTTGTACTCTACTGGTCATAATGGCCAGTGAGTAAGTCATGTTGAAACAACATACCTACATATGTAGACGCCATAGCTAGACAGAAAATTAGATACCCATGATGATGCTATACATGTGTGTTGGCTTCACGTCACATGAAGTTAGTTATGTTGTCCACACATATGTCACATGTGTGTGTGGTTGCTGTGTGTTGAACATGTCCACCTAGCCTGTTTGATTGTGAGGGGTCATGCAGTCCTCATGGAACCAGTTTTGGAATGTCTCTCTGGGATGCACATGCTGAGATGTATGGATAACATTATTGGTGGGGCATACTAATGGAGGATTAACTTGGCCAACACATGACTGTCCTGGCCACTGCATGTGCGTAGTAGGGTGTGTCACTGTAGCAGGAGACTCATCCAATGATAATGTTGAATACAAAGTCATCCATGCAGTATGAGCATGTCTGAAAGTCTATCATTGCCATGTCATATTCACACAGTGTCATTGTAACTTAAATTATTTGTCAGTTCACCCAGTCTGAGTATATTCTTCCTTTCATGCTTTACAGTTGGACCAGCCCCGTACACCGTGGGAGAGGTGGCACATTTTCACGAACCCGATACCTACAGTGAGTGTCGCCTGAGTGCCATTTTCATTGTTTGGTAAAGAAGCATGATGGATTACTGTGTGTTCAAGAGAATTCATGATTTGATGCGCTCGCCGTTCATTGGCATTGTTGTTTTAGTGTGATATCAAATAGGACTTCAGTTTCTGTAAAGCAATACCTAGCCATCTCTCAGTTTGAGGGGCTGTAGGTCATTCCAGTTGTGCGGCAATGGGGAATGGTATGACTCATTTGGAATACACTGGTCAATGTTAGACTTGGTCAGGGACTTGCCATGAACTGAGTCTGCATATCAGACTGACAGTCTCCCAGATAGCTTAGGCACATGGCTTTGATGACAAGTGCTTCTTCCTAGTTGAGGATGGACTGTGTACACTGTAGGTCGGATCTTCCGGGGGCATGTACTTCCACAAGGTGAACTAGAAGTGTGTGTGACTTGAGTGCAATGGCCTAGGTGTTCTGTGGAATCATCAGAATGGGTGTTCTACCTCCTATGTGTGTGTTGTAAAACATGCCTCACTGATAGTATGTCATGTTGGCCTAAGTCATATCATTTTGACATGTGTGGACCTGGGATGTGACAATGTTTGGCTGACTACAACGTGTTGCTAGCCCTTCATAGGTGTTGTGTGTGAAGGCACATACTTGTGGAACTTTCCAAACACTCCTGGGTGTGCATTGAACATGGGATTGTTGGTTGTTCTTCCCACACCACCCACAAAGACTGGGATGTTACTGTGAAACAGGGTACCTAGGACTGTAGCAACCAGTATGTTACATGTACTTGACACCTTTTGTGACTTGAGTGAGTACCTAGGGCCACATGTAGCAAAATGTCTACACGTTGCAAATGGCATAAATTTCTGTTTGTGAGTTGCAAACGTCTGTTTCCGATTCCAAATTGTTATTGGTGGTCATGAACATATTAGCAAAATGCTTTTCAAATTGCTAAATATTAAGGGGTTTACCAGACCTACTTGCAACTCACAGTGGTAGGCAATCCCATTTGCAACCGAGTACGTGGTTGCAAAGTGAGTCGCTGTTATCATCCACTTGAAGTGGATGGTAACCCACTTGCTAACTGGAGGGGGTCCCCATTGAAACCCTTCACCTTTGTGAGTGGACCAAAATAATCCTGCACAAAACAGCCAGTGGTCTAAGGGACCACTAATTACCGTGAAATGATCCAAGATTGAATTTGTTGTGATTTTTAACTAATTGCAGCTCATTTTCCTTTCAGGTAAACGGCCTACACTTGGGGAAAAATAACCTGCTTTATTTAAAAGCAGTCACGTCCATGGAGGTCTGCTGTTCCCAGCAGGCCTCCATCCCCGTGAGTGCCCATAGTCGCTAAGGTGCGCAACTTGGAACGCACATCTTTGATGTTCATGAGGTGGGTCTTAGGGACCCCATAGCGACTCGCAGACGGTGTCAGAGACACCGTTCTGCATTGCAAATTGCTAGTTGCATTTTCCAAATTCCTACATCTGGCCCCTAGTGTGGACATATGATTCTGGGCCAGGGGTTCAATCTTAGCACACAACTAATTCCAAATGCCATTGAGTGAGGAGTGTGATTGTTATCACATAGAATGACATATGTAGTGAAGTCAGTATGCGGAAGAGGTGGTGCCATAATGTCAAATGCCTTAGGTATGATTTGGATGAGTAGTTTAGGGTGATGTCATACATCATGTAGAGACATGGATATGCTAGGTGTGATATGCCCTTATGTATGCATGCTTCACATGTACTTCCTCTGAGCCTTTCCGTGAACTATGTTGTAACAATTGCTGCAACCAATACATTTCTAGTAATGAACAAATGACCCATTGTGGTATTCCACCCACTGGAAATCCAAAGCTAAATATTTGCCTTTTCTCTTCAAAGCTGCAAACCTGAGTGCCGCTGATCGCAACCATTTTGAGCGCTGTGCGATGAGATACAGGCACATCCTGCAGGTGCAGTGTGGGTATCGGAGGATGGCCCGCAAGTACCATTCAGATCGGGCCTCCGGGGCGTGGTGGGCCACACCACAGGCTCCCCCAACGGTGCCACCAACAACCACCGACACCACATCCACCAGGTCTGCCCAAGTGGACCCAGCAACGGACCAAGCATCTTCCTCCAGACCTGGACCCAGACGTGTGGTGGGAGCAGGACTGTCCCGTGGCCACACAACTCGTGCCACAACATCCACCTCCACCGGCACGCAAACCAGCACTGACCCTCCTATCGACCCAGCGGCCTTCCAGGCATTGTCCCGGAAATTGGACAAGTTGATTAGAAAGGTGGACAACCTGACGGAGGACATGAATGAGGTCAAAAAGAAGGTGCGCTCCATCAGGCGCACACTACAGAGGGCAAATCTGTAGTACGTTTGCCCTCCTGAACTTTTACCCCTCCCCTCTCACCTCTTTCCCATTTTATACTGTTAGTTGGGTTTGGGGGGTTAGTTATAGGATAAGTGTAGGTAATTAGCTTAGTTAGTGTTAGGTAAGAGGGTGGGGGGTCCTTATTCTTTCTATCTTCTATTTTTGTGTGGGTGGGTGGGTGGGTGGGTGGGGGGCAATGTTGGGATTCCTGTTTAAATTAAAAAATATATATATATATATATGTTTGTATAGGATAGTATAGTATGTGTGTAGGTTAGTAAGTGTTGTCCTGCATGTGTCTTGTCTCATAATGGTGGGTGGGGGGTTGATGTTTAGATCGTTTCGTTACATGTGTAGAGTAAGTTTAGCTTAGGTTAGTTAGGAACAGTTGTGGGTTAGTAGTAGTCAGGTTAGATTAGTGTAGGTTTACCTTTCCCTTAGTTGCCTCTTTTATTACTTCTTTGAAATAAAAATTTAGTTAACCCTTTACATGATGTGTTAGGTGCTACATTATCCTGGCCTTGACATCAGTGTAGCAGAATGTTTTAGTATGACATTTGTGTCCTATGCTCGCTATCCCCAGGCTATTGAGGTTTAACATGCCAGCTACCCGTGTGCTAACTTGGTAAGTATCCACCATGTGGGAGACCCAACATTGGTAGTGTGCATTGATCATCAAGGTTTTGGGTTGGCATGTATCCTACTTCACAAAGAGTGCTTCCAAACTTGTTATTGTAGGTAAATAGATAGGTCGGACAGCAGTGTGAAGTTCAGGGAGATCTTTGTAGATGAGGATTTGTTCACACTCTTGTCTTGTTGCTGTCATTGCTGACCTACATCATGTGTGTACTGATTCAGCATGAATTTCCTTCATGGAAGTATACGCCGTAAGGGTGATTGATGCAGTGTAATTTGTTTATGATTCCTTACATTTTACAGCATTAATTCTAATTTTAGTATTGCATGGTGCCTACATTTCTCAGCCACCATTATTTGTCTAGAATAGCTATAGATGGTGCATCATTCTGTCCAACACAGCATGATTGTGTGTGCTTAGTCCCTTCATCAGTTATTTTCCTCAGTATAGTAAGGCTAGGATGCAATCCTGGCCGATGCACAGATGTTTCAGTATACATGAAATCAGGACAGTAGTATAGAGAATCTACATGGTTGCCACACAGCCACTTTGGAGTTATGTACTGCACATTTGAAGTGTGAAATAACACAGAGACACAATAGGTGTGCAAGTGATATTTATTTATAGGTGGTGTAGTGCAAAATGTCCATTCACAATGTTAGCTGAGTCCGTTCTGGTGCATTCTTACATGGTGATCCTACAGACGGGGTGTGGATGATGCTCCTGACATGCTGGGGTGATGTCACAGACAGTGCAGAGGAACAGGAATTGCCAAATAGTAGGAGAGAGACATTCACTGGCAATAGGGACAAGTCATACAGTGGATTGTCGAACAGTCATTGAGTGTAGTTGTAGTGAGACTGGCATGTGTCAAAACGTAGGACCTTGGTCAGAGTAGGCCATGGTGCAGGGACTAGGGCTTCCGGGTACTCTTGCGTGTGAATGTAATCTGTTCCATGTCTTCTTCTTCTGATGTGTGTGTTGCCTGGTGTGTCCTTGTGGTTGTTGGTTGTGAAGGGGCAACACACACCTCAGTGTTAGAAGACATGGAGGCAGACATCCCGGGGGCTGCTCCCTGTCGAGTAATGAAGGGCAGTACTGCAGCAAGGAGGGCCTGCTGGTTTTTCAGAATGGCAGCCACATCACGATGGTAGGCAGCCAGGTCGGCCCTGAGGGGTTCTAAGTTGCATTTGTGCACACGTTGACTGGCTTGCAGTTGGAGTTGTTGTGTCAACTGGATGACAGCTGTGCAGATTTCCTTCTGTGTTTTTAAAAGTTCCTCCAAGAGCGATGTTCGTGCTTGCATTGCAGCTGCCTGATCTGCAGTTGACAACATGCACGAACGCACCCCCTCAAGGCTGGCTGCCATAGTTTGCATCCCCACCCGCAACTCCTTGGCCAGCTCCCGCTGGACCCCAACGACTGTTCTTTCAAAGCTGGTGCCAGTGTCGTCAGAGTCCTCAGCTGTGTTGGAGCTGGCAGGTCTTACAATTGGGGTGGCGGGTGGTTCTCCTGTGGTGGCTGCTTCTTCTGTGCTCCTCCTTGTGACTGAAGGTGGGGTTTGGAGGCTTTCAAGGACCATTTGAATGGTCTCTGGTGGGAGGTTGATGGTCTCGTCATCCATGTCATCAGGGAACTCATGGACAGGCAGATCGGCAGGAGATCCGTGTTCCTCTGCAATGAAACAGGGTACAATTAGTGTGTCTGTGTTGTGACAATTTTGCACTAAGATACAAGCCTTTGGATGCCTTAACTTTGTACTCTGTGTTTGTCTTGGTATCTGCTGTCCGTCATAGGGCATTGTTGTAGGCCTATGGCCCACCTGTGTGTCACATGTATGATATGGAGCTATCAGACATGTCTGCCAGGTCGCCTCTAGGTGTTGCTTTGTAATAATTTAGGAATAGGCTTTTTTTTGTCCTACTCCTCCCTCGGTGTTTAACTATTGTTATGGAGGGACATGTTGTTGGGTGTGCTCTCATTATCCTACATGTGATTCTTGGCTTTCTAAGCAGCAGGATAGCTAATGGTGTGGGGGACTGTCTGACCCACTTGTAAATAACTCTGTCACCCAGATATTTCATTTTGCTCAGACTAACTAGCAGTGCCTCTGGTCTCCCACATCAAAGGAATGTTTAGACATCCGAGCGCATGACATCTTTGGAACTTCTCAGGGAAGTCGTGGTCACTCAGATCCTACACAATTATGTATTTTCCGGTATGTTCCCATACACAAAGGACAAAGACAGTATTTGTTTAATATGAAGTTTCATTGTACAACTGACTTGTAGAAATTTAGGTGTGAGCCCCAATAACCCAAACAATACACACTGTTAGAATTGAAATAGTCCGCAGGAGAGTAATACATTAGTACACAGCTATCATGGTGCCTAACAGTTTCTACTCTCCCTCTGCTTGTTCTATGTATAGCACAGCATGTTAAGTTTGGAGCTTGCCTGTCTGAATCACAGGGGGGACATCATCCCTCATATCAGAGGAATGGGCTGTGATCTGGTTGTGCATCAGCAGCAAGGCAGGCAGCATCTAGTTGTGATTTTCTGTTTGGAAACTCCCTCTTGCGTGTCTTGGGACAAGGAAGTGATTTTAAAAGTCATATGTCATGGTGATGACAAAGTTTCCCTACGCAGGAATGCCAAACCTTAACCCCTACCACATCTATCAGCAACATACCAGACTGTATCCTTGACTGGGGCACAGAGTGAATATGTTCTGGCAAACTCCAGTGCAGAAGTAGGCAAAACAGTGTGATTTGACTAATTGACCACACCTTAAGGCTGGCTATTTGCTACGTTAACTGATAGGAAGGGCAATGAGAATCATTTAGTGCAAAGTGCTCTGAGGCTCTTAGATGTGAGCAAATGAGTATAAGTACATTCAGGGTAAGATGCACAAAGGCCTAAAGCCTGAAGCTAATGCGCAATGTATACGTTTCACTTGCCACAATACACTTTGACTGACTGTGGGTGTTGTGACTGCCCTGCCAGCACACTTGCCTCTCAGGCCCTGCCCCATACACTTTTTATTCACATTGCATGAACTGTACATGTTACGTGGCATTACCTATGCATGTCAATGTTAGGATGTGGTATGGATGTAAACATTGCTGATGTTTGAAGATGATGTTGGGTCATGTGTGTCTTACTGGATTGGGCTGTTTATCGTATGAATGTCCTATTTGTTTGTCAAACTGTGCAGGTGTGTTTCAGTGACCAGTTGCCTGTGTCCCCTCCTCAATGTTGTTGTCTGAGCAGTATGACATTAGTGATGTAGCCTTGTTAGCCAGGCACGTGAGGGACCCTGACGTATGCAGCATGTGTGTGTCGTTAGTGCTGTGTGGCTCCTATTGCTGGTTACTTAGGCTTATGTATGTGTCAGGTATGGACATTCGGCATTTGAGTGTACTGGTACCTTTGTCTTATTTCTAGGAGTAGTTGCGGATGTCATCCTCACCCCCTAATTTAGGTATGTATGTTCCAGGGGGGGGTTCCTGCCATTTGGTACTATAGCTGCACAGAGATGGGAGGTGTTATTGTCAACTGTTGTGGCAGTTACATGGCAGTTGTTGTTTTTGCTACTGCATTACAGATAGGGACCTAGTTGATGTAGATTAGATTTTGCACTACAAGTGCCTGGATGTGGATTTGAGGTAGTGGCCTTCCCACCTGTCACTGCTTTCCCTTGGCTCTCTTGTTGTAATTACAGGATGTCCCCATGGGACTGTTGTTGTTGCTGTATTTTGTCGTGCCCCAGCTTCGGTCAGTACTGGGCATGCCCCCCTGCCGTGCCCCTTTACCCATGCCACTTCATATATGTGCTAACTTACATGCATTGTGTAGTAGGTATCCCCCCCCCTGCTTACAGTCCCCATTATTGCATTTGAAGTCCCCATGCGACTTACCCTGCATGTGCGTTGTGTCGTGGTAGTCTGCGCTGTCCAGTCCTTGAATCCCTGTGACGATCTCCTCCGGGATGACGGCTGCGACCATCTCCTCCATGTGGTCCAGGGCCTCCTGTTGTGCTGGACTCCCCCCTCCAGTCTGCATTGCTGCCTTCCTGTTCCTGGCCATTTTCTCTTTTGTCCTACGTTTGCAGTCATGCCAGCGTTTCTTACACTCAGTGACTGTGCGGCGTTCTTCAGCCACACTGTTGATCTTGTCCACTATTTGTTTCCAGATGGCCTCTCTCCTACTGAGTGGCAATTTTGAGGAGATGAAAAGTTGGTGCTGGTGTTCCGTCACCTCTTTCACCAGGATTTCCTGCTCCTCTTCACTGAAGCGACACTTTCTTTTTTTTAAAAAAATGTCCTGGTTCCTGTATGGATCCTCCTGGCTGGTTCCTGGTCTGCTCTCATCCTCCTGGGGTCTGTTGGGGCATCTGGGATCCATTTTGGCTCTCCTCTGCTGAAAGGGCAGTTTTTGCGCAAAAATGTAACGCAATAGCGTGAAAAAAAACAGCGTTTTCACAATTGCGCTGTCGTAAATCGACCCACAGTGATGTGCGTCGCATTTACGTTGGTTTCCTTTACGACAGACCGACGCTGTGTGCGTCACGAAATAATGACTCCCACCTGTTGGTTGCGCCGCCGTACGTCAAAGTATAAATTTGACGCCCGCATGGCGCTTCAAAATGCTGTTAGACGGCGCAAATTTTTTGGACGCAAAACTGCGTTATCGCAGTTTTACGTCAAAAAGTATAAATATGGGCCTATAAATAGATACATATGTGCTGTGTTGGATGCATCTGAAATTTCAGCAAGAAAGGAAAAAAACACAAGCACTGTGATGTGGACAGCATTGACAGTGTCATAAAATTTAGTTTTTTAATTCCACAAGCGACGAGGGTGTGGGGTAGGAGCAACGACCATAGGGGAAGCAACAATATTTGATTGATTGAAGTTTTTGACCCGAGTCCCGCTGTAGCTTTTGAAGGCCTGGTCAATGCTGTTTTAGGAGGGGCGGGGCATAGTGAGTTCTACTCCTATAGTTTATTCCCTTGTAGTTCGAGAACAAAACATTGATAAACTATAGTGTTATGTTTTTGAAAGTATACATCCTGGTGCATCGATATTCGGCAATGCTTTTAAACACGTATTCTGGGGTGTTGGAGGATGCTGTGCACATCCTGGGAGGAAATGGAACTTGTGAAAGCACGAACACTGTGTTGAGTGATGAAAAAAAAAAAGTAGGTTCTAGACGGTCCTAAAAAGAGGAGCAGTGGAGGTTTACAAGTACTTGGTCTGTGTGTGTGGGGGGGAGTCGGCTAAACACAATAGGAGCCATGACCATGCATGCCATGACAAATGGTGACAAAGAATAACTCACTGTGCTATATTAGGATTGTATTTTATGAACTGCAATTAAAACAAGCATTTACAATGCGACGGGTCTCGCGTTTTGCTCATGTTAGAGCTGATCGCGTTGTAAACTCTTAACCCGACTTTTCACCTATCGGGCAAAAGTGCATTTATGTACATAACCCGAAAAAGTGAAATCAAGTATGTAAAGCGCTCGACTTCTGTCAAGCGAGATCGCGCTCTAAATTAGAGAAAAAAAAGTCCACGAGCCCGATGGAAAACAGCGAGCCTCGCATGTTTTCTGTACTTGGTCGCTGCGCTCGAGGAGGGCTTGCCACCGGAAAAGGCATGACATATGGGTGCCTTCGACTAATGAAAGCAAGCAGATTTTATTAGGGAAGCCCACGAACCAATAAAAAGCACTGACATGAAGTTGACAGGCCTCCGAGCCCTTTTCTAAATACAAAAGAGTCTCCCTGTGATATGCATGTCCTTGTGACAAAAACAGTTGCCCACTGACCTGTCTCCATAAAAAACAATTCTTTGATCTGCATGTCACACATTGCGCTTCGCTAGAGGCGCACTATCTCTGTGTGCTACTTTATGAGTCAAAACTCAAACAAGACAAAAGTCACATCTCTCAAACAGATACATTAATCACCAATGTTAAAACTGACGTTTTTATCATGGCTATAAAATGCTGGCACATAATCTGTGTGTATAATCCTGTAAGAAGTGTCAAAATGAAACTTCGCCCCACCACCTCCCCAGAGCTTTGCCCTGGTGAGGTGACACAAGCCCCTAAACAAAAGCAGAATGGCATGCCCTAGGTTGGGGCAGGAGGAGGCACAACGAATGCTGTAACCGCACAGCAAGGCCCATTATCATTCTGTATGTGATAATGGGCCAAACAGACTGATAATGGGCCTATAGCAGTTTGTGCCAGGTCAGGGAGGGGCTGCTGGAGGTCCTTGAGTTCACAGCAGGAGTGTAAACTGGCCCCTGTATTGAATGTAAAAGAACTCTGGGGCTTATTGCAGGGGAACAACGCAGCGCCCTGCAATGTCCAAAATTATGGACAAAAGGCATATGAAAAAGGAATCCTCATGGACAACGGACATGAGACCCAAATTAAAGACGGTCCATAAAACTTACAGACGGTGTTCAGGTCAACCTAGTAGACAGGGTTTTGTGCCAAAAGTTGAGGCCATTTGAAAGGAGACATTAAAAGGTGTAAGGTTTTCATTTCGCCTTCTTTTCTGACTTTACATGCGTGCTGCACTGTGCAGCACACATACAAAGTAGGAAAACTTTTAAAATTTGTCTAAGCATATTTCTTTGTACTGGAACAGTACCCTTCCGGTAAAAAACCCATGCTAGACCCAAGCACTCACCCTTGCAGTATGGCACAAAGGTGTGTGTGGAACACAGGAACTAAAATCAGCGCCAGCGCTAGGACGAGGAGAGAGACATATTTCTGTAAATATGGTGCTCTCCTGCTCTCTCCTTCTCACACAGAGCAGCATTTTTTACTGCGGCACTCTGTTGCACAAATTTTTAGTAAATCTCGGCCTACATACATAGCTGCCAAGTTTTCAGACTGCTTATGTGTGACATTTCTATTGTTTCTGTGTAGTTATGAGTGATGTTCAATGACCAAATGTGTGACACATGGAGTGACACTCTTACGAGTAAAACCAAGCAATGAAATACATGGAAAGAGATAAACCAGGGCACAAGTCCTAAAAAAGAAGTGGGGGGACTAACTAAGTTAGGCAGTATGCAAGTAATATGGCGCATGACCCCACCTTGCGTGACTCCACGGCGCGTGACATTGCATGTGGAATCACAGGAAGCGGCATCACAAACCATGACCTCACAAGAAGTGATATCATATCTTAAGTCCGCACACATGTTTAGCAGGTCTATTATGAGTACATTTGAGCACATTACGATATATAAAAAATGAGATTTTGCACTGTGGTTGTGCCTAAAAAGTGACTCAAACCGACCAAACATCTGGGCCTCAACTTATACATTTATTTTTTACAACCCTGTCACAAAGATATTGGAAACAAGCAGAAATATGGCAGTAAATCTGTTCTGCTAAATTGGTTGCAAAGTCTACATTTTTAAATATCTTGTGGGGTTAAGGCACCTGCCGCAGAAATCTTTGTGTGCCAACTAAATCAGGAGAATAATAATAAAGGTAAAATAACTGGAGGTTAACCTATTTGCTAGAGAGATCTGTGTTTTGTCTAGTCCCAGTTTTGAATCAAAGTAGCATAGAGGGTTAGTGTGTCTTCTGCAAAGCACATCATGCAACATGCAGATGACAGATTTGTATTTTATGTAGCTAGGTGAGTTACTGCTTTTAATACAGAGATCCTTTTTTTATTCGCAGTTCATAAATTGTAATCCTTCTATCTAATAAGCACATTGAGCTATGAAGGACAATGGCTCCTACAATTTGTAATCCTTACTGCCTCAAGTAACACATCCCATACATTGATTTACAAATGTATACAATGCATTTCACTTTAGTCAAATACATTAATCAACTCAAGACACCACCATGACCTTGCAGTCATGAATAATCACACTAGTTTAGTAGCATTAATCAACTCAAGACACCACCATGACCTTGCAGTCATGAATAACCACACTAGTTTAGTAGCATTTTATCAGTTTTATTCCCTATTGATTACAATTCTAAGAGCAGGTGTGTTAATCTCAAAACTAAGAAACAAAATAGCATAGTCACAATATGACAACTCTGATAAGATTTCATTAAGGCAAGAATCACAAACATCAGAACATAACACGGTGTGAGCATAGATCAACTTTAGCAGAATGTAATTAACGCGTCAGTTCAACAAAGCATAGATTCAGTCATTTGTCTATTTGCGTCAGTATTGAGAACCCCTGTCCTAACCACTGATTAGCATTGGCATGTTGGGCTTCATGCAAAACAATTTGGAACACCAATTTGGAAAATATCTAGTTATGGTCTCTGTCAAAAGTAAGCAGTTGGAACCTAGAAAGGAAAAGCAAGCAGACAAATCACAATTTCATTGTCATAGTTACCCTCCAAGGTTTGGGTCAGCACTTAGGTTCGGTCTTCGTCTTCAGGACATCAGTTGATTCACCATC
This sequence comes from Pleurodeles waltl, assembly GCF_031143425.1. Taxonomy (NCBI): domain Eukaryota; kingdom Metazoa; phylum Chordata; class Amphibia; order Caudata; family Salamandridae; genus Pleurodeles; species Pleurodeles waltl. The sequence goes on from NC_090448.1 coordinate 471,910,930, forward strand.
AGTCAGAGACTCAGTTCTGGGGCAAAAGGGGCACTTCCCTCATAAGGAGGCAAAGTGTGAAATGGGCAATTTAAGGAAGAGGATGGTTTGAGTAAAAACCAAATAAGTCATCCAACAGAGTGACAACGTTTCTGGATCAAATCGATATCATTTCCCTAACCAATCTCTCCTGGTCTCCTGCTGCCTAATTCTCTAATTCACTTCCTGGTGATAGGGGTTTTTATCCCCTTTTCGTTGTACATTACCCTAAAACTTTATTGGACAATTATTGCACCTCACTATCTTTAGCCAATTAAAAAACGGATTATGTCATTAATCTTTCACCCCACACTAGTTCCCAGATAGTTTATTGGTCCACATGATTGACGTCTTCAGAGGTAGCAGGTCCGGTATGATTTCATCCTTCTGTAATTTCTTTGCACATCTTCGGTCAGTAGCTCCATTGTCCGTACCGGTTTGAGCGACCTTGTACATTATACTAACCTACACTGTTGCATTTTGACAAAAACATTTCTACAAGCAATATGAATTTCATGAGAACGGATCTACTATGGTTACATTCAGCTTCTAGTTTGAAGGGAAAAAAAACAAGAGTTCATGTCCTCTTGCGAGTCAGCACACTGTACGTTTAGAAAACACATTTAATATAAGAGCCAGGCAGCTAGGCCTCGACTCATGCTAACTAAGGCCTACAAGATTTATTTAGCAAAATTTTAATAACATAAATCATTAATAATTAGTACAAAACCATTTTTAACAGAACATTAGTCATTTTTATTAGTCCCCGTATACAATGGCGGCCACTCCCCGTGGTCACGTTTCAAGTACACGTTTAGCAAAATATATTAATACAGTTTCTATGCGGCATTATCACACATTAGTTCATAAACATTTCATGTTAATATACATGTCATAAGCTACGCTCTCTCACTCTCGATAGCACCGAGTCATATAAAATGAGACCGGAAGGCCCCTTAACTTCGGCTTTTGAAATGGGCACAGCTGTAATCTGATAACCTCCCTCCCCACCAGCACATTGGGCTTTAAAGGAAAGCAGACAACATGCAGGTGCTGCAGAATGTGTCCCAGTGTCTGAAAATTACACCGGGATAAGTTCAGCATGTTTTTGTGGGGCCCAACTTTATGGCAGGGTAGACAGCATCTACCCTGAGAAAATAGTGGGCAGATGCCATCTACCTGCATGTACTCTAAACTTGTGCCCTGAGATAAATACACCCCTTTAAGCAATGAGAAATTCTTAAACGATCTTAAAACGACTGCAAAGCCCCTGAAATTGAAAGTGATTCACCTACTACCCCTAAACTGAGCCTGCTAAGGCTGCGCTCTCTTTCTACTTCATGCTCCTGCATTGCCCCCTTCTCACCAACTATCACACATATCATGAAAGTCAGGCGTGCCACCGGCTCCTCAAACTGCAGTAGTGCATTGAGGAAGCAGCTCACTATCTCCTTCAGGAAAGAATGTGCCTGGTTATGAATCATACGTCCTTTTTTTAAACTCAGGAGTAATTTGCATGCTTCGGTTTGTATCATGCCCATACAGTATGGTAAGAAAAGTGAAAACTACAGGACCCAGCATGCAAAATATTCAGCTTTAAAAAGCTACTCACAGAAAGTGTCACAAATGGCATGAAGCCATTATGCGCCTGGAGGTGATCCAGCCACCCTCTGCTACTAATCATCTCATGACGAGTAAGGCCTCCTGCACACCACTGGCCACTTACCAACATGACTCGGCTGGAAGCAAATGTTGCAGGGGAGCTCAGCTCTCTACACTACTTATAATCACGAGCGTCCCACCACCGTAATAACAACCATAGAACCTCCTGAACTGCCTAGGTGGTCTCATGTTACACCTGACATCTCAGCCAGTCCTGGCTTTTTTGCCAACAGCAGGTGCACTATGCCACCTGCAGTTACATTTTTAAAACAGCAAGCATGGGCAAAAGTATCCCATGAAGCTAAATGGTTTTGGCTAAAAAGCCAGGACTGGTTGTACATGCCAACTCTAACAGTAAGGAGAAATGAAAATTTCACCGAGTTTTGGAGCTACAAAGATCAACAAATTTTCAGAGAACAGTAAAATAACTTAGTGAGGCAAGCCTTCGCCATTGACATCAACTAAGATGTGTATGTCAGGAGCCAAGTCTGGAAATACAGTTCAGCCTTCAGTCATCCCTTTCTTTGTAAACTGAATAATAGCGATTAAAGGACCAGATGTAGCAACGTTTTGCGAGTCGCAAATGGCCCGAATCACTATTTGCGACCCCGCAAAATCCGAAATGGGATGCAAAAATCCCATTTCCGATCACCAAATTGTGATGTGACCAAGCACCGACTCGCAATATTTGTGAACTGATTTTGCGACCCGCAATCAGGAAGTCGCAAATTGCGAGTCGCAAACCATATGCAAAAGCCAGTCACAAATTGTGACTAGTCACAAAAAGCCCATTTTGTACACCCAGATTACCACTGATTCAGAGCAGGGGGTAACCAGATCCAAAGTATAAAAGGAGACCCAGAAGGCATCCGGGCTACTCAAAATGGCTCAACTGTACGTGATTGCTTGGAGAGTCCAGGCTGCCCAGCAGAGGAGGAGGAGGCAGAGACAGGAGAGGATATACCGAACCAGGCAGACACTATTTCAACAAACTGAGGAGGAGATTTATGAGAAATATAGACTGAGCAGTGCTGTTCTCTTAGAGTTTATTGAACTGCTGAAACCTCAGCTTGAATGACAGACAATGTGTGGCAGCGCCATCCCCACACGTGTGCAAGTGCTATGCTCACTGCACCTCTTGGCCTCGGGTAGCTATCAGGGGGTGATTGCAGTGGCAGGTGGGGTATCCCAAAGTGCCCTCTCACGATTATTCAGACGTTTCCTAGATGCCATACTCGCACACATGTCCAGATACATATACCTTCCCAGGAATGAGGCAGAAATTAACAGCACCAAGTTGGACTTCTACAGAATTGCCAACTTCCCACATGTAATAGGGTGTGTGGACGGGACACATATACAAATTTGCCCACCTGCAAATCTGGACTATGTGTTCCGCAATAGTAAATGTACCCACTCACTAAACATCCAGGTGGTATGTGATGACCATAATGTCATTACTTACATTGTAGCTAAATATCCAGGGAGTACGCATGATTCATACATATTCAGGCACAGTGGGATACACCAATGCCTAGAACGTGAGGAGTTTGGAGAAGGATATCTATTAGGTATTGGTGTCTACACTCTGAAGCCTTACATGCAGGTCACCGTGTAACCTTGTGATGCCCTGCTAAATTTGCCTCTTTTGTCAAACAGGCGACAGTGCATATGCTCTGAGACCATGGATACTCACCCCATACCTAACACCTGGCAATCAGAACTAGAGGCAATACAACATTGCACATCGGCGGACCAGAACTGTAGTCGAGAGGACCTTTGGCTTGTTAAAGGCAAGATTCCGATGCCTCCACAAAAGTGGAGGAGCACTCCAGTATGCCCCAGAAACAGCATGCAAGATAGTTGCCGCCTGTGCCATCCTACACAACATTGCCACCAGACGTGGGCTACATCTTACCCCTGAAGACACGGAGGATGAGGAGCAAGAGCTACCAAACCGACCGCCTGGGGATAAAAGCATTGCAAATGAGGGCAGACAGAGACGGAACCACATTGCAACCCAAAGCTTTGGCAGGTACGTGGCAACCGTGACCACACTCACTAATGTCAGACACAAATAGCCCAGTTGTGTAGTCAAACAAACAAAACCTTTTTATTGTTAAACTATAATGTTGTTAGAAATGTGCAGTATGCAACAGTCTGGTATTGGAAACAGTCAAATCAGAGACATTATTTTCATGTGCCTCAGTACTAGTACATGTCAGTGGCTCACAGCCTCCTCTGACTACGGCCACCATGGCTTACTCAGGTGGGCCCCTGAGCCCTGCCGTGCACTGCTACCGTGCAGCACATGCGCATCTGTGGCAGACACACTGCTGATTGTCGCGCCCTCCTCGCTGTCCTGCGGGGTATCCCCTGTGCCCCTTGCAGCCTGTCTGGTCTCCGTTATATCAACCGCATGGCTGATGCGGCCAAGTCCCCGTGCCACATCACCAGCAAAATGACCCAGTTCAATCTGCAGGCTGATAGTGCGCCTTGACAGGCAGGTTGTGTTCGTTGCCAGGCGCCCAATGGATGCTGCAAGTCTGTTGAAACGGGCTGCAGTATTGCGCTCCCTGCGCCGTGCCTGTGCCCTGTCAGCCACCAGTTCCCTGACCAATAAGTCAATGGATTGTGTCAGGTTCCCTAGATGTGTGTTCATAGTTTTGAACTGATTGTCCACATTAGCCAGCCCATGGGTCAGAGTGGTCTGCAGTCTTGTTATGTTCCGGTTAATGGACCTCAACTGTCTATTTTGCAGGCACTGACCCTGTAGTAAGGATGCCTCAAGACCCGCAAACTCAACATCTGCGACATCCTCACTGTGCACAGACTGCACTCTGCGGTGGCGTCTGCGCACTGCGCCTGCTGATGGTTGTGTGTGCCTCTCCGTAGGCAATGGCCCTGGTGCTACCACTGCTGCCTCCATGTCCAGCGCAGGATTGTCCATTGACTCCGGTGGCATTTCCATGTTTGGTGTTGTCCTGCAGTGCCCTGCTGTGTCAGTGGCAGCCTCCTCCTGTGGGTCTGGCCCATGTTCCTCTCCCTGCACAATTGCGCTGAAGGGGGGGCCTTGTGGGAGACCTGTGGGACATAGGGGATACACTGTCAGTCTCGCACATCTGTTTTTTGCCTCATAATAAACATTTGCCTATGTTTGGACTACTGTACTACATTGCCCATAATGCACTATTCTAGAGGTTGCTAGACTGGAATGGAGCTAGTCTGGAGGTCCCTGCTGCTGTGCACTGGGATTGTGTGTATAGTACATTTGTGGGTGTCAAAGCATATATTTTGGTACTTACTTTTTGATGTTCCAGGTGCCGAACTGTCCACATCTCCTATGCCCAGTACAGCCTCCGGCTCCAGTGTTGTCTCCACCATGGTTTCCAGTGCTGTAGGTGGTGGAACGGTGGATGGGCCTCCTCCAGTGCCCTTCATCTCCCTCATGCACTCCTCAACCCTCTCCTTGGTCCTGGAGCGAAGGTCATACCACCTTTTCCTAATTTCATCCAGGGTGCGGTGGCTTACCCCAATGGCATTTATTTTGTCCTGGATGTCTTGCTATATTTTATTTTTGTGGGTGTCATGGACACTCATTTCTGGCTTGACAAAGAGTTGGTCATGGTGCAGACAACACTCCTCAGTAAGTACCTCCAACTCCTTGTCAGAGAACTTGATTTTTCTCTTCCTGCCAACACTGGGGACTCCTTCTCCATTGTTGCTGCAGCTCCTCTCACCTGGGTGTTGCTCTGCAGTTTGGGCTGGGTGTGCTCCTCCCTCCTCCCAGTTCTATTTGGTGACTTCCTGGTTCTGATGTCATCACCGAGAGCCAGGAAGTGGGTATTCAAACTGTATTGTTCCACCTGCAGGCAATTTGCGAGTTAGTCGCAATTTGCGACACTGGACCACACCCTTCGCGCAATTTGCGACCTTGCTTTTAGCGTGGTCGCAAATTGCGACCTCGCTAAAAAAGGAATTAGCAAATTGCGGTGCGACTCCTCTGCGACTCGCAATTTGGAACGGCGAGTCTTTCTGGCATTTGGTTTTGCGAGTCGGAAATAGAGATTCGCATGGAATCGCTATTTCCGAGTCGCAATTGTTTACCTAACTACATCTGGCCCAAAATATCAGACACACATTCCCTCTAAATAGTGTATTGAAACACTAAGAAAGTTACCTTACATCAGTCTTTCTGCTTTTTCTATCTGCCCTGACTGCTTGAACCTCAGGAAAGCACATGCAGTACTCTTTCCCTGTCGCACTGCTGTTCCAAATTGGCTGCAGTAGCGGACGACATACAAGACTGCTCTGTATATCACGCCATGGTGGCCTAGGCCAGAACTTGTCAGCGTGTATCACATGCAAAGATCACTTAGGGAGCAGATTATTAATTGGCTGGCTGTATCACACACGCCGAAAGATAGCCAATTACAAAGCTGACCGCTTCAGCACAGGCGGCACATACTGCACGACCCGATGAGCCGTATCTGGGCTTTACAATGATAGAAAAACATTACTGGCAGACTTTTCAGGATATCATCACCAACTGTATCATTGGTGCCAGGCAGCAATGAGCTGCCAAATAATACCAAACAAGCTGGTCCAAGCATCACTGGGAGGTGCTAGGAGACTGTATGCAGTCAACCCATAATTAATTCAATCTTGAGGCCTTGAGGTGATGCGTCCAAAATTAGCAAATGCGTTACTCTAACCCAGGATGTGTGGTATTTGGCAGGTCTGTAAGTGCAAACTAGATTAGAGACGGGTTGCCAGGAATGGACAAAGAAAAAAAATCAGGATGGGAAAGGGTGAATTTGGAAGATAGTTGCTCTTGCACCTCTGCTTTTAGCTCCAGTTAGGATAATTTAATATATAATAATTTTTTATGTTTGTTAAAGAGATTCAACCATCAGAGCTAGCATACATGCCAGCATTTTAGAAGAGGAAAGTGGAGATTAAAAAAAATAATCTGGAGGAGAATGTAGTTCCCCCACTGCCTTCTGTTAAAGCAGAGGCAACTTTGTTGTAGAACTCTTACTATGGGGGTAAGACTGCAGGTTTTTAGGTGGCAGCACCACCATGTGTGGGTGACTGAGTCATTCCCTCACTGGTTGGAGACTGTTGGCCTAAACATTTCAGCTAGCTAGCAGCACCTCACCCAAACATAGAAAGTAAAGGTGATTTGTGGCAGCCTAGAAAACATGACTCTCTGACTCCTAAGGGAAGTCACGGTTGGCAGATCTTGCTCCTTTCTCTCATTTGCACAAGTTTCACACAAGAAAAGGCAGTCCTGGAGATGCAGGACAGTTTTCAATGCATTTATTGAAAAGACTGCAATCTATGATAAAAGACAGGACCTGCGATTATTAGGAGGACGGAACATAGCACAGGAAGCATTGTTACCATGAGTGAGAAACAGATAAACAGTCCCAGCATATTGGAATAAACATGTGCCTACAAATTCCTACTTACTCTTCTAGCGTCTATGTGAGACCATAGCAGTGACAGCTCTTTCTCCGTGTACTAGTCCTGGAAGGAACTCCAGCCCCTACACCTGAAAACAGGGGTCTGCCCGTCATCTCATCTATTGGCTGTACAGACACAGCTGAGGTCAGCAAAGTTGCATTGAAGTGCCACACAGCATAGGATGGCCCCTCTGGCTGGAATGACCTTTCTAACTTTCTTTGGCTTGGGTGATATTTTTATAACACAATGTGTTGTGTTCTGAGACCAGGCCTGACGTGGTAATGCGTCTAAATGTCAAAGGTTGGCTCCATACTCGTGTGGTGCTAATACTAGACTATCCGGTACCGCCTTGAGCAGAGTCACAGTGTGAAATGTCATATAAGGAACTAATAACAAGACTTTGGCACAATAGCAGCTGATTAGAAAAATAAAACATCCCTACTAAAAGCAAGCCATGCTAAAATGAAATAAAGCAAATGAAATAACTAGGTAAAAAGGGCACAGGCCACAGGCTTAATCTGAAATAGGTGTGCCCAAGCAAGGCACTAAAATGAACCCAAAAAAAGCAAATTTTGCCTTAAAAATCGGGAGTGTCCCACCTGAATGTGGTCTATTGGCATGCATACGATAGGGCTACTATCTTTTAAACAAGTAAATAACAGCCATGCTGGTAAGATACTGGCCAGATGGTAACCCTAATTGACACAGTTCAAGAAAACTGCTATCTCCAACTACTATGTAAATAACCCAGCGTTCATGTGTGCCGTCATCTTTGCTGGGTACAGCATTTCTGGGTGAAATGTTTTCTTGCTTCATATAAATAAACAAATAGTGTGCTCTGGATTGTAACTTGGACTCCTGCAGCCCCTGGGGTGAAGGAGGTTCCAACACTTGTGAGAAGCCACGCTCAGCCACAGGTAATGTATGCCTTCTCCATGTATGGTTGCCACCTGAACACTTTTTTACCGGCCTGCTCGTATATTTACAGGCTGAAAAAAATATTAACAAAAGCAGTGACTTCTGGTATTTTCTACTTCTGAAACATACAAAAAAAACTGTAAACACATAAAGACAAGCTAAAAAGCATTTGAGGGCTGTCTAAATGATCTCAGAATCATTATTGGAGCAAACAGAGGGATACTTGCTATGTTAGAAAGCAAACCTAACCATTTTTTAATTCCTTTTCACCTACCAGCTCTTGGCTGTTCCAGAACAGCAAAACATTAGTAAATGGGCAGTTGCTTTTACGAAGAAGCGTGACAACCCAGGATCTGTGGCATGGCATGTGCTCAGTGTTGCCATGGAACAATTGCACCATGGGTGGTGTGAATCACAGGAACCCTACACCATACTTTTGGGGGCTTTCCTGTTCTTTTTTTGTAGGTTTTTAACACCCTCTAATACATATCTTCAATGCTAACTGTATTGGTTGTTGAACCACAATGTACATGTGTTCCAGGACTCCAGAACGCTATTTAAAAATGTATTCTCATGAACCATTTTGGAGAAACCACATGAATTTCCAAACTTTCAATAAGATTGTCTCATTTTAAAGAGGCGTCTGTTAGGCCATCTTTCTGCCACTTGGGCCAGTCAGTGGTTATAGCCCAATGTGTGTGATGAAGAACACTGGTATCCCCTAGCCCTCTGTCATGTTGTACTACAGCAGTATTACCAAGTTACTGCTTTTGTTCTCTGAAGTCTGCAAGACTAGCTACTTTGAGCAGTCAAGGCTTACTTCCATAGCTGGTAGTGAGTTTAGAATTTAGACAGAGTAATTAAAGTTAATAAACTTAGCGTACAGTCAGAGCAATGTATTTGAACTCCTGTAGTGTGGATAAAATCAACAACAATTCTTTGCACCAAGGGAAGGAAATCCATTGTTGTTTACATCAGAGTGATTACCTTTTCAAGCACTCACCTCAAGCTGAAAGGAAAATGCTTTTTTTAAAGTTTCAGTAGCACATAGCATGCCATTCCCTCTGACGTCACTTAAACGGAAACTGACAGTATCTAGAACATAAAGGCAACTGCTCCTTTTTAGATCAAGCCTAAGCATTCAACCATGTGTATACTTTTAGTATACTTCTTATGACTTAAAGCAATTTCATTTGTTGGTTGCAGTGTCCTTTAAAAATTCTTGCTCGCTAGTGGCCAGTTCTGCCTTTTTCTCCCTCTTTTGTCTATTTCAGAGTAGTGACCAACTACTGTATTGTTCCTCTTTGGTTTCTTCATCTTTTGCTGTGACGGACCATTTTTTATATTTCTTTGGTGCTCCTTTTTCACTGTGGGTGTTTTAGGATGGTAGCTGCCTGTGTTTTATTGCAGCATTCTGTTCCTCCCACCTCCTCCCATGTCACTGACATTTGTTTTGGCTTTATTCCACTGCTGTCCTCGTTTACCTCTGCTCCTAAATTAAACTTATTTTACAAAAGAAACACCCGGTCGTTTAGCTCACTGCTCAGTAAAGTAACAATATGCCCTTTCTGGTAGAATGTAGCTAGACCTAGAAGCAATGATGTGAAACTTGCTTAGCCTTGCATCGAACTTCTCTCTCCAGGGCCCCTCCCTGCCAGCACTCACAACATTGCACACATTGTTTATCTCCTTTACTGGGGTCATAAATCTTCTCAGGCTGCTCTGCTCCTTGAAATGCAGTTAAGAGTGCTTGCAAGACTTTTAATTCTGTTAAAATAAAAAGAAAATACTTTTCCAGCCTTATTTTCCAATTTCTGTTCAGATGTTTACACAACTCGAGGTAGTGCATCTTGTCACTCCTTAAGGACTTGTGATTATCCTTTTTAATTGTGAGCTATGGCTTTGGTTGAGACCCTCAGTGAAGCAATGAAATGACGATAAGGCACAACGTTCTATTCCTTAAGGATGCAATTTGGATCATAAAATTATTTTTATGCCCCCCATGGTATGCGAATAGTACACAACCGTTTTACTCTTTTCCTCCATTAGATTTCTTTTTTTCAGAAACTAAACATTTTGATTATTCAGTAAACTATAGAGCAAGGCATGGTTTTCAACTCTCGTTTGTGTGAAAGAGTACCATAAACATACATAAGACGAGTAAACCTGCTCATGGAGTAGCAGTTTGGCAGAGCAGAGCACCTCCAGTCACCTCTTTCTTCAATTTAACAAAAGGAATCTCTAAACATATGGCCACGTTAAGCCAAGACGGAAAACAGCAGTTTGGCCCAGAGGCAGTCATAAAAACGTCTATGCATGAAATTTGCAAGTATGTGCATTTTACATATAAAACTAATCGAATGTTATATTAACAGCCTGGCTCTAATGTTGCACTTTGCATTTCAATGTAGAAAATATTATTAGCACAGGCTAGGGCTTACTTTTTAGTTTTTTAAACAAAATTCCCAGTGCTAAGAGGAATGTATCAGTCATATTTCTTATTAAAAAGCGTGCAGTTTTGTTGGCGATACCATTATTTTCTCTGCTCATTTTTTATTTAGCATTATCTCATCGTTAGTGGTATTTATGTATCGCAAATGAGGTAAGGTACAATCAGACCTTAAACTTGGAGTTGGAGGACACGCTTTCCAAACAGTGGGGTGAATAAGATGTTGGCTCCCCTCCACAAGAAATGTCCCTTCTTAACTGGAGTATAACATGTTTTAAGAGTCAGTCACTTTAAGTGACGTACTTAAGTCAAGACGCGAATCTGAAGCTTTCTGTACCATAAAAACCAAAGGCTGCATATACAATCATTCACAGAATCTGAACATTTGCAACCACGATAATGTTTTTATGCATGTGTGAAGCACAAATTTTGATTCTGTAACATGTTCCTGAATTGTAATTTGTGTTTGCAACCAGATATCGAATCGATATTTGCGAGAGGGATATTTAGGGTGTCCTTTCCAAATGCTGATTCAGTATGAAATGTATAAATTTTTTGCAACCAAAATCCAGGTTCAAACATTAATATTAACCATTTGAAAATGAGAATGGGTCCTCAAGAGACCCCTTCCACTTTGTGAATGGTGACAAAAAGAGTTTTTAAGAATATGGAGTAATCCCATAGACCACTACCTACTCTTAAAAACAGTTATTTAAACTTTTCAAAAACACTCTATTTAAAAACAATCACAGACACGGTGGTCTGCCAACTTCAGCAGGTCATCATCTCTGAGATGTTTGTGATTAATTAAGAGTCACAGTTTTTGACCTACTTTATTAATATTTATGAAGTAGGTCGAATTGAGAACAACTACAATTCGGTGCTTTTTGCAAACTGACCTAATACATAGGTCAGTTCACAAAAACAGAAAGAATTTGGTAAAGGTTGGTGTGCAATTTGTGACCAATTTAACCAAATCCATTCTTTTTACATCTGGCCCTTAATCTGCTCATCTCTGTGAGGCTGAAACAAGATTAGATTTTTTGGTATTTGGAAAGGGTGGGCTAGTGTCCTACCCATGAGTTCTAGGCTGTGTTTGTTTTAGAATGTTGGTTGATGGGTGTCCCATTTGCTAGAGACTGTAAGGGGTTGGATCTTCATGCTTTCCAACATCCGCCTATATCTGTTCAGAGAGGCTTTGTGTTCTTAGCTCAATGTGCAGATCAGTGTTTCTCTGCCCAAGTGTATTGTGAAAGTGTTTCTCAGGGCTAATCAGGGTCTTCCTTTCAAAATTAAGCATATCTGTGTCTACATGTTCCAGAGTGCATGCTTATGATTTCTTGATGCAGTGTGAGTGCTTTCCTTGCCCCATTTTCAGTGCACACCATGTCACAATGTTGTGTTATTAGTGGCAGTGTATTCTTTGTCACATTGTGAATGAACTTTAACAAACAAACCCAGTTATAGTGCATTAAATTATTAATTTGTAGGATTTTTTAGGTCCAGCGTTCAAACGCTTTCACCTGTTGTAAGTATTGTGGGCTTTTAACCACGCCCACAGCACGCCCATCACTTTCACTTGTTCGTGGGCTTGCCTTTCATACTCATTTGTTATCATTGGTAAATGCTTTACATTTGTCTCTCCTTGGGGCGGTTTTGTTATTGCCTTGGACACCAACCCTGTTACATGGATAATTGCATGTCCGAAGGGGAATCATGGGGGAAGAACCCTTTGGCATAGGCTTAGGTTCCCTCATCACCCGGGGTGTACACAATCCACTAGACACTAGGGAAAGATTTTTTTTTAAAAAGGAACATGGTGGACGGGCGGGCCATGTTACTCTACCCTGGGGCTCAAGACAGTCTTTCTGTTCCCACGACCCCTACCCCAAAACCCATTGCCCAGATACTGCCACCATCTCCTATGGCAGGTGAGAGATAATTGACTTTCTGCTACCTAACAGTCTGACAACATAATAGTATATTAATTCAGTTAGATCAGCTTTCATTACCAAAAAATACCCCTTTCACACCTGTTTCCATTATGAGTTCCAATTAGGCTGAACCTGCAAAAACGTCACATGTTCACCACCTCTTAGAAAACTGAAAAAAGAGGTCATTTTTTTTACAACTCTTCCTGTTTCTGTAAGATGGGAATAGGATGATCTTAGCACAGCAAACTTTTTGTTGATGCCATTTTTAGAAACAAAAACACACACTTTCGTGCACAGCACTTTTTCCACCTGTTTAAAAAAAAATATGTTGCATTTTAGTATTTTCCTGGTTCCTTCTCTGGGAAACCACAAACCCTGGGTACCTTTAGTATCCCAATGATGTGGGGAAAAAGGCATATATTTGACCTGGATATCTTTTGTGGAAAGCAAGTTCTAAAGACCTAAGTGTGTAAGGCCCCAGATATAAAAAACGTGCTTAGTTATCAGAATATCTCCAGAAACATAGAATAAAGAGAAATGTTTCAATGGTTCTGCAATCAGAGCGAGCACCCTCTGTCTGCACACCCCAATCATGAGTTAGTGTTTAAGGGAATAAATCCTCTGTATTGCCACCAGGATGGAAAATGGTCTGCTATAGCCTTAAAGCCCACCGTAGCGGACTATACCAGCCATTAAAGGCCTGCTCCAGCATTAAAGACCCAAGCCAAAGGCGGGGACCTTTAACAAGTGAGAGGGACTTTAATGCTGGCATAGCCCAGCTACGGAGGGCTATAAGACTATTAGAACATTCTGCCACTAGAGGGCGGGCAGAATGTTTTAATAAATAAAACAAAGGCCTCAAGGAGCCCGAGGGGATTGAAATTCCCCTCTGCTCTATGAGGCCTTTGTTCGCAGCTGTTAGAGCTGTTAGAAGCCCAGAGCACTCCATTATTTTCAATGGTGCTCCGAAAATTCCAATGTTCTAAAAAAAAATTCAAATGCATGTCAGGGTAATACAGACTTACGTCACTCACAGTCCTGTAATGTCTCTTACAGGTCCACAGCCATCTTGTGATGCAGGTGTCTTTGGTTGAGTTTTGACCAGCCAATCCATACTGTCCTTTTGGTGGCTGGTTGGATTACTTTCTCAAGGCATCCTCCACATAGCTATAGTATGCTTGGCCTTGTTCTTGTACCCTTTGTCTGGATGCAGCTCATCTGTACACATCTGACAATACAGCTTTCTCGTCTTCTAAAGTAAGTCACAGCAGCATGGTAGCATACTTTGTAAGTTGCAGTAGGTGTTCTGTTATTGCAACAATGTCCTACTGTGTTGATGCAATAGAACTTCTCCAAAAGTGCAAACAATTGGAACCCACTAGCTCAAAGGGAAAATAATTTATCTAAAGCCACGCCACTAGTGGGAGGCCAACGCCAATCAATTTGAGGTACCATGTTAAAAAATCATAACCCTTGCCAACAAATGAAGGTGAACATCTTTGCAAGCTTTCTTTGGGGATGTCATAAAAAGGAGGAAAGGGTGGGTACCCAAAAGGACAACGTTATGTGTTCTAGAGTACAGACTGCCAGATAGCATAATTGTGATCTTTTCTGGTTCCAGAAAACTCAGAGTCAAGACATAAGGAAAGCTCCAAACAGGATTCTGAGAAGCTTTGGTGGGGCCTGGTGGAAAGGTTTTGCATGGATGCTCTTAGGTTTGTGATTCAAGAAGAGCAAATGCAGGGCCATATTTATACTTTTTGACGCAAAACTGCGCTAACGCAGTTTTGCGTCAAAACAATTAGCGCCGGCTAACGCCATTCTGAAGCACCATGCGGGCGCCGTATTTAATCAATGACGTTAGCCGGCGTTAGCCGCCGGCGCTGCCTGGTGTGCCTGAAAAAAAACCACGTACACCAGGCAGCGCCGGCGTAGGGGGATATGGAGCTTGGGCGCCAAAAAATGGGGCAAGTCAGGCTGAGGCAAATTTTTCGCCTCAACCCGATTTGCGCCATTTTTTCCGACTCCCAACCCCAATAGAAATGACTCCTGTCTTAGCAAAGACAGGAGTCATGCCCCCTTGCCCAATGGCCATGCCCAGGGGACTTCTGTCCCCTGGGCATGGTCATTGGGCATAGTGGCATGTAGGGGGGCACAAATCAGGCCCCCCGATGCCACCAAAAAAATAAATAAAAAAACACTTACCTGAACTTACCTTAATGTCCCTGGGATGGGTCCCTCCAGCCTTGGGTGTCCTCCTGGGGTGGGCAAGGGTGACAGGGAGTGTCCCTGGGGGCATGGGAGGGCACCTCTGGGCTCCTTCCGAGCCCACAGGTCCCTTAACGCCTGCCTTGTCCAGGCGCTAAAAAACGGCGCAAAAGCGGCCGTACGTCATTTTTTTGGACCCGCCCACTCGCGGGCGTGAATTTTGCCCGGGAGTGTAAACACGGCGCACATGCCTCGGAGTCAATTTTTTAGACGGGAACGCCTACCTTGCATATCATTAACGCAAAGTAGGTGTCCACGCTAAAAAATGACGCAAACTCCATGGACTTTGGCGCTAGACGCGTCTAACGCCAAAGTATAAATATGGAGTTAGTTTTGCGTCGGAATTGCGTCAAAAGAAACGACGCAATTCCGGCGCAAACAGAGTATAAATATGCCCGCAGTGTCTAGTGCCAAATAGCAGTTCTGAAATGCCAGCTGCATTAGGAATGAATGGCCAAGCCTTCTATTTTATTACTTTAAAACACGTTGTATAATAGGAGAGCAGGGCCTGTGGCATCTCCTTGTGACAATCCTGGCTCCAAATGAACACTGAAACAAAGATAGTTAGAGCGAAGGGACAAAAATATCAAAGCAGAGATAAGCTACTTCCAAACAAATTTGAATTAAAGCTGTTTAATGCCACAAAACCAGTTCCTGTCGCTTGTTTCGGGAGTAGCACTCGCCTTGGCAGCAGGAAGATGTGCTCTTCTTACTTTTTCCCATATGGATTACAGGAAAGGAAGGTCACTTGAGGATGTCATTTCTACTCCGAGAAAGGAAATATGGAGTAGAAGTCTCATTTTGTCCCTCAGTCACTTTGTCCTTACTGTGGATACCGTTGATGCAGAAGGAGAGGGACAGGGAAAGTGGGGCATGAATGCCCCAGTAAAGGAAGTCCGGCTCCCTAGTGATGCTCGGCTTATGCTCATTGCAATATGGGGCTGGTATGACTGTTTTTAAAAACTGCTTTTGGTTCACACTCCAGCCCTCGGGAAACCACAACCATCTGAAAATCATTACACCTGACCTGAAGGTAATCGAATCGTCAGAAATAATAACTTTATAGGCTACCGAAGCAACACTTTACCACCCAAAATATTAAAATGTCTTAGGAGTGATTTATATTTTTGTGTGTAAAAATGCCGTTTGACTGAAAAACTCAGTTAAAAATGGCATGGTTTGTTCATTTTTGAGAGCGATAAAGTCCTATCTTGGGATTTTAGCTAAGCAGAATTTCTGAAATGAGGTACCCAAAAAGCCAATTGTTTCTGGACCCTTCTGCTGCTCCAACCATCTGCTAAACACTCCCTGGTAGATACCCCTTTGTGGCATGTTACCTGCACACATCGTCAGCTGGACTGCTCCATAAACATTGATTAATAAACTGAAATGCAGGGGCGTAGCCCAGGGCCCTGCAGCGCAGGGACCCATAAACTCTTATTTAGGTCCCCATTCAACCCAAGGCCAATGCACGTGAGTAGGATATGGGAGACTCAATGACCCTTCTTAACATTCACATCATTTTGTGTCACGCAACTGCTAAAATGAAAATCCTGTAACCATGGAAACAGAGTGTGATTGCAAATGTACTATGCTGAATAGGTAAAGTAAAAATCCGATATCTATACCATAATTAGGGACCTTTGTAAATGTTTATTATTGTACCAGGCTGTCAGATTTGCCTTTATCTCACCCAGCAGCAGATTAAGGCCAGGAACATGCCTATCAAATACCATACAGAAAATTAGGTGCAAATGTTGCAATAAAAGGCCAAGTTGTACTAAACCTGATGCTGAATATTATGCCCATAAAAAAATCTCTTTTTAAAAGCAGTCTAAAACTGGTGTGAAAAGAATGTATTCTTCAGCAAGAAAGTGTTTATTAGTGGCAATGTCTTAAGTCACTTTCCAAGTGGAAATAAGTGTCCGGCTTTAGCATGGTTTTAAGTGAAATTAAAAAGGTGGGTGGGGTTTCTAAAAGTGGTGTGCCCAAGGCAGCATAGCTATGAAACATTATCAAGAGGCATCCATGTGTAATTTAATTCAGGCCCTGATTTATACTTTTTAATGCTAAACTGCGCTAATGCAGTTTAGCATCAAAAAGTATACCGCCGGCTCGCACCATTCCAAGACGTCTGCTGGGTGTCTTATTTATGGAATGTCGCAATCCAGTGCAAAGGGTGGGCTAACGTCATGGAGAATGATGTTAGCCGGGTGGGGGAGGGGGTATGGGAGTAGTGGGTTTAGCGTTAAAAAAATGACATTATGCTGGTTAGAGTAAAAAAAGATGACCATAACCAGCCTAGCGTTATTTATTGACGCTAAACCTACCATACCACATGACTCCTGTCTTATAAAAGAGGAGTCATGCCTACCACCCTAATGGCCATTGCACCCAGTGCCATGTTTGAGGCCCATTTCTGGCCCCCCTACGGCACTTTAAGAAAAAAAGGTAAATATTTACCTTTACTGACCTGTACTTACCTGGGACAGGTTCCCCAGTCCTCCGCTGTCCCTTTGGTGTGGGTGTTCCTGGGGCCTGGGGAGGGCACCTGTGGGCTTATTCCATGGTGTTCCTCCATGGAAATGGGCCCACAGGTCCCCTAACGCCTGTCCTGACCCAGGCATTAAATAATGGCGCTGGCCCGCCTCCCTCCCGTGCACCATTGTTGCACGAGAGGATAAATAAGGCGCTAGGGCCTTTGAGTCATTTTTTGCCGGGAACGCCTACCTTGCATCTCATTGACTCAAGGTAGTTTTCCGTAGGCAAAAATGACTTTAACTCCAATATTTTGGCACTAGGCATGTCTAGTGCCAAAATATAAATATGGAGTTAAGTTTGCGCTGAATTAGCGTAAAAAAATGACGCTAATTCAGCGCAAACAGAGTATAAATACGCCCCTCAGTGCTTAAAACATGTAAACTAAAATCCTGTGTTTCATACAGTGTGCCACCTCACTGGTACTGTATTTGAGTGCTTCACTCACTAGTATTTGAGTGCCTCTTTGTGACCCTTCTGTTTGAATAATTAGAATTGAAAATGTTTCAATTCTGAACCAACGGGCTTTTTCTTTGAAATATGTTTTATTAAATGTTTAGACATGAAATGACATGGCATCAATATTTTGTTCTAGTACAAGCAGTAGAGTGTGGTTCGGCATGTCAAAAACAGGATGTCAACTTAGCTCACCTATGCGATTGTTGTCATTAGAAATGATAGAAGGCAGTTTTTGCAAACACATGTGAAAGTGACAAAAATAGATATATTCGTGGAGTCTGCTTATGGTGTGAATAAGTCAAGTCGTAAATTCAGGGCGGATTGGAATACAGCGTGTCTCAAGTGGTGCTATTCGTGAGGGGACCACACATGCAGAGAGGGCATCATCTTGGGAAGGAGGATGGCACCTGTGTGGGAGAGGCAGCGGTTGAACAATGGAGCGAGCAGTCCCAGGCTCAGTGGCTATCATGTCAGGGAGCCGAGCTTTCCTCTGTGGCGTTTCCGGCTTTATCATCGCCCCCCCGCAGGGTGGTGGAATCATCATCAATTGTATGAATGTGGGTCAATCTTTGAGGCATGGGTATGTGACTCAGGGTAGGTGTGTGTCATTTTTTGTTTCAACAATAATTAAAAAGCTGTCCCAACATTCACCACCGGTCAGTGTGTTCCCCCCATACGTAGTGATTGATGGACATTAGCTTCTGCGCGTGTCCATGTCAGTAGTGTGACCAACCAACGTTGGAGAACTGGATGAGTCGGCACCTTCCATGCAATCAACACCTGCCTTTTAAACAGGACAAACGTGAGGTCAATGAATCTATGGAGGAGTCTGTCTTTCTTCGCTCAAAGGGAATCTCCAACAAAGAGGATTTAGGTGTGGGTACAAGGGTGTGACTTGCAAGTTCAGCAACAGTATTAGTGACCGTGCGCCAGACCAGTTGCAGCAATAAGCAGTCACACACCATATGGTAGAACCAAGCTTCTAACAGTTTGCAGCAAGGGCAGTCAGGAGCCAGAGTTGGAAACATGCGCTTAATACACGGAGGGGAGAGGTAAGCTTGATGTACGTAGTTAAACTGTGTGAATCGGAATCTTTGGTTACAAGACACGTCTTTTACCTGTTGAAGTGTCCGGGACCAGGCCTTGTATGTCAAGTGCTGCGGTATCACTCTGTCCCACCCGGCACACACCCTAACTGCATGATCAGGCGAAGTAATGTTGAGGTCTGTATAAAGGGTAGTGATGTCACGCACCATTGTGAGTCAAAAGCTCATGCAACACAGGACACGTGAGAGGTTCCCCATTCCTGTGCCCCACATAGCCCACTCTGCGCATTGTATAGCATGAAATGTCAAAAACTGACCACCTCCCATGCTGTATGTGTCCATGACATCTTGAAAAGACATGAGGACATTGTCATGATAGAGCTCCCCCAGCTGGTCGACTCCTGCTTCCTGCCACGGACCTTTGTTACATTGCTGTGCTGTGTCAGTGAGTCATGGCAGGTCACATATCTCGATAAATGGGGAGTAAGGGAGGTGAGGCCCTTTGCCGTAAACAAATCTGCACCAGCAGGTTCGGGCTACGGACATCTGGAACATCTCTTGGTGGGGGCGAATAGTTAGGTCGGATATCCAAGTGTAAATCGTCGCAGTGCTTCAGACTTCACAGAGGTATATTAATTCGGGGCATGTGGGTACCCACAGCCAGGCCAGTGGCCATTGCAACTGTGCTGCTGCTTAATACAGCTCAAAGTTGGGCAAACCTAGGCCGCCTTAGAGTAAATGTCGCTGCAGACTGGTGAGTGCAAACCAACAGTGACCACCACTCCAGATCAGTTAGAGCAAGAGACCGTGCCGTTCACGGAAGAAACTCCTGGAGAGCACTGTCAGGAGTGGCACAAAGAATTATACTAATTGAGGCAGTACCAGCACCAGCATCTTGGAGATCACCACGCAGCCTAGCGGAGACAGGCAATGAGCTCCAGAAGGGCAGAGACCGGTGTATTCATCCTATCGCCTTGTCCAGATTACCTTCCTTGATGTCCTTCTCTGGGTGGTAAATTTAGACTCCCAACCCTCGCGATCCTGGTGGGACTCCAAGTCCCAGGATCCGCCGGACTGCCTGTTGCCTGGGGGCGGCTCTCTAACGCGGGC
Organism: Pleurodeles waltl; assembly: GCF_031143425.1. NCBI lineage: Eukaryota > Metazoa > Chordata > Amphibia > Caudata > Salamandridae > Pleurodeles > Pleurodeles waltl. The sequence continues at coordinate 471,930,801 of NC_090448.1, forward strand.
GCTACATAGAGCGCCGCGCACCGCCAGCGTCTGCCTCCCGACCCTCACGATCCTGGTGGGACTCCAAGTCCCAGGATCCACCGGACTGCCTGTTGCCTGGGGGCGGCTCTCTAACGCGGGCGCTACATGGAGTGCCTCGCGTGTGCCGCACCCGGGCAAAGCCCAGGCCAAGGTCAGGCCCGTCCTTCGCCCGTCAGCGACCGACAGAGGCCGGGCCGGGCCACCCCTTTTTAATTTTCCTTGGGGGCCTCTGCTATTTGGATCTGGACACTACGCAGTAAGAAATGGGGAAGCGGAAGGCTGATGACATCTCTGCGCCACACTCTGGTGCTAAAAAACATAAAAAGTGAGCCAGTAAGAAAGTAGATGACCCTCCCAAGCCTACTAGGAATCAATTTCAAGCTATTGACTCCATGTTTGAGGAAGTAGAGGCAATATTAAGGAGCCCATCTATTACCGCCCCCCCAGTTTCTGCCACTCTTACGCACAGGAAGATCCCGGATCTGTTCAAAAAGAAACTACGGATGCCTCATTTGACTGTGGAAGTGGACCTTCATTCGCCTCCTATAACCCAGGCTGCAATTCCTTCACCATCTAAGAGGCATATTCCGAACGCTGAAGCCGTTGAATGCACCCAAACCAAGGACGCCCCGCATTTAGGCTCTAAGACTATAATTTCTAGTGACATTCCCTGCTCGAATAGATTTTTACCCCTATCTACTTCTAGTGGGAGCCTAGGTTGTTCTCTACCCCTAATTTTAGCTGAACCCGATAAAGAGGAACAGGACTGGTTGACCCAGCAAAAAGGATCGCTCAAACTGGCAATTATCTCCCAGAAGCTGGATGATTTGAAGTGCTTGGTAGTGGTAATTTTGGAACAAATACCAGGGCTATCTGATCAGAAGGTAACACGTAATTGTATACTGCCTAGTATGAATAACCACAACCCTGAGCCGACCGGGGGGTCTAACATGTTAGCAACACTAGATACTAGGGATAACTCAACTATTTTTCCCAAATGCTCAAAGTTGGGGGCGAAGTCCACGAACACAGCACTGAACAAAAAGGGAAGATGCCCATCCCCTCCTATCGATACTCCCATTTTTACTGGGCGTATGCCCAATTTTGCCTCAAAAAACAATGATCAGAGCCTTCCCTGTAAAATTCCTTTTTTCAAAGTAGCTAAGGATGGTATGGGCATACAGGTGTCTGCCAGTTCATCCAGAGTTTTACATCGAGGCCAACCTAGACTAATTCAGGCGACTGATTTAAAGGGGAGACATGACCAGAGCAGGAAGGATGCTGATATCTACATGACAGGGGTCCCCAGGTTGCCTGCCGGCCACAGAGAGTCTTATGAATCTCTCACTAATAGTCATTTATTGGATTCGCATACAGAGGAAATGTCTCTCTGTTATTCGGTCTGATATTCGGGAGGTAGGTAGACAGGCCCAACCAGACTCAGATTTTGATTATATTTCAATTATTTTTCTCGATACCACCATGGTCGATAACCTTATGGCTTTCAATTCACGGACCAGCTCTCTGAAAACTGGCAGAGATACCGGAATTGGCCTCTGTATGTACCCTCCAGGGGTGAGACACGAAGGACTGATAGACCATTTAATGTTCTTGTGGGAGGGGCTCAGGGTCCACCTAAGAGCAATCGACCATCTATGACAGAGATCCCTTCCCCTCTGCTATCCAATTTAGACTGACTAAATGTTGCTCCACCCTCAGAGCTCCCCATTGTAGTTACTACGACCAGGGGTTTTGGAGCTCACTGTACCCCTGAGAGCTAGGCCAAAACTTGTGCTTCCTGAACTTAACATCATGTCTTGGAATGTGGCTGGAATAGAGAAAAAGCTGGGAGATCCCGATTGGTTCAACCTCATTACTAAGCAAGATATATGTTTTTTTCAGGAAACTTGGGCAGAAGAGATGATATATATGTTGACGGGTTCACAACATATTTTTCCGCAGCTCAACCCGCCTCCGGAGGCTCTGGTAGACCTATGGGTGGGCTTATGATTTTATTAAATAAGAAATTGAAATGTGACCACTCTGTGCTATCCCTCAACTCATTAGATTTATTGGGTCTTAGACTTACATTTCAACCTGATTTTATAGTGATCATGGCCAATGTGTATGCGAGGTCCGTCCCGCGTAGCATGGAGTCTAGGGCACTTGCTCAGTTAGCTAGATATATGGAACTAATTATCTGGTGGTAGGGGGTGATATAAATTGTTCCTTCGTATTCAAGAACCTTATAGGTAATCTGACAACTGAAGAAGATGAATCCTGGGATGTTCCCCAAATGAAGGATGATACTCCCAGCATCGGCTCTTGTGTTGCTATGCAAATGGCTTCTTTTTGCTTACGACTTGGACTTAGAGAATGTAATGGTCGTACTAGATCTGACCCAAATCGTGCTCCCACTTTTAAGCGAGGTCGTTCTTCCAGTACTATCGATTATTTCCTGGTCGATATTAGGCTCTGGTCAAATACTTTGGACATGAAGGTGGAACCTCGCTATGATAGCGACCACCACCCTCTGTGTCTTATTCTATCCAATCAAGCATTTGGGAGAGCCCAGCATTTAGAGACTACTGATGTCCCGATCCCCGTTTGAATCTTAGGCAAACCTGTGTTAGTTGGCCAAAAGTTATATCTAATCCATTCCTGATTAGGGAAATGTATTCTTCCTTTTTACAGCTGTTCTCTAGTTTTGATGAGCAAGAGGTTGACAGTATCCCAATCCTGATCATTCATGTTATAATTGACAAATATCCTACAGAAGATTTTTTTATAAAGAAACCACTTCTAGGTATACTCCCGATATCATTCAATGTAGAGAATGGTTCAACTAAGATTGCGACCATGCGAGGCTCAATCTTAAATTGGCCCTCCAAAAGCACTCACAGGAGGAGATCAGGGCCGCCAGACATAGCTATACCAAGGTCCTGGATCTAGCAAAGAAAAATTGGGAATTTGAGATCTGCCAGAAGCTGCTGGATGCAGTTAAACATCGAGATGAGGGTTCTTTTTGGAGGTTGCTGACCAACAGGCATAGAACGGGTAATGACACTTTAAACTTGCACATCCAGCCCGAAAGATGGGTGGCCTATTTCTCTGAGATTTATACCTCCTCCATACAGCAGGACCCTGTGGACCATAGGGGTGATAAATGCAGACTTCCTATTGAAGGCCCCGTGGAGGACACTGTTTTCAGAATTGCTGAAACTACAGCAGCTATTAATTCTTTGAAACCCGCCAAGACTCCTGGTCCTGATAAGATACCGGGGGACCTGTTTAAGTCTGAACCCATCATTTGGGCATGGTATATAAATACATTGTCGAATGCCATATCAGCAGGTGGCCCTATTCCTGATTCGTGGCTCGGGGCTATCTATAAACGTGGGACTGCCCGCAAATTACCGCTCAATTAGTCTTATTGATAACTTACAAAAGATCTTCTCTAAGCAAGTCCTAGACAGGCTTATGGATTGGGTTCAAGCTAACCAGGTTTTATGCCCCCTCCAGGCCGGTTTTCGCCCAAGAATTAGTACTATGGACCAAGTTTTTAGGCTCTTCCTGCTACTTTGGAAATACGATACTCTGGATGAACAAAACTTGTACGTTGCTTTTGTGGACCTATAGTCCGCCTTTGATCTCGTCCCAAGAGAGAAACTGTGGGAAGTCCTAAACACAATCGGTGTCCTGGGGAATCTGGTGCACCTAATTCAAAGGTTGCACGAGAACACCTATGCTCGAGTAAGATGGGGCAGTCAGGGGGAACTCACTGACCGCATATATATCAGGCGGGGGTACACCAGGGCTGTGTCCTTGCACCCACTCTTTTTTCTCTGTTCATTAATGAGGTGGTGCAAGTTGTAACCGATTGCCAAAATGATGCCCCTTCCCTGAACAATTCAAAAGTTCCAATCCTTTTATTTGCTGATGACTCTCTTCTAATCTCCAAAACACCTATGGGCCTTCAGGTTCTCCTGAATCAGTTCAGTGTGTTTTGTGCAGATCATGGATTGGAGCTTAATTCTAGCAAAACTAAATTTATGATCTTTGGTCGTGGTCGCACCAAACGGTGCAACATTTTACACAATGATGTCCCTCTGAGTAAGTTATGCTCTCTTGATTACCTAGGGGTGAGAATTAGCAATACCATGAACTGGCAGGCCCAGGTGGAAAAAAGTTTAGCTCTTTTAGCACATAGATCAGGGGCAATCCTGCACTTCCAAAAGTCCAATACTGTGAAAGTTGTTTCCCCAGCCATTAAAATTTACCTAGCGAAGGCTCAGAGCTCTGCGGTCTATGGCGCAGAGGTTTGGGACTGTATTAAAACTAGTAAATTATCTGTGGTTGAAAATATATTCGTAAGATCTCTTTTGGCACGTCCTCGCAGTACTCTCTTGGTTCCAGTGTTTCTGGACTTAGGTTTCTCCCACATTTCTGACGTGATAGCTCTAAGGCCTTTAACTTTTTGGGTTCGTATCTGGACCACTTCCGAATTAGTTGTATACAAGGAGTCTCTACAAGATGTACTGGATAGACCGAATGTACTCTCTATCCCTTGGCTCAAGTATATTTCGGATTGGTTCCATACTTTGGGACTTAGTGACTTTTGGAGCCAGCCCTACAATTTAAGGAGGGCTCACAAGGAGCATTTGAAATTAGTTTACTGGTCCCATGTTAGGAACAACTATCTGTTATGCACTTCACATGGTAGGTTGACATCCCAATTATCCTCACTTCGAACCGTTTCTAGATTTAATTTCTGATCAACTAAGTAAAAGTTTGTATGTCCGGTTCAGGTATGGATGCCTACCCCTGAAGTCCCTTACTAGCCCATGGTGTTTCACTTTGCTAACCGACCAATGCCCAAGTTGTAACGGCCCTGCAGAAACTGAAGTGCATTTTATGTTTATCTGCCCTGCTTATGGGCTTGCTCGGCGGAAATGGCTTCGCCCCGCCTGCAGGAATATGGGGTTGAGAACGCATAAAGATGCCCTAAGGTTGATGATGAGAGACTGGTCCTCCTTTTTAACTTATGCGGTCAGCAGGTTCCTTGCGTCCGCACGGCACATACGCACACGCCTTTTAAAAAATCACAGTGACTTGCTCTTAAATGATCATCGATCTTAATTTATTTAATCTAACTATTGTTTTATATAATAGTTTTAAGTTCAATGAGACTTTTACCTAATTAACAATGAGGAAGCTAAAGATCTATGATTCTTCCTCACATATAGGAGGGGAGATACATGTGAGATCTACATTAATATTTTATTGTATATTCGCTGATTTTTAATTTTTTTTATTCTTGATATTATATTTATTATGCGCAGATCGTGGTTTTATTGTTGTAAATTATTGCTTTGATGGTTAAATCAGACCTAATGAAGCTTGTGCGAACTTGACTCCCAGGTACTTGAAGGTGTCATAGCACCACTGAAGACGAATTCTCACTGGGGCGTCCCTATGCAGTTCAGGAGGTGGTGCCTTGACAGAGCGGAAAGAGAAACAACTTGGGCCAGATTACCTGGAGGCCCTAAATGTCCCCAAAGTCATCTAACAAACTTCCATGCGCGAACATGGACCAGGGCGTCATCCGCATACAGCGAAATGATGTGGTGTACACCCAGCACCCGAATTCCCCATAATGAGCTCGCTGTCAAAGATAGCAAGCCAGGGGCTCCATGGCAAGAGAGAAAACTAGCGAGGAGAGCGGTTACTCCTGCCTGGTACCCCTCCAAACAGTGAAGTTGTCCGAGATCAGTTGCCCTGTCTTAAGCCGCGCCATTAGGTTATCGTACAGGTTGCGGATTCATCCCTGAAAATCAGGGCAGAACCCCATGCTTTCAAGGTTGAGGAAGAGAAAATCCCAACTCAGGGTGTCAAAAACCTTTTCAACATCTAACGACACAGCCACCCGATCAAAGGCATCCACTGGAGTGTCGTACATAAGGTATATTAGACGGCAGATGTATGAAAGTACCATCCTTTTTGGCATGTTACCCCCAATTTCTACCTGTTTGTCAGTGTGTTTTTACTGTCTCACTGGGATCCTGCTAGTCAGGACCCCAGTGCTCATAGTTTGTGGCCTATATGTCAGTATGTTTTATTGTGTTGTCAGTATGCTTGACTGTGTCACTGGAGTCCTTCTAACCAGAACTCTAGTGCTTATGCTCTCTCTGATTCCAGATCTGTCACTATTTTGTAGTGACTCCATATTCCACTTCAGATTGGCACACTGGACCCTGGGTACATAGGGCCATATTTATACTCCGTTTGCGCCGAAATTGCGTCGTTTTTTTTGACGCAATTTCGACGCAAAACTAACGCCAACTAACGCCATATTTATACTATGGCGTTAGAGGCGAATAGCGCCAAAGTTCCCGGAATGTGCGTCATTTTTTAGCGTGAACCCCTTCCTTGCGTTAATGATATGCAAGGGAGGCGTTCCCGTCTAAAAAATGACTCCCAGGCCTTTACGTGGTATTTATACTCCCGGGCAAAAGAGACGCCCGGGAGTTGGCGTGGCTAAAAACGGCGCATTTGCGCCACTTTTTAACGCCTGCTCAGGGCAGGCGTTAAGGGGCCTGTGGGCTCAAAATGAGCCCACAGGTGCCCTCCCATGCCCCCAGGGACCCCCCCTGCCACCCTTGCCCACCCCAGGACGACCCCCAAGGATGGAGGGACCCACCCCAGGGACATTCAGGTAAGTTCAGGTAAGTATAATTTTTTATTTTTTTATATTTTGTTTTGGTGGCATAGGGGGGCCTTATTTGTGCCCCCCTACATGCCACTATGCCCAATGACCATGCCCAGGGGACATAAGTCCCCTGGGCATGGCCATTGGGCAAGGGGGCATGACTCCTATCTTTACAATGATAGGAGTCATGTTGATGGGGGATGGGCGTCGTTAAAAAATGGCGCAAGTCGGGTTAAGACGATTTTTTCGACGTAACCTGACTTGCCCCATTTTAAGACGCCCATGCGCCATTTTCCCCCTACGCCGGCGCTGTCTGGTCTACGTGGTTTTTTCCCACGCAAACCAGGCAGCGCCGGTCTGATTGCGCCGTCTAACGCCATTCCATAAATACGGCGCCCGCATGGCGCTTCAGAATGGCGTTAGACGGCGCAAAACTTTTTGACGCTAAACTGCGTTAGCGCAGTTTAGCGTCAAAAAGTATAAATATGGGCCATAGTATATGGTAGCTATGTACCCAGGGCATTGAGGTTCCAGGAGATCCTTATGGGCTGCATCATTTCTTTTGCCACCCATAAGGAGCTCATACAAACACTGCTTCAGGACTGCCATTGCCGCCAGAGTGAAATAGTGAAAGCCATTTTCACTGCACCAGGTAACTTACAAGTCACCTATATGTCTAACCTTCAGTTACTGAAGGCTAGGTGGAAAGGTACTGTGTGTGAGGGCACCCCTGCACTAGCAGAGGTGCCCCCACGTTGTTCAGGACCAATTTCCTAGACTTTGTGAGTGCGGGGACACCATTATAAGCGTGCACTACATGCATGCCAATACATATATGTAGCTTCACAATGGTAACTCCGAATATGGCCATGTGAGGTGTCTAAAATTGAGAAATTGTACCGCCAATCCGATTCTGGTATTGGGGGGCCTATTCCATGCACCCTCGGGGATCCACCATGGACCCCCAGTACTGCCAAACCAGCTCTCTGAGGATTCCACTGCAGCCCCAGCTGCTGCCACCTCACAGACAGGTTTCTGCCGTCCTGGGGATTGAGCAGCTCAATCCCAGGAAGGCAGAACAATGCATTTCCTCTAGGAGAGGGGTGTTACACACTCTCCCATTGGAAATAGGTGTTACAGGCTTGGGAGGGTTATCCCCCCAGAGCCACTAGAAAAGCTTTGAAGGGCACAAGTAGTGCCCTCCTTGCATAAACCAGTCTACACCGGTTCAGGGACCCCCAATACCTGCTCTGGCATGAAACTGGACAAAATAAAGGAGAGTGACCACTCCCCTGTCCATCACCACCCAGGGGGTGGTGCCCAGAGCTCCTCCAGAGTGTCCCTGGCATTAGACATCTTGGATTGCAAGGTGTGGGGACCCTCTTGAAGCATCTGAGTGGCCAGTGCCAGCAAGTGACGCCAGAGGTCCATACATGGTTAGGTAGCCAGTCCCCCTCTTAGGGCTATTTAGGTTGTCTCCTCTGGGTGTTTCTTCAGATTGGGTGTGCAAGACACCACCAGGACTCCTCTACATCCTCTGTTTCAGCTTCTGACCGTCGTATCAACCAGAGACTGCTCCAGGAACACTGTAACTGCAACAAAGTATCCAAGAAGGCTACTGCAACTCTGTAACTTCAGATCCTGCCTGCAACTGCAACAGTTTCCAGGTTGTGCATGCTCTAAGGACTGTCTGTCTTCATTCTGCACCAGAAGGACCAAAGGAATCTCCTATGGAGTGATAGAGTCACTTCCCTGCTTCAGCAGGCTCCCTTCTGCAGCGACAACCGGTACTCTGTGTCCCGTCTCATGATCACTGGAACACAGCTGGTGGACCAAAGGGACCCTGACTGCTCAAAGGTCCAGCTGTCCAAATTTGGTGGAGATAAGAGCTTGCCTCCCCGTGCCAGACAGAACCTCTGAGCACCGCATGTTTTGCAGCTACTTGCGCTTCTGTGCACTTCTTCCAAGAATCCTCCATGCACAGCGTAGCCCAGGTCCCCAGCACTCTATCCTGTGATGCTCAGCTCCCTGAGTTGTTTTCCGGTGGCATTGGATCCCTTTGCGCAGTGCTGCAACGACCGCCATTTGCAACTATTTGTCCGAGTGTTCTGGGACTCCTGTGGTTGCTGCCTGGTCTTCTGAGGGCTCTCTAAAGTGCTGAGAGCCCCCTCTGTCTCCTCAGTCTGAATTGAGACCCCCAGGTCCCACCTGGGCCCAGGTAGTGCCTTTTCCAGCCACATGTGACATTTGCGTGAGCCAAGGCTTGTTGGCGGAATCCAGTGACGAAAACCGGCCTGCTTCCAACGACTCGACGTGAGACATCTCTTGCACCAAGCAGGAACCCGCAGCTGTCTTCTTTGGTGCATTTCTGATTTTTTCTTCCAACCAGAGAATCCACTTTTGCACCTTCATGCAGGTTAGCAGGGGTTCCTGTTCTTCCTGGACTCTTCATCGACTTCTGGACTTGGTCTCCTCTCTCCACAGGTCTTCAGGTCCAGGAATCCATCACTGGTATCTTGCAGTCTTGCTTGGTTTTTGCTTAATCCTTTACCACGACTTCTAGTGTGTCCTGAGGAAACTTGCTGTACTTTACTCCTGTTTTCCTGGGGTGGGGTATTTTACTTACCTTTGGTGTTTTCTTACACTCCCAGTACCCCTCTACACACTACACTTGCCAGGGGGGAAACAGACATTCGCATTCCACTATTTTAGTATATGGTTTGTGTTGCCCCTAGGCTCAATGCAATCTATTGTGTTTTTCACTGTTTGCACTATTTTATGACTGTTTACTTACCTGATTTTGGTTACTAGTGTACATATTGTGTATAATACTTGCCTTCAAAGGGAGTATAACCTCTAAGATATTTTTGGCCTTGTGTCACTAAAATAAAGTACCTTTCTTTTTGGTAACACTGAGTATTTTCTTTTTTTGTGTATAAGTACTGTGTGACTGTAGTGGTTTCGCAAGAGCTTTGCATGTCTCCTAGTTCAGCCTTGGCTGCTCTGCTACAGCTATCTCTAGACAGCTTAAGCTGCTAGAAACTGCCTACATTTCACTAAGGTGGATCACTGGACCTGGTATATGGTGTAAATACCTCTGGTACCCACTACAAACCAGGCCAGCTTCTCACAGCAGATGTTGGTGAAATTGCTTTCCCCGATATAAATCCATATGGTCGACATGTACAACAGTGTTCATGGTAGGAAGCAGGCAGTTTGCTATCACTCTTCCTAAGTTCTTGCAGTTGCGGTTCAATAGCAAGAGAGGGCACTAAGAGTGAATGTCCAGCTGATCCCTGCCAGATTTAGGTAGGACAATGATAGGGGCCTCCCGGAGCGAATCCAGGAGGCTTCCTGTAATTTTGGCCTGGTTAAACATCTCCATCGGCTGCTGAGTTGTTTGGGCGGAGAAGGTAGCATAATATTCTATTGGCAGTCCATTGGTATGCAGTATCTTGTGGGAGATTGCTGTACATATCTTCTCAAGTTGCACAGGTTCATCTAGTGCATCCCACTGTGTTAGCTTTAGTCCAGCCAGTGCAGATCACGTAGAAAGCCTTGCGTATAACCCAATGGGGCAGGGTACGCTGCCGCATACAAGTCACAGTATTACTCCAGGAAGGTATCATTGATGGCCGTTTGTGACATTATTATCGAACCATCGTCCAATCTGACCGCCCCAATTGGGGCATGTCACTGGTCCTCTTTCACTAGCTACAGAAGCAGTTTGCTTGAGCGAGCCCCCTCGGCACACAGCATGGTTATATGGTGTTTGTAGTCATGTTTTCCCAGTTGCGATTCTGCCTCAGACAGCCGTTTACGCAGCGGCTGGAGCTGCTCAGCCATAATGGTATGGTTGGCCATCCTCACTTCTTAAGGTTGTAGCTCATGCTCGATGGTTACTAATTCCTCCTGTAAGCTTCGACGTCTCTCCCATGAAGACATCAGGCAGTGGTCACGTTAACCACTTTGTGTGAATCTCATCACAGCGCCCAGGATGAGTTAGAGCCTTTGCTTAGGTCAAATATTGTGTGATGGATTGCACTAGATCTTCACGGAGTGGGTGGTCAGTGAGAGCCTTTGTTTGCAGCCACCAAGTGGGCATGGTGGGGTGCTGTCTGTCCTATCACACAGTGACCAGCAAGGGGCAACAGTCTGAGAGGCTGGGGGTAAATTCTACGATCAGTGCACCCAGTTGTACCGTGCAAATAACAAGATCTATCCTAGTGTACACGTCATGAACCAGGGAATAAAAGGAGTACTTGTGCTCCAGGGGGTGTCTGAGTCACTATGCATCAAATAAATGCCAGCGTGCAAGCCAATTCTGAAAGTATTGTGTGGTGTGAATGCATGTGGCTGCATGCAAGGGAGGGTGGAGCGATCAAGACTGACATCTGGCATGCAGTTAAAGTCACCCCCCACCACAGAACTCCGGATGATGAGGGTCCCGATAGAGCACCGGTGTGAGAATATCCTGCAATGTCGACTGGTTAGTGTTGGGGGCATATATTGCCCAGTGTGAGGGGACCTCTGTCAAGGTGAACCTCTAATATCACATATTGTCCTGCTGTGTCCACCCTGTGTTTGCTCAAGACAAATGGAACCCCTGGTGTGATCCAGATAAGCACCCCGGGGGTAGGCCGACGTAGAAGTGCCACATACCTGTCCCTTCCTTGTCGCGCAGACATTTTGCAGCTCTGCTGGTGTGGGATGTGTTTCTTGGAGCATGGCAATGTGTGTGTGTCAGTGTTTAAGATAGTCGGGAATGCAATATCTTTTGATGGGAGTGGCCATGCTGTGCACGTTCCATATGAAAATATGATTATGCGGAGTGTGGTGATCAGCTATTGACCCTATGGTGCAAGCCAATAGATTGATTGATAATCTTTATTTCAATTCTAAAAATATGATCATACAAGCATATAAGCATAAAAACCATCATAACATTCTCATAAAAAAATCACATTCATCAACATAAAGGGGGTGATTCTGACCCTGGCGGTCAGAGACCGCCGGGGCCAGGGTCGGCGGGAGCACTGCCAACAGGCCGGCGGTGCCCCGCAGGGCATTCTGACCGCGGCGGTTCGGTCGCGGTCAGATGCGGAAAACCGGCGGTCTCCCGCCGGTTTTCCGCTGCCCTTGTGAATCCTCCATGGCGGCGGAGCGCGCTCCGCCGCCATGGGGATTCTGACACCCCCTACCGCCATCCTGTTCCTGGCGGGTCTCCCGCCAGGAACAGGATGGCGGTAGGGGGTGCCGCGGGGCCCCTGGGGGCCCCTGCAGTGCCCATGCCAATGGCATGGGCACTGCAGGGGCCCCCGTAAGAGGGCCCCACTTTGTATTTCAGCGTCTGCTATGCAGACACTGAAATACGCGACGGGTGCCACTGCACCCGTCGCACCTTCCCACTCAGCCGGCTCAATTCTGAGCCGGCGTCCTCGTGGGAAGGATGATTTGCCCTGGGCTGGCGGGCGGCCTTTTGGCGGTCGCCCGCCAGCCCAGGGCAAATCCCAAAATACCCTCAGCGGTCTTTCGACCGCGGAGCGGTATTTTGGTGGGGGAAGTCTGGCGGGCGGCCTCCGCCGACCGCCAGACTTAGAATGACCCCCAAAATGTCCCATCCAGACAAAAGTAAATACATGAATCATATAAATACATAAAAGCTTAAAAGCTACAAGCACTTTAAGTATTCATAATCTTGTTCCAAAACAAGGCATTTTTAAAAAAAACAGCACACCCCAAAGTCCACAGCCTCATCACCCAATAAATGCAACTGAAGAAATGCAGGTTTATATTGATAAAAACCCCTGGCCTTGAGAATAGGCAACAGGAACCTCCGGCAGACAGGGCCACAAAAGTTGACCAGGTGTTCCAAAGTCTGCAGAGAACAGTTGTCATGTGGGCAAACTACTACAGAGGATGTGGCAAACTGCCCAGGTGAGAATCAAAGATGTGACCTAATAGAGCCCAAACAGAACCTTTTGAGAAGTGATCTCTCACAGCGCCGTCTGACCAGGAAAGATAAGGTTCCATGGTAAGAGACGTTTTCAGAGATGTAAATACCAACGGGGCAAGCCTGCACTGAACCAAATTCACTCTACCCTCCTTGGCAAGGGAAAACATATATCCCTAGCCCTCTTACCATCCCCTTTACAGAGCTGGCGTCCCCAAAGACTCTCCAACACTCAATATAATTCAGCCATGGACTTAGAAGACCCAGACCACAAACCAGGCAGTCCTCTATCTCGTCCCTATTGACTCTCCACACCATACAGCAACCCACAAAAGCAGCGGGGTGATCGCAGCGTGGTCCTGAACACAATCAAAGCCCAATTCATCATGTACAAAATTGATGGCTGCAGCGGTACCGACTCCTAACAACTGTCTACAAAACTGATTCTCCTCCTGCTGAATACCAGAGCAATCCCTGATCCCCTAAATTGCTACACCGTAGAACAGAACAGGTTGACACTTAATGCTACAGATCCGCAGCACTGGCTCAATAGATTTGCTGCCCACTGCGGCGGCGAATCTGAAAAGGGGACCACAGGCTTGATTAAATCGAAGACAGTGATTAGCAACACAGGGAGACCAATTTATTGAGCTGATCAAATGTGACCCCTAGATAAGGAAAAGAGACCACCCTTGCAATAGACTTCCCCTTAACTAAAATAGGTCTTGGCTTAGCTGATCTTTTTCCACAAACCATTTAATGTGTTTTCCTAACAAGCTCAAGGCTATCCATGAACTCTACGAACAGATCAACTAACCATTAAAGCCCATAAGGGGTGCTGGAAAGAAGGACAGCGTAATCTGCATTCTTCAAAGATGGTACTGGTAAAGATGACATCTTTGGGAAATCTCTCCCATTCTCAGCCAAGTACAAACTAAGCCCATTGATGTATAGGAGGAAGAGAATTTGAGCTAATACACAACCCTCACAAACCCCCCCTTGGAATGGAAAAGGAGTCTGTACATTCCCCATCCTGTCCATGCCTAAAAAATGCGTTCACAATGAAGGGCTCACAAAAAATCTACCAACTGTGGTAGACAGAGTGGCCAATATGTTCCAAAGGTCACCCGGTCAAAGGCACAACTCAGGTCCAAAACTGCCAAATACAGCACTCCCTTCTTGGAGGACAATTAACAGATTAAGGTTCAGGCATTGTTCCTCTCCCTTCCCTGAACCCATATTGGTTGGACATAAAGCATTATTAGATTGCATCCAGTCCTCTAAGTGATGCAACAGTCCGCCTGCAATTTTGACCATTGAGTCCAATAAAGAAATAAGTCTGTAACAAGCAGGATCTTGTCTGTTGCCCTTTTTAGAAAACTGGAACAATCACTACAGACTTCCATGTATTAGGAATACTTGTTGCAGAGAAAGCATTAAAAATATTAGTTAAAATTGGGGCCCAAAACAAAATATCTGTCTTATAATGGTCCATTAGGACATCATCAGGACCTGGCGCCTTGTTAGAAGAGCCAACCAGAATAGCAGTACGGACTTCATCAATTTCAAACGTGATGCTAGAGGAAGGGGAAGATACCCCCACAGAAACAGGTGCACCACCGCTCGTATCTAGAGCATATCCCCTCATAAAAATGATCCACCCACTGAGAGGAGGTAATTGTAGAGCCAAAATCTTCATTAGGACAGGAACTAACCTCCTTGCTATTAACAAGCTTCCAGAATCACTTGGCATCCCTGGAGCGGCAGGTAGATAAAAGACGCTCCAACTGCTCCTCTTTCAGGTGAAGCTTTCTGGCCCTAATAACACTCTTATACATAGCTCTAGCCAGAGCGATCACTTGCGGGACTCTGGGGGTGGCTTTAAGTGCAGCATGCAGATTTTTATTTGCCGCCTTACAATAATGATCAAACCAACCCCTCTTATATGGCCAGTCTGGCCAGACATCTCAATCATGATGGACTTAACAGAGGTGATTAACACACCAGAGGCCCCCATAATAGCACCTGTTGGAGCATCAGCATTTAGCAAAACCTCAGTGATTAAGGGGAAGTTGATAACAACAATAGCCTCCAGCAGGGTGGGAATAGCAATATGATGCCATTTCACACTCTGACGCTGATCTTTAGAGGCCACATTCTTTAAACCGGGGAGGGAGTTGACCTGGCCATCCCCTGCTATAATCAATCTAACCTTAATAGGATTGTGGTCACTAAAACAGGTTTCATGAACCATACCAGAAATAAGCTTTACGAGATTTCTTCGGTCAAAAAAAGGAATAGAATCATGCATTACGCCACTTTGTACATTTGGTGCGGTGATTTTGGCCTTGTTGGGCCTAATTAGCATAAAAAATGATGCTAATGAGGCGCAAGAAGGCGCTAGGTACTCTTAAATCAGCCCCTTTGTTTTTCAAAGCTTCTGTGGACTCCGTAGCATTGGAAATAAGCTGCGGAACCCCTGTTAAAACAGTGACACAGGGGCTACACTCAGGTGGCAAATCAAGTCGAGGCAACTCAGTTTGTTGGCTAAATTACCACCCCCCTGACCTTGCTCACCCATAGCCTTTCCCTGAAGAAATACGTTGTAACTCCCACTGTCCACAATCACTTTGGGGGTGAGTATCCACATGCTCTTCCGGGGACCACTAGCACAGGAGCCGCTGACTGAGGGAGCTGCTTTGAAGCTCCATGGGCGGCATCTGCTGCCGACGTGGTAAACACCCCAGTAAGGTCAACCAAATTGGCGGTGCCCATTAAACCATAAGGATTGGACTGCTCCCCTGAAGTCACAGGAGTCACAGAAATATTGCAAACACTAGGATGCTGTTTAAACAGCAACAAAATAAAAGTTTCTAGTTTGTTAATTCTCTCCTCCAATGGCACCAAGCTGTGAGCAAGCGCACCTTTAAATTTATCCATCATTACATCCCAATCTAACATCACGTTCTGTACAGAAGCGCGTGCCAGCTGGATGATGGTAGGTAAATGACCATGGCAAGTACAAGTTGCAGTCTTGGGTGGTCATTATGAACATGGCGGTAAACACCGCACCGCTGGCGGTGGCGGTAACTACCACCAACAGGCTGGCAGTCCGGACCGCCAAAGAATGAAGCCCATGAGAAACAAGTTGCAGCCCATCCACACTCCACATTTTTGGAGTCCCGAAAGCGACAGAGGAGGCCGCCGTCAGGTGGGCAGAAAGGCCCTACCCACCCACCAAATAATGAAACACCACACCGCCATCAGTTCTGGGGCGGGAACCACCGCCAGGCAAAGCGTGGCAGAAACGAACAATATAAAAGGAAACACTCACCAGAGGTACACAGAACACCCTGACGCAGACATGGAGCGAGAGTTGGAAATAATGCCAGTGCTTCTCGTTGCTATATTCCTCCAGGACTGTGACCGACGATGAAGACGACAATGGTAAGTGCTGCAGCCTAGTACACATGGGAAGAAATGGCACAGTTACACACCCACCCCACCCACCCCACAACGCACTCCCAACCCCTCCCACCATCCCAAGCCATACATACCATAATAAAATGTACTTACCAGACACAAGCCAACAAATACCTGCACCAATGTACACACCTGTGCACACCACACCCCCACAGTGAAATGCTGAACAACGTCACTATATTGTGCCAACAGCACTGCTGGGCACTTAAATTTTATTTGAATTAACAAAAGTCGGTAAAGTCCCTGAAGGGCAAATATAGCCCAAACTTGACTCCCACGTGTGCAAAGGGAACTCTACTGGAAAGGGGCATCAATGGGGCAGCCAGGCACCTCAGGGAAAGGGGCAGGGGGTTGTGGGGGTGGGGACTTAGGTCTGGAAGGGGGAAGTTGGGCTTAGGTTTGGGAGGTGGTGGGGGTTTGGGCTTGCTTTTGGAAGGAGGGGGCGTGGGCCTAGACCGGGGGTGTCAGAGGGAAATGGGGCAACACGGGGCTTCTTACCCCTGGGGAAGGGGCACAGGAATGGGAAGGGTGGACTGGGGCGGACTTAGACGAGGAAGGAGTGGATTGGGCAAGGACATGGGAACATTTAGGGAAAAGACGGGGTGGGCCAGTGGATTCAAACAGGTCAACACGGGCTAGGAAAAGCTTCTTAGGTCCAGTTGGAGGGGATCTGGAGCCAGGTCTGAAAGTGGAGTTTGAGGGAGTGCTTGTACCAGGTGTAGGTGAGCCGGACGTGGATGCAGGTGCCTGTATAGTATGCTTATGTGTGGTGGATGTGTGTGGTCTGGATGTGTGCGAATGTTTGAATCTTTTGGGAGAGGGGGAGGTGGACACAGTGGGAAAAGACAGGTTGCCAGTGTAGATGGATGTTGTCTGGGTGTCTGTAGGTCTGGTGAGTGTGCTACAAGTGTCTGTCAATGTAGTTGTGATGAGTGCAGGTGTGGTGTCTGGGGTGCATGTCTGGATATTAGATGTTGTAGTGACTGCATGAAGGGGAGCAGCAGCAGTGACTGAGGGTGCAGTGCATGTGGGTGTGCATGGTGAGGTGAGAGACAGGGTGGTGGGGGAGAGTGACACACTGGGGGAAGTGGATGTTGTTGTGTGTGCTTTGGTATGTTGGGTGTGTGCCTGCCTGTGGTGGGAAGTGTGGTGCTTGTGTTTGTCTGTGTGCTTCTTGTGTGTTGATCTGGGTGCATGGCTTTCTGTATGTGTGCTTGGTATAGGTGAAGGGAGTGGGGTGCTGGAAGGGGTAGAGGTGGTGGGAGTGGGGACGGAATAACCAGGGGCACTGGTTGCCGTCAAAGAGGCCAGAGCCTGAAAAGATCTCTGTAGGCCAGACATGGCACCGTGAATGCCTTCCAGGTATACATTGCATTGCTGCATCTGGAATGCTAGCCCCTGGATGGCATTCACAATTGTTGTCTGCCCTACAGAGATGGTTATCAGGAGGTCAATAGCCTCCTCCTTGAGGGCAGGAGGGCTGACTGGGGCAGGGGATGAGGTGCCTGGGGCAAATGAGGCACCCACCCTCCTGGGTGAGCGGGCACAGGCAACTCAGTGGGGAGCAACTGGGAGGGCGGTGATGGCATGGGGTGGCGGAAGATGACAAAGAATGGGTGGGCCCAGTAGGGTCCGCCACCACCAGGGAGATGCCATTGGAGGAGGTATCAGAGTCACCACCTCCAGTGGTAGTTGCCTCCCCCGTGGTACTCCCCTCGCCCTCCAACCCACTGGTCCCCTTGGCGTTGGTTGACTCTGCCTCCTTTGAACCGTGGGCTGCTGCATCCCCACTTGCCAGTGCCTCAGCTCCCTCGCCAGATGATGCTAATGTACACATGGACACAAGAGCACGGGGTGGGGAAACAAAAGAAGAAAGAAGTATGTCAAATCCTGAAAATATGTACATTTTGGGTCACAGACACTCCCACCCAGGTCAGGCACGAACCCTCAGCAGACACAACATATGTTATGAATGTGCCCCTGACTAGTAGGCATGACCCCAGAATACACCACAGATCCCTCATGAAAGACGACTCTGATACACTGTGTGAAGTACACCCATGAGAGACCATGCCAAGCCAATGCAGTTACAAGTCCATAGGCCACAATGAATACCAGATGACAAAAAGGGGACCCCTCATAGGCCTACAGACCCTGCCAAAAATAGTTATGACACTATCCCAAGGACGTGGAGGGGGGCAGGTCTGCAGGGACACATCTGTCTAAGTGCCTGGCACTACAATGCATGCATCCCATAGCACCCAAATTCACCCATCAAAGTGGTAACTCAACAGTGTTGGTACTCACCCCCTTGTGGCTGCTGTGCTGCCTTCATGCACCCATCCAAATCTGGATAGGCCACCGCCAGAATGCGGGCCATTAGGAGGGTCAGGGTCCGAAGGGCACCTCTTCCTTGTTGGGAGGCCTTCCCCAGCTGGGCCTCTCCGGTCTTCCTGCCCCAGTGCCCCAGGTCCTCCCACCGCTTCCTGCAGGGGGTGATCCGCCAGTTGTAGACCCCCCAGGTTCTGCACTTCCTTGGCGATGGCTTGCCACAGGCCTTTCTTTTGATGGGCACAGACCTGCATGGGACACACAGAGCAAAGAAACAGACGTCAGTGTGCGTGCCCCGTACACAAATGCCATGCCCTTTCATACTGACATGGCCCACGTAGACATGCATATGAACAAATTACAGGCAGAAAGTGCCAGACAACCTACGGCTGGGCAGTCACACATCGAACACACATGCATACAGGCATCCACCACAATCACACACCTCTAAGGATGACAGATGGCAACTCACTGCTCCTCTGGTCTCCCACACAACTTCGCATACAGGGGTAGGACCCGTCCACCAGCTTTTTGAGCTCCTCTGCAGTGAAGGCCAGGGCCCGTTCCCCTGTGACACCCGCCATCTCAAGGACCAGAGTCAGGATACAGCAGCACGCGCAGTGGAGTACTACCCTTCACGTGATGCAGGAGTCAGGTGTCAAGGGTCTGTCAAAATGGCGGTAGATACCACAGCAGTGTGCACCGTCACCGCCGGAGACGATCATGATTGGCCCAGGTTTCCCATTGACAACCATGTAATCCAATAATCAGGTGCACGGCGATGAACACCGCCTTCCGCCATGATGACTAACGCCAGCGGAATGAAGTCACTTCCACACTACCGTACCTGGATGGCAGGAGGCTGCCATTTTGCTTTCACCACATCTCAATAACTTTGTCGGGGGCCTCATCCATGGGCCAATTCTCTCTTCCATTCGTCGATTACTGACATGACTCCTTGATCCACAGGTAATCACAGTTGGAAGTGTGTATACACTGTGATGCCATTAGGACAGAGAAACCTCAGCACACAGCCTGACGGTGTAACTCATTCTTTCAGTTTTTGTGCGTTACCTATGTGACGCATTTTGAAAAGTACAGTGATATCCCGTGATGCAAGTGTATGTTGACACTCAAAATGTGTTCTTTCCTCCCCCATATGTACAGACCCATGTGGCGAGGGAGGGCCCAATCTGTTTACATACTCCTGGTTGATCTGGCCACCATGGAGGAGCGTCACATCATTATCACCTACTGACTTAATAGAGCTACAATCCATGACCTCTGTACATTAGTGGATCCTTTTCTGAAGCTGGCCAATCGGAATCAGCATGCCATCCCTACAACTGTGCAAGTGCTATCTGTGCTCCATTTTTTAGCCACAGGCTCATTTCAGGTGACAGTGGACATGGCTGCAGGGGTCTCACAGCCAATGTTCAGCCACATCCTATCCAATTTCCTGGATGCATTTGTTCATTACTTGCAAACTTATGTCCAGTTTCCCCAAAGGGCTGAACTCACCGCCCTCAAATCTGGATTCTCTGCCTTCGCTAATATCCCCCATGAGATAGGTGCCATTGATGGAACCCCCATAGCTCTCATACCCCCAAGAGTGAATGAACAGGTGTATAGGAATCATAAGAACTATCACTCCATGAATATACAATTGGTGTACTGCTGATCAGTACATATCACGTCAATGCCAGGTTCCCAGGATCAGTCCATGATTCATTTGTCCTGAGATACAGCTGTGTGCCACACATGATGGGACAACTACAGGGGGACAGAGCTTGGCTCATAGGTGAGTGTGTATGACACTGGATCAGTTACATAGCTGACAGCCAGACTGTATGCAAGTAAAAGCAAACAATTCCTCTTTCCCCCACTTTGCAGGTGATTTTGGCTACCCCAACTTGCAATGGCTCCTGACACCTGTGAGGAATCCCAGGTCAGATGCAGAGAGGAATTATAATCAGGCCCATGGTCATACTAGGAGGGTGATAGAGCGCACTATAGGACTCCAGAAGGCAAGATTGTGTTGCCCCCATCTCTCTGGGTGATCCCTGTGCTATGTCCCTGACAAGGTGTGTGAAATAGTGGTGGCCTGCTGCATGCTGCACAACTTGGCTGTGAGGAAAGCTATCCCCCTTCTGGAAGAGGAAGGTGCTGTCCAACCAGCCCTGCATCCTCTGAGGGGGGATGAGAGTGATGGTGAGGAAGAAGGGGGGGAAGATCTCAACTCCAGGATCCTGCTAATCTGGCTATACTGCCAGTGACTCTAAGGTACTCTTCAATCATGCTGATGTCTTCACTGCATAGTTTCAGCCTGACTCGTGCAATAAGTACTGTGGTGTCTTTTGTCAGTGATAATGCGAAATCATGACTGAAGTGGCATATGCCAGGGAATGCAATTCTAGGTACAGTGTGACATACCTCAGACACTACAGTGTGTTGAATCCCCTCCTGCAATAAAAGTGTGATTATGATAGTAACTGGCTAATCTATTCACATTCACGATTGATCTCTCATATTGATTAAGGACATATCATTTGAGTGCATAGGTGTATTTATTCAGTGACAATATATACATAAGTCTTGGGACAGTGAAAGGGAGTGGGAATATGGTGAAAAACATACTCAGGTAAATATGCTCAGCTGTTGGTTGCACTGGGGTATAGCCCATGTGGCCATTGGAAGATGGTGTGATGGCAGTGGCATGTCAACAAGGTAGCTCAGTGACACACAAGGGAGACGGTTCAGGGCAGAGTCACTTCCTGGCGCTGGGCTTAGTCTTGGCTGTTGTTTCAGTGGCATATCTGGGTCTGAGGGCACGTTTGCGAAGGTGCAGCTGGGCTCCAGGGATAGGGGTGCTGGTGTCCTGTGAGTCCTCTGGCAGTGCCACCAGTCCAGTGGATGCTGCAGATGTAGATGGCAGGGCAGTGTCCTGGCTAGTGGTAGGGGCTTACAGGTGGGTAGAGGACTCAGGCAGGATGTGGTACTGGTGCTGCAGCACCCCTGCAATGGAGGCCATGGTGGCATTGAGCTGTTTCCATTGCTTCATGGCCTCCTGGTGGTGTACTATCTGCAGCCTCTGATTCTGCTCCAGGGTGGCCAGGATCTGGCCCATCCTGTCTTGGGTATGGTGGTATGCTCCCATGACCTCAGCAATCACCTCCTGGGCTGCAGCATCCATCCTTTGGCCATCCCCCTGGGTCACTGATGCCCTCCTACTGGCCCTAGCCCCCTGTGCCTGTGTCCTCTGCACAGGTCTGGCAGTCCCACTTGCACTGGGCCCTTCATCATCCTGCCTGTTGGGGGGTGGAGACTGGCTTCTGTACATGTGGGCAGCCAGTTTGTGCCCAGGAGACACTGGTGTGGGGTCGTTTGGCCAGAGCTGATGATGGTGGCTGAGTGGTAGGTGATGTCCTGGGTGGGGCTTCTGGAGGGTGACAGTCCAGGACCGTGGGATGGACCTGGGATTTCCTCTGCGTCCAGACATCCCTCTGCACTCTCCTGAGTGGGGCCTCCGTCTTCAGGTGGAGGACTGGCACTCCTTGACGTCTCTGTCCAGGTGGCATGGGTGGTGGTGCCTGTTTGTGGGACAATAGACTTGTGGGTGTCGTACCTTTTCAGCAATTGCTGCACTGGTCTGCACTATTTGATGCTTATATTTCCCTGTAGCGGCATGCAAGGTCCCTTTGTGTACATTTTGGTGCATTTTTTGTGGGGGTGGAGGTGCACTGTAGGTGCTGTAGTGCCACTGGGATTCCATGCAGGGGTAGGTGGCTGTGCACAGGGGGCTGGATGGAGATTTGTTTGTGGGATTCTGGGCATGTAGGGGACTTGGATGTGGGTGTTGTGGACTGGGAAGGGGATGGGATCCTGGTGGTAATGAGGGGATGGGGGTGATACATGCATTACAGTTGTGGGGACTGTTAAGATATTGTAATTGACTTACCTGAGTCCAGTCCTCCTGTGAGTCCAGTGAAGCCCTCCGGGTGCAGGATAGCCAGGACCTTCTCCTCCCAGTTGGTGTATTCAGGGGGAGGAGGTGGGGGACCACCACCAGTCTTCTGTGCGGCGATATTGTGCCTGGGTGCCATGGACCGAACCTTCCCGCGCAGGTCATTCCATCTCTTCCTGATGTCTTCCCTTGTGCGTGGATGGTTTCCCACTGCATTGACCTTGTTGAGTATCCTGTGCCATAGCTCCATCTTCCTGGCCACGGTGTCTGCTGCACCTGTGCCCCGAATAGTTGTGGCTCGACCCTGAGTATTTCGTCCACCATGGTCCTTAGCTCCCTGTCTGTGAAGCGGGGGTGCTTAGGTGGTGCTATGGTGTGTGTTGTAGGTGGTGTGTTGTAGGTGTATTGGTGAGGGTTTCTTTTGTGGTTGAGTGTGTGGCTTGTCATGGTTTTTGGGGTATGTATAGGTTTTTTGTGGTGTATTTGTATGTGTGACTTGTGTGATGTTGAGTTCAGTGTATGGATGTTGTGTTTTCAATATCTGTCGTGCTATTGGTGTTGCAAAGGATTGTGGGGTGCGTATGTGAGTGTTTTATAGTATTGTGTGTGTGTGTCAGGTGTGTGGGTTTCAAACTTGCCAATGTGAGCATTTGTTGTTGGGGGGTCCCATTGCTCGCCGTGGCGGTTCATACCACCAATGGTCGTTCGGCATTCACTGTCCACCAAGCTGATTTGTGCTTCATTATTTGGTGGGCGGAGGGTTTGTCTGCATGGCGGTGGCGGGTTGGGGTGTATTGCCTTTCCACTATCGTTGGCCCTGGCGGTGGGTGGAGGTTGCAGGATTTTTTAAGGTTTATCTTTTTGGCATCATTATTCGGTGGCGTGCAGTTCACCATCCCCTTTTGTTCACCGTAAGCACAGTGCCAAGTTCCTAATGAGGGCCTTAGTTTTGGACCTGGCAGTAGTGGAGTATTTAGACTGATATTTCCTTTTAACAACTGGCAAGCAGGGTAGACCTTCTGCCATATCCTCAGGCTCCCCAAGCTCCCTAAGAGGACACTGGTCACCAACAACAGAAGTTATAGGTGCAGACTCACCCCCCAGCTCGGGACATACAGGGGAATTTAAGCAGTCAGTAGGGGGAGGGGGATCAAGCTGTCTCATGCTCAAAACCCGAGTCTCTAAGGACAAGTGCCACTCAGGCAAGTCAATCTCCTTAGCAATGACACCTACTGCATGATCAAGGAATTAGTATAAACACGTATTCTGGGAGGATTTACTCACAGTGTCCTTATCACCTGGTAGTTTACGCTTGCCCATGATGGCCACGCAAGCAAACCTTGATGCTCCCAGATTCTACAACTGGCTAACCACCAGTCTTAACCAACGGAGGCAAACTCACCCGGAGGATCTGCACAGTTACATTACGGGCACTGAAGATGGCACTGTGTCCGAGGTAACAGGAAGAAAGATTAAAGAGACAAGGCCCAGCCCAGGCTTCAATAGGCAATGACGGGCAAAGACAGACCAGCTCTTGGCCCGGGTGCGCTCCTTGCACATCCTGTGTTGCGGTGATCTGATGGCGTCTTTTAGTGCACTGCACGGGGAGCAGTCCCTCCTCCAAGTGGAAGGGCCTTGTGGGACAGCGGGTCCCTTCTTCTGCAGCCTCCTTTCAGCCCACGTCATGGTCATCTGATAGCACATTTCAGTGCACGGCATGGGGAGCAGCCTCTCTTCCAAGTGCAAGGGCCTTGTGGGACAGTGAGTCCCTTCCTACGCAGCCTCCTTTCATCCCATGTTGCTGTGATCTGATGGCACCTTTCAGGACATGGCCCGGAGAGCAGCCCCTACAGAGGAGACCATCCTTGGTCACATGTGTTGTACTCTAAGAACACGGGTGTGGTCAGTGGACCAACTAAGAGACTTCAACAAGATAACAAATAAAACCTGAACCATAAAGAGCCTAGGTGGCTGTTTCCTACCCAGGACAGTAGATATATGAGTCTCTGTCCAAAATTCCCCAAACTGCTGCTGGGTCTGTTCATCAAAGTTGGGTCCATTCAAGAGGTCCCAATATCCAGCCCACCAACGTGAACAGGGTCCCTGTACCATAGTGAGGCCAGATGGAGCCCTCAGGCGTGAGAATGAATGCATCAGTGTCAGGCGGACAGTCACAGTGAATCATCTGCCGACCTTAGCATGATGTTAGGGTCAGGGGTGCTGTTCATGGTGGAGGGTTTGAATGAACTCCTGTCTGAAACAGAGTCCAAGACAGGCTTGGAGTGCAATACTGTGAAAGAGTGTGTGTTGTGCAGAGAGGCTGTCTCCACTGCACAAGCTTGTTCTTCGGCTGCCTGGTCCCGGGTGGGTCTCGCCTGTGCTGCTCTGTGTCTCCTTCGTTTAGGGCATGGGAACACCCAATCCCCCCCCTGTCTAGTCATTCCCGGTTGTGCGTACAAGGCCTTTCATTTGGAACCAGGTCCAGACATCCCCTGGTATTGAGAAGATGTGGGAAGACTTGCCATCCATCATCTTGAGTTTCGCAAGGAATAATGAGGTATAGCGAAGCTGCAGCTCCCACAGGGATTGTTTCACTGGAATGCAGGAGCTCCTAGGATGCCGCACTTGGGTTGTAAAATCTGGATTTGCTGTTATTTCCATGTTCTCATAGCGCCAGGGGCCCTTCGTGTAGAATCGCTGTAGAATGAGGTCCCAATCACAATAATTAAGAAATCATGCAATGAGTGGGTGTGGTGGCGCTCCTGATGGAGGCAGACGCACTTGGACATGGTGCGGATGCTCCACAGAGAACAGCTTGGGGGCCTTGTTTTTCAAAATGGTGGACATCAGCCAGTCCTCAAGGAAGAGCTCAGCATTGGGATGTTCCGTTCGCTCTGGGAACCCCAGGAAGTAGATGTTGTTGCGCCATGAGTGTCCCTCAGCGTCTTCCACTAAATGGTGTAGGGAGGCCACCTTCTCCATCATGGCATTCAGCTTGGACTACAGTTCACGCACAGTGGGGCCAATTGAGGTCAGTGTGGATTCTGCGTTCTGGACTCGGTTCGACAGTTTGCGGTGGTCCACTCTCAGCAAGTTCACATCTAGAGATACAGCTTCTTTTTTTGCCTCAAGCCTCATTTTAGTGTACAAAATAGCCTGGAGAACCCTATCAGACTGCGCCAAGAGCTTGCCAAGGGTAGCCTCCAGGTGTTGCAAAGTGCCCTTGGATGAATCAGTGGAGGTTGAGGGTGGCCCTGGGATACAGGCCTCAGAGATCAAAGTCCTGTGGTTCTAGATTTCCCCATCATGGTGCAGTGGTGGTGAGTACAGGGAGCTGGGTTCTGGTTGCAGTACCTCTCGCCCCACTTTTGCCTGGTTTTTAGATGCCACTTTGACTGAAGTGCACTGGATGTAGGAAGTTGGCTCTGTATGTACTATTTCAAAGTAAGAAATAGCATGCACAGAGTCCAAGGGTTCCCCTTAGAGGTAAGATAGTGACAAAAAGAGATAATTCTAATGCTCTATTTTGTGGTAGTGTGGTCGAGCAGTAGGCTTATCAGAGGGTAGTGTTAAGCATTTGTTGTACACACACAGGCAATAAATGAGGAACACAGACTCAAAGACAATTCCAGGCCAATAGGTTTTCATATAGAAAAATATATTTTCTTAGTTTATTTTAAGAACCACAGGTTCAAGATTTACAAACAATACTTTAAATGAAAGGTATTTCACTCAGGTATCTTAGGAACTTTGAATCATCACAATAGCATGTACAGTTTTGGCAAAAATGGCAATAAGCTATTTTAAAATTGGACACTGCAAAATTCAACAGTTCCTGGGGGAGGGATGTATTGGTTAGTTTTGCAGGTAAGTAAAGCACTTACAGGGTTCAAAGTTGGGTCCAAGGATAGCCCACTGTTGGGGGTTTAGGGCAACCCCAAAGTTACCACACCAGCAGCTCAGGGCCGGTCAGGTGCAGAGGTCAAAATGGTGCTCAAAACGCATAGGCTTCAATGGAGATAGGGGTGCCCCGGTTCTAGTCTGCCAGCAGGTAAGTACCCGCGACTTTGGAGGGCAGACCAGGGGGGTTTTGTAGGGCACCGGGTGGGGGGACACAAGTCAGCACAGAAAGTACACCCTCAGCGGCACAGGGGCGGCCGGGTGCAGAGTGCAAACAGGCGTCGGGTTCGCAATAGATTTCAATGGGAGACCCAGGGGTCTCTTCAGCGATGCAGGCAGGCAAGGGGGGGGGGGGGGCTCCTCGGAGTAGCCACCACCTGGGCTAGGAAGAGAGCCGCCTGGGGGTCGCTCCTGCACTGAAGGTCAGATCCTTCAGGTCCTGGGGGCTGCAGGTGCAGTCTGTTTACCAGGCGTCGGGTTCTTTGAAGCAGGCAGTCTCAGTCAGGGGGAGTGTAGGAGGCTGGCCTGGCTTGTAGTGGGTACCAGAGGTACTTACACCTTGTGCCAGGTCCAGTTATCCTTATTAGTGTAGAACAGGTGTTTCTAGCAGCTTAGGCTGATAGAAGGTAGCTATGGCAAAGCAGCTTAGGCTGAACTAGGAGACATGTAAAGCTCCTACCATACCACTGGTGTCATAAGCACAATATCATAAGAAAACACAACACACAGAAGTACTAAAAATAAAGGTACTTTATTTTTATGACAATATGCCAAAAGTATCTAAGTGAGTACCCTCAGTATGAGGATAAGTTATATACACAAGATATATGTACTCAAACCAAACTTAGGTAAGTAATAGCAAGAAAAGTAATGCAAACAGTGTAGAATTACAATAGATTGCAATAGGAGCATATAGGTATAGGGGCAACACAAACCATATACTCCAAAAGTGGAATGCGAACCACGAATGGACCCCAAACCTATGTGAGCTTGTAGAGGGTCGCTGGGACTGTAAGAAAACAGTGTGGGTTAGAAAAATAGCCCACCCCAAGACCCTGAAAGGTAGGTAATACACAAAGAGGGACCCCTCTAATATCACAAAAGGAATATTTGAATAAACAATTCACATTGAAAACTAATTGTACATATTAGTCCATATACAACAGAAAGGTCCTAAATTCAACCAAAATGATAAGTCCAAAGTTTATTCAGATTGTGATTACACATTAGACAGTCCAAAATCCAAAGAAATTTGTGGTTCCAGCCAACACGTGTTTCGTCTTGGGAAATGTTTATATCCCTAACGACTTCTTCAGGGCTAGAAATCATAAACAAAATACACGAGTTAAGACCAATATGCTCAACCATCAAGTTCGTGATATATGTGTGATAAAGCTCAAGGAAGGTGAAATTTGGATAATATAACCCACTACGTTAAGTGAGAGAAATGAATTCAGGTTAAGTACCCGATAGAAAGCCTAAATACACAAACCCGAAATTTACAAAACATACCGTAAACTCTATAAAAATAATAAACAACTTTTAGTTAGAAACCAGAAACCAGTACATGCCGCCATAGTGCACCACCGTGTTCACAAGGCCACTAATTGTTAAACCAAAATACCTTGTTATCCACTAGAGCTTGACCAACCAAGCTGTAATGCCAAATGTAATCCAACATGTAACTTATCCAAATGGAGTTTTGATCTGCTGTTAAGAAATAAAGAACACAAGCACTTAAGAAAGCTAGAATTTAACATATTGTGCCATAAAAGTCACCCTGATATGCACAATAAACATGCACAATAGCCCAACAATAATCCATAATATAACAACAGTATACTAGTAAATATCAATAAATTATATATAATAAATCTTTTTGAAGGAAAGTACCGTTTTAGGGTAGTCTCGCAACAATAATCATTCAATTCCCGACAACAGCATACAGTCAAACTCACCCCGATCTTCAACAAATAGTATCTGTAATCCGAAACCGGCGTCTCCGTGTGCGGACGCTTAGCGAGTGCGCTGACCATGCGCACATGAACACGGAAGTAAATAAACTCCCGGGTTACCACGATCCTTCAAAAAATATAATATCTGTGATCCGAACACGGCGTCTCCGTGTGCGGACGCCTAGCGAGTGCGCTGACCATGCGCACATGAACCCAGAAGTAAATATACTCCCGGGTTGCCACGATCCAGTAGAAGGGCACAAAAATAGACAACGGACTTAAAAAAAGTCCCGAACTAAATGTTAACAGGTACACCATGATTAGCCCGATCATACATTAACCAATGTAGCTTTATGGCTGCAATAAACAACAAATCGTTTAATAAGAGAATTATTATAAACTAGTACAAGTCTATATTACTGAAACAATTTTTTTTGCCAAAATGCAGTAAAATGCACTAAATAAAATTAAGTACTCTTATCACCAGTCACTAGATGTATATAAAGGAAACACACTAACGCCATAAATTTACAAGGTTTCTCAGTGAAACACCTAGTGGTGTAAACAATCAGGAAATATTATCTTATATGACTCAAATACCGTTAATAAATACTAGCACGTGAAGCCACTGATAACAAGACCAATAACCAAATTAAGGAACATATAGGGATAATTTTCAATCATATGAATGCAAGCGAGGCCCCCATGTTTGCTTAAAAGCT
Organism: Pleurodeles waltl; assembly: GCF_031143425.1. Classification (NCBI taxonomy): domain Eukaryota; kingdom Metazoa; phylum Chordata; class Amphibia; order Caudata; family Salamandridae; genus Pleurodeles; species Pleurodeles waltl. Next base: position 471,959,839 of record NC_090448.1, read on the forward strand.
ATGATGTTTGAGAATCTTGGTATTTAACTCATGAGTGCAAATATATCATACAAAATCAAACAGTACTTACAACAAACCACAATATGTGAATCAACATATGCATAGTCAACATCTCAGTGTAATAAATGCAACATGCTGTAATCATAGAGAGCCAGAATTTAGTCACCCAAAAAGAATTCCAATTCTCTATCGGAATTTAATCCTGATTCCACAGCTCTTAATTTCATGATCCATAGTGCTTCTTGTCTACGTAAACGTAGCTCTCTGTTGCCTCCCCTAGGGTCCCGGGGGATGTGTTCAAGTCCAAAGAATCCAAAGCATTTATGGGTTGATTGTGCCTCGCACGACATCATATGTGCCACTAACGGATATCTCATATCAGCATTCTTGAGAGCACGCATATGTTCTCCTATTCTGATTTTGAGTGGTCTTATGGTGCTTCCAACATAAATTTTAGAACATTTACAGCGTATTATATAAACAACAAAGTTGGAGTTGCAGTCCATAGTGGAACAAATTACAAATGATTTACCATTGTAAAAGAAATTCTGCATCTTATGACATGCCCAGCGACAGACTCCACAAATACCACATTTAAAAAAAAACATACCTCTCTGAGATAACCAAGTTTTCTTAGGGGAGATAGTAGTGAAACTAGGACTCAATAAATTTCTGAGGGTTCTACCTCTACGAAAAGATGTGACTACTGTTCCAGACACCACATCTTTGAGTGACTCATCCTGCAATAGTAAATTCCAATGTTTAGTCATGTACTTCTTAAGGATCAAGGAGGCCTCATTGTAGTCTGTTATAAATCTTACCAGGTTGCATGTTCTATTAGATTCTTCATGTACTTTAAGTATCAAAGTTCTATTTCTATCCAAATATCTTGCTTTGTGTCGTGCTTTTTTAAAAATCTTTTTAGAATATCCACGGACTGTAAATCTCTTCTCCATGTCATTCATTTGGGCAACAAATTCATCATCTATACTACAATTACGTCGTGCCCTCATGAATTCTCCAAACGGAATTGCTACCACCTGATGTTTGAGGTGAGCACTTTTAGCATGCAGAATAGAATTGCAAGCAGTTGCTTTTCGGAAAAGTCTACTATGAATTTTATCATCAGTAATAAAAAGTTCAACATCTAAAAATTCAATCTTGACATTACTATATTGATAGGTGAATCTAACATTCATGTGGTTGGAATTTAAAAAATCACAAAATTCAACAAGTTTCTCCCCGCCTCCAGTCCAAATCATTAGACAGTCGTCTATATAGCGACCCCAGAATAGTATATATGTCTGCCATGCAACAGCATCAGGGCCCCAAATCCATGTGTGTTCAAACCAACCCATGAATAGGTTCGCATAGGATGGAGAAAACTTGGAACCCATTGCTACACCTTGTTTTTGTTGAAACCACATATTGTTAAATAAAAAGAAATTATTAGTAGTAATCATAGTGATCATCTCCAATAACATCTTTGTGTGATCCCACAGATTTGCTGATCTTTTATTTAGAAAATATTTTAAGGCTTCTAAGCCTAAGTCATGATTGATACAAGTATACAAAGATACCACGTCTAGAGTTACCAAAAGCATGTTACTATCCCATTCAACATCACTCAGAATGCTAAGAATATGCGTGGTGTCTCTGATAAATGAAGGAAGATTATGAACCAGTGGTTGCAAAAAACAGTCAACAAATTCTGAAAGCCTTTCCGTAGGTCCAAGTATGCCTGAAACAATGGGTCTCCCTGGTGGGAAAGGCAAGCCTTTATGTATTTTAGGTAAGGTATATATACATGGATAACGAGGATGGTGTACCTTCAAATATGAGTATTCATCTTTGTTAAGTAATCCCTGTTGTTGCCACACTGCTAGTCTGTTATTAATCCTAAATGTAAGATTAGTGATGGGGTTGTATAGAATCTTCTCATAACAAGACAAATCATTAAGTTGTGACAGAATCTCATTGTCATAGTCCAACTTATCCATTAAAACCACGTTACCACCCTTATCTGCTTGTCTGATAACAATGTCTTTATTAAGTTTCAATTCTTGAAGAGCAGCTAATTCCTCAGTATTCAAATTCATTGTAGAGTATCGATATTTGTTACTAGCTAAGTAATTGTCATAATCCTGGCATACCACATCAAAAAACTGATCTATAGAGTTAGAGCCCAGAGATCTCGGAGTCCACCTAGATTTACTTCTTAAACCACTCGATACACTTTTATTTGAGATCATGTCTAGATCATTTAAAATTCTAGCAGTAATGTCAGGTTCCTCATCTCGTTCAACTAGAGATAATAAAACTGCTGTGTCCTGGACATCCTCAATAGATAAAGTGCTTAAGGGAGAAACATTAGCCTCAGAATTTGTATCAATGCAGGGATTAGTTTGAAAATGTTTCTTAAGTTTAAGTTTCCGTATGAACTTAAACAGATCAATTTTGGATCTACACGGGTCACCAAAGTTACTAGGACAATAGCTAAGACCTTTAGATAGAAGACTTTTGATCCCTGTCGTTAAGACCAAACTCGATAGATTTACTATATTGATTGATGATGCATCCTCAGAGTTTACACTTTCCTGTCTCGAGATCTCGTTTTGACTCCTTCCACCTCTTTTGTAACATTTGCCCGGTCCTCTCCTGCCCCTCCTAGTTTTTTTGTATACAACACTCCTTTGTTCTGAACACTCTTGCCCCGCCTCATCCTCATTAGTTCTAATAAAAAATTATTGCCACTTGAGGTCTCTTGAGCAGATGTGCTTGCTCCATCCTCCATCTCACTATCACTATTTAACGAAGTACTTGCAGATGTTGAGTCAGAGAACTTGGAAAAACCTGAACCACTGGGGAGCCCACCAGTAAGGAAAAGATGATCATATTTATTAGAAAAGGTAAAAATTCTACCAGTCAAGTAGTCTCTCTCGTCCCGCTTGAGTTTGCGTGCTTTCCTCTGCATAATTTCCTCTTGATGTTTAAGTAATATTTCTTCCAAGATTTTATAATTTTTTTCAGTGGCTTCTCTAAGGTTTAAACCTTCAATCTCCTTTTCTAGAATACCAATCTCAGTTTGTAATTGGCTGACTTTTCTCTCCGAATTAATGATCAAAATATCAATAAGTTTCATAGAGCTAGCAGTTAGCTCCTTGTCCCATAGTGTTAGTAAATCTTCATCCAAATCGTCGTAAGTAGGAAAGATCTGTGATCTCAAGCCTCGAGGGATACGGTTACGTTTTTTGTACTGTTTTAACGTTGTGCCATCCCACCATTTAGATAGTTCATTTTTCTTAAGTCTTTCTAGTTTTATAAATTTATTCCTCAGGCCTTCCTTGTGTAAATTGCCACCAGAAATATTATGAAAAGTACCTCCTGTAGGAGGCTGCACTGGCTTGTAGTGAGTACCAAGGGGTACTTGCACCTTGCACCAGGCCCAGTTATCCCTTATTAGTGTATAGGGTGTCTAGCAGCTTAGGCTGATAGATAATGGTAGCTTAGCAGAGCAGCTTAGGCTGAACTAGGAGATGTGTGAAGCTACTACAGTACCACTTAGTGTCATATGCACAATATCATAAGAAAACACAATACACAGTTATACTAAAAATAAAGGTACTTTATTTTTATGACAATATGCCAAAGTATCTTAGAGTGTACCCTCAGTGAGAGGATAGGAAATATACACAAGATATATATACACAATAGCAAAAATATGCAGTATAGTCTTAGAAAACAGTGCAAACAATGTATAGTTACAATAGGATGCAATGGGGAAACATAGGAATAGGGGCAACACAAACCATATACTCCAAAAGTGGAATGCGAACCACGAATGGACCCCAAACCTATGTGACCTTGTAGAGGGTCGCTGGGACTATTAGAAAATAGTGAGAGTTAGCAAAATAACCCTCCCCAAGACCCTGAAAAGTGAGTGCAAAGTGCACCAAAGTTCCCCTAAGGACAAAATAGTCGTGTTAGAGGGAGAATGCAAGGAAAACACAAATCAGCAATGCAACAACGATGGATTCCTGACTGAGGGTACCTGTGGAACAAGGGGACCAAGTCCAAAAGTCACAAGCAGCTCGGAGATGGGCAGATGCCCACGAAATGCCAGCGGTTGGTGCAAAGAAGCTCTTACTAGGCTGAAGAACTGTGAATACTGCAGGAACGACAAGGGCTAGAGACTTCCCCTTTGGAGGATGGATCCCCCACGCCTTGGAGAGTCGTGCAGAAGTGTTTTCCCGCCGGATGGACGCCAACAAGCCTTGCTACACGCAAATCGTGCGTTTGGCGTTTTTGGACGCTGCTGGGGCCCAGGAGGGACCAGAAGGTCGCAAATTGGACCTGCAGAGAGAGGGGACGTCGAGCAAGACAAAGAGCCCTCACTGAAGCAGGTAGCACCCGGAGAAGTGCCAGAAACAGGCACTACGAGGATGCGTGAAACGGTGCTCGCCGAAGTTGCACAAAGGAGTCCCACGTCGCCGGAGACCAACTTAGAAAGTCGTGCAATGCAGGTTAGAGTGCCGTGGACCCAGGCTTGGCTGTGCACGAAGGATTTCCGCCGGAAGTGCACAGGGGCCGGAGAAGCTTGCAAAGTCGCGGTTCCCAGCAATGCAGCCCAGCGAGGTGAGGCAAGGACTTACCTCCACCAAACTTGGGCTGAAGAGTCACTGGACTGTGGGGGTCACTTGGACGGTGTCGCTGGATTCGAGGGACCTCGCTCGTCGTGCTGAGAGGAGACCCAAGGGACCGGTAATGCAGCTTTTTGGTGCCTGCGGTTGCAGGGGGAAGATTCCGTCGACCCACGGGAGATTTCTTCGGAGCTTCTGGTGCAGAGAGGAGGCAGACTACCCCCACAGCATGCACAAGCAGGAAAACAGTCGAGAAGGCGGCAGGATCAGCGTTACAGAGTTGCAGTAGTCGTCTTTGCTACTATGTTGCAGGTTTGCAGGCTTCCAGCGCGGTCAGCGGTCGATTCCTTATCAGAAGGTGAAGAGGGAGATGCAGAGGAACTCGGCTGAGCTCATGCATTCGTTATCTAAAGTTTCCCCAGAGACAGAGACCCTAAATAGCCAGAAAAGAGGGTTTGGCTACCTAGGAGAGAGGAAAGGCTACTAACACCTGAAGGAGCCTATCACAAGGAGTCTCTGACGTCACCTGGTGGCACTGGCCACTCAGAGCAGTCCAGTGTGCCAGCAGCACCTCTGTTTCCAAGATGGCAGAGGTCTGGAGCACACTGGAGGAGCTCTGGACACCTCCCAGGGGAGGTGCAGGTCAGGGGAGTGGTCACTCCCCTTTCCTTTGTCCAGTTTCGCGCCAGAGCAGGGGCTAAGGGGTCCCTGAACCGGTGTAGACTGGCTTATGCAGAATTGGGCACATCTGTGCCCAACAAAGCATTTCCAGAGGCTGGGGGAGGCTACTCCTCCCCTGCCTTCACACCATTTTCCAAAGGGAGAGGGTGTCACACCCTCTCTCAGAGGAAGTTCTTTGTTCTGCCATCCTGGGCCAGGCCTGGCTGGACCCCAGGAGGGCAGCTGCCTGTCTGAGGGGTTGGCAGCAGCAGCAGCTGCAGAGAAACCCCAGGAAGGGCAGTCTGGCAGTACCAGGGTCTGTGCTACAGACCACTGGGATCATGGAATTGTACCAACAATGCCAGGATGGCATAGAGGGGGCAATTCCATGATCCTAGACATGTTACATGGCCATATTCGGAGTTACCATGGTGAAGCTACATATAGGTAGTGACCTATATGTAGTGCACGCGTGTAATGGTGTCCCCGCACTCACAAAGTTCAGTGAATTGGCTCTGAACAATGTGGGGGCACCTTGGCTAGTGCCAGGGTGCCCTCACACTAAGTAACTTTGCACCTAACCTTTACCAGGTAAAGGTTAGACATATAGGTGACTTATAAGTTACTTAAGTGCAGTGTAAAATGGCTGTGAAATAACGTGGACGTTATTTCACTCAGGCTGCAGTGGCAGGCCTGTGTAAGAATTGTCAGAGCTCCCTATGGGTGGCAGAAGAAATGCTGCAGCCCATAGGGATCTCCTGGAACCCCAATACCCTGGGTACCTCAGTACCATATACTAGGGAATTATAAGGGTGTTCCAGTAAGCCAATGTAAATTGGTAAAAATGGTCACTAGCCTGTCAGTGACAATTTGGAAAGAAATGAGAGAGCATAACCACTGAGGTTCTGATTAGCAGAGCCTCAGTGAGACAGTTAGTCACTACACAGGTAACACATTCAGGCACACTTATGAGCACTGGGGCCCTGGGTTACCAGGGTCCCAGTGACACATACAACTAAAACAACATATATACAGTGAAAAATGGGGGTAACATGCCAGGCAAGATGGTACTTTCCTACACAACCCCCCCCCAAACGAAGGACAATAAGACTAGCCATTACCTGATGAGTCTTCATTGTCTAAGTGGAAATATCTGGAGAGTCCATCTGCATTGGAGTGGCTACTCCCAGGTCTATGTTCCACTGTATAGTCCATTCCCTGTAGGGATATGGACCACCTCAACAATTTAGGATTTTCACCTTTCATTTGTTTTAGCCAAAGTAGAGGTTTGTGGTCTGTCTGAACAATGAAGTGAGTGCCAAACAAGTATGGCCTCAACTTCTTCAGAGCCCAGACCACAGCAAAGGCCTCCCTCTCAATGGCAGACCAACGCTTTTCTCTAGGGGTCAACCTCCTACTAATAAAAGCAACAGGTTGATCCTGGCCCTCAGAATTAAGTTGTGATAGGACTGCCCCTACTCCTAATTCAGATGCATCAGTTTGGACATAGAATTTTTTAGAGTAACAAGGGCTTTTCAGGACAGGTGCAGAGCACATGGCCTGCTTCAGCTCCTCAAAAGCTTTCTGACAGTTTGCTGTCCATAATACCTTTTTAGGCATTTTCTTGGATGTGAGGTCATTAAGAGGGGCTGCAATGGAGCCATAGTTCTTAATGAACCTCCTGTAATACCCAGTGAGGCCTAGGAAGGCTCTCACCTGAGTCTGAGTGGTAGGGGGAACCCAATCAATAATAGTCTGGATTTTCCCCTGCAGTGGTGCAATCTGTTCCCCACCAACAAGGTGTCCCAGATAAACCACCTTACCCTGCCCTATCTGGCACTTTGAAGCCTTGATAGTGAGGCCCGCCTTTTGCAGGGCCTCCAAAACTTTCCAAAGGTGGACCAGGTGATCATCCCAGCTGGAGCTAAAGACAGCTATATCATCCAAATATGCTGCACTGAAAGCTTCCAGCCCTTGCAGGACTGTGTTCACCAACCTCTGAAAAGTGGCAGGTGCATTTTTCAAACCAAAAGGCATTACAGTAAACTGGTAATGTCCTCCAATGGTAGAAAATGCAGTCTTAGATTTAGCATCTTCTGACAATTTGATCTGCCAATACCCTGCAGTCAAATCAAAAGTGCTTAGATACTTGGCAGATGCCAGTGTATCTATGAGCTCATCTGCCCTGGGTATAGGGTGAGCATCAGTTTTGGTTACCAAGTTGAGACCTCTATAGTCTACACAAAACCTAATTTCCTTCTTTCCATCTTTAGAATTGGGTTTTGGTACCAGTACCACAGGAGAAGCCCATGGACTGTCAGAGTGCTCAACCACTCCTAGTTCCAACATTTTCTGAACTTCTTGCTTTATGCAGTCCCTGACTTGGTCAGGCTGCCTATAGATCTTACTTTTGACAGGTAAACTGTCTCCAGTATCTATAGTGTGCTCACACCAAGAAGTGGTGCCTGGCACAATGGAGAAGAGTTCTGAAAATTGTCCTAGGAGATTTATGCAATTATCTTTCTGCTCAGCAGTAAGACAATCAGCCAAAACTACACCTTCCACAAGAGCATCTTGTTCTGTGGAAGAGAAGAGATCAGGTAGAGGATCACTGTCTTCTTCCTGTCCCTCATCTGTTGCCATGAGCAGGGTGAGATCAGCCCTGTCATAGTAGGGTTTCAGGCGGTTGACATGGAGCACCCTAAGGGGACTCCTGGCAGTGCCTAAGTCAACCAAGTAGGTGACTTCACCCTTCTTTTCAACAATTGTGTGGGGTCCACTCCATTTATCTTGGAGTGCTCTTGGGGCCACAGGCTCCAAGACCCACACTTTCTGCCCTGGTTGGTACTGAACCAAAACAGCCTTCTGATCATGCCATTGCTTCTGGAGCTCTTGGCTGGCCTGAAGGTTTTTACTGGCCTTTTTCATGTACTCAGCCATCCTTGATCTGAGGCCAAGTACATAATCCACAATATCCTGTTTAGGAGCTTTTAAAGGTTGTTCCCAACCCTCCTTTACAAGTGTGAGTGGACCCCTAACAGGGTGTCCAAAAAGAAGTTCAAAGGGGCTGAAGCCCACTCCTTTCTGGGGTACCTCCCTGTAGGCAAAAAGGAGGCATGGTAGAAGGATATCCCATCTCCTGCGGAGTTTTTCAGGGAGTCCCATAATCATGCCTTTGAGAGTTTTATTAAATCTCTCCACCAGTCCATTTGTTTGTGGATGATAGGGTGTTGTGAACTTGTAAGTTACACCACACTCCTTCCACATGGCCTTTAAGTATGCAGACATGAAATTGCTTCCTCTGTCTGATACTACTTCCTTTGGGAAGCCCACCCTGGAAAATATTCCCAGGAGGGCTTTTGCCACTGCAGGAGCTGTAGTGGTCCTTAAAGGAATAGCTTCAGGATATCTTGTGGCATGGTCCACTACCACCAAGATAAACCTATTGCCTGAAGCAGTAGGAGGGTCAAGGGGGCCAACTATGTCAACCCCTACCCTTTCAAAGGGAACCCCAACCACAGGCAGTGGGATAAGGGGTGCCTTTGGGGTACCACCTGTCTTGCCACTGGCTTGACAGGTTTCACAGGACTTGCAAAATTCTTTTGTGTCCTCAGACATCCTAGGCCAATGAAACAGTGGTACCAATCTGTCCCAAGTTTTCATTTGACCCAGGTGCCCAGCTAAGGGAATGTCATGTGCCAGTGTTAGGAGGAACTTCCTGTACTCCTGAGGAATCACTAATCTCCTGGCAGCTCCAGGTTTAGGATCCCTATGCTCAGTGTACAAGAGGTTGTCCTCCCAGTAAACTCTGTGTGAGTCACTGACATCCCCATTAGCCTGTTTGACAGCTTGCTGTCTGAGACCCTCTAATGTGGGACAGGTTTGCTGTGCCACACTCAGCTCCTCTCTGGCAGGCCCCCCTTCACCCAAAAGCTCAGCAGTGTCTGCTTCCAGCTCCTCTGGTGTAGGTTCTGCACAGGGAGGGAATTCTTCTTCCTCAGAAGTAGAATCCACTGTAGAGGGAGGGATAGTAGGAAGTGGTTTGCTTCTACTAGCCCTAGCTTTAGGGAGCACTTGGTCCATTGTTCCAGGATCCAAGCTTCCCTGTCCTTTTTGCTTTTTGGCCTGAGCCCTTGTCAAAGCAAAAATATGCCCTGGGATGCCCAGCATTGCTGCATGGGCCTCCAACTCCACATCTGACCAAGCTGATGTCTCCAAATCGTTCCCTAATAGACAGTCTACAGGTAAATCTGAAGCTACCACAACTTTCTTTGGACCAGATACCCCCCCCCAGTTGAGATTTACAACAGCCATGGGGTGGCTTTGTGTTATGTTGTGAGCATCGGTTACTTGGTACTGGTGTCCAAGTATGTGTTGTTCAGGGTGCACCAGTTTCTCAATCACCATTGTGACACTGGCACCTGTGTCCCTGTAGGCCTGGACCTCAACACCATTTATTAGGGTTAGTTGCTTGTACTTCTCCAAGTTATGGGGGCAAGCAACCAAAGTGGCTAAGTCAATAGCCCCTTCAGAGACTAAAGTAGCCTCTGTGGTCTCCCTAATCAGACCAACCCCAACTAAATTACCAAAAGTGAGCCCAGCTACTCCCTTGGATTGGCTATTAGTAGGTTTGCTCCCACCACCACTGCTATTAGTAGGGACACTAGGTGTAGCAGTAGGGGTTGTAGTGGTAGGAGCTGTGGTGCCTTTCTTTGGACAACTGGGATCTGTTGTCCAATGGCCTTTTATCTTACATAAATAGCACCATGGTTTCTTTTCCTTGTTCTGATTAAAGGAGGATTTGGGCCCACCACCCCCACCAGAGTGTTTTTGTGGGCCTGATGAAGACTCATTTTTAGATTTGTCCCCACCCTTGTCAGAAGACTTACCATCCTTCTTTTTGTTGCCATCTTTGTCACCCCCTGTATGAACTTTTCTGTTCACTCTTGTTCTGACCCATTTGTCTGACTTCTTTCCCAATTCTTGGGGAGAGGTCAGATCAGAGTCCACCAAGTACTGGTGCAACAAATCAGACACACAATTATTAAGAATATGCTCTCTCAGGATCAAGTTATACAGGCTGTCATAATCAGTAACTTTACTGCCATGTAACCACCCCTCCAAGGCCTTCACTGCCTGGTCAATGAAATCAACCCAGTCTTGTGAAGACTCCTTTTTGGTATCTCTGAACTTTATCCTGTACTGTTCAGTGGTTAAGCCATAACCATCCAGGAGTGCATTCTTAAGAACTTGGAAATTGTTAGCATCATTTTCTTTTACAGTAAGGAGCCTATCCCTACCTTTTCCAGTAAATGATAGCCATAGGATAGCAGCCCACTGCTTTTGAGGGACATCCTGTACAGCACAGGCCCTCTCAAGTGCAGCAAACCACTTGTTAATGTCATCCCCCTCCTTGTAAGGGGGAACTATCTTATGCAGATTCCTGGAATCATGCTCTTTTGCAGGATGACTATGGGGAATACTGCTGCTGCCACCATGGGTATCTAAACCCATTTTCTGTCTTTCCCTCTCTATTTCTAAAGACTGTCTATCCAAATCCAGCTGTTGCTTCTTGAGCTTCAGTCTGGTTTGCTCCACTCTCAATCTATTGAGCTCCCTTTCTAACAATCTGTCATCAGGGTGGGTGGGAGGGACATTTCTAGATACAGAGGTGTGATGGGAATGAACAGAAGGAGACCTGTCCCTTACCAAGGGCACCCTAACAGCTTGGCTACCAGCATAATGTGAGAGCACATCATCAGTATGATGTGATTCAACCTCTGTACCAACTATGCTAGACTGTCTAGTAATGGGCAGGCTGAGAAGTTTCTTTCCTGAACCTTTTCCTGGGGGAGTCCCTGGATCAGATTGAGAACCATTAGCTACTTTTTCTACAGATTGGGCACTTATGGCCTTATCCTGTACTCTAAGCATATTAATTAACAGTTCTAAGGAAGGATTCTTCCCTACACTCAAACCTCTCTCTATGCAGAGACTCCTTGCTCCTTTCCAGCTAAGGTGATCATATGCAAGTTTGGACAGTTCAACTTTTTGGCCTGTGCCAGACATTTTTAGAGAGAGTTAAAGTGATAGACAAAGAGAAAAAAGTTTTCAGAACTTTTTGGAAAGACAGAAAAAAAACTTTTTAAACTTTTAAGAACTTTTTGAAAGTTTAGAAGTACTTTTCAGCACTTAGAAAAGAGTGAAAAGAGGAAATGCAAAACTTTTTGGCTATGTGTATATACACTGACCTTGTTTTGTATATTTTTCTCTTATGAAAAGTACAATGACAAGAGTGGTAAGTAGTCTCAAAGCACTTATCCCGTCGCTGCTTCCAATGTAGGAGGCTGGACTGGCTTGTAGTGAGTACCAAGGGGTACTTGCACCTTGCACCAGGCCCAGTTATCCCTTATTAGTGTATAGGGTGTCTAGCAGCTTAGGCTGATAGATAATGGTAGCTTAGCAGAGCAGCTTAGGCTGAACTAGGAGACGTGTGAAGCTACTACAGTACCACTTAGTGTCATATGCACAATATCATAAGAAAACACAATACACAGTTATACTAAAAATAAAGGTACTTTATTTTTATGACAATATGCCAAAGTATCTTAGAGTGTACCCTCAGTGAGAGGATAGGAAATATACACAAGATATATATACACAATAGCAAAAATATGCAGTATAGTCTTAGAAAACAGTGCAAACAATGTATAGTTACAATAGGATGCAATGGGGAAACATAGGAATAGGGGCAACACAAACCATATACTCCAAAAGTGGAATGCGAACCACGAATGGACCCCAAACCTATGTGACCTTGTAGAGGGTCGCTGGGACTATTAGAAAATAGTGAGAGTTAGCAAAATAACCCTCCCCAAGACCCTGAAAAGTGAGTGCAAAGTGCACCAAAGTTCCCCTAAGGACAAAATAGTTGTGTTAGAGGGAGAATGCAAGGAAAACACAAATCAGCAATGCAACAACGATGGATTCCTGACTGAGGGTACCTGTGGAACAAGGGGACCAAGTCCAAAAGTCACAAGCAGCTCGGAGATGGGCAGATGCCCACGAAATGCCAGCGGTTGGTGCAAAGAAGCTCTTACTAGGCTGAAGAACTGTGAATACTGCAGGAACGACAAGGGCTAGAGACTTCCCCTTTGGAGGATGGATCCCCCACGCCTTGGAGAGTCGTGCAGAAGTGTTTTCCCGCCGGATGGACGCCAACAAGCCTTGCTACACGCAAATCGTGCGTTTGGCGTTTTTGGACGCTGCTGGGGCCCAGGAGGGGCCAGAAGGTCGCAAATTGGACCTGCAGAGAGAGGGGACGTCGAGCAAGACAAAGAGCCCTCACTGAAGCAGGTAGCACCCGGAGAAGTGCCAGAAACAGGCACTACGAGGATGCGTGAAACGGTGCTCGCCGAAGTTGCACAAAGGAGTCCCACGTCGCCGGAGACCAACTTAGAAAGTCGTGCAATGCAGGTTAGAGTGCCGTGGACCCAGGCTTGGCTGTGCACGAAGGATTTCCGCCGGAAGTGCACAGGGGCCGGAGAAGCTTGCAAAGTCGCGGTTCCCAGCAATGCAGCCCAGCGAGGTGAGGCAAGGACTTACCTCCACCAAACTTGGGCTGAAGAGTCACTGGACTGTGGGGGTCACTTGGACGGTGTCGCTGGATTCGAGGGACCTCGCTCGTCGTGCTGAGAGGAGACCCAAGGGACTGGTAATGCAGCTTTTTGGTGCCTGCGGTTGCAGGGGGAAGATTCCGTCGACCCACGGGAGATTTCTTCGGAGCTTCTGGTGCAGAGAGGAGGCAGACTACCCCCACAGCATGCACAAGCAGGAAAACAGTCGAGAAGGCGGCAGGATCAGCGTTACAGAGTTGCAGTAGTCGTCTTTGCTACTATGTTGCAGGTTTGCAGGCTTCCAGCGCGGTCAGCGGTCGATTCCTTATCAGAAGGTGAAGAGGGAGATGCAGAGGAACTCGGCTGAGCTCATGCATTCGTTATCTAAAGTTTCCCCAGAGACAGAGACCCTAAATAGCCAGAAAAGAGGGTTTGGCTACCTAGGAGAGAGGAAAGGCTACTAACACCTGAAGGAGCCTATCACAAGGAGTCTCTGACGTCACCTGGTGGCACTGGCCACTCAGAGCAGTCCAGTGTGCCAGCAGCACCTCTGTTTCCAAGATGGCAGAGGTCTGGAGCACACTGGAGGAGCTCTGGACACCTCCCAGGGGAGGTGCAGGTCAGGGGAGTGGTCACTCCCCTTTCCTTTGTCCAGTTTCGCGCCAGAGCAGGGGCTAAGGGGTCCCTGAACCGGTGTAGACTGGCTTATGCAGAATTGGGCACATCTGTGCCCAACAAAGCATTTCCAGAGGCTGGGGGAGGCTACTCCTCCCCTGCCTTCACACCATTTTCCAAAGGGAGAGGGTGTCACACCCTCTCTCAGAGGAAGTTCTTTGTTCTGCCATCCTGGGCCAGGCCTGGCTGGACCCCAGGAGGGCAGCTGCCTGTCTGAGGGGTTGGCAGCAGCAGCAGCTGCAGAGAAACCCCAGGAAGGGCAGTCTGGCAGTACCAGGGTCTGTGCTACAGACCACTGGGATCATGGAATTGTACCAACAATGCCAGGATGGCATAGAGGGGGCAATTCCATGATCCTAGACATGTTACATGGCCATATTCGGAGTTACCATGGTGAAGCTACATATAGGTAGTGACCTATATGTAGTGCACGCGTGTAATGGTGTCCCCGCACTCACAAAGTTCAGTGAATTGGCTCTGAACAATGTGGGGGCACCTTGGCTAGTGCCAGGGTGCCCTCACACTAAGTAACTTTGCACCTAACCTTTACCAGGTAAAGGTTAGACATATAGGTGACTTATAAGTTACTTAAGTGCAGTGTAAAATGGCTGTGAAATAACGTGGACGTTATTTCACTCAGGCTGCAGTGGCAGGCCTGTGTAAGAATTGTCAGAGCTCCCTATGGGTGGCAGAAGAAATGCTGCAGCCCATAGGGATCTCCTGGAACCCCAATACCCTGGGTACCTCAGTACCATATACTAGGGAATTATAAGGGTGTTCCAGTAAGCCAATGTAAATTGGTAAAAATGGTCACTAGCCTGTCAGTGACAATTTGGAAAGAAATGAGAGAGCATAACCACTGAGGTTCTGATTAGCAGAGCCTCAGTGAGACAGTTAGTCACTACACAGGTAACACATTCAGGCACACTTATGAGCACTGGGGCCCTGGGTTACCAGGGTCCCAGTGACACATACAACTAAAACAACATATATACAGTGAAAAATGGGGGTAACATGCCAGGCAAGATGGTACTTTCCTACACCTCCCTTTGCTAAATTTTCAAATAATTCTTCAGCTATTTTATTCCTATCCATAGTGCAGTAATTAATATTAAAGGGTCGCAACCAAGCAGCCTCCTCACCCAAACAGTAATAATGGAACGGGGTGCGAATAGAGGAAATATGGCGCTCAGGATGCCAATCTACCCTAAGTAAATAACGGGGAACCTCACAAGGGACACACCCTACCCTTAGAGGTGAAAAACCACCTCACAACTTAGAAAATACACAAAGAGGGACCCCTCTAATATCACAAAAGGAATATTTGAATAAACAATTCACATTGAAAACTAATTGTACATATTAGTCCATATACAACAGAAAGGTCCTAAATTCAACCAAAATGATAAGTCCAAAGTTTATTCAGATTGTGATTACACATTAGACAGTCCAAAATCCAAAGAAATTTGTGGTTCCAGCCAACACGTGTTTCGTCTTGGGAAATGTTTATATCCCTAACGACTTCTTCAGGGCTAGCAATCATAAACAAAATACACGAGTTAAGACCAATATGCTCAACCATCAAGTTCGTGATATATGTGTGATAAAGCTCAAGGAAGGTGAAATTTGGATAATATAACCCACTACGTTAAGTGAGAGAAATGAATTCAGGTTAAGGACCCGATAGAAAGCCTAAATACACAAACCCGAAATTTACAAAACATACCGTAAACTCTATAAAAATAATAAACAACTTTTAGTTAGAAACCAGAAACCAGTACATGCCACCATAGTGCACCACCGTGTTCACAAGGCCACTAATTGTTAAACCAAAATACCTTGTTATCCACTAGAGCTTGACCAACCAAGCTGTAATGCCAAATGTAATCCAACATGTAACTTATCCAAATGGAGTTTTGATCTGCTGTTAAGAAATAAAGAACACAAGCACTTAAGAAAGCTAGAATTTAACATATTGTGCCATAAAAGTCACCCTGATATGCACAATAAACATGCACAATAGCCCAACAATAATCCATAATATAACAACAGTATACTAGTAAATACCAATAAATTATATATAATAAATCTTTTTGAAGGAAAGTACCGTTTTAGGGTAGTCTCGCAACAATAATCATTCAATTCCCGACAACAGCATACAGTCAAACTCACCCCGATCTTCAACAAATAGTATCTGTAATCCGAAACCGGCGTCTCCGTGTGCGGACGCTTAGCGAGTGCGCTGACCATGCGCACATGAACACGGAAGTAAATAAACTCCCGGGTTACCACGATCCTTCAAAAAATATAATATCTGTGATCCGAACACAGCGTCTCCGTGTGCGGACGCCTAGCGAGTGCGCTGACCATGCGCACATGAACCCGGAAGTAAATATACTCCCGGGTTGCCACGATCCAGTAGAAGGGCACAAAAATAGACAACGGACTTAAAAAAACGTCCCGAACTAAATGTTAACAGGTACACCATGATTAGCCCGATCATACATTAACCAATGTAGCTTTATGGCTGCAATAAACAACAAATCGTTTAATAAGAGAATTATTATAAACTAGTACAAGTCTATATTACTGAAACAATTTTTTTTGCCAAAATGCAGTAAAATGCACTAAATAAAATTAAGTACTCTTATCACCAGTCACTAGATGTATATAAAGGAAACACACTAACGCCATAAATTTACAAGGTTTCTCAGTGAAACACCTAGTGGTGTAAACAATCAGGAAATATTATCTTATATAACTCAAATACCGTTAATAAATACTAGCACGTGAATCCACTGATAACAAGACCAATAACCAAATTAAGGAACATGTAGGGATAATTTTCAATCATATGAATGCAAGCGAGGCCCCCATGTTTGCTTAAAAGCTATGATGTTTGAGAATCTTGGTATTTAACTCATGAGTGCAAATATATCATACAAAATCAAACAGTACTTACAACAAACCACAATATGTGAATCAACATATGCATAGTCAACATCTCAGTGTAATAAATGCAACATGCTGTAATCATAGAGAGACAGAATTTAGTCACCCAAAAAGAATTCCAATTCTCTATCGGAATTTAATCCTGATTCCACAGCTCTTAATTTCATGATCCATAGTGCTTCTTGTCTACGTAAACGTAGCTCTCTGTTGCCTCCCCTAGGGTCCCGGGGGATGTGTTCAAGTCCAAAGAATCCAAAGCATTTATGGGTTGATTGTGCCTCGCACGACATCATATGTGCCACTAACGGATATCTCATATCAGCATTCTTGAGAGCACGCATATGTTCTCCTATTCTGATTTTGAGTGGTCTTATGGTGCTTCCAACATAAATTCTAGAACATTTACAGCGTATTATATAAACAACAAAGTTGGAGTTGCAGTCCATAGTGGAACAAATTACAAATGATTTACCATTGTAAAAGAAATTCTGCATCTTATGACATGCCCAGCGACAGACTCCACAAAAACCACATTTAAAAAACCCATACCTCTCTGAGATAACCAAGTTTTCTTAGGGGGGATAGTAGTGAAACTAGGACTCAATAAATTTCTGAGGGTTCTACCTCTACGAAAAGATGTGACTACTGTTCCAGACACCACATCTTTGAGTGACTCATCCTGCAATAGTAAATTCCAATGTTTAGTCATGTACTTCTTAAGGATCAAGGAGGCCTCATTGTAGTCTGTTATAAATCTTACCAGGTTGCATGTTCTATTAGATTCTTCATGTACTTTAAGTATCAAAGTTCTATTTCTATCCAAATATCTTGCTTTGTGTCGTGCTTTAAAAAAAATCTTTTTAGAATATCCACGGACTGTAAATCTCTTCTCCATGTCATTCATTTGGGCAACAAATTCATCATCTATACTACAATTACGTCGTGCCCTCATGAATTCTCCAAACGGAATTGCTACCACCTGATGTTTGAGGTGAGCACTTTTAGCATGCAGAATAGAATTGCAAGCAGTTGCTTTTCGGAAAAGTCTACTATGAATTTTATCATCAGTAATAAAAAGTTCAACATCTAAAAATTCAATCTTGACATTACTATATTGATAGGTGAATCTAACATTCATGTGGTTGGAATTTAAAAAATCACAAAATTCAACAAGTTTCTCCCCGCCTCCAGTCCAAATCATTAGACAGTCGTCTATATAGCGACCCCAGAATAGTATATATGTCTGCCATGCAACAGCATCAGGGCCCCAAATCCATGTGTGTTCAAACCAACCCATGAATAGGTTCGCATAGGATGGAGAAAACTTGGAACCCATTGCTACACCTTGTTTTTGTTGAAACCACATATTGTTAAATAAAAAGAAATTATTAGTAGTAATCATAGTGATCATCTCCAATAACATCTTTGTGTGATCCCACAGATTTGCTGATCTTTTATTTAGAAAATATTTTAAGGCTTCTAAGCCTAAGTCATGATTGATACAAGTATACAAAGATACCACGTCTAGAGTTACCAAAAGCATGTTACTATCCCATTCAACATCACTCAGAATGCTAAGAATATGCGTGGTCTCTCTGATAAATGAAGGAAGATTATGAACCAGTGGTTGCAAAAAACAGTCAACAAATTCTGAAAGCCTTTCCGTAGGTCCAAGTATGCCTGAAACAATGGGTCTCCCTAGTGGGAAAGGCAAGCCTTTATGTATTTTAGGTAAGGTATATATACATGGATAACGAGGATGGTGTACCTTCAAATATGAGTATTCATCTTTGTTAAGTAATCCCTGTTGTTGCCACACTGCTAGTCTGTTATTAATCCTAAATGTAAGATTAGTGATGGGGTTGTATAGAATCTTCTCATAACAAGACAAATCATTAAGTTGTGACAGAATCTCATTGTCATAGTCCAACTTATCCATTAAAACCACGTTACCACCCTTATCTGCTTGTCTGATAACAATGTCTTTATTAAGTTTCAATTCTTGAAGAGCAGCTAATTCCTCAGTATTCAAATTCATTGTAGAGTATCGATATTTGTTACTAGCTAAGTAATTGTCATAATCCTGGCATACCACATCAAAAAACTGATCTATAGAGTTAGAGCCCAGAGATCTCGGAGTCCACCTAGATTTACTTCTTAAACCACTCGATACACTTTTATTTGAGATCATGTCTAGATCATTTAAAATTCTAGCAGTAATGTCAGGTTCCTCATCTCGTTCAACTAGAGATAATAAAACTGCTGTGTCCTGGACATCCTCAATAGATAAAGTGCTTAAGGGAGAAACATTAGCCTCAGAATTTGTATCAATGCAGGGATTAGTTTGAAAATGTTTCTTAAGTTTAAGTTTCCGTATGAACTTAAACAGATCAATTTTGGATCTACACGGGTCACCAAAGTTACTAGGACAATAGCTAAGACCTTTAGATAGAAGACTTTTGATCCCTGTCGTTAAGACCAAACTCGATAGATTTACTATATTGATTGATGATGCATCCTCAGAGTTTACACTTTCCTGTCTCGAGATCTCGTTTTGACTCCTTCCACCTCTTTTGTAACATTTGCCCGGTCCTCTCCTGCCCCTCCTAGTTTTTTTGTATACAACACTCCTTTGTTCTGAACACTCTTGCCCCGCCTCATCCTCATTAGTTCTAATAAAAAATTATTGCCACTTGAGGTCTCTTGAGCAGATGTGCTTGCTCCATCCTCCATCTCACTATCACTATTTAACGAAGTACTTGCAGATGTTGAGTCAGAGAACTTGGAAAAACCTGAACCACTGGGGAGCCCACCAGTAAGGAAAAGATGATCATATTTATTAGAAAAGGTAAAAATTCTACCAGTCAAGTAGTCTCTCTCGTCCCGCTTGAGTTTGCGTGCTTTCCTCTGCATAATTTCCTCTTGATGTTTAAGTAATATTTCTTCCAAGATTTTATAATTTTTTTCAGTGGCTTCTCTAAGGTTTAAACCTTCAATCTCCTTTTCTAGATTACCAATCTCAGTTTGTAATTGGCTGACTTTTCTCTCCGAATTAATGATCAAAATATCAATAAGTTTCATAGAGCTAGCAGTTAGCTCCTTGTCCCATAGTGTTAGTAAATCTTCATCCAAATCGTCGTAAGTAGGAAAGATCTGTGATCTCAAGCCTCGAGCGATACGGTTACGTTTTTTGTACTGTTTTAACGTTGTGCCATCCCACCATTTAGATAGTTCATTTTTCTTAAGTCTTTCTAGTTTTATAAATTTATTCCTCAGGCCTTCCTTGTGTAAATTGCCACCAGAAATATTATGAAAAGTACCTCCTGTAGGAGGCTGCACTGGCTTGTAGTGAGTACCAAGGGGTACTTGCACCTTGCACCAGGCCCAGTTATCCCTTATTAGTGTATAGGGTGTCTAGCAGCTTAGGCTGATAGATAATGGTAGCTTAGCAGAGCAGCTTAGGCTGAACTAGGAGATGTGTGAAGCTACTACAGTACCACTTAGTGTCATATGCACAATATCATAAGAAAACACAATACACAGTTATACTAAAAATAAAGGTACTTTATTTTTATGACAATATGCCAAAGTATCTTAGAGTGTACCCTCAGTGAGAGGATAGGAAATATACACAAGATATATATACACAATAGCAAAAATATGCAGTATAGTCTTAGAAAACAGTGCAAACAATGTATAGTTACAATAGGATGCAATGGGGAAACATAGGAATAGGGGCAACACAAACCATATACTCCAAAAGTGGAATGCGAACCACGAATGGACCCCAAACCTATGTGACCTTGTAGAGGGTCGCTGGGACTATTAGAAAATAGTGAGAGTTAGCAA
The DNA here is from genome assembly GCF_031143425.1 of Pleurodeles waltl. NCBI lineage: Eukaryota > Metazoa > Chordata > Amphibia > Caudata > Salamandridae > Pleurodeles > Pleurodeles waltl. Next base: position 471,980,231 of record NC_090448.1, read on the forward strand.
AATAACCCTCCCCAAGACCCTGAAAAGTGAGTGCAAAGTGCACCAAAGTTCCCCTAAGGACAAAATAGTCGTGTTAGAGGGAGAATGCAAGGAAAACACAAATCAGCAATGCAACAACGATGGATTCCTGACTGAGGGTACCTGTGGAACAAGGGGACCAAGTCCAAAAGTCACAAGCAGCTCGGAGATGGGCAGATGCCCACGAAATGCCAGCGGTTGGTGCAAAGAAGCTCTTACTAGGCTGAAGAACTGTGAATACTGCAGGAACGACAAGGGCTAGAGACTTCCCCTTTGGAGGATGGATCCCCCACGCCTTGGAGAGTCGTGCAGAAGTGTTTTCCCGCCGGATGGACGCCAACAAGCCTTGCTACACGCAAATCGTGCGTTTGGCGTTTTTGGACGCTGCTGGGGCCCAGGAGGGACCAGAAGGTCGCAAATTGGACCTGCAGAGAGAGGGGACGTCGAGCAAGACAAAGAGCCCTCACTGAAGCAGGTAGCACCCGGAGAAGTGCCAGAAACAGGCACTACGAGGATGCGTGAAACGGTGCTCGCCGAAGTTGCACAAAGGAGTCCCACGTCGCCGGAGACCAACTTAGAAAGTCGTGCAATGCAGGTTAGAGTGCCGTGGACCCAGGCTTGGCTGTGCACGAAGGATTTCCGCCGGAAGTGCACAGGGGCCGGAGAAGCTTGCAAAGTCGCGGTTCCCAGCAATGCAGCCCAGCGAGGTGAGGCAAGGACTTACCTCCACCAAACTTGGGCTGAAGAGTCACTGGACTGTGGGGGTCACTTGGACGGTGTCGCTGGATTCGAGGGACCTCGCTCGTCGTGCTGAGAGGAGACCCAAGGGACCGGTAATGCAGCTTTTTGGTGCCTGCGGTTGCAGGGGGAAGATTCCGTCGACCCACGGGAGATTTCTTCGGAGCTTCTGGTGCAGAGAGGAGGCAGACTACCCCCACAGCATGCACAAGCAGGAAAACAGTCGAGAAGGCGGCAGGATCAGCGTTACAGAGTTGCAGTAGTCGTCTTTGCTACTATGTTGCAGGTTTGCAGGCTTCCAGCGCGGTCAGCGGTCGATTCCTTATCAGAAGGTGAAGAGGGAGATGCAGAGGAACTCGGCTGAGCTCATGCATTCGTTATCTAAAGTTTCCCCAGAGACAGAGACCCTAAATAGCCAGAAAAGAGGGTTTGGCTACCTAGGAGAGAGGAAAGGCTACTAACACCTGAAGGAGCCTATCACAAGGAGTCTCTGACGTCACCTGGTGGCACTGGCCACTCAGAGCAGTCCAGTGTGCCAGCAGCACCTCTGTTTCCAAGATGGCAGAGGTCTGGAGCACACTGGAGGAGCTCTGGACACCTCCCAGGGGAGGTGCAGGTCAGGGGAGTGGTCACTCCCCTTTCCTTTGTCCAGTTTCGCGCCAGAGCAGGGGCTAAGGGGTCCCTGAACCGGTGTAGACTGGCTTATGCAGAATTGGGCACATCTGTGCCCAACAAAGCATTTCCAGAGGCTGGGGGAGGCTACTCCTCCCCTGCCTTCACACCATTTTCCAAAGGGAGAGGGTGTCACACCCTCTCTCAGAGGAAGTTCTTTGTTCTGCCATCCTGGGCCAGGCCTGGCTGGACCCCAGGAGGGCAGCTGCCTGTCTGAGGGGTTGGCAGCAGCAGCAGCTGCAGAGAAACCCCAGGAAGGGCAGTCTGGCAGTACCAGGGTCTGTGCTACAGACCACTGGGATCATGGAATTGTACCAACAATGCCAGGATGGCATAGAGGGGGCAATTCCATGATCCTAGACATGTTACATGGCCATATTCGGAGTTACCATGGTGAAGCTACATATAGGTAGTGACCTATATGTAGTGCACGCGTGTAATGGTGTCCCCGCACTCACAAAGTTCAGTGAATTGGCTCTGAACAATGTGGGGGCACCTTGGCTAGTGCCAGGGTGCCCTCACACTAAGTAACTTTGCACCTAACCTTTACCAGGTAAAGGTTAGACATATAGGTGACTTATAAGTTACTTAAGTGCAGTGTAAAATGGCTGTGAAATAACGTGGACGTTATTTCACTCAGGCTGCAGTGGCAGGCCTGTGTAAGATTTGTCAGAGCTCCCTATGGGTGGCAGAAGAAATGCTGCAGCCCATAGGGATCTCCTGGAACCCCAATACCCTGGGTACCTCAGTACCATATACTAGGGAATTATAAGGGTGTTCCAGTAAGCCAATGTAAATTGGTAAAAATGGTCACTAGCCTGTCAGTGACAATTTGGAAAGAAATGAGAGAGCATAACCACTGAGGTTCTGATTAGCAGAGCCTCAGTGAGACAGTTAGTCACTACACAGGTAACACATTCAGGCACACTTATGAGCACTGGGGCCCTGGGTTACCAGGGTCCCAGTGACACATACAACTAAAACAACATATATACAGTGAAAAATGGGGGTAACATGCCAGGCAAGATGGTACTTTCCTACACCTCCCTTTGCTAAATTTTCAAATAATTCTTCAGCTATTTTATTCCTATCCATAGTGCAGTAATTAATATTAAAGGGTCGCAACCAAGCAGCCTCCTCACCCAAACAGTAATAATGGAACGGGGTGCGAATAGAGGAAATATGGCGCTCAGGATGCCAATCTACCCTAAGTAAATAACGGGGAACCTCACAAGGGACACACCCTACCCTTAGAGGTGAAAAACCACCTCACAACTTAGAAAATACACAAAGAGGGACCCCTCTAATATCACAAAAGGAATATTTGAATAAACAATTCACATTGAAAACTAATTGTACATATTAGTCCATATACAACAGAAAGGTCCTAAATTCAACCAAAATGATAAGTCCAAAGTTTATTCAGATTGTGATTACACATTAGACAGTCCAAAATCCAAAGAAATTTGTGGTTCCAGCCAACACGTGTTTCGTCTTGGGAAATGTTTATATCCCTAACGACTTCTTCAGGGCTAGCAATCATAAACAAAATACACGAGTTAAGACCAATATGCTCAACTATCAAGTTTGTGATATATGTGTGATAAAGCTCAAGGAAGGTGAAATTTGGATAATATAACCCACTATGTTAAGTGAGAGAAATGAATTCAGGTTAAGGACCCGCTAGAAAGCCTAAATACACAAACCCGAAATTTACAAAACATACCGTAAACTCTATAAAAATAATAAACAACTTTTAGTTAGAAACCAGAAACCAGTACATGCCACCATAGTGCACCACCGTGTTCACAAGGCCACTAATTGTTAAACCAAAATACCTTGTTATCCACTAGAGCTTGACCAACCAAGCTGTAATGCCAAATGTAATCCAACATGTAACTTATCCAAATGGAGTTTTGATCTGCTGTTAAGAAATAAAGAACACAAGCACTTAAGAAAGCTAGAATTTAACATATTGTGCCATAAAAGTCACCCTGATATGCACAATAAACATGCACAATAGCCCAACAATAATCCATAATATAACAACAGTATACTAGTAAATACCAATAAATTATATATAATAAATCTTTTTGAAGGAAAGTACCGTTTTAGGGTAGTCTCGCAACAATAATCATTCAATTCCCGACAACAGCATACAGTCAAACTCACCCCGATCTTCAACAAATAGTATCTGTAATCCGAAACCGGCGTCTCCGTGTGCGGACGCTTAGCGAGTGCGCTGACCATGCGCACATGAACACGGAAGTAAATAAACTCCCGGGTTACCACGATCCTTCAAAAAATATAATATCTGTGATCCGAACACGGCGTCTCCGTGTGCGGACGCCTAGCGAGTGCGCTGACCATGCGCACATGAACCCGGAAGTAAATATACTCCCGGGTTGCCACGATCCAGTAGAAGGGCACAAAAATAGACAACGGACTTAAAAAAACGTCCCGAACTAAATGTTAACAGGTACACCATGATTAGCCCGATCATACATTAACCAATGTAGCTTTATGGCTGCAATAAACAACAAATCGTTTAATAAGAGAATTATTATAAACTAGTACAAGTCTATATTACTGAAACAATTTTTTTTGCCAAAATGCAGTAAAATGCACTAAATAAAATTAAGTACTCTTATCACCAGTCACTAGATGTATATAAAGGAAACACACTAACGCCATAAATTTACAAGGTTTCTCAGTGAAACACCTAGTGGTGTAAACAATCAGGAAATATTATCTTATATAACTCAAATACCGTTAATAAATACTAGCACGTGAATCCACTGATAACAAGACCAATAACCAAATTAAGGAACATATAGGGATAATTTTCAATCATATGAATGCAAGCGAGGCCCCCATGTTTGCTTAAAAGCTATGATGTTTGAGAATCTTGGTATTTAACTCATGAGTGCAAATATATCATACAAAATCAAACAGTACTTACAACAAACCACAATATGTGAATCAACATATGCATAGTCAACATCTCAGTGTAATAAATGCAACATGCTGTAATCATAGAGAGACAGAATTTAGTCACCCAAAAAGAATTCCAATTCTCTATCGGAATTTAATCCTGATTCCACAGCTCTTAATTTCATGATCCATAGTGCTTCTTGTCTACGTAAACGTAGCTCTCTGTTGCCTCCCCTAGGGTCCCGGGGGATGTGTTCAAGTCCAAAGAATCCAAAGCATTTATGGGTTGATTGTGCCTCGCACGACATCATATGTGCCACTAACGGATATCTCATATCAGCATTCTTGAGAGCACGCATATGTTCTCCTATTCTGATTTTGAGTGGTCTTATGGTGCTTCCAACATAAATTCTAGAACATTTACAGCGTATTATATAAACAACAAAGTTGGAGTTGCAGTCCATAGTGGAACAAATTACAAATGATTTACCATTGTAAAAGAAATTCTGCATCTTATGACATGCCCAGCGACAGACTCCACAAAAACCACATTTAAAAAAACCCATACCTCTCTGAGATAACCAAGTTTTCTTAGGGGGGATAGTAGTGAAACTAGGACTCAATAAATTTCTGAGGGTTCTACCTCTACGAAAAGATGTGACTACTGTTCCAGACACCACATCTTTGAGTGACTCATCCTGCAATAGTAAATTCCAATGTTTAGTCATGTACTTCTTAAGGATCAAGGAGGCCTCATTGTAGTCTGTTATAAATCTTACCAGGTTGCATGTTCTATTAGATTCTTCATGTACTTTAAGTATCAAAGTTCTATTTCTATCCAAATATCTTGCTTTGTGTCGTGCTTTAAAAAAAATCTTTTTAGAATATCCACGGACTGTAAATCTCTTCTCCATGTCATTCATTTGGGCAACAAATTCATCATCTATACTACAATTACGTCGTGCCCTCATGAATTCTCCAAACGGAATTGCTACCACCTGATGTTTGGGGTGAGCACTTTTAGCATGCAGAATAGAATTGCAAGCAGTTGCTTTTCGGAAAAGTCTACTATGAATTTTATCATCAGTAATAAAAAGTTCAACATCTAAAAATTCAATCTTGACATTACTATATTGATAGGTGAATCTAACATTCATGTGGTTGGAATTTAAAAAATCACAAAATTCAACAAAGTTTCTCCCCGCCTCCAGTCCAAATCATTAGACAGTCGTCTATATAGCGACCCCAGAATAGAATATATGTCTGCCATGCAACAGCATCAGGGCCCCAAATCCATGTGTGTTCAAACCAACCCATGAATAGGTTCGCATAGGATGGAGAAAACTTGGAACCCATTGCTACACCTTGTTTTTGTCGAAACCACATATTGTTAAATAAAAAGAAATTATTAGTAGTAATCATAGTGATCATCTCCAATAACATCTTTGTGTGATCCCACAGATTTGCTGATCTTTTATTTAGAAAATATTTTAAGGCTTCTAAGCCTAAGTCATGATTGATACAAGTATACAAAGATACCACGTCTAGAGTTACCAAAAGCATGTTACTATCCCATTCAACATCACTCAGAATGCTAAGAATATGCGTGGTGTCTCTGATAAATGAAGGAAGATTATGAACCAGTGGTTGCAAAAAACAGTCAACAAATTCTGAAAGCCTTTCCGTAGGTCCAAGTATGCCTGAAACAATGGGTCTCCCTGGTGGGAAAGGCAAGCCTTTATGTATTTTAGGTAAGGTATATATACATGGATAACGAGGATGGTGTACCTTCAAATATGAGTATTCATCTTTGTTAAGTAATCCCTGTTGTTGCCACACTGCTAGTCTGTTATTAATCCTAAATGTAAGATTAGTGATGGGGTTGTATAGAATCTTCTCATAACAAGACAAATCATTAAGTTGTGACAGAATCTCATTGTCATAGTCCAACTTATCCATTAAAACCACGTTACCACCCTTATCTGCTTGTCTGATAACAATGTCTTTATTAAGTTTCAATTCTTGAAGAGCAGCTAATTCCTCAGTATTCAAATTCATTGTAGAGTATCGATATTTGTTACTAGCTAAGTAATTGTCATAATCCTGGCATACCACATCAAAAAACTGATCTAAAGAGTTAGAGCCCAGAGATCTCGGAGTCCACCTAGATTTACTTCTTAAACCTCTCGATACACTTTTATTTGAGATCATGTCTAGATCATTTAAAATTCTAGCAGTAATGTCAGGTTCCTCATCTCGTTCAACTAGAGATAATAAAACTGCTGTGTCCTGGACATCCTCAATAGATAAAGTGCTTAAGGGAGAAACATTAGCCTCAGAATTTGTATCAATGCAGGGATTAGTTTGAAAATGTTTCTTAAGTTTAAGTTTCCATATGAACTTAAACAGATCAATTTAGGATCTACACGGGTCACCAAAGTTACTAGGACAATAGCTAAGACCTTTAGATAGAAGACTTTTGATCCCTGTCGTTAAGACCAAACTCGATAGATTTACTATATTGATTGATGATGCATCCTCAGAGTTTACACTTTCCTGTCTCGAGATCTCGTTTTGACTCCTTCCACCTCTTTTGTAACATTTGCCCGGTCCTCTCCTGCCCCTCCTAGTTTTTTTGTATACAACACTCCTTTGTTCTGAACACTCTTGCCCCGCCTCATCCTCATTAGTTCTAATAAAAAATTATTGCCACTTGAGGTCTCTTGAGCAGATGTGCTTGCTCCATCCTCCATCTCACTATCACTATTTAACGAAGTACTTGCAGATGTTGAGTCAGAGAACTTGGACAAACCTGAACCACTGGGGAGCCCACCAGTAAGGAAAAGATGATCATATTTATTAGAAAAGGTAAAAATTCTACCAGTCAAGTAGTCTCTCTCGTCCCGCTTGAGTTTGCGTGCTTTCCTCTGCATAATTTCCTCTTGATGTTTAAGTAATATTTCTTCCAAGATTTTATAATTTTTTTCAGTGGCTTCTCTAAGGTTTAAACCTTCAATCTCCTTTTCTAGAATACCAATCTCAGTTTGTAATTGGCTGACTTTTCTAACCGAATTAATGATCAAAATATCAATAAGTTTCATAGAGCTAGCAGTTAGCTCCTTGTCCCATAGTGTTAGTAAATCTTCATCCAAATCGTCGTAAGTAGGAAAGATCTGTGATCTCAAGCCTCGAGGGATACGGTTAAGTTTTTTGTACTGTTTTAACGTTGTGCCATCCCACCATTTAGATAGTTCATTTTTCTTAAGTCTTTCTAGTTTTATAAATTTATTCCTCAGGCCTTCCTTGTGTAAATTGCCACCAGAAATATTATGAAAAGTACCTCCCTTTGCTAAATTTTCAAATAATTCTTCAGGTATTTTATTCCTATCCATAGTGCAGTAATTAATATTAAAGGGTCGCAACCAAGCAGCCTCCTCACCCAAACAGTAATAATGGAACGGGGTGCGAATAGAGGAAATATGGCGCTCAGGATGCCAATCTACCCTAAGTAAATAACGGGGAACCTCACAAGGGACACACCCTACCCTTAGAGGTGAAAAACCACCTCACAACTTAGAAAATACACAAAGAGGGACCCCTCTAATATCACAAAAGGAATATTTGAATAAACAATTCACATTGAAAACTAATTGTACATATTAGTCCATATACAACAGAAAGGTCCTAAATTCAACCAAAATGATAAGTCCAAAGTTTATTCAGATTGTGATTACACATTAGACAGTCCAAAATCCAAAGAAATTTGTGGTTCCAGCCAACACGTGTTTCGTCTTGGGAAATGTTTATATCCCTAACGACTTCTTCAGGGCTAGAAATCATAAACAAAATACATGAGTTAAGACCAATATGCTCAACCATCAAGTTCGTGATATATGTGTGATAAAGCTCAAGGAAGGTGAAATTTGGATAATATAACCCACTACGTTAAGTGAGAGAAATGAATTCAGGTTAAGTACCCGATAGAAAGCCTAAATACACAAACCCGAAATTTACAAAACATACCGTAAACTCTATAAAAATAATAAACAACTTTTAGTTAGAAACCAGAAACCAGTACATGCCACCATAGTGCACCACCGTGTTCACAAGGCCACTAATTGTTAAACCAAAATACCTTGTTATCCACTAGAGCTTGACCAACCAAGCTGTAATGCCAAATGTAATCCAGCATGTAACTTATCCAAATGGAGTTTTGATCTGCTGTTAAGAAATAAAGAACACAAGCACTTAAGAAAGCTAGAATTTAACATATTGTGCCATAAAAGTCACCCTGATATGCACAATAAACATGCACAATAGCCCAACAATAATCCATAATATAACAACAGTATACTAGCAAATATCAATAAATTATATATAATAAATCTTTTTGAAGGAAAGTACCGTTTTAGGGTAGTCTCGCAACAATAATCATTCAATTCCCGACAACAGCATACAGTCAAACTCACCCTGATCTTCAACAAATAGTATCTGTAAAGGTAGGTGTAAAGTGCACCTACTACCCCCAGAGAGCACAGAAGTCGTGATAGGGGGACTCTGCAGGAAGAACAAACACTAGCAATGCAACAACAGTGGATTTCCGGACCTGAGTACCTGTAAGACAAGGGGACCAAGTCCAATAGTTGCAACAGTGTCGAGAGTGGGCAGGAGCCCAGGAAATGCCAGCTGAGGGTGCAAGGAAACTGCCACTGGATGGAAGAAGCTTGGAGTTCTGCAAGAAAGAAGAGAGCTAGGGACTTCGCCTTTGGGAGAAGGATGTCCCACGTCGCGATGAAGCTTGCAGAGGTGTTCCCACGCAGAAGGACCACAAACAAGCCTTGCTAGCTGCAAGGGTCGCGGTAGAGGTTTTTGGGTGCTGCTGTGGCCCAGGAAGGACCAGGATGTCGCCACTTGGAGGAGGAGACAGAGGGGGCGCCCAGCAACTCAGGGAGCCCCCACAGAAGCAGGCAGCACCCGCAAAAGTACCTGAACAGGCACTTGGAAGGAAAGTGAACCGGAGTCCACCCGAAGTCACAAAAGGGAGTCCCACGACGCCGGAGGACAACTCAGAAGGTTGTGCATTGCAGGAAGGAGTATTGGGACCCAGGCTTGGCTGTGCACAAAGGAAATCCTGGAAGAGTGCACATGAGCCGGAGCAGCTGCAAAACACGCGGTACCCAGCAATGCAGTCTTGCGTGGGGAGGCAAGGACTTACCTCCACCAAACTTGGACTGAAGAGTCACTGGACTGTGGGAGTCACTTGGACAGAGTTGCTGAGTTCCAGGGGCCACGCTCGTCAGGATGAGAGGGGACCCAGAGGACCAGTGTTGCAGTCTTTTTGTGCCTGCATTAGCAGGGGGAAGATTCCGTCGACCCACAGGAGATTTCTTCAGAGCTCCTGGTGCAGGGAGGAGGCAGGCTACCCCCAGAGCATGCACCACCTGGAAACAGTCGAGAAAGCCGGCAGGATGAGGCGATACAAGGTTGCTAGTAGTCGTCTTGCTACTTTGTTGCGGTTTTGCAGGCGTCCTGAGCAGTCAGCGGTCGGTCCTTTGGCAGAAGGTGAAGAGGGAGATGCAGAGGAACTCTGGTGAGCTCTTGCATTCGTTATCTAAATAATTCCCCAAAGCAGAGACCCTAAATAGCCAAAAAAGGAGGTATGGCTACCAAGGAAGGAGGATTGGCTACCAAGAGAGGTAAGAGCCTATCAGAAAGAACCTCTGACGTCACCTGCTGGCACTAGCCACTCAGAGCAGTCCAGTGTGCCACAAACACCTCTGTTTCCAAGATGGCAGAGGTCTGGGACACACTGGAGGAGCTCTGGGCACCTCCCCTGGGAGGTGCAGGTCAGGGGAGTGGTCACAGGGAGTGGTCACTCCCCTTTCCTTTGTCTAGTTTCGCGCCAGAGCAGGGCTGGGGGATCCCTAAACCAGTGCAGACTGGCTTATGCAGAGATGGGCACCATCTGTGCCCATCAAAGCATTTCCAGAGGCTGGGGGAGGCTACTCCTCCCCAGCCCTGACACCTATTTCCAAAGGGAGAGGGTGTTACACCCTCTCTCAGAGGAAATCCTTTGTTCTGCCTTCCTGGGCCAGGGCTGCCTGGACCCCAGGAGGGCAGAAACCTGTCTGAGGGGTTGGCAGCAGCTGCAGTGGAGACCCCGGAAAGGCAGTTTGGCAGTACCCGGGTGCTATGCTAGAGACCCGGGGGATCACGTTACATGGCCATGTTTGGAGTTACCATTGTGACGCTATACATAGGTAGTGACCTATGTATAGTGCACGCGTGTAATGGTGTCCCCGCACTCACAAAGTCTGGGGAATTTGCCCTGAACGATGTGGGGGCCCCTTGGCTAGTGCCAGGGTGCCCACACACTAAGTAACTTCGCACCCAACCCTCACCAGGTGAAGGTTAGACATATAGGTGACTTATAAGTTACTTAAGTGCAGTGGTAAATGGCTGTGAAATAACGTGGACGTTATTTCACGCAGGCTGCAATGGCAGGGCTGTGTAAGAATTGTCAGAGCTCCCTATGGGTGGCAAAAGAAATGCTGCAGCCCATAGGGAACTCCTGGAACCCCAATACCCTGGGTACCTCAGTACCATATACTAGGGAATTATATGGGTCTACCAGTATGCCAATGTGAATTGGTAAATTTAGTCACTAGCCTGTTAGTGACAAATTTGGAAAGCAGAGAGAGCATAACCACTGAGGCAAAGTAGAGGTTTGTGGTCTGTCTGAACAATAAAGTGAGTGCCAAACAGGTATGGCCTCAACTTTTTCAGTGCCCAAACCACAGCAAAGGCCTCCCTCTCAATGGCAGACCAACGCTTTTCTCTAGGGGTCAACCTTCTGCTGATAAAAGCAACTGGTTGATCCTGGCCCTCAGAATTCAGTTGTGACAAGACTTCCCTACCCCTAATTCAGATGCATCAGTTTGAACAATGAATTTCTTGGAGTAATATGGGTTTTTTAGGACAGGTGCAGAGCACATGGCCTGTTTGAGCTCCTCAAAAGCTTTCTGACAGCTAGCTGTCCACAATACCTTTTTAGGCATCTTCTTACTTGTGAGATCATTAAGTGGGGCTGCTATGGAGACATAGGGGGTCATTCTGACCGCGGCGGTCTAAGACCGCCGGGGCCAGGGTCGGCGGGAGCACCGCCGACAGGCCGGCGGTGCCCCGCAGGGCATTCTGACCGCGGCGGTTCGGCCGCGGTCAGAAGAGGCAAACCGGCGGTCTCCCGCCGGTTTACCGCTGCCCTTAGAATCCCCCATGGCGGCGCAGCTTGCTGCGCCGCCATGGGGGATTCTGACACCCCCTACCGCCATCCTGTTCCTGGCGGTTCGCCCGCCAGGAACAGGATGGCGGTAGGGGGTGCCGCGGGGCCCCTGGGGGCCCCTGCCGTGCCCATGGCAATGGCATGGGCACGGCAGGGGCCCCCGTAAGAGGGCCCCGAAAAGTATTTCAGTGTCTGCTAAGCAGACACTGAAATACGCGACAGGTGCAACTGCACCCGTCGCACCCCTGCAACTACGCCGGCTCAATTCTGAGCCGGCGTCCTCGTTGCAGGGGCATTTCCTCTGGGCCGGCGGGCGCTCTTTTGGAGAGCGCCCGCCGGCCCAGAGGAAATGTCTGAATGGCCGCTGCGGTCTTTTGACCGCGGTGCGGTCATTCAGCGGCGGTACCCTGGCGGACGGCCTCCGCCGTCCGCCAGGGTCAGAATGAGGCCCATAGTTTTTAATGAATCTCCTATAATACCCAGTGAGGCCTAAGAAGGCTCTCACCTGGGTCTGTGTTGTAGGGGGAACCCAATCCAGGATTGTCTGGATTTTCCCCTGAAGTGGTGCAATCTGTTCTCCACCTACCAGGTGTCCCAGATAAACCACCTTTCCCTGCCCTATCTGGCACTTTGAGGCCTTGATAGTGAGGCCTGCCTTTTGCAGGGCCTCCAAAACTTTCCAAAGGTGGACCAGGTGCTCATCCCAGGTGGAGATAAAGGCAGCAATATCATCTAGATATGCTGCACTAAAAGCCTCCAACCCTTGCAGGACTGTGTTCACCAACCTCTGAAAAGTGGCAGGTGCATTTTTCAAACCAAAGGGCATCACTGTAAATCGGTAGTGCCCTTCTATAGTTGAAAATGCAGTTTTAGGTTTAGCATCCTAGGCCAATTTGATCTGCCAATATCCTGCAGTCAAATCAAAGGTGCTTAGATACTTGGCAGATGCCAGTGAATCTATGAGCTGATCTGCCCTGGGTATAGGGTGAGCATCAGTTTTTGTTACCGGATTGAGACCTCTGTAGTCTACACAAAACCTCATCTCCCTTTTTCCATCATTTGAGTGAGGCTTTGGTACAAGCACCACAGGACTCGTCCATGGGCTTTCAGAAGGTTCAACCACTCCTAGATCAAGCATTTTCTGAACCTCTTGTTTTATGCAGTCCCTGACATGGTCAGGCTGCCTATAGATTTTACTTTTGACAGGCAAGCTGTCTCCAGTATCAATTGTGTGTTCACACCAGGAAGTGGTGACTGGCACAGTTGAAAAGAGTTCAGAAAATTGTCCAAGGAGATTTATGCAGTTGTCTTTCTGTTCTGCAGTCAGACAATCTTCCAAAACTATTCCCTCCACTAAAGCATAATTTTCAGTGGTGGAAAAGAGATCAGGGAGAGGGTCACTCTCTTCTTCCTGTCCCTCATCTGTAGCCATGAGCAGGGTGAGATCAGCCCTGTCATAGTAGGGTTTTAGGCGGTTGACATGAATCACCCTAAGGGGACTCCTGTCAGTGCCCAGGTCTACCAGATAGGTAACCTCACCCTTTTTCGCAACAATTAGATGGGGTCCACTCCATTTGTCCTGGAGTGCTCTTGGGGCCACAGGCTCCAATACCCACACCTTCTGTCCTGGTTGGTACTGGATCAGAACAGCCTTCTGGTCATGCCATTGGTTCTGGAGCTCTTGGCTGGCCTGAAGGTTTTTATTGGCCTTTTTCATGTACTCTGCCATTCTGGATCTTAGGCCAAGTACATAGTCCACTATGTCCTGTTTGGGAGCTTTTAAAGGTTGTTCCCAACCCTCCTTCACAAGCGTTAGTGGACCTCTTACAGGGTGCCCAAAGAGGAGTTCAAAGGGGCTGAAGCACACTCCTTTCTGGGGTACCTCCCTGTAAGCAAAAAGGAGGCAAGGTAACAGGACATCCCATCTCCTCCTGAGTTTTTCAGGGAGTTCCATTATCATACCATTGAGAGTTTTATTAAACCTCTCTACCAGTCCATTAGTCTGTGGATGATAAGGAGTGGTTAATTTGTAGGTTACACCACATTCCTTCCACATTGCTTTTAAGTATGCAGACATAAAGTTGCTACCCCTGTGTGATACAATCTCTTTAGGGAAACCCACCCTGGAAAAGATTCCCAGGAGAGCCTTTGCCACTGCAGGAGCTGTAGTGGTCCTTAGAGGAATTGCTTCAGGATATCTTGTGGCATGGTCCACAACCACCAAGATAAACCTACTGCCTGAAGTAGTAGGAGGGTCAAGGGGGCCAACTATGTCAACCCCTACCCTTTCAAAGTGGACCCCAACTACAGGTAGTGGAATAAGGGGAGCCTTTGGTGTGCCACCAGTCTTGCCACTGGCTTGGCAGGTCACACAAGACTTTCAAAAATCCTTTGTGTCCTCTGACATTCTAGGTCAGTGAAACAGGGGGACAAGCCTTTCCCATGTTTTGATCTGGCCCAAATGCCCAGCCAAGGGAATGTCATGTGCAAGAGTTAGGAGGAACTCTCTGTACTGCAGGGCAATGACCAATCTCCTGGTTGCTATAGGTTTTGGGTCCCTTGCCTCGGTGTACAAGAGTTTGTCCTCCCAGTAAACTCTATGTGAGTCACTGACATCCCCATTTTGCTGTTTGACAGCTTGCTGTCTGAGACCCTCTAATGTGGGACAGGTTTGCTGTGCCACACTCAGCTCTTCCCTGACAGGCCCCCCACCACCCAAGAGCTCAGCAGTGTCTGCTGCCAGCTCATCTGGTGAAGGTTCTGCACATGGATGAAATTCTTCTTCCTCAGAAGGAGAATCATCTGTAGAGGGAGGGATAGTGGGTAGGGATTTACCCTTGCTACCCCTAGCTTTAGGGAGCACTTGGTCCATTGTTCCAGGATCCAAGTTACCCTGTCCTTTTTGCTTTTTGGCCTGAGCCCTTGCAAAGCAAAAATATGCCCAGGAACGCCCAGCATTGCTGCATAAGCCTCCAACTCCACTTCTGCCCAAGCTGATGTCTCTAAATCGTTCCCTAGTAGACAGTTTACAGGTAAATCTGAGGCAACCACAACTTTCTTTGGACCAGTAACCCCCCCCCCAGTTGAGATTCACAACAGCCATGGGGGGGGCTAAGAGTGTGGTTATGAGCGTCTGTCACTTGGTACTGCTGACCAAGTAGGTGTTGTTCAGGGTGCACCAGTTTCTCTATCACCATGGTAACACTGGTACCTGTGTCCCTGTAGGCCTGAACCTCAACACCATTTATTAGGGGAAGTTGCTTGTACTTATCCATATTAAGGGGACAAGCAACCAAGGTGACCAAATCAATGGCACCTTCAGAGACTAACACAGCCTCTGTGGTCTCCCTAACAAGACCAACCCCAACTAAATTACCAATAGTGAGCCCAGCTACTCCCTTGGATTGGCTACTAGTAGGTTTGCTCCCACCACCACTGCTATTACTAGGGGCACTAGAATTTGCAGTAGGGGTTGTGGTAGTGGGAGCTTTGTTGTTTTTCCTTGGACAGCTGGCATCAGTTGTCCAATGGCCTTTGACTTTACACAAATAACACCAAGGCTTTTTAGGTTGATTATTGGAAGAGGATTTGGACCCACCACCCCCACCAGAGGATTTTTGTGGGCCTGATGAATACTCATTTTTACTTTTGTCCCCACCCTTGTCAGAAGACTTACCATCCTTCTTCTTGCCATCCTTGTCACCCCCTGTATGAACTTTTCTGTTCACTCTTGTTCTGACCCATTTGTCTGCCTTCTTTCCCAATTCTTGGGGAGAGGTCAGATCTGAGTCCACTAGATATTGGTGTAACAAGTCAGACACACAGTTATTCAGAATATGCTCTCTCAGAATAAGATTATACAGGCTTTCAATGTCAGAAACTCTACTACCATGTAACCACCCCTCCAAGGCCTTCACTGAACAGTCAACAAAGTCTGTCCAGTCTTGTGAGGACTCTTTTCTGGTGTCTCAACTTAATCCTGTATTGTTCAGTGGTTAAGCCAAATCCATCCAAGAATGCATCCTTCAAAACTACAAAATTGTCAGCATCACTTTCTCTAACAGTAAGAAGCCTATCCCTACCCTTTCCAGTGAAAGATAGCCACAATATAGCAGCCCACTGCCTTTGAGGGACCCCCTGTACCATACAGGCCCTCTCAAGTGCAGCAAACCACTTGTTGATGTCACCCCCCTCCTTGTAAGGGGGGACTATCTTGTGCAGATTCCTGGAAGAATACTCTCTAACAGGATTACTATCAGGAATACTGCTGCTGCCACCATGGGGTCCAAACCCCAATCTCTGTCTCTCCTTCTCCAGGTCTAAGGATTCCCTATCTAAGGCCAGCTGTTGCTGTTTAAGCTTCAGTCTGGTCTCTTCAACCCTCAACATTTTGAGTTCCCTTTCTAACATGTTGTCTTCAGGGTGGGTGGGTTGGGAATGCTTGGACACAGAAGATAAATTGGAAACAACAGAGGGAGATCTGTCCCTAAGTGACTGAACCCTAGCAACTTGGCCTCTAGGAATAAAGACTTCCATACTATGATGGGAACCTCCATTACTACCATCATTATTGGGTGTCTTGTTAGAGGGCAAATCCTGTTCAGAACCCTCCCTACCTCCCTCAAGGAGATCCCCTGAGTCAGATTGGGAACCTTCTATTAACCTCTCATTTGATGTGCCTGCTTGGGACTCATCATTCACAATAAGCATGTTAAATAGAAATTCTTTGGTAGGGTTCTTTCCTATCATTAAACCTCTCTCTAAGCAGAGACTCCTTAGGCTCTTGTAATTCAAATTGTCATAAGTTGTTTTGACCATTTTAAGAGCTGACTCTACTTCAGACATGATAGTAAAAGGTTTAGAAATAGTGAGAAGGAAGAAAAAGTTTCAGAACTTTTTAAAGAACAGAGAAAAAAAACTTTTTCAAACTTTTTGGAAACTTTTAGAAGTTTTAGAATACTTTTCAGCACTTTGTAAAAAGTTTAAGAGGAGAAAAGCAAAACTTTTTGGTTAGGTGTACATACTCTGAACTGTTTTGTATCTTATTCTCTTATGAAAAGTACACAATGAAAAAGTGATAAGTAGTTACAAGTACTTATCCCACTGCTGCACAACCAATGTAGGAGGCTGGCCTGGCTTGTAGTGGGTACCAGAGGTACTTACACCTTGTGCCAGGTCCAGTTATCCCTTATTAGGGTAGAAGAGGTGTTTCTAGCAGCTTGGGGGCTTAGACAACTCAGAAGGTTGTGCACTGCAGGAAGGAGATTCAGGGACCCAGGCTTGGATGTGCACGAAGGAAATCCTGGAAGAGTGCACAGGAGCAGCTGCAAAACACGCGGCACCCAGCAATGCAGTCTAGCGAGGGGAGGCAAGGACTTACCTCCACCAAACTTGGACTGAAGAGTCACTGGACTGTGGGAGTCACTTGGACAGAGTTGCTGAGTTCCAGGGACCACGCTCGTCAGGATGAGAGGGGACCCAGAGGACCAGTGTTGCAGTCTTTTGGTGCCTGCGTTAGCAGGGGGTAGATTCCGTCTACCCACAGGAGATTTCTTCAGAGCTCCTGGTGCAGGGAGGAGGCAGGCTACCCCCAGAGCATGCACCACCTGGAAACAGTCGAGAAAGCCAGCAGGATGAGGCGATACAAGGTTGCTAGTAGTCGTCTTGCTACTTTGTTGCAGTTTTGCAGGAGTCCTGAGCAGTCAGCGGTCGATCCTTTGGCAGAAGGTGAAGAGGGAGATGCAGAGGAACTCTGGTGAGCTCTTGCATTCGTTATCCAAAGAATTTCCCAAAGCAGAGACCCTAAATAGCCAGAAAAGGAGGTTTGGCTACCAAGGAAGGAGGATTGACTACCAAGAGAGGTAAGAGCCTATCAGAAGGAGCCTCTGACATCACCTGCTGGCACTGGCCACTCAGAGCAGTCCAGTGTGCCACAAACACCTCTGTTTCCAAGATGGCAGAGGTCTGGGACACACTGGAGGAACTCTGGGCACCTCCCCTGGGAGGTGCAGGTCAGGGGAGTGGTCACTCCCCTTTCCTTTGTTCAGTTTCGCACCAGATCAGCGCTGGGGGATCCCTAAACCAGTGTAGACTGGCTTATGCAGAGATGGGCACCATCTGTGCCCACAAAAGCATTTCCAGAGGCTGGGGGAGGCTACTCCTCCCCAGCCCTGACACCTATTTCCAAAGGGAGAGGGTGTTACACCCTCTCTCAGAGGAAATCCTTTGTTCTGCCTTCCTGGGCCAGGGCTGCCTGGACCCCAGGAGGGCAGAAACCTGTCTGAGGGGTTGGCAGCAGCAGCAGCTGCAGTGGAGACCCCGGAAAAGCAGTTTGGCAGTACCCGGGTGCTGTGCTAGAGACCCGGGGGATCATGTTACATGGCCATGTTCGGAGTTACCATTGTGACGCTATACATAGGTAGTGACCTATGTATAGTGCACGCGTGTAATGATGTCCCCGCACTCACAAAGTCCGGGGAATTTGCCCTGAATGATGTGGGGGCACCTTGGCTAGTGCCAGGGTGCCCACACACTAAGTAACTTTGCACCCAACCTTCACCAGGTGAAGGTTAGACATATAGGTGACTTATAAGTTACTTAAGTGCAGTGGTAAACGGCTGTGAAATAACGTGGACGTTATTTCACGCAGGCTGTAATGGCAGGCCTGTGCAAGAATTGTCAGAGCTCCCTATGGGCCAAAGCAGTTGGTGTCTCCGTGCTCTCTGCAGGGCTTCAGGTCAGCAGTCCTTCTTCGTCTTCAGGTTGCAGGAATCTAGTTTCCTAGGTTCTGGGGGCCCCTAAATACTGAATTTAGGGATGTGTTTGGGTCTGGGAGGGCAGTAGCCAGTGGCTACTGTCCTTGAGTGTGGATACACCCTCTTTGTGCCTCCTCCCTGAGGGGAGGGGGGCACATCCCTATTCCTATTGGGGGAATCCTCCAAAATCAAGATGGAGGATTTCTAAAGGCAGGGGTCACCTCAGCTCAGGACACATTAGGGGCTGTCCTGACTGGTGGGTGACTCCTCCTTGTTTTTCTCATGATCTCCCCTGGACTTGCCGCCAAAAGTGGGGGCTGTGTCCAGGGGGCAGGCATCTCCACTAGCTGGAGTGCCCTGGGGCATTGTAACACGAAGCCTGAGCCTTTGAGGCTCACTGCTAGGTGTTACAGTTCCTGTGGGGGGAGGTGTGAAGCACCTCCACCCAGAGCAGGCTTTTGTTTCTGTCCTCAGAGAGCACAAAGGCCCTCACCATATGGGGTCAGAAACTCATCACTCAGCAGCAGGCTGGCACATACCAGTCAGTCCTGCTCTGAACAATTGGGTAAAATACAGGGGGCATCTCTAAGATGCCCTCTGTGCGCATTTTTGAATAAATCCAACACTGGCATCAGTGTGGGTTTATTATTCTGAAAAGTTTGATACCAAACTTCACAGTATTCAGTGTAGCCATTATGGAGCTGTGGAGTTCGTTTTTGACAAACTCCCAGACCATATACTTAATATGGCCACAACTGTACTTGAATAGACTTAAACACTGTAGGGGCATATTGCTCATGCAGCTATGCCCTCACCCGTGGTATAGTGCACCCTGCCTTAGGGCTGTAAGGCCTGCTAGAGGGGTGACTTACCTATGCCACAGGGCAGCATTTTGTGTGCATGGCATCCTGAGGGGATTGCCATGTCGACTTAGCCTTTTTCTCCCCACCAACACACACAATCTGCAATGGCAGTGTGCATGTGTTAGGTGAGGGGTCCCTTAGGGTGGCACAACATATGCTGCAGCCCTTAGGGACCTTCCCTGGTTACAGGGCCCTTGGTACCACTGGTACCTTTTACAAGGGACTTATCTGTGTGCCAGGGGTGTGCCAATTGTGGAAACAATGGTACATTTTAGGTGAAAGAATACTGGTGCTGGGGCCTGGTTAGCAGGGACCCAGCACACTTCTCAGTCAAGTCAGCATCAGTATCAGGCAAAAAGTGGGGGGTAACTGCAAAAGGGAGCCATTTCCTTACAGTCATGCTAACCAGGTCCCCAGTGCCAGTGTTCCTACCCAAAATCAAGACACCTGGACACTTGATACTCAAGTTACCAGGCCCTTTAGCACCTCTGTAAGTCCCTAGTAAATGGTGTCACTGGTACCTGGGGCATGGGTACAGAAGAGAGCCCTTCAGAGCTGCAGCACAACTTGTACTACTCTGAGGGACACAGCACCAATCTTATGCAGACTGCCAATGCAGTCTGCATGACAAGGTGCTCCCAAAATTGAAAACCCAACATGGAACACACTTGTGTGCTATGTCCCCTAAAACACTGCTTGTACTATCTGTAAGTCTCCCCTACAGCAGGCGTTCCAGTCCATAAGCAGTGTGCATTATATTACAAGTGAGGGCATATATGTCTGAGGCAATTATGCCCCTACTAAGTCTTTGTTGATTCTTAGACACAGTAGGGGGCATATTTATACCCCATTTGCACTGAATTTGTGTCATTTTTTTTACGCAAATTCGGCACAAAACTAACTCCATATTTATATTTTTGTGTTAGACCAGTCTAATGTTAAAATATTGAAGTTTGCACCATTTTTTAGATGTGTAAACCTACCTTGCATCAATGAGAGGCAAGGTAGGCATTCCCATCTAAAAAATGGTGCTAACGCCATAGCCCAATATTTATCCCCATACAGGTAGAAGGAGGGGCTAAATAATAGTGCAAAGCTTGCTTTGCACCATTATTTAACACCTGGGTCAGACCAGGCATTAAGGGAACTGTGGACCCATTTCCTTGGTTAAACACAATGGAATGGGTCACATGTGCCCTCCTCAAGCCCCAGGAATACCCCGACCCTCCACAGAGGGACACCGAAGGATGGGGGACCCCATCCCAGTAGGTAGGGTAAGTTGGGGCACCATACATGGCACAGGGTGCAATGGCCACGGTCCCCTGTGCTGGCCATTGGGGTGGTGGGCATGTCTTTTCTAAGACAGAAGTCATGTGGTATGGATGGTTTTGCGTCAGAAAATTATGCTAGTCTGGTTAGAGTAATCTTTTTTTACCATAACCAGCCTAATGTCATTTTTTGGTGCAAAACCCCCTTCGCCCATACCGCCAGCCACACCCGGCTTACGTAATTTTTTTTTTTTACACTAGCCCACCCTTTGCACCAGCTTGCGGCATTCCATAAATATGGTGCCCGACTAGTGCTCAAGAATGGCGCAAGCCGGTGCTAAACTTTTTGATGCAGAACTGTGTTATTGCAAAGGGTCCAGCAGATATCCATTGCCAGGAAGATGGAGCTATGATGGAGGATCGTGGACAGGGTGAATGCTGTGGGACTACATCCACACACAAGGGACGACATAAGGAAGAGGTGGAACGACCTACGGGGGAAGGTGCTTTCCATTCCAGCAAGGCACCAGCTTGCCATCAGGAGGACTGGCGGTAGACCCCTACTTCCTTCCCCACAGCTGACAGCATGGGAGGAGCAAGTCTTGGCAATCCTGCATCCTGAGGGACTCACTGGAGTAGCCGGAGGACTGGACACTGGTGAGTCAATATTTACTACCTATTACCCCCTCATACCTGCGTGCCACCATGACCCCTCACTCTGATACCCATCACCCCACTCCATCCCACACAGTGCACCACCACAATTACCAAAATGAAATGTCAAGCCCTGCATGCCGTACCCACTGCATGCCCTAGCCAATCTCAGCAGTGAGGAGGTGCCATGGACACCCAGTCCCCCACCAGAAGATGCCCCCAATGATTACAGCAACTCTGGAGCTCTGGATCTGGATGAACTCCTTGGCCCATCAGGGACCACTTGTCAGTCGGCTACCCCATCCCACACCCAGTCTACCACAGAGCCTCCCCCCTCAGAATCCAACACCACAGCAGCCACCCAATGTCCCCAGACCTTGGACACTTCAATCAGTAGTGTGCCCACCTGTACAGGGACCCCAGTCCACACCTCACAGGCAAGACAATGAGGGTCATGGGATCAGTGGGAGTGGGCACACCATTCAGGGGGCACAGGGGGCCAGGGACGGTCAGAGGACAGCTGTGCACCAGGGGGAGGACAGGCCCAGGGAACCGACTGCCCAGGAGACACTCACTAATGTCCTGGGGGCTTCCCAACAATCGCAGGACAAGATGAGTCAGGTGTTAAACATCATGTAGGAGAACCAGCAGCTTCAGGGGGAACACCACCAGGAGATCAAGCAAGAATTGCAGGCCCTGAATACCACCATGGTCTCCATTGCAGGGGTGCTGGGTGCCGTGGCCAACATCATGAGGGACTACACAGCCCACCAGCGGGCCCCTTCCACTAGCCAGTGTACTGACCAGCCCTCCACATCTGCTTCAGCTAGTGGACAGGAAGCCCTCCAACAGGACCTACGGGCCACAAGCACCCTCCCCCTGCAGAAGGTGGACCACCCGCAAACCCGCCAAGACCAAGACCTCCAGCAGGAAATCAGCCCCTCCTGAATGTCCCCCTTGTGTCACACTGTGCCACCTTGTCCACTTTGAACTGCCATTGCTCCCTTTCCAATGGGCCCTTGGACACTGGACCTGTGCAACAAACAGACTGGCCCACTACGCTGGACTTTTCCCAACCATCACCCCACTCTATTACGCTTTGCATTGCATACCAATTTTTAATAACCACCCTTGGACACAACTTGAGTAACAGTGCTTTATCTGAAGGTAATGTACAATGTATTGAACTGTAATGAACTGCATGATCCTGTGCAAATGTCCAGTAATCTGTGATCCATCCTAAAATGTGTCTCAGCAGTCTGTACACATCAAAGCATTACACTATTGTAACCACAGCAACATCTACAATAAGGGAATGCATACGTGGCAGTCAGGTGGGATGCAAAGATAATGACTGGCATTATTCTACAGCCACACAGCACAACACTAAAATGGAGAAATGTTTAGTTCAACAGTCTTACCTGAGTGTCACTGGAAGTACGGCTGTATCATATGTGTCCTGTTGTCCACATCCTCCTCCTCACTGCCCTCAGTGTCAACTGCTGCCACAGCTGCATTATCACCCCCTCCTCCTGCAGATAAGGTACATGGTGCACGGGGGCCAAGTTGTGCAACATGCAGCACACAACAACAATCCTACAGACCTTCTCAGCGGAGTGGCATAGGGATCCACCTGTCAGATGGAGGTACCTGAACCTGGTCTTCAGGAGACCGAAGGTCCTTTCAACAATCCTCCTGGTATACCCATGAGCATCACTGTACCTATTCTCAGCCCCTGCTCTCAGATTCCTAACAGGGGTCAGGAGCCAGGACAGGTTTGGGTAGCCGGAATCACCTTGCAAGAAGTGAGGGACACACATTAGCCCTGCACAATAGCATGGGGTATGACTCCTGAGGGCATACACTGACAAACATTGGGTGGGAACTCAGGCACATCTATAAGGCACCCTCTGTGCCTCTGTGCCTTTGTAGTTGTCAGCTGTGGGACGCTGCTATTCCTCAGGACAAAGGCATTATGCACCGACCCAGTATACTTGGCAGTAACGTGGGAGATGTACTGGTCAGCAAGGCACACCATCTGGACACTGAGTGAGTGGAAACTCTTCCTATTCCTGTACACTTGTTCATTGGTCCTGGGGGTGGGGGGACTAAGGCAATAGGAGTCCCGTCAGTGGCCCCAATAACATGTGGTATATGTCCCATTGAATCCAGCCTTCACTGTGGGTAATTCATCTACCTTGGGGAATGTGACATAGCTGCAGATGTGTTTGAGCAAGGCTGCCAAAACCCTTGCAAGCACAATAGAGAACATTGGCTGTGACATTCCTACAGCCAAACCCACTGTCACCTGGAAAGAGCCAGTTGCCAGGAAATGGAGCACTGAGAGTACCTGCACAATAGAGGGTATTACTGTTGTGCAACGGATAGCAGGTAGCAGATCAGGCTCCAATTGTGCACACAGCTTTGTGATTGTGGCCCTATCCAGACGATTAGTGAATATGATGTTCCTTTCCTCCAGTGTAGCTAAGTCCACAAGGGTTCTGTACACAGGTGCTTGCCTCCTCCTCCTATTCCTTTGCAGTGGTTGGTACCTAAGGGAGCCAAAAGTAAGAAGAGAGTGACAACAGGAACTATGAACACACTACAGCAGTGTACACAGAGCATGCTTGTATGTTGGACACATGAATTGTCTAGGTGTGTACATTCGACTACAATGACGCACTTTTAAATCTGTACATGTGTACTAGCAATAGAAAATGGCAACCGCCTGTCCTGTATGCAGGGACAGGTGAACGTGACCTCCCTCTGCCGGCGTTAGCCTCATGGCAGGAGGCGGTCTGCACTGCCATGCAATTCCTCATTGGCTAACATGGCCCTCAATGGTGTATGGGAACCAATGATAATCAATGCCGGCGGTGACGGTGTTCACCGCCGTGGACGTGACCACCATTTTATTTCTACCACTTCACTTGATTCCTGACTTTCCACAGACGACATCTTCACTGCATGTGCTGCTGTGACCTGTGTCTGGAACCTGCCATGGTCTGTGCAGCAGGGAAAAGGGCACCAGCCTTCTTGTCAGAGGAGTTGGAGAGGCTCATGGATGGGGTCCTACCCCTGTATGGGCAGTTGTATGGGCCTCCAGACCAACAGGTGAGTACACCATGGGTATGTTGCATGCAACATGGCTGCATGGAGATGCGTGTGTGTGCTGGCAGTGTGTCATTTGGGGGGTATGGCTGGTGGCAGTGTTAATGCAGAGGTATGGGTCATATGTGTGCCTAATGAGGGGCAAATGCAGTTTGTAGGCCATATGTGTGACAGGCTGGATTGTCTGGTTCATGGTGTCCCTCTGTTTGTGTTTCATCTGCAGGTCAGCGCCCATCAGAAGAAGGGGTTGTGGCATGCCATCGCCAAGGACGTGCGGACCATGGGTGTCTATAGCAGGTGGAGCACCCAATGCAGGAAACAGTGGGAGGACCTGAGACGCTGGGCCCTGAAGACCACGGAGGCCCAGCTGGGGCCAACCTCCCAACAAAGGAGGGTGCCCATCGGAACCTGACCCCTTGATGGCCCGCATACTGGCGCTGGCCTACCCAGAGCTTGATGGGCGCTTGAGGGCATCACAGCAGCCGCAAGGGGGTGAGTACAGTGTGTTTGGCAACCATCTCTGCTGCCTGGCATGGGATTTGGGTGCAGGGTACTAGTCAGTGGATGCTCCAGTATGCCAGTTTAGGCATTGCTGTGTGGACCAGCTTAGGTTAATTGGGTGAAATGCATGTTTTTGATAGCTAGGTAGCTGGCTTTCCATGGCAGACAGGGCTTAGGTGGACCCAGTTGGTGTGCAGATGGCAGTGTCTGGCTCCTAACTGCTGTGGTACTAAGCCAATGGGTCCATACTGCCCATTCTCAGTCTCAGTGTGTGACAGTGATGTGTATGCCATCTGTGCTGTTGGTGCTGTGATTGACCCTGTGCTCCCTTTCTTTCTCCCCCTCTCCTTTTGTCATCCTGTCCACGTGTGCATTAGCATCATCTGGCGAAGGAGCAGGGGCACCGGCGAGTGAGGGAGCTGCAGCCCACAGGACCCAGGATGCATAGTCCACCCACGCCGAGGGGACCAGTGGGACGGAGGGCAAGGGGAGCACCACAGCGGGGACAGGAGCTGATACCACTGACTCTGATTCCTCCTCCGATGGGAGCGGACCCCTCTGAAGCCACCCTAGCTACAGGTCCTACCGCTACCCCCAGTACCAGCACCACCCTCCCAGTAGCCCCCCACCAAGTTGCCTGTGCCCGCTCACTCAGGAGGGTGGGTGTCTCCTTCGCCCCAGGCACCTCAGGCCCTTCCCCAGTCAGCACTGCTGCCCTCAGTGAGGAGGCTATTGACCTCCTGAGATGCCATCTCTGTAGGGCAGTCAACCATAGTGAATGCCATCCAGGGGCTGGCATCCCAGATGCGGAAATGCAATTCTTTCCTGGAGGGCATTCACGGTGGCTTGGCAGCCCTACAGAGATCATCTCAGGCACTGGCCTCTTCACTGACGGCAGCCAGTGTCCCTGTTTCATCTGTCCCCCCTCCAACTACCACTTCCCAGTCCCGGTCTTCTCACCCCAAACCTATCCCACACAAACATTCTGACAAATATGCACACAAAACATCACACAAGACTTGCACAGACAAACACAGACAGCACACTTCAGTCCACAAGCACTCACACAGCTAACACACAGATGCACACAGAACATCATCCACTGCCTCCACTGTCTCCCCTTCCTCCTCCTCCTTTACAGTCGTCACATGCGCACTCACACCTGCATGCACTGCATCAACAGAGCCTGAACCTGCCACCTGCACAGCCTTGTCCACAGTCATCACAACAGCAGACCCGCACACATGCACCCCACACACCACATGTGCAGTCACCACCACCATCACCACCATCACCACCTCATGCAGCACACCCACCTCAGTTGCAGACACCACCACAACCTCCATCCACATGCCCTGTTTGACCTCCTCCACCCTGTCTGCCCCTCCAAAGACACACAAACGCTCGCACTGAGATCCCCAACAGCCATCCACCTCACACATGCACATTGTCCATGCACCTGCATCCAAGTCAAGCTCACCTCTTCCTTCTACAACCACTCCCTCCACCTCCACTTCCATCCCTCCTCCCACATCCCGCCCCATTGGCCCTAAGAAGCTTTTCCTTTCCCACCTTGACCTCTTTCCCCCCCCATCCTGCCCGTAAGAGGAAGATCACACACCCCAGCCCAGTAACTCCAGCACCCAGTCTGACCCTGTTCCACCCCCAATGTCTCCAGCTGCCACTAAGGGGCACATGAGTGCGACGCCAGCCCCCGCCCCAAGGACACTCCTCCGCCCACAAAACGGAGGGCTAAAGTGCCACCCCCTCCCAAACAAACAACCAAAACCATGGAGCCACCTCCAAAACCAAAGGCAAAGGAGACCCGTCCCAAAACAAAGGCCAAGGGGACCCCTCCCAAAACAAAGGCCAAGGAGACTGCTCCCAAGACAAAGGTGAAGGAGGCCTCTCCCATAACTAAGGCCAAGGAGGCCCCTCCCAAAACTAAGGCGAAGGAGCTCCCTCCAGAACCAGAGGCCAAGGAGCCCCCTCCCAATAAGAAGCCCTCACACCCCCACCCTGAGGTACCTTCCCATTTCCAACATGATGCCCCTGAACAGTGGAGTCCTGAAGTTGTCAGAAGTTAGGGCTTGGACTTTGCCCTGTGGTCATTACAGACTTTGAACTGGCCATTGGGCCTGCATGTAAATATGCAGTTCTGTATTATTTGGATTTGGGCTCTTCATCCAACAGGATTACAGTGGTTGGAACGGGGGTATGTGCCCTGGCTTTCTTTTCTCCTGGGTCCTGTTACAGTCGATTTACTCTGCAGCTGGTTCTGTGTGTGGTGTGTGTGTATGGTGCGTGTTGTGCATGTGTGTGTCACTCTCCCCTCGGTCCTTTGTGTGCTAGGCGGCTGTACTCACTGTCATCGTCTTCATCAGCATTGGTGCTCCAGGACAACCATGGAATGGTACAGCATCAGGAAGACTTGCAGTTCAGGTTCAATGGCGGCTGCAGACTCCTCTGTGTCCCTAAAGGTAGGTGTCTCCTTTTATATGATGTGTTTCTGCCAGGCTTTTGGTGGCGTTGCTACCGCCCTGGAAATCCTGGCGATGTGCTATGTCATAATATGGTAGGCGGATCCTTGTCTTCCGCCTGTCTGTAGGTGGCTGCCACCGTGTTCAGTGGTCGTATCAGCAGTACTGGCAGTTGGTGTGGTACATTGGCAGTCTGTGGGAGGGATCACCGCCATGGTCATTATTTGGCGGTCAGTACCACCGGCCTGGTGACAGTACTACCTCCATCGCCGGAGTGGTGGTCACCTGGCCGCCAAGGTCATAATGAGGGCCTATGTATGGGTACGGTCATTCCCTCGAGGAAGCCTGCAACTTGCAGTGATGTCATACTTCAAGGACTTACTGCAAAGCTGTTCGTACAACACATTGATGACCTGAATGTAAAATATGTTTACAAATGTCGTTCTCGTTCTTGAGAGTGACATTTAACAATCAGGGTAACACCATTAAGTGCAAAGGCGTATGCATGTTTAATTTCTCTATCATTCCATTACACTTTTACGGAACATTATTTTCTTATTATGTAACTCCTGTTTCCAATGCGTTGCCACTCCCTACCGCTTAGGTGCCCTTGTTTTCTTTTCGTCTCCTTCGTATAATCTGTTACCTGCTTACTCTCCAAAAGAACTTTCCTCACAAGTGCACGCTCAACCGGTACCGCAGTGCAACTGATGAGCCAGTCTTTCAAAACCACTGGATGCACTAGAGGAGGAAATGTAAAAAATAGCGAGTTATGGTTCCCCGTCTGCCATCTTAGGATGGGCAGCAGAGGTGATTGTAATACGGTACTGGGCACCATTACCCTAAGATATAGTAATTTACAGAGCCAGAATTAATTACCAACATACATAAACAGTGGCAGGTGTTTATAACATGAAAAATATCAGCCTTTTTATAGTGGTGTTAAAAATCTAACAAGTTGCATGGTGTACATTTTATATACGCTTTAGGATTAAGATCTTTTTATTGAATTTGAATTTAAAGCATACAACGAATACAGCAAATCCACCTACAACCATCAGCAGGTGATTATCAATGATAGGACAGGTAGGGAAGGAGCAAGGTGAGAAACAAGGCAAAAAAACAAAACACGCTTATCCTATTCGAAATCCCTCCATCAGGTCCTTGAATAGGGGACAATTATGGACTAGCTATGGGGATCTATAGAGGTGTATGCCATCTTGTTGGGGAGGCATCAGAAGTGGTCAAGTGCAGTATGCGTAAATAGTAAGGGAAGGTCAGCTCTCTAAACTTGTCAAAGAGGTAGTCAATACATGGGCCCCAAGTCTTATTGAACAACAGCATTGCGACTTCGGCCCTTGCCGTGATCTTCTCCATACCCAGAATTTCTCACAATTTATGGAGCCAATCCACATGAGTGGGTACATCACTCACATTCCATTGAGGCAATAATAAAAATTTAGCGGCCCCTATCGCCAGTGTGATAGCTCTCCCTTTCGGAGATCTAAGAGGATAAGACAATGAATTTGAAAGCCTTAACAAGATACAGCTTGGGAACCGTGGAATGGCAGTATCATTGATTTTGTCTATAGTTTGCAAAACAGAGTCCCAGAAGGGGGCAATCTTAGGGCAGAACCACAAAATATGTGCTAGCATGACCAGCTGGCCGTATTGGCACCAGCACCGGTCTGTGCTACCTGGCCTCTAACCGACAACCTGCTCTGGTGTATAAGACCAATAATGAGCTATTTTCAGAAAAAAATCCTTAGTAGTCATATTACAGGTCGAGACCCACACAGGGTGTAGGACATCTCACCATTCTTTATCAGAAAAGGCACATCCACTTTCCTTTTCCCATCTACGCCTGACCAAAGACTTTACCAGGAGTGGAGGTGTCACCAAAAAGAGGTATAGATCGGAAATAAGCCTTTTATCAGATGTGCAGGTAAGTCACCATCTCTCAAAAGGGCTAAAGGGTCTACTTGCATGTGGACGGATTGCAGGCAAAGTCACCCAGTGAAGGACAGCCAAATACTACCAGTACGATGCCGCTGATATGCCATAATGCCCCCGGAGCTATGGGAAGTCCATGACGCCATTCGCATCAAAAAGGTCACCAACTCTTTTACAGTTGGAGTCCTGCCAGATCGGGATTGAGGATGTGGAGAGCGCTGGCGGAAAATCTGGGATGCCAATGAGTAGGGTCTGCGGGGACACAGAAGTGGACAAGCTTCTCTTCATATATACTTTGTCCCACATGTCCATTGTGGCACGCAGGATGGGTGATATGTATACACCTGGAGGTCGTGATGCCTTTAGAAGCCAGGGTATTTTCCAAATATGTTGCCCCGCCACTGCCTAGTCACGAGTAAGCACCAGTGTTTCTCAGTGCTTACTCGTGACCATTCCAGCAAATTGTGCAATTGGGCAGCCTGATAGTAGCTCAGCAGGTGAAGCACCCTCAGCCTGTCCTCAGACACTGGCAGGTAGGCCTGTGCCTTCGTCATTCTCGCCTTTCTCCTGGCCCAGATGAACTCCCAAACTAAGTTCTGCAATTTATCTAATTATTCACTAGAGGTTAGCAGCTGGAGGGTTTACTTTAAAAAAGTGCTTTGGGCAACAGGGTCATCTTGATTCCTGCCAAATGGCCTAACCAAGAGAGGTCATATTATTTCCATCTAGTCAATTCCATATGTGCACTGTCTATCAGCGCAGAGTAATTGCACTCTGCTGTAGCTGTTGGCGTAGGGTGGATCTTTAAGCCCAAGTACTTTGCATCCTGCTTGGCCCACACAAAGCACCGTGGATGGAGGATTTATGTAAGTTTGTTTTAAATCCCGCCACTGCTCCAAATGTCATCAGCTCCTTCATAATCGTCAAGAGTGACTGTTGCATTTGAGGCACATAGAGCAGCACATCATCTGTGTAGAGGGCTTTTTTATGAATTCGACCACCCATTGGAATGCCATGCATGTGCGGATGTTGGTGCACGTGTTCGGCAAATGGCTCCATGTACAAAGTGAATAGCAGCGGCGACAGGGGGCAGCCCTGTTGCGTGCCTCTAGAAATGGGGACTGGCTTAGACACAGAGCCATTCACGCTCAACATGGCCTGTAGAGATCTGTAACTACACAGGATCCAGTTGCAAAACCGTGGTCCCAGACCACAGCTGGGGAGGGCCGTATATCGGAAACCCCAATGTACCTTCTCCGCGTCTATAGACAGAAGCAGAGCAGGCCTCTTGGCACTCTGGGTTTTGTCCAAGATGTGGCAGAGCCTGTTAGTGTTGTCCGGGCATGTTTGTTCGGGAATAATACTGGCTTGGTCTGGGTCCACCAGACCCTGCATGTAAGGGCCCAGTCTACCTGACAAAATGCCCATAAAGAGCTTAGCATCAGTATTTAACAGTGTGATCAGCTGATATGATGAATACAATCAAGGGTCTCTCCTGGGCTTAGAGATAACTATAATCGTGCCTAGTTGCATTGTAGGGGCAAGATTGCCAGAGGTTGCAAAGTCATTGTATGAGCGTGCCAAAATAGGTGCTGGAAGCACCCTAAAAGCTTTATAGAATTCTGCTCCGAGACCATCTTGGCCTGGGGCCTTTCCCAGCCAAAGGCATTGGATAGCCATAAGCACCTCAGTGGGTGTGATGTCCTTATCTAGTGTAGGGTTTGTGGCCTGTGGGATACAGGTCAATGAGATTTATTTCAAATAGTTCTCAATTTCAGCCGTGTTCGCCACTTCCACCGTACAGAGGAAGATATAAAACAACTTAAATTCCTTAAGAATCTGATCCTCTTCACCCAATTCAGTTCCGTCTTGCAATCTTATGACACATACCCTCCATTGTGCTGCTTGGGCTCGGAAGCGGTGCACCAAAAGGTGCCCTGCTTTATTACCCCCACATAGTACACTTGCTTCATACGCAGAAGAGCATACTCTGCCCTGTCTGTGTCCAGGGCCTTTAGTTGCTTGCGAGTGACCCTAAGCTCTTGCCACGTTGCCATTGAGCCAGTCTCCCTATGAGTCCCTTCTAGTTCTCTTCCTTGGGCTTCCAGTTGCTGACACTTACCATGCCTACTTTTATTAAATCGCACTGAAATGGTGATAAACTGGTCCCTCACAACTGCCTTTAACGTGTACTACAAGAGAGCCACCCGAGTCATTGGTGTATCATTTACAGCAAGGTATGCCTCCTTCATGTTCTTAATTTCTACTAATATATTCTCATAAGTAAGGAGTTTAACATTCAGGTGCTAAGGTTTCAAACCTGAATGGGGGCTGGGTGTTCGTAGGCGCAGCAGGACCGAGGCATGATCCTACAGAGCCACAACTCCAATGTCCACCTGAGTCACCATGCTAAAAATGCACCACCAGGCAAGATAGAGATCTAGTCATGTGTAAGTTTGGTGGGCAGCCGAGAAATGAGTATACCCTCTAACTGTGGAATTCTTCTCCCGCCACACATCTATGAGCCCCGCTTCCCCAATCCACCTCTGGAAATCCACAGAGAAGGCGCCTGCCTGTCTGTCCGTACACTGAGCTGATCTATCTAAGTGAGAGTCTGGGACAATATTGAAGTCCCAATCTTTTAGTTCATCAGTGTCGGGTGTGGTAAGTATCTGACCAATTGCTTCTCTAAGGAACTGTTCCTGATGTCATTCAGGCCATAAATACATGCTAACGTAAATCTAAACCCATGTATGTCTACCATTATTGCTAGTAACCTCCCATTTACTTCAGCCTTTATTCATTACTCTCCCTGGAAGTGTGTGGCCAACAGTATCGCTACCACTGCCCTCCGCCACCCACCTTCCGCCCACAGAGTGGTATTGTCTGTCAAACCAAGGGGATCACAATGTCCTCCAGTCTTCCCTAACTAAGTAGGCTTCTTGTTGAAGGCATATGTCACACTTGAATTCCCTAAGCAGGGAGAGGAGGGCCAACCTCTTCACCAGTGCATTAAGTCCTCTTACATTATGACTAAATACAGTGATTGTCATACATGTACAACAAAGTAGTCTGGGGGATTTCCTAGCCATCCGTATAAACAGAAGGCTACACCATCTCTTGGTGGCCCTGTTGGAAACATGCATATATAATTTGCGTCATAAAAAGTATCATGAACATGGGGGAAACAAACAAACAACTGTTAATCAAACCAGTTGCCCGCCCGGGAACAACACAAAGTCCAAATCTGGGGTAGAGCGCCATGCACCAAGACGAATGTATCCTCGCTTCCATCTGTCGCTGGTGGAGCTCTGCTGTCATCTCCTATTATGCTCCCGTCAGCCATCGGACCAAAACCAAGAGCTGGAGAATCACAGTATCTTGACGGCTCATCACAGGGACCCCCAACTGCAACAAAGGTAGTGAAATATTCGTGCCTGGATTTCTAGGTATCCGCGTCTGCCTCTGACTTGCTCCCCAGGCGGCAAAGCAATGCAGTTCCCTCCTTTCTGCTCCTCCTCCTCTGCAGCTTCCCCTTTCTGTGTCTGGGTTTGCGGCGCCAGTCCTCCATGGGCAATGTCAGGTTTTGGTTTGGATCTCGGGATGAGGACTTCTCTAGATCAACATTCATGTCCGGCAGGGATGCAGCTTCTTCCAGAATGCGGATAGTGCAGGTTTCATTCTGCCAAACGAACTGTAGCTCAAAAGGATGGCCCCATTTATAACAGATCTCATTTCCCCTGAGGATATCCATTATCTGGTGGAGGGCGCGGCGGTGCTGCAATGTCAAAGGGAGAGCGGTCCTGGAAAAGATATAGCCGATGCCCTTCAAATTCAATTGCATTCAGGTCTCGGGTTGCAACTAGAATATGATCTTGCTGGTGGTAGTAGTGAAGACACGTAAGTATATCCTTCGTTTGACCTGAAGACTGAGCAGGCCAGCTGACCCTATGAGTGCGATATAGCAGAATGTCTTGATCTTTGAGCTCTGGAGTGACATGGCAGAAGAGGCAGCTTGCCGATGGTCGCCTGCAGCGGCACCACCCTGATGCAGATGTTGGAGCATCTCGATCCAGGAAAGCTTTTGTTATAGGGTCCTTGAGGGTGCCCTCTTTTTTGTTGTAGCGCTGTGAGGCCATATCGCCGGAATAGGGAGCACCCAGCAGGTGAGGGATCAGTTCTAGACTCCAACAATGTTTGTCCAAGGTGACTACTGGTGACCCCAGCAGCTCCCCACATTCATAGGGGCCCCCGGCGTAGCACAGCCGACCACAAAGGAAGAGGCCCGTTGGAAGTAGGAAGTGCACCTCACCACTCCTGTCACTCCTCTGCCCCACTGACGCAAATCCTCCAGGCCCAATTCACCAGCACCACGAGCAGGCCCCGGCAGTCATCTCAGATTTAAGGCTCAGGGTGTGTTTGCCACTGTCCAGCGTCTCAAGCCAACGCATCAAACCATCCTTGTGCATCTAGTACACCTGTCCTCTGGGCTAATCACAGCACCTGGAGCCGGGTGCGCCACCAGCGACAGTCTCGCAGTGCCACTACTGCGTGGGGGGAGGCCCTTACCCCAGGCTCACCACCACTGGGCTTGTGCCCCCCACAGTGAGACAGGGGAGAAGCCAGTCCATTATTCAGGGACTCTGCAAGGGGTGTTGCCATCAGTCCGTGTGCCTCTTTGTGCACCTCGTCTTCTTTGCAGCACGTTCCAGGATGTCCTTACTCTCACCGTTTCCCTGAGCGCGGCCCACCTTGGGTGTCGCACAGGCTTCCATCACCGTGAAGCATCCCAGTCCAGCGTGCGATATGCTTCACTTCCCGCACTCATGCTGTCTCCGTAGTCAGAGGCCTCGGGAAGCAGCGGCCCTCCTTCCGGGTAGCACCAATTCGTTATCCGCTCCAGCGGGTTGTCTGCCGGTCGGCCCCCTCTCTGAGGCAGTACCACAGGCACTCCTCCAGGCTCTCTACGATCTGAGCCTCCCTACGTCACTCAGCCGCCATGCCACCAGCGTGCCTATGCCTCTCCAGGCCACGCCCGCTATCAGCGATGCACCTCTTAATTGAGCAGTTCAGGGGTTCAGAGCGGGTTCCTGTACCCTTCCACGCCGTCCCCGTGCCCAGGTCCGGCCAAAACCAGCAGCTAGATGGTCCGCTTTGCTCCCCGCTGTGGTCCAACTGCGGAGCTCCAAAGGTTCGCTGCTATGTGAGCGCCATCCTGGCCACAGCCCCCCATATGTATGTTTAGTGATGGTAGTGTTAGAGAGTCGAAGATCATATTTCAGGATAGAATGAATTACCCCTTGGTAGCCCTACCAATAGTGTGTCATCATGTGACATCTTGAAACATGCTCTCTTTTAGTCACAGCGTCATGTGGGCGCATCAAACCATTCTTGTGCATCTAGTACAATCTACAGTCAGTTGCTCCACTAATGTGCAACGATGATGCTTATGTTTTTGTTCTTTTTGTGGTGATCTGATCCTGATTTGTCGGACACATCACTCAACGGTGTGCTCAGCATATGTGCAGCAACTCTTGCGGGTCCACGAAGGGGAGAGACAAAAGAAAAAGTAGTTTGCCAACACGAAAGTATATGGCCAAACGTGACCTAATCCATGTAACAGTGTCGGTCCCCAAGGCGGTAACAAATCACCCCTAAGGCAGGGTAAACATAAAGCATTTACCAATGACATCAATGAATTTGTGAAAGGCAAGTCCATGAACAAGGGAAAGTAATGGGCGTGAGGTGGGCATGGTGAAAAGTCCACAGAAGAGATTACAACACATGAGAAAGCAGCACTTGCGCGCTGCTATGCTCTACCTAAAAAGGGGGGAGTGGCTCTTGCTGTCTAAAGTGCCAGTGCAGTTCAGTCCCGTTCTGTTCATAATCAAAAGGGAAATCACAGGCCTCCACTGCCTGAGAAAAAAGGAGGTGAACAGCATGTCTAGAGAGTCAGTTGAGAGTTCCCTGTAATCTAGGAAAGCACACACCAGTCAAAACAGAAAAGTGCAGAAGGTGCACCTGGCTAGTTCCCCCAAGTCGCATCATTCAGCAGCAATAATGCAGCAGCCTTCATGAATTTTGCAAATCTTGCTGTTAGTTGGCTCAATTCCTCTTTCAAGCATTCTTCTACTGCCACTTTACAGGCCCTTATATTACAGGCTTTTATATTCAATTGTCTGAAGGTGGGTAGAAACCAGTAGCTTCTGAGAGAGGACAAAAAGGGGCATAAGCAGAGGATGTGTAAAAGAGTTTCCTTTTTAGTGCCACAGCCCGTTCATGAGTCATCCTGTCATCTGTTAAACATCCATACTTATAGGCTTTAAGCAGTGTTAGGCTGAGCCAGAAGCGCAGGAGTTGTAACTTGATGTTAAGTTTTGTTGGATGTGATAGGTACACTGGTAAAGTTAATGATTGATATAAGCCTGAAGTTAAATGGACATTTGGGCCCTCATTACAGCCCTGGTGGTGGGTGATAAAGTGGTGGCAATACCGCCAACAGGCTGGCGGTAACTACCACCAAATTATGACCAGGGCGGTGATATTTCCGATAGACAGCCAATGTACCACACCGACCACCAGGGTGGAAACAACAGTCACCACGGCGGTAGCCGCCTACAGCCAGACGGAAGACAAAGTTCTGCCCACCATATTAAGACACTGCAAACCGCCACCTTTTCCGAGGCGGTACCAACGCCATCAAAAGCCTGGTGGAAACAGAGCACAAAAGTCAAAGGACTCACCATTGGCTATACAGGGAAGTACCACGCCGCCATGGAACCTGAACTGCAAGTTTTCCCATTGATCTTCTACGTTATGCTCCACCTGGAACACCAACACCGGCGAAGATGACAATGGTGAGTATAGCAGCCTAGCACACAAGGGAGGGTGGGAGGAAAATGAGAGTGACACATACACACGGACAACACACACCCGACACACACAAACCATACACACATCCAGCTGCATTACAAAAACAATTTGACCCCAAAAATCTGCAGACTAATGAAAGGACAACAGGAATTGACAAAAGTGATTGTAATCAGTTCAACAATAAAATGAATAATCCGATTTGGCAATGAAACAGATATGTACAAATGTATAAAAAAGGGACACTGCCCAGTCCATAGTTCAAAGGGCCCACATGGACACAGGGCACAGTTCAAGGTCCAACTCGAATACTGCCCAAATCCAGATAGAACACTGCAGGGGCATCAGTTGTCAAGTAGGCAGGCTCATAGGGGTGGGGGGCACCTCAGCCGGATGCGGGAACAAGGCCACTGGTTCTGGAGGGGGCAACATGCCCATTGTTTTGTCCTGGGGAGTGCAAGGCCACGGTCTCTGGAGTGGGTGTCTTGCCCACTGGTTCTGGAGGGAGTAACATGCCCATTGCTTTGTCCTGTGGCGTGCAAGGCCACAGTCTCTCGAGTGGGTGAATACCCCACTGGTTCTGGAGGGGGCAACATACCCTGTGCTTTGTCTTGGGGAGCGCAAGGACACAGTCTCTTGAGTCATCCACCAGTCGCTCCAACTCCTCAGAAGTGAAGGCTGGGGCCCTTTACCCAGTCACTCGGGCCATGGTAGGTTCCAGACACAGGTCACAGCAGCACATGCAGTGTAGGTCCTCTCCTAAGTGAGGTCAGGAAACAAGTGAGGAATGTGAATTAAAATGGCGGTCATGTCCGTGGCGGTGCATACCGTCACCGCCGGCGTAGATCCCCAGTGGCCACTGCACCCTATAGGGCCCAATATGAACCAATGAGGAATTGCACAGCAGTTCACAGCCGCCTACCGCCACGGTGCACTACGTCGGCGGCATTACCTCACTTCCACCTGTCCCTCCACACAGGACAGGTGTTCGCCATTTCAGGGGGGGTGAACAGGCCTATCGATAATTGCTGCGTAACAGAATTAATAGGCACATACTTTATAAATTACACTGTCCCAAAACATGTTTGCACAATGTGGACTGCTGTTGTGGTATAGTTGTTCAAATTGTGACAGCCTACTCACTCTTGTGTCCCTTAGATACCTACCGCTGCAGATGAATAGGAGATGGAGACATACCCCCATGTACAGACCCCTGGTGGACTTGGCTACACTGGAGGACAGGCACATTTTACTCTCCTATAGACTGGACAGGGCCACACTCACAGAGCTGTGTGCCAGGTTGGAACCTGACCTGATCTCAGCTATCCGTCATCCCACTGGGATCCCCCCTCTTGTGCAGGTTCTATCAGTGCTCCATTTCCTGGCAACTGGTTCTTTCCAAGTGACAGTGGGCTTGACAGCAGGAATGCCACAGCCAATGTTCTCAATCGTGCTAGTAAGAGTCTTGTCTGCCCTGATAAAACACATGTACAGCTACATTGCTTTCCCCCGGGTGGAGGATTTGGCCACTGTGAAGGCTGGGTTTTATGCAATGGGACATACCCCCAGTATAATTGGGGGGACTGACGGAACACATATTGCATTTGTCCCCCCCTGGCAAAATGAACAGGTGTACAGGAATCGTAAGAGTTTCCACTCCATGAATGTGCAGATGGTGTGCCTGGCGGACCAGTACATCTCCCACGTCAATGCTAAGTATCCTGGAACAGTGCATGATGCCTTTGTCCTAAGGAATAGCAGCAGCCCAAATGTGATGTCCCAACTACAGGGGCACAGGGTGTGGCTAATAGGTGAGCCTTGGTTCCCACCCAGTATATGTTGGTGTATGCCTAGGATAGTGTGTGGCTAAGTGTTGTCCCTCAATATTTGCAGGTGACTCTGGTTACCCAAACCTATCATGGCTGCTGATCCCTGTGAGGAATGCCAGGACAAAGGCAGAAGAACGTTATAATGAGGCACATGGGCGAAACAGAAGGATCATTGAAAGGACCTTTGGCCTCCTGAAGGCCAGGTTCAGGTGCTTCCATCTGACAGTTGGATCCCTGTGCTACTCACCCAAGAAGGTCTGCCAGATAGTAGTGGCATGCTGCATGTTGCACAACCTGGCCCTCAGACGGCATGTACATTTTCTGCAGGAGGAGGAGACTGGAGATGCCCCTGTGGCAGCAGTGGAGCCAGAGGACAGTGATGATGAGGAGGCAGAGGATGAGGATGTGGACAACAGAAAATTAGTGATACGTCAGTACTTCCAATAGGACACAGGTGAGACAGTGCAACTTCATATTTCTATGTCTATTGGTGTATTCTGTGTGGCACTGGTATGCTGGCCTTACCCACTTCTTTCTCCTACTTACTGTTACCTAAGGATATTCATTTTACAGATGTTGATGATATGACAACATTCTCCTGGTGAGATCACAACAGCCAGCTACAGGTCATTAATTCTTTGCTCATGCTATTTACAGTTCTTTTGCAATGGTTGTAGCTCTTTCAATCAATACAAATTTGCAATACATGAAATACTAGTAGTCAAGTTTTATCCAAGGGTGTTTACTGTTGTGCTAAAATATAGAGGGGAAAGTGCAATGGAATGGGGTGATGATGGAGGAAAGTTCAGGTTATTGTTCTAGTCTGTTTGTAGCACAGGTGCATTGTCCATGGGGACATAGGAAGGGGAGCTATGGCAGTTCTAAGTGGACAAGGTGACAGTGTGGGACACAAGGGGGACAATCAGGAGAGTCTCATTTCCTGGCATTGGTTTTGGAAAGTGTCTCTGGCTTCTGTCTGGTTTGCAGGGAACGTTTGCAGAGTGGTTCACCTTCTGCAGGGGGAGGGGTGCTGGTGGCCTGTTGGTCCTGTGGTGGGGCCTCCTGGCCACTAGTGGCAGTGGAAGGGGAGGGCTGTTCAGATTACTGGCTAGTGACAGGGGCCCGCTGGTGTGCTGTTGTCTCCCTCATGATGTTGGCCATGCCTGCCAGCACCCCTGCTATGGAGATCAGGGTGTTCTTAATGGCCTGCAAGTCCTCCCTGATCCCCTGATACTGTCCCTCCTGCAGCCGCCTGTTCTCCTGCACGTTGTCTAGGATCTAGCCCATCGTGTCCTGTGAATGTTGGTAGGCTCCCAGGATCCCGAAGAGTGCCTCGTGGAGAGTCGGTTCCCTGCTCCTGTCCTCCCCCGGTGCACAGCAGTCCTCCCAGTGTCCCTGTTGGCATGTGCATCGGTCCCCTGAACAGTGTGTGCCCACTGCCACTGACCTCAGGTCCCTGATTGTCTTGGGGACGAGGTGTGGCCTGGGGTCCCTGTACAGGTGGGCACACTGCTGATTGACGTGTCCTGGGGACAGAGGTGTGGGTACGCTGGGTGGGTGCTGTGGTGTTGGTTCCTGATGGGGGAGGCTCTGTGGTGGTCTGTGAGTGGGCTGGGGTGACCGGCTGTCCAGTGGTCCCTGATGGGCCAGGTAGATCATCCAGATCCAGAAGTCCAGAGTTACTGTCATCACTGTGGGCCTCTTCTATTGGGGGACTGGATAGTGGCGGTACCTCCTCTCCAGTGACATTGGCTATTTGCCAACTCAAACGTTTACACACATCTTCATGGCAAGGATTGCCAAATACATTGGACAATGTGGCACTGGCATGGCTGTACCTGAAACATCGATATACCTAGTGCAGCCTATTACAGTAGAAGTAGTAAAGGCTGCTACGCATTCACTCCCTAATGGGAAAGCACCTAGTCACGATGGT
Organism: Pleurodeles waltl; assembly: GCF_031143425.1. NCBI lineage: Eukaryota > Metazoa > Chordata > Amphibia > Caudata > Salamandridae > Pleurodeles > Pleurodeles waltl. The sequence goes on from NC_090448.1 coordinate 472,020,095, forward strand.
CTAACGGGTGATTTCTTCAAGGAATTTGTGGACCTCCTGGTGCCAAACCTGTACGCAGTATAAGAGGCTTATGTTAAACAGATACTTGCTCCATCTCTCTGGGAAGCCTTAATTATTACCTTACTAAAACCTGGTGAACAGCCCGAACACAGTGAGCCATACAGGCCACTTTCATTGATTGTGGGGCTGTAAATGATGTATTATGCTTCAAGTGTCTGACATTTGTATTTCTGTAGCTTCCCCTCTCTGGTTGTTATTCCCCTGTCAGCTTTTGTTTGTGTATGTTGGTGTATTATGGTTATGTTAGTTTCCCTATGCTGTGCATGCTTTAGTGATGAGTGTCAATGCAGGGCTCGGAGGGGTGTCCATGCATTGGTACAGCATGCAGGGCCTGGCATTGGGATTAGTGAGATGTGATGGTGGAGTGTGTGGGATGTGGTGGAGTGATGGGAGTGAGGGTGAGGGTGTGTGATGGCATGCAGGTATGGGGGGTGATAATTGTTAAAAGTTGACTTACCAGTGTCCACTCCTCCGCCAACTCCGGCGAGTCCCTCAGGATGCAGTATTGCCAGTACCTGCTCCTCCCATGCTGTGAGTTGTTGGGGTCCACCGCCAGTCCTCTGTATGGCAAGCTGGTGTCTTGCTGCAATGGAACGTACCTTCCCCCGTAGGTCGTTCCATCTCTTCCTGATGTCATCCCTTGTTCTTGGGTGCTGTCCCATGGTGTTGACCCTATCCACGATTCTTCGCCATAGCTCCTTCTGCCTTGCTAATGATATCTGCTGCACCTGTGCTCCAAAGAGTTGTGGCTCTACCCTGACGATTTCCTCCACCATGACCCTTAACTCCTCCTAAGTGAAATGGGGGTACCTTTGTGGTGCCATGGTTATTGTGTGATGTGTAATGGTGAGGGTGTGTTGGGTAATGTGGTGGGGTGTGTGATGTGGAGTGCGTGAGGAATGTATGGGTGTCAGTGGTGTGTGTGTCTAGTTGTCCCTGTGCTCTTCTTCTCAGTCTTGTGGTGGCAATAGTTGTTGGTAAAGGGTTGTGGGTAATGTGGATGTGTGTTTTATAGTGGTGTGGCTGTGTGTATGAGTGTCAGGTGTGTGTTTTTTGTATTAGCCAATGCAGTGTTGTTTTGTATGTGGGTGTCCATTGTGAGCGAGGTGGTATGTACAGCCAATGGTTTACATCTGTTTAGGGACCGCCACATTATCACTGACCTTTGGTCTGGCGGATTTGCATATGTGGCTGTATTCTGTCGGATTGGTGTGTGTGTGTGTGATAATATGGTGAACGGATATTCGCCAGCGCGGCCGGTAAGTTGGCGGCCGTCAGCTCGGCGGTAAGCGGCATTTACCGCTAATGTCATAATGAAGGCCTTAATTTTGAGCACATGGCTTGTAACTCCTCTTAGGCTTTCAGTAGCCTGCCTTGTTTTAGCAGAAATTTTGATAGTTTTTTTTCTCTTGAAGAGAGGCTTTCAAAAGCTGTTTAACAGTAAGTTGATCAATCGCTTCTTGATAATACATGTGCAAATCTATCTGATGATTTGACTTGGACAATGTGACACAAAAACTGCTTTAAGGACCCCTGGCTCAGCTGCTGATAACTTGGCACAGTTACAATAAAACTTGCATTGAGTACATGTTCTTGCAGGCCAAATTGAAAATGGGCCATTGCGGTGCGGCTTGCGGGAGGGAAATGGGTGGCGCAGCGTGGGGAGGATGGAGAGGACCAAGAAAAGAATAAAAAAATAAAAGTAAGACTTACCTTATCCCCGCGCTGCTCCATCTGGTCTGCTCTCCATTGCTCCAGGCACAGGCTTCCTGCCTGCCCTGCGGCCAATCCTGACGCTGCTCAGAGCAGCATCAGGATTAGCTGGGAGCACCCAGACAGGGCGCTCAAAGGCAGACTGGGAGCCTGTGCAGGCTCTCTCCAGCCCGGCAACGCAGTGCCAGGTTGAAGAGACCCTACTGCGCATGCCTGAGATGGCTGGCCAAACATACATGCGCACTGAGGGGGAGTGCTGTGCACTCCCCCTCCATCCCTGTCACACCTGTGGCCCCGTCCACTTTTATAGTAAAAACATAATAAAAGTCTATTATGTTTTTACTATAAAGGTATTGCAGCTCCTGCTGTTGGCAGGGGCGACTCTCCTGCGCCCTTGTAATCACCAAATTGCTTTTTGCTTTTGCCCAGTCAATATTTCAACAGCTTTGTATCTTTGCACAAAATCAAAATTACATTTGGCACATGTGACATCACACGGTGCGATCTGTAGAAAGGCTAAGGATTGGATAACCATGTATTGTGCACACCTTTATGAGCCACTGACAGGCACTATGAAAATCGCACACTGCCTTAATGCCTCAGTTCCAGAGTGCTCAGCCAGGTCTCACTACAAACAGTCACCCATAACATGAACTTAGACAGACACCTGGAGGTGACTCAGTTCACAGTGAAACTGTACAAAAGTAATATGATGCAAGAAAAAAAAACAGAAACGCGACATCCTGAAAAAGAAAACACCCTTAGGGAATACATGATTAAGTCAAACGTGAAAAGTAAATAGGGACAGCTTTGCTGATATGGATAACTTTATTGGTTTTTACAGTTATTGTTGGAAATATTGATGTTGAGAAATTGACCGCTATTTTTGCAATGTTAAGGACATTAGTATGGGGCCCAGTAGGGAAACGTTTCAAAGTCAGTACTGCTGTATCCGAGTCCCAGATGTGCCTGCCCTACTTAAAGCTGTGAAAAAAAAGAAAAAAGTCTAAATCATCTGTGCGGTACCAATAAAGCACATCAGAAAATATAACATCCATACCAGGGTATGAACACAAGGAAAAAAGGCCAAAAAATGTATAATTTCCTGATTGTGCCACTTGTTACACACTTTAGCATTAAAAAGATACAGGACCTCACAAGCTCACAATGCTGCAATGCGATGGATTCCAAGTCATCTGCGGGAACCTATATACCCTGTTTCAAGAAGTAGTCCTATGTAAGAAGGAATGTAATGTAATGTCACCCAAGATGTAATGCGGGGTGGTGAACTTTAGACATCTAAGTTCTCATGATGGTTGTCCTGGTAGTATCTTTTAAGTTACCTTCAACAGAAAGTCCCTGCAGGTAGAGATCTGATTGTGCAAAATACTCCCTTCCTCCTTCGATATTTACCATGCTGGTTCACTTCCCCCAGAGTGGCTTTAAATGTATGCTTGCCGCAATTCTGTAGTGAACATGGCTCATGGCCAAGGGCCACGGTAAGCGATTAATGGACCAATATGGTGAACACACAGGTCTGCTAAGTGCTAAGGCTGTGTCTGCAATCCTACACACCTCACTCACCCCTTATTCTATCAACCCCTCAACTGGAGAGATCTCCCAAACCTGGGACCACACTCATTCTTGTTCAGAGCATCACTCATCTTCGTCCTTGTTAGTGCACACTCCACTTTGGGCCGTACTTCTGAAGTCTGTTACGGTTCATCACCAGGGTTTAACTGATATTTTATGTTTTGGGGGCAGACTGAAGTCACTTCCAGAGAGCCCAATCTGTCCTTCCCACTCATGTGTTGGTAAGGGCTCCTCTTCAGCATTATTGCACAATTCTACTGCAGTTTAGGACTCTTGCACATGTGCACTCTAACTGTACAGGCAGTTACCACACACTCTCAAAGAGCACCCATGCACTTACAATAAAGGCTTGTGCTCGCACACCAAGCAGTCAAGCTGTTCACTAGTGCTTGTTCTCATCTTGGATGGTTGGTGCTCTCTTAGAGAGGTTAGTGGGTGCATTCTTGGTGCTTGTACGAACGGATGTGTCTTTACAGTATTATTCAAAATAGTGACTGTTGTCAAGGTGTCACACAAACAATCATGGCTGCCAACCAGTTTTCCTTACAGGTCATGATCAATCCATAATGTCTGCTTCACTGCGTGGCTGGTGTTGTCAAGTGTTTGCACAACATTTGTTAAATTGAGACGGTGACTGTAGAGCCAGTGACGCAGCAACAGCACAATGGGCCCTAATGCAAGCAAAAAAAATTAGCACCCACATCCCAGTGTTTGGGTTGTGAAAAACAGCAATAATTAGCCCCTCAGATACATGGGCCATGGTGCCACTGCACCTTCCGCACTATTTATACCCACCCTGTCCTGAAGAATCAGGATTTCACTCTGGGATTCATCCCTTACACCCCAGAGATAATCCAGCTTCATTCAGTTTACTCCGGATCTACTGGTGACTAGTGGTGTCTCTGAGCCATTTCCCCGATTCTTGAAGTATGGTCTTTCTGAGTTTAGCTGATAAGCACACCTGGATGATTTGGCCTCGTATTTCTTCTTGTTTATCGTGGAAGCCACACATGCTCACAAGCTCTTTGAGTCGTCCTTGAAATGCATTGAGTGATTCGTCTGAGGCTTGGCGGGCCTGTCTAAAAACAAACCTTTCATAGTCTCCATTTGCCATGGGCTCAAAGTACACATCCAGAGCTGCGATCAGTGTGGCGTACATCTTTGGGGTCACTTCCACAGTCGCTTTATAGATCTTGTTGGATGTCTTTTCCTCCTAGATGTAGCAGGAGTGCGCTGCATCATTCTGCAGCTATATCGGCGTCTTCAAAGGAAAATTGAAAGTGTTTCACCCAGTCCTTCCACTTGGGTAATTGTGATGAGGGGGCACCCTCAATGATGAATGGGTCTATGGCGGAACTGTGGACGTGATGTCACTGATATGTGCAGTTTCGAGATTGGCCCTTTCAGAACTCGCTGTTGGGGTGAGTTGTAGGAGGCTTGCCTGGTTTGTAGTGGATAGCTAAGGTACGTACACCTTATACCAGGTCCAGTTATCCCTTATTAGTGAAATGTAGGCAGTGTCTAGCAGCTTAGGCTGTCTAGGGGTAGCTTTAGCAGAGCAGCCAAGGCTGAACTAGGAGACATGCAAAGCTCCTGCAATACCACTATAGTCACACAATACTTATACACAATAAAAGACAATACTCAGTGTTACCAAAAATAAAGGTACTTTATTTTAGTGACACAAGACCAAAAATATCTTAGGGGCAATACTCCTTCTGGAGGTAAGTATTATACACAATATATACACTAGTAACCAAAATCAGGTAAGTAAACAGTCAAAAAATAGTGCAAACAGTAGAAAATACAATAGATTGCAATAGGTCTAGGGGCAACACAAACCATATACTAAAATAGTGGAATGCGAATATCGAATTCCCCCCTAGGCAAGTGTAGTGTGTAGAGGGGCGCTGGGAGTGTAAGAAAACACCAAAGGTAAGTAAAGTACCACACCCCAGAGCCCAGGAAAGCAGGAGTAAAATACTGCAAGTTTCCTCAGAACACACTACAAGTCGTGATGAAGAATTATGTAAGAACCAAGCAAGACTGCAAGCAACCAACAATGGATTCCTGGACCTGAAGTCCTGTGGTGGGAGGAGACCAAGTCCTGGAAGAAGGTGCAAAAGTGGATTCTCCGGTTGGAAGAAAAGTACAGAAATGCACCAAAGAAGATAGCTGTGGGTTCCTGCTTGGTGCAAGAGATGTCCCATGGTGAGTTGTTGGATGCAGGCTGTTTGCATTGCTGGATTCCGCAAACAAGCCGTGGTTCACGCAAGGACTCAGTTTGCATCAAAGAGGAGCTGTCTGCACCCAGGAGGGACCTGGGGGTCTCCAGTCAGACTGAAGAGACAGAGGGGGCTCTCAGCACTTTAGAGAGCCCTCAGAAGACCAGACAGCACCCACGGGAGTCCCAGAACATAGGGACAAAGGAGTTGCAAAGTGCAATCATCGCAGCACTACACTGCAGGATACCACACCGCTGTAGAACAACTCAGAGAGCTGTGCGTCACAGGATGGAGTGCTGGGGACCTGGGCTACTCTGTGCATAAAGGACTTTTGGAAGAAGTGCCCAGAAGCCCAAGGAGCTGCAGAAGACGTGGTGCATAGGGGTACTGTCGCTGCACGGAGAGGCAAGCTCTTACCTCCACCAAATTTGGACAGCTTGACCTTTGGACAGTCTGGGTCACTTCGGCCAACCACCTGTGTTCCAGGGATCACGCTCGTCAACAGGAGAGGAGTCCCAGAGTACCGGTTGTCGTCGCAAAGAGGTGCCTGCTGAATCAGGGAAGTGACTCCCTCACTCCACGGGAGATTCCTTCTGTTCTTCTGGTGCACGGTGAAGACAAGCAGTCCTCAGAGCGTGTTCATCTTGGAAACTGTTCCTATTACTGGCTGGAGCTGAAGTTGCATGTCACAGGAGTCTTTCTGGATACTTTGTTGCAGTTACAGCGGTTCCTGGAGCAGTCTGCAGTTGATCCAAAGGTCAGAAGCTGAAGCAGAGGATGCAGAGGAGTACTGGAGCAATCTTGCAAACCGAATCTGAGGAAACACTCAGAGGAGAGACCCTAAATAGCCCTGAGAGGGGGATTGGCTACCTACCCAGGTATGCACCTATCAGGAGAGGTCTCTGACGTCACCTGCTGGCACTGGCCACTCAGAGGTCTCCAGAGGGTCCCCACACCTTGGAATCCAAGATGACTAATGCCAGGGACACTCTGGAGGAGCTCTGGGCACCACCCCTGGGGTGGTGATGGACAGGGTAGTGGACAGGGGAGTGGTCACTCCCCTTTCCTTTGTCCAGTTTTGTGCCAGAGCAGGGACTGGGGGTCCCTGAACCGGTGTAGACTGGATTATGCAAGCAGGGCACCATTTGTGCCCTTCAAAGCATTTCCAGAGGCTCTGGGTGGATACCCCTCCCATGTCTGTAACACCTATTTCCAATGGGAGAGGGTGTAACACCCCTTTCCTAAAGGAAATGCATTGTTCTGCTTCCCTGGAATTGAGATGCTTAATCCCCAGGAGGGCAGAAACCTGTTTGTGAGGTGGCAGCAGCTGGGGCTGCAGTGGAAACCTCAGAGAGCTGGTTTGGTAACCTTGCACCTAGCCTTCAGTAAATGAAGGTTAGACATATAAGTGACTTATAAGTTACCTGGTGTAGTGAAAAATGGCTGTGAAATAGTGTGTGCCCTATTTCACTCAAGCTGCAGTGGCAGTACTGATGAAAGGTTTGTAAAAGCTCCTTATGGGTGGCAAAAGAAATGCTGCAGGTCGTAAGGATCTCCTGGAACTACAATGCCCTGGGTACCTAGGTACCATATACTAGGGACTTATAAGGGGGGTCCACTGTGCCAATCAGAATTGGTATATGAAGTCACTAAACTATAGTGACAAATTTGGAACACAGAGAGAGCGTAAGCACTGGAGTTCTGGTTAGCAGAACTCCAGTGACACAGTCAAGCATACTGACAACACATATAGGCCACAAACTATGAGCACTGGGGTCCTGACTAGCAGGATCCCAATGAGACAGTAAAAACACACTGACAAATAGGCAGAAATTGGGGGTAACATGCCAAGAAAGATGGTACTTTCCTACATGAGTATGTGTCTCTCACGCAATGAGCACTGTTACCATAGGATGTGCGGTACAGCCACATAACTGAGAGTTAGTGTGCAGTCCTGGTGATAGTGTGAGCGCCTCTTATTTTCTTGCCACTGGTGATACTTAAGTATTGTTGCCAGACAGTCTTTTAGGGTATTTGTGGCCAAGCTTCATTTTGTGGCGGTGTCTTTGCGTGGAAAGCAGTCTTTGTTGGGCAGTTGAAAGGCCACCCTGCTGTGTTGCAGGCCTCCGAGTTACACTGGCCAAGGGAGTTGTGTGCTGGGAATGAGGGTATTAGAAGTTAGGTGTAGCTTCTTATGGTGAATGTTCCATTTTTCTTATTATTCTTTAATAGTTGTTTTTTTTTCCAAGTACAATTGAGGCACTTTCTGCACTCACCAGGCCGAGCCGATGAAGTGTGGAGCAGTTGTGCAGCGGGCGTGAGATCCGTCGTCCTTGGAGGCTGTAGGCGGGTTGCCGTGCTGTCGAGGATTCCTGCCGCTAGTTGAGCAGGGCGGAGGACGAGTACCTGCGGTATCGCCAGTGTCGTGTTGGCTAGGCCAATATCCGGTGCGTAAATAACAGATACGGAGACACAGCCTTAGATTCGTGCAGGGGAGCAACTGACTCTTCAGCCACCCACATGCGCTTTTATTAGATCTACGCTCGATGCACTGGGCTACACCAAAGACCCGCACATATGCAGGTGATATCGACTAGACCACCCCACATTACATCTCTGGGTGATAATACATTACTGCCCCTCTTTGTCATCTACAAAGCAGCCCCCACCTACCCACCGTACAGCTTGTGATCTATATGGTATCCTGCTTCACCCTTCTGAGATTAGAGATGACAAATATTACAAAGAGAAAACATGCAGACAAGTCTTCATTTATGTCCGAGATTGTGAAACAATCTTCCCCAATGCATCAGACTGGCCTCTTCACATGTACTAGCCATACAAGAATAAAAACACCTCTGTTGAGTGGCTACCTTCCACAGACCAGCTGACTACCTCCAGCTTTTGAACTCTTCTGGTCCAACCACCAGCGAACTCTGACCCTCCGAAAGGAGCTCTCATCCGTCATCTGTCCCTGGCAGTCCCTGGCCAGGCTCCACAGTAGAGCACTTCGCTACTTCTTGAAAGTAGGCCCACACCGTTAGAAATTGGGTCTCTAGTTAGCAGAGGTTTGCACTCTGTCGAAGTAGGGACCACAATCCTAGTTAGGGCAAGCAAGATAAACACTCAGGGGCATATTTGAGAGCCCCTAGTGCCTCCTTGCACCACGTTAGCGTATTTGTTTTACGCTAATGTTGCCCAACAAGGCCAAAATCGCAGTTCCAAATTTACAAAAGGGCGCAATGCACCACTTTGTAACCCCTTGCACCACATTATGCCTGTGCCAAGCATAATGTATGCAAAGGGGGGTGTTCCCCCATTAGGGGGCCAGAAAAAATGGCGCAAAGAAATCTAAATGATTTCTTTGCGTCATTGTTTTCGGCATTTTTAATGGCTGCTCAGAGCAGGCATGAAAAGGGGGCATTTCATTGTTTTAAATGCAGTGGCGGCCAGCAGCTTTAGGAGGGAGGGGGGCGGGCGGGAAGCACGCACACACAGTCATTCTTTCACACACAGACACGCACGCACGCATGCACATCCATTAACAACACTCATAACATTCAAAGATGCACGCACGCACCAAACATTCATTTTAAAAGTTCACACACACTCATTCTTTCACACGCACGCACGCACATCCATTAACAACACTCATAACATTCCAAAATGCACACGCACCAAACATTCATTTTAAAACATCACACACACACACTCATTCTTTCAAACATGCAGGCACACACATCCATTAACACTCATAACATTCAAACATGCACGCATGCACCAAACATTCATTTTAAAACATCACACATACACACACACTTACCTTCAGCCTCGAGGTCCCAGGAGGGTTGGGACTGCTGCCTTCCTTCAGGCAGCAGTCCCAGCCTCGTCACAGAGTGGGATGGGGTCAGTGAGACTGCTGATCCCACCCGACTCTGTGACAAAGTGTCACTGATTGACACTCGCCCTGGGCGCTTCAGGGCTTAAACCTGAAGCGCCCAGGTCAAAGTCAATGGGTGACGCTTTCCTCGTCACCCAGGGGAGGGACTCGAGGCACTTTTGCTGAGCTGAGGAGGTCACGCCCATAGGAGCTGTGACCTCCTGAGCCCAGCAAAGTTCAGCTCAGGCAGCTAGGAGTCTGCGCAAATCATGCATGTCTCATACCTGGCTGTCTGAGCTGAAAATAAAGAGTGTCTGTCAGGCTGACCTTTGTTCAGCCTGACAGACACTCTTCATGAGGGGAAAAAGGTGGGGAGGGCGTGGCCCCTCCGCCCTAAAGGACGGGCCGCGCCCTGAGCAGGCGTTAAAAATGCTGGGAAAAAATGATGCAAAGAAATCCGTCAGATTTCTTTGCGCCATTTTTTTGGCCCTCCCTAACGGAAGAATGCCACCTTTGCATACATTATGCCTGGCGCACGAATAATGTAGCGCAAGGGATACAAAGTGGCACAATGCATGCATTGCACCACTTTGTAAATATGGCACGATGTTTTTGGCCTTCTAACGCCACATTAGCGTGAAAAACAGGACGCTAATGTGGTGCTAGGATGGTGCTAGGGGCTCTCAAATATGCCCCTATATTTTATTTGGCTAGCTGAGTGGTTTAGTAAAGCCAGCCTTTACAAGTGCTTTAAAACACATGAATGTATGTGAAAGGGGAGCGATGGAGAGATGAGGGCCACATTTGCCGGGTGGTAGTGAGTGAAACCGAGGAGGAGGTGATGGGGTGGGTGGCACCACAAAAGACTGTCACAGAGGGCGCTACCAGTCCTAAAGCCGGCACTGGGAGAAGACCAGTAGATTCTCTCACTCGTGTATGTTCTGATTCCAGAAGTTATCATTTGGTTCGTGAATGTAGCATTGTAAAACTCGCACTTCCTTTTCCATAAAGCACTGACTAGAAGTAAAGCAAAAACGTAGTTGTCCCTAAATTTATAGCGCCTGGATTTAACTTCTAGAATGAAGAAAAAGAAACATTTGTAACACTGATCAGCAATCTGGGTCAAGCACTATTCTTTACACCGGACAGCAGAGGGCATCGTTGTATTTTCCTACTGCTCAGGTACATCTTTTGCTTCATTCGGAGTTGCACAGCTTAACTGTTTTTTCAGAACCCAGGATGTAAAGGACTTGAAAAGAACTGTATACAGTTATATCAGTTTACAGTCTGTTTTTTTTACTTGTCAAAAATGTGTCTCGTCTAGGCACGCCATTACTTTTTAACGGATCACAGTACATCTTTAAAGTAAATTAGAGGATAACATATTTCAGAATTTTATAAGTTCATGCTGTAATTTTACACACGGGGGTACGCAACGTAAGCATGTGTGGCCCCTCCAGGAGAGCAGAGGAGCGTCCCCCCACTAAATAAAATGCCCCCAGAACTGAAAAATAAAATGGTAATAAACTTTCTTTATTACCATTTTATTTTTCAGCACCCTGTCCTGAACCGAGTGTTAGGATGGGGTGGGGCAATTGCCAGGGGCTGCTCCTCCATAAGGGGGAAGGAGCGTTGCCATAGCAGCAACTGCACATCCTTTTACAAGGAAGGGATAATAAACTGTGTTTATTATCCCTTCCTTGTGAAAGGGGCGTGGCATTGGGGGTGACAAGCTGAGAGGAGTGCACTGTGCACTCCCCTCAGGGCGCATATGTGTTTGGCCCGCTGTCTCGGGCCGGCCAAACACACTGCGCACAGGGCTCTCTACAGCCCAGCAACACAGTTGTTGGGCTGGAGAGAGCCTACATAGGCTTCCAGTCTGCCAGAGCAGCATCAGGATTTGCTGCAGGGCAGGCTGGGAGCCTTTGCTTGAGTGCAACAGAGGAGCGGCCGTAAGTTTTTAAAAATGTTATTATTATTTTTTTTAGATGTTATTAATACCCCCAGTCCCCCACCCCCGCACGCCACCCGCCCCCAGGAATCCCCATTAGCCGCGACTGGCAATTGCTGCCAAGTGGCAGCAAGGAGCTGGGAACTTGTTCAAAGTGCAACAATGCCCCTTTGGCTGACCGTTTTGCAATAGCCTGCCAGGCATGCACACTTTAAAGTTCTGTGACCCAGCTGTCTTAAGACAGCTGGGTTAGAAAAAGCGCTGGGAGAGGCTGCTCCCACCAATCCTGATGCTGCGTTCATCTCATTGTGCATTGGAGCCAGGAGAGGAGAGATGACGAGAAGACATCCCAAGGTAAATGCATTTTTTATGAATGTATTACTATTGTACCCCCCTCCCGCTCTCCATTGTAAATATGAGCTAACCGCCACTGAAGTTGTGAAATGTACTGTACTTATGGCTCAGGAGTGGAGGGTAACAGAGAGTTTGCCAACAAAGATGTTATTCTCCATCCGCACATTAGAGGGGCAACTCAAAACGCCCTCTATGGTGGATTTCCCTCCAGTTAGTCAGTTACCTCGACAATTTATTGCAGAGTTGACGGCGTGAAAGCCAGCGAGGAAAGAATGTTAGGCTATCAGCAAAATGCAAGTACAGACTAAGAGACTGGAATACCACATCTCCATTGGTATTAGGAGACTAGGGCCCATATTTATACTTTTTTAGCGCCGCATTTGCGTCATTTTTTTTACGCAAAATCAGCGCAAAGTTACTGAATGCAATTGCATTCTGTAAGTTTATGCTGATTTTGTGTCATAAAATGATGCAAATGCGGCACTAAAAAAGTATAAATATGGACCTAGGTATGTGAACACTTACAGTGAACCCATACTTTGGTGGTGCATGGCAATGCTAAGACTTGGTGGCTCAAATTCCACGATGCAGCACAGCAGTAGAGATATTTCCATTTTAATGTCCATCCCAGAGTAGCTCCTCCCATGGCAGAGAAAGCTAGTTTATTGGAAAACTCTCCCCTTCTGTCTGGCTTTTAATCCCATCTGCGAATTGCAGGGAATTACCAGCAGTATCCAAAGGTCAGAGGTCATGTGTTCTCTATGGAGCAAGATACTGGGTACGTGGTCTGAGACTTGAAGCTGTCCTCTGAAGCCTCATTGACTCTCCGGCTTAGACTAATTTGCCTAACTTAAAGGTGGTCTTGAGACCCTCAGTAGCTACAGACCCACCCCACTCCTGCCTTTTCAAAGTAAAGTCATGGAGAAAGCAGTCAACTCATGTACCACCTAGAACTCCATCAACTTTTAGGTAGCTCTCCATCTGGCTTTCACACCAACCACAGCACAGAAACAGCCCTCATTGTGGCCATCAATGACATCAAAACCATCCTTGACTGAGTAGAAACGGATGCACTCCTCCTCCTTGACCTCTCTACAGCTTGCGATATGGTCTCCCACAACTCACTCATCAGAAAGCTTCAACACGTTGGTGTCTGTGGACCGACCCTCAAGTGGATATCCTCATTCTTCACAAACAGAACTCAATGAGTTAGACTTCCCCCCTACACCTCAGAACGCAAGAAACTCATCTGCGGAGTCCCTCAAGGATCGTCACTCAGCCCAACACTCTTCAATGTCTACATGATGCCCCTCGCAGACATCGTCAGAGCCCACAGCATCAACATAGTATCCTACACCAATGACACAAGGCTCATCCTCTCCCTTATCAGCACTCCCAAAACAAACTTCGCCAACTGCATGAGCAATGTTGCTGCTTGGACGAAAAATAACTGCCTCCAGCTAAAAACAGACAAAACTGAAGTCCCTATATTCAGCAACAACCATTCCCAGTGGGGAGTCTCTTAGTGGTGCTCTGAACTTGGCACACCATGCACCCCTAAGGGCCATGCCAAGAACTTCAGACTCACCCTGGATACCAACCTGTCCATGAGTAGACAGATCAATGCTGTTGCCTCATCATGCTTCCTCATCCAACCAATGATACGCAAGATTTTCAAGTGGATCCCACTGAACACCAGATGAATAGTCACCCAAGATCTTATCACAAGTTATCAGTAACTACGGAAACACCCTCTACTTCGGAATCCCAGCCCATGTTTAATGCCACCTCCAAACCACCCAGAACGCAGCTGCCAGAGTCATCCTGAACATCCCACAAATAACCACATCTCTTCAGGAAGATTTAAGTTCAAGTATCTCACCCACACCTACATAGTTCTCCAAACCACTGGCCCAGTGTACCTGAGCTACCGCCTCAACATTAACCAACCCACCAGATTCCTTCAATCTGCGTAGCCGGGCAAGTCACATCTCCCTTGAGGCAAGAAGGCCAGAGACAGATGGCACTCCTTCTTGTACCTCACAGCCAAGACCTGGAACGACCTCCAGCAACACCTCAGAACCCCCGCCCTCTCCCTCATTGACTTCCGAAGGAACCTCAAGCATGGCTCTTCCACACTAAACAGAGATGATCTGCTGCTCCCCCTCAGGCCTGTCCTAATCAGCGCCTGGATAAACTCACGGGTGATTAGCCGCGCTCTACACATACACATAACATAACAGAGGGTTGAGACTAGATACATGTATCTTAATTTTTATAGTCTCCATAAAGGTGAAATATTCAACTAGTGCTGTTACTTAGTTGAACAACAGTTTAATAGTATCTTAAATATAAACACTGTAAAACGTAACCACATTCCAAATTCCTTTATTCTTCCTTAAATAATTAAAATATTTGCATTATCAAATCAAAACATCAATTAATGGACAACAGTGTATGATGAATTAGTTAAACAATGATAAAACCAACACCTCTAAAAAGTATGGCAACTCCAAATATTGCAGGCCAAGTAACTCACAATCACAGACACAGTTACAAACTCAAATGTTCAAGTATTTAGTTTATTTTCTGCCGTTATCAGGAATTGAACCATATAGGGTCATTCGGGTTTAACGAGCGAGTGATAGCTTGCTGGCATGTTCCTATATGCCTAAAAAGTAACTAAAATAGAGAAATCAGACAATAAGTGCACAGAGTTTTAGCAAAGAATATATAGTAATACTGGGTATCCAAGTTACAATTGCATTCTGTAGGAAAGTCCTCATTTTTGCCCTGGTCACCCTCAAACCTTTTGGACAGGTACTGGTGGTTACTGATTCTTGGCTGTGCCCTGGGTACTGCTTACCAGTCCCAGGGCCAGTGCTCTGTGTAAAGTGTATATGCAAATTAGCCTAATTATAATTGGCAAAGTTAACCTACCTATAAGTTCCTAGTATATGGTAGGGCATGGAGGTTTAGGGACCCCAGCATAGGTAGTGTCCCCATAGGTGCACTGCTGAGGTGCCCAGTGTCATTTTAAAGGCAGCCTGCCATGCTGTCTGCTTTTAAATTAAAGTTACATGCAAATTCGACTTTGGAATTAAAAGTAGTTCCAAAGTCTTAAACTACCTTATTTTTGCATATAAGGCACCCCTAAGGTGTGCCCTATGTGCCCTTAGGGCTGGGTGCCATGTAACTATAAGCAGGGACCTTATAAAAATAGTTTTATAAGCCCTGGTGAGGTAAAACAGCCAAATTTGTTTTTCCCTCATTGTAGTGAATAGCCTCCATAGGCTAGAATGGAGAGACCGTAAGTAACCAATACCAAGAGTTTGGTATCAAATTAATTGTTATAATAAATCCCACAACTTCCAGTTGTGGGATTTAATATAACTTGTTCAGGTAAAGAGTTTTAAACTTCACCTGAAAAGTTGCCAACTTCAGCCCTGCAGTGTTTTTGCTGCTGTGCCCTGATTGGCCAGCCTCTGGCAGCCTGGCCAGGCTGCCTTGATGAGGTGTGAAGTGGCCTGGCTCCACACAAAGAGATGTGCCTGTGGGCGGAGATTTCCCCTCAGCAGATGGTGAGGCAGGAAGGGGGAGGGCTGCCAAACTGGTGTTCAAAGGCAGAGAAGGACATTTGGAGCAACTCAGCAACACCCCCACTCCTGCAAACCCAGACAATTAGGTGGCCCCTTGATTTGATTAGGAGAGGGCAGGAGAGGGGTGTGTTTAGGATTTTTAGCCACACCAGTGGGTGGGCTCAGCCAGATGTAACCTCCAAAAATCACTTTCAGCCATGATGGATTTTTGAGGAAAGTTGCTCCCTGGGATTGATTTTTGCCACACTTCCCAGGAAGTGGTCATCACAGGGGGAAGGACCCTGCACCTGATTGGAGAACCAGGATCCCCCTGTTTTTCACCCAGGAGCAGGGATAAAACTGGCAGACCTGCACCCACACCTCAGATCCCCATCAGATTCCAACAAGGAAGAACGACAGGAGAAGAAGGACTGCCCTGCTGGACCCCTGACCTGCACCTGGACCCTGCACTCTGAAGGACTGCACCAGCTGCACACTTGGGCTTCACCACAAGAAGGACTTTGCCTGGCTTCAACTGGTTCAAGGGGGGACTCCCTGTTGGCTACAGGTGAAAAATTGCTAACCAGAGTCCCCTGCAGCAACTCCTGAAGAAACCAAACAGCTGACCACTGTCCAGTGGCCAAAAAGGAGTTTACACCAGGTGCATTCTGGGAGTTGTAGTCCACACCCCCCAAGGATCATCTCAGAGCTTCTGGAACCTTGGCGTGAGCTGTGGACCCCAAAAGAACCTTAAAGGAACATCTGGAAGAAGATCCAGAAGTTTTGAGAACTTTGGTGAACTTTTGGAAAAAAACTCCATATAGGGACCGACCTGCTGCGGCAACTCTAGCTGGCTTGCCTCAACCGCGACTCGGGCTAACAGGTTCGTCCCAGTGAAGAAAATCTCCAAAAAAGAGACTAAGTCCAAACGTAGGAAGTTTACCGGGACCTCCCAACCAGCGTATCCGAGGAGGGCTCCAAGGATGTCGGATCAAGATTCAGGTTTGCCCCAGTCAAAGGACTTTCACCTCGAAAAACCGAATAAGTCCAAAGGTAAAAGTCTCCATCGAGGGTTCCCGAGATGTGTATCTGAGGAAGAGTTCAAGGAGGTCGGATTGGACTGGCAGGTTTGTCCCGCTGAAGAAAATCTTCAGAAAAACGACTAAGTCCGAAGGTAACCTTTTGACCGATGCCTCCCGCGGGCTGTAGCCCAGCCGGGCTCCATCACGGTCGGCCTTAAACTTTGACTTTACCCCGGTCGAGGTGCGACCAGATGACCAGATTGGCGCTTTTTGTTTCTAGGAGCTAGAAAACAATAATTCTTTAAAAATTCATATCTCCGGTTCCACTTATCTGATTTTATTCGTTTTTGTGTCATTTTAAAGATAAAAATATAATCTATTTTTATAAATTGATTTTGGATTTTTAAAGTGTTTCCTGTTTTTTATTTATTTACTGTTGTTTGATATTTGAATGCTTTACACTCTGTCTACTAAGTTAAGCCTTGTCGCTCGTTGCCAAGCTACCAAGGGTTGAGCGGGGATTAATTTACTGAGACCTAAATGGACCTAAGTGGAGGTTAGTGGCCTATTACTAAGCGTAGGTACCTACCTGCCCTTACCAATAACCCATTTTCCAACAAATTCATAGAATTGTTTGTAACCAGTGGTCATGAACTATAAAGAATGCATCGCTTTATCGCAGGAAACAAAACCAATGTTACCTGCATCAGAATGTAACAGGCTACAGTTCCGACTTCCAGAAATGATGAATTTCACTGTGCTGCTCACAAACACTTCAGTAAACGCAAAATGTTCTTCACAATATACAGGACACAATGTCCTCTCATATGAACAATCAACAAAATTTATCCTAGTTGATGGGATCTAAATAAATGGTCCACACACCACAATCTTTTGACTCTTACTATGCTATAGTGTTTGAGATGACTGATTGGGGTCACTAGTATAATTATGCCTAAAACAGCATCTAACTTGTGGAAAATTTCAGCAAGACCATAAGATATTAATATCCAAGACTTCAGAGTTTACGTTCAAGGGTAATTGGCTGGAAAACCTGTTTTGCCTACTGGTTTAGTTTTTGGGTTTCAAGGTACTTGCACAGGTAGAAATCACACATTTGAAAGATGCTAGTAATACTGTATCAAGGGTTCTGTTACAAGAAGAACATATCTAGCCAATGAAGTGGGTTAGACAGACTTTGACTCTGGTCATAACGAGGGTGTGAGTTCAAAGGCACCAAACAGGACATGCATCGAGCTATGAATCCACCTAGCTAGAATGCAAGCCAGGTGTTGGATCTCTGAACTTGCATGAAGGATAAGAAAATCCTCAATTGTGGTTAGGAGACTCTTCTTCTGGCAACCAAGCCTCTAGTGGCCCTCTCAGCAGTACCACACTGGACTGAGGTTCTTCTGTAACAGGAAAGGTTCTGTTTGAGACATTTCCACAAGGATGAACAACAGCTGGTATAGGAGGAGTATCCTCTCGAAATAAGTCAATACTCATCAGCATTTGTGGAGATGCTTCTGGAGCAGACTTCTTTGTGTCTCAAAAGGAGTTTAAGCAAGACCTTCTTGGTGTTTTCGGACAGTCTCTGCCGCTTGCTTGAAATGGTGGAAAAGCATCCATGCAGGAAAAAACAACAGACACAGCAGCAGGGCCGGAAAGCCTAAGCAAGACAGTGGAAACTGCAGGAAGGCATCAGAGGAGGGCCCACATAGGACAGAAAACATTTCATATTCACTAAGTACATTTTATACATTGCAACGTTTGATTTTGCGGTTGCGAGCCCTGTGATATTTGCAGAATCCTTTTGCAGACTTCTATCTAAATCCTCCAAAATAACAAAAATAAAATACCCACACCCACTGCCTAGCTGAACATTATAACTACTCTTTGCGTTACATTATTCACACCTTAGTTTCCCTTTCTAAGAAAAGTGCCAAAAGAAGAGTTTCCAAAGGCTGGTTCATACCATCCCTAAACTTTGATGGACAACACACAGGTGTCTTGGAGCAGACGTGAAGACACAAATGGTCTAAGCCAGTGGTTCCCAACCTGTGGTCCGGAGACCCCTGGGGGTCCGCAAAGCCTCCCCAGGGGGTCTGCGACTGCTTAGAAAATGTAATAATTTCAACAGATTAGGTCCCCTGCTTTGCATAATGACTTAGTGCGGGGTCCCTGCATTCCAATAATGATTCAGTGGAGGTCCCCGGGTTCCAGTATTGATAAAGTGGGGGTCCACAGAAGTCAAAAGGTTGGGAACCACTGGTCTAAGCTTAGCTAAAAACCTAAATCAACTCAAAATAAAATATAATTTTAACAAATGAAACACCAAAGACACATTCATTAAAAGCCAACTAAAATCAATGACAAATCCAACCATAAAATCTTCAGCGTGTTAAAATCCAAACTACTGTCTCGTCAAATGATGATCAAATCCCTGATAAAAACTGCTCTTTGGCAACAATTTCCAAAGTGTCGGTAACACATGTCTCCAAAACAACTAATTCTGAGCGTATTAAATCTATATAAACCATACATAAACCTCAAACACCTGGAAATACATCAATCTGATCACCTCTGAATCCTTACCAAAAAGTGTGCCTCCATCAAACCATTAAATGACCTTTGATGCTACAGTAGTTGCCCTAGCCAAAGCTGTCTGCTCCTCCTTACTGACACTATGGAAACATATCATGAACATGTCTCTCAGCCAGGGCCTTATCAACCTGAGAGAGCGTAGTTTATATAATCTATATTAACATGAAACGTTTATATATTAATGTGTAATGATGCCGCCTAGAAACTATAATAATAGCGATTTTGCTTAAACGTGCACCTGAATTGTGACCACAGTGAGTGGCCACCAATGTATACACAAACTTTTAATGATGAATAAAAAGTTTATGTTATGTTCAATTAAGCTTATATTAACATTCGCATTACTGAATTTGTATTGAAAATCCGCATAGGCCTTAAGTTAGCGTGAGCTGCGGATTAGCTGCTCGACTCTCATATTAAATGCATTTCTCTGTTTTCCAGTGTGCTGACTCACAAGGGGCCATGACCCCACAATGTTCTTTTTCTTCTAGCTTGGAAGATGAATGTAACCATGTTAAATCCGTTCCCAGGCGCATCTTCGGTGCCCTGGAATAATTGTTATAAATGAATTGAAACAAGTGTAGATTAATGTAATGTACAAGGTCATTCAAACCGGGACGACGAAGAACTGCTGACTAAAAGATGTACAAAGAATTGCCAAGAAAATGAAGTAATACCGGATGTGCCACCTCTGAAGACGTCAATTATGAAGACCAATCAAAAGCTCGTAAATAATATGGGGTGAAGATTTGGGATTACCTAATATGTTATATGATAGGTTAAAGATAGTGGGGTATAGCAAGTGTCCAATAGAATTTTGGGGGAATGTACTACGAAAAAGGGATAAAAAACCCATGTCACAGAGGGGTCATTAGAATTAGGTAGGGAATGCTATTGATTTTATCCAGAAAAACTGTCACTCTGTTTGGTGACTTTGAGACTTATTAAAACCATCCTCACCCATAGACTGCCCTTTTACACTTTTCCTCCTTAAGAGGGAAGTGCCTCCTATGCCCTTTAGCTGAGTCCTGACTGATGGCGTTTTGACTGATGTCCTGAAGACGAAGAATGATCCTGTGTGCTGACCAAATCTTTGGAGGGTAATTATGACAATGCATCTGTGATTTGTCTGTTTGCTTTTTCTTTCTGGGTACCAACTGCTTGTTTTGACAGAGACCATAGTTAGGTGTTTTCCAAATTGGTGTTCTAAATCTTTTGCATGAAGCCCAACATGCGGATGCTAATCAGTTGTTAGGACAGGGGTTCACCAAAGCTGATGCAAATAGGCAAACGATTGACATTATGCTATGTTGAACTGACGCGTATTTGACACTCTGGATCTTGATCTATGTTTACGCCGTGCTATGTTGTAATGTTTGTGATTCTCACGTTAATGAAATCTTATCTTATTAGCTGCCATATCGTGACTATGCTCTTATGTTTCTTGGTTTTGAGATTAACTCATTTACTCGTAGAATGTAATCAATAGGGAATAAAATTCATAACATTCTACTAAACTGGTGTGGTCATTCATGACTGAAAGGTCATGGTAGCGTCGTTGAACTGATTAATGACTTTGACTAAAGTGAAATGCATTGTTATATTGATTGACATATTGATCAGCTATCTCGTCCTACGGTGTCTCTCAACTGGGTCAAAAGATTCATTGGCCTAAAACGAGTCCTAATGTGTAATAAATTAACATAAAAGGACGCATTAACAGTTCTGGTAGCAGAGCGACGGTTTGGCCCTTTGGGGCCCTAGGACGGAAAATCATTGTTTAAATTGTTTTTTTTTCCTGAGATAATGCAAATTGGAGGTATGATGTGTTTCTAAATTCACCATGACATTCCAGGGATCTCGGAGCCTGCCTAAGTGAGTTGGGGATGTTCTCGGCGTCATAATGTGTGTGGTATAGGGTTTTGCGCTTGCTCAGCTTATGCCTTTTTGCAGGTGATTGTGAAATCTGTGTGTATTTAGGTTAGATAAAAGTTGTTTTAGTAGGAGTGTACTCCGCAGTATGAGAGTAGGGAAGTCGGCGTACTTCATATGAGTGTGGCGCTTTTGTGCTCAAAATTATCCACGTGGTTGGTTGTTTTGTACGGACCCATCGTGGTCTAAGACTCCGGAGTATATTGACAAGTGTAGGAGACACTTGGGTTTATGTTGTAATCTGTGCGGTTTAATAGGTCAATCGGGCATGGTTGACAAGTCGAGTTTGAGTCAAATTGTATGTGTGAAACCTTCGATTGAGATTTGGCAAGTTCTAAAGTGCACTAGGACGAACCATTGACAAGTCGAGAGTAGGATTTGCGGGTCAAATTCTGCTTGCGAATGCGGGGACTGAGAAGGAGAGAGTAGCGGCTGAGGCTTCAAGTGAAATCTCTGTAAAGTTCTGAAGCAAATGTATTACCCTTCCTGTAGTAAACCGTCAGATTTGTGTTGTTGTTAAAGGTGCTCGCAGTAATTTTGCATTAGTTTGTGTGAATTCAGTGAGGGGCGGACGAGCCGCAAGACTTTGTCAGCTGAAGTGTGTGAGTGTGACGTCAGTGGTGCCGCGCTGAGATAGGTCAGTTGTCGAGAGGGGTCGTGCGCGGATTGGCTGCCGTCCGTGAAAGGCAATAGGTTGAGAAGGGTGGGTGAAGAGTAATGTTCCCTGTAAGGCGCGAGCGCGCACGCACCTTTCCTTCCCCCATCGCGCAGGCCCCTTCGGCAAGCGCGCACATTAATAAATAAGCCTTTTAGAGCGATATACGTGCTCCCCTAAGGCAGATAATGCTCATAATTGAATCTGGATTGAAGTGAATGAAAACAGCGTTTAAATGCAGCGGGGAGTGTTTTAAACATCATTTGGCTTACTTTAGCATACAAGCGAGCAAGTGATATTTATGTTGAAAATTAATGTTTAATGAGCTAGGAAATGCTTCAGAACAGTAGGAAATGTGCTGTTATCAACTTTTCCATCATTGTCATACTTCATAGTTGTTTATATGCATTATCACTTTCTCAGCTCAAATAAGCCTTTTAGAGCGATAGTCGTGCTCTCCTATTGCAGAAAATGCTCATATTTGAATCTGGATTGAAGTCAATGAAAACAGCGTTTAAAGGCCGCGGGCAATGTTCCTCTGTTTTCTCTAACTGGGCACTTAAGAGGTCATGTCCTTGGGGTGTGCAACCAGGTCACAAAACTGCCTTGATGCCCTATTGCATGGAGCAATGATATCCCTTTTTTGCTTTAGTGGTATGGAGAGGCTAATGCCAAAGATCTTGGCTAGTTATGCGCTGCGCGCGCGTGAATGGTCAATTTCTTGGCGCACGTATCCTTGGCTGCAGCGCACAGAGACCGCACACTGCCGCACACAGTGGAAAAAAATTAGAGGGAACATTGGTGAAGAGTGTCCTGGGAATTAAAGTCACTTTCTGATTAAATACAAATAAGAGAAAACGCAAAGATGAATTTTGTCAAGGCATTTAAGAGTGCTCTGAAAGGAGATGTATACATTATGGCAACTGAAGGGGGGCCTACACCGCCTGAAGGGACTCCAGCCTACATGATTATGGAGGAAAAAGGTGTTGCGCCTTGTTTATGGATGAAACAATGGCGCAAATTAACAGAGAAAGAGGGATGTTTAGCGTTCCCAGAACATGGGACGTTCAATCCGAAGGTGCTAGAGAATTTAAGGTGGATGCTAAGTACACAAAAACCACCTCCAAGGCCAGCTCAGTATGAGGCTTTCGCGATTTGGGATTTAATGGCCCTTAAACATAGACAAGAAAGATTCCAAAGAAGACTAAAAAGAGCAGAAAAGTCTTATGCAGAAGCCAGATGGGATAATGAGAACAAAATGTGGAGACGGGGAATAGTTGACGGACTAAAATTGTTCCCAGCAATAACACAGGGAGAAGAGATGCAGGGAAAAAAAGCTTCCTGTAAAACGGACAAAGACTCTAGTAAGTCTAAGGAAACTAAGAGACCTTGGGAAGAGGAAGACGATTCAGATGACGAGGAATTCATGGACCGATTATTACATGATCGCCCGCCACCTTATGCGGTGAGTGACAGTGTTCCGAGCACTAGCATGGATCCTGGGAACCAGACGCAGGAGAAGGGAGTTGCTGATACGGTACAGACTAGTGATACGGCTTTGATACAGAATGGTGTCAGTGTACCCACTGCGCCAGACATGCAGATACAGTTGCAACCTCCACCGCAGATACAGAGAAACTATCCAGACGTCCCAGTACTTGAGACTACTACAAATCTGATTGTGCCGACAGACCCGATATATACAAAATCAAGGTTAGTACAGATTGAGTCAACTCCAAAATTACTGTCCCAGCTGCAACCACAATTGATACCAGGATATAACCCAGTAGGTGGTCCTTCATTAGTACCGGTCCCGGGTACTTTGGAACAGACCTATGGAGTTACTGCTCCACGAAGCTTGGGACCAGGTCAGACACCTGCTGCAATATCATTACCAATTACTGTTGGTCCACCAGTGCCATTGTATGCACAAGGCAAATCTGGCGTATGTGATCAGGGAGTAATGACCCAAGATGCGATAAGAGGAGGGTCTATAGGAACTCCCCAGATAATGGCCCCAGGAGAACAAGCAGTTGAAAAGCCAAGGTCCTTAATAGACCTTAGACCAGTAGAACCACCCTTGGAAGCAATGTGTCAGATAGGGTTAGGGGTTTTAACTCCACAGACATTAAGTACGAACACTTCGCAGTCACCAATGATGCATGCAGGGAACATTTCACTGCAAGGTTTTACAGTACAACAGTTGAATGAGTGGCTGGAAAAGACCTATGCTTCACAAAAGACTACAGGGACTACCATAGAACCGGAAAAGGTAGGACAAGATGAGTACCCGAAATTTGTAAGACTGGGAGTGGAAGCTGCTGAACTAGTGGAAGGAACGAATGGGGTAAACAGACTAGAGTCCTACACGGAAGCAGAACTGAGATACCTGTGTCCTAAAATTACTAAAGAGGTGGGCAAGGTGCATTAGAGATTAGCGAATCTAGCAGACAAATACAATATTGATACTGAGAACACCAAACATCTGAAAAGAAGTTACAGATTAGACTTTGATTCGAAAGACTTTGAGCACATGAGGTCTGCCGGAATGAAGGCGCATTTAAAAGAACTATTGCAAAGTGCGCAAATTTGGGGTGCATTAGAAAAATGGGAAGGCAGATGGGCAAAGAAAAGGGATAAGGAGAAAGGAGACAGCCCAGGGTCGAGTCAGGCTAAAGCTTCACCCGATACAGGGTCGGTAAAAATACTACCCATGAGAGAAACAGCTGGTGGTGTTTTAATTCATGTGCCGTGGTCCAGAGGGGACATCCTATCTTTCACAAATGATTATCCCAGGCTAAGAGAGAAACCGATCGAGTGGTACCAACAGACAGACAGGTTTGTGAAACTTGCAAAGTGTCTCTGGGAAGACTTGAATACTCTGTTTGAGATTATTGTTCCGCCTGATTTGTGGCTCGAGTGCAAGAGAGGGGTAGATTGGCCGACGAAGGAGCCGGCAAGGGATAAGGTGACCGGAGCACCCTCTGAGGAGGTGATGAAATATTATCATAAGGTGATAGAGTTTTTGAAGCAGAAAGTGTCGCCGGAGGTGACCTATTGGCAGAAGATCGATCGGACCTCAAGAGGTTAAGGAATCAATACATGCTTACTATGAGAGGTTGTTAAAGGCATTCAAACATTACAGCAGTACATAGACCATTGAGCCGAAAGATATGAACCACCTTGTATTCAGATTTGTTGAAGGGCTAAGACCAGAGGTTAGCCAGATGATTAAGAACCATTTGATTTGTTGGCAAGCGAAGCCAATTGATGAGGTGTTGCAGTATGCGAAATACTGTAGTGACGAAATTGAGCTGAAGCAGAAAAAGTTGAAAGAAAAAGTGATGGTGATGCAGATAAGGGCTGCACGGGCAGGAATACAGGGAAATGGAGTCCAATAGATGATACAGCAGCAACCGCAAATGAATGGTGTGTTTCAGGCGCAACCGAAAGGTCGAGGTCGAGGTTTGGTGAATCGCGGTCCAGATTTAAATACTGTTGTTGTCCAAAATGATGCGCAAGGGATGAAAAAGATGTCACTATGTCACGCGTGCGGGGCGTGGGGCATTGGAAACTGGAGTGCCCGAATGTGGTGCAGGATGGTGTCGTTCAACAAAGCACTAATGTCGGTACATTCCAAAACATGAGGGGACCGAAAATGAGAAACCGAAAGCCGAATTTTCAAAATAACACAGTACAAATGCAAGGGGTACCGCCCATGCAGCAGATACAAATGCCGTATATTCAGCCAGCACAAATGCAACAAGTACAGCAGCAGGTTCCCATGGTATCTAGACAGCAAATGCAATTATCAATGGGATAGCAACAGGTGATGCTTCCTCAGCAGGTCGCAGGTCAGGTAATGAGCCAAAATAATACAGTACAATAATTCCCATTGCGAGGTGGAGATGGAATGAATGAGGAGTGGTCGGATGACAGCTCAGATAGCGAAGAGTGCAGGCTTGCAGCGTCCTTAGAAGTAGATCAGAGGGGACCCTATGTAGAGGGAAAGGTAATGGGTCACAAGGTTTTGTTCTTGGTTGATACCGGAGCTACACGCTCTACAGTCAGAAGTGCAGAGGTTCCGAAATTACCACTTTCAGGGCGTACCATAAGGGTGGTTGGAGTAGCAAACCAGTACCTGACAAACCCGATTACAGATCCTGTACAGGTTGAGATTGGCAACTTCCAGGGACTGCACAAGTTTGTAGTCTGTGATTCAAGTCCGGTATCCCTACTCGGAAGGGACTTACTGTGCAAGACAAAATGTCCGATTACATGTACCAATGATGGAATCGAAGTGCAAACAAATAGTGATGATGAAGGAGATGAGGGTCAGTTCTCAGAATTAGAGACAGGAATTACAAATGAGGATTACCCATGGATTACATTGTTCCTGGTGCTTACCATAATTGATCTACCTGCCGATCTACAAGGAACAGTGACAGAGAAAGTGTGGGATTTGTCAGGAAAGGAAGTTGGACTAATAAAAGGTGTGGAACCAGTTAAAGTACAGGTGATGCCAAATGCAGTGTTTCCCCAGGTGCCGCAAAATCATATGGCACAAGACGTTCTTATTGAAGTGTCACAAATAATTGCAGATTTTATGAAACAGGGAGTCCTGAAAAAAGTATTATGCAGCCCATGCAATTCACTGATAATGGGTCTGAAAAAGTCTTGTGGGAAGGTTCGAATTGTGCAGGATTTGAGGAAAATAAATGAGATTGTGGTAAAATGTTGCCCCATAGTACCGAATCCAGCGGTAATCATGTTCCAGGTTCCAGGTTCCATGTGATGCTGAATGGTTAACCGTTGTAGACCTGTCACAAGCCTTCTTTTTAATACCTCTTCACGAGGACAGCCAGTTTTTGTTCAGTTTCAAATTCCTGGATAAGGTGTACAGTTGGTGCAGAATTCCACAAGGGTTTTCTGAGTCACCGTCCATCTTCAATCAGATATTGAAAAAGGATTTTTGAATCCTTAGTACTGCCTTTTAATTCGACTAGTGCAGTATATTGATGATTTGCTGATTGCATCCAAGACAAGGGACAACTGTAAATATGGCACAATTGCCTTACTGAATCATTTGGGAAAGAGACTCCATCGGAACACTGAGAGCTGGTTATGCTGTATGTACCATAGCTGGTATCATCGAAGCCTCCTGGCTCGAGGGAGTATTTTCTGCACAAGTGGCAGAGTTGATTGCCCTTACTAAAGCATGCCAAGCAGCTGTAAATCTAAGAGTCAATATCTATACTGACAGCAGATACGGATTTGGAATTGTACATGATTTTGGTCAATTGTGGTCACAAAGAGGTTTTATGACCTCTTCTGGTTCTCCTGTGAAAAATGGTGAACAAATCAAAGACTTGTTACATGCGATTCAGTTACCTCTTGAAATTGCTGTGGTAAAATGCAATGCTCACGTTAAATCACAAGACTTTGGCGGTCATTCTGACCGCGGCGGTCGCGGCCCGCCAAGCAGTTCCCGCCGAAAGACCGCCGCGGCCATTCCGGCTTTCCCGCTGGGCCGGCGGGCGACCGCCAGAAGACCGCCGGCCGGCCCAGCGGGACAGCCCTTTCAACAATGAAGCCCGCTCGGAATGGAGCCGGCGGAGTTGAAGGGGTGCGACGGGTGCAGTGGCACCCGTCGCGATTTTCACTGTCTGCACAGCAGACAGTGAAAATCTTTATGGGGCCCTGTTAGGGGGCCCCTGCACTGCCCATGCCAGTGGCATGGGCAGTGCAGGGGCCCCCAGGGGCCCCACGGCACCCGTTCCCGCCATCCTGGTTCTGGCGGTGGACACCGCCAGAAACAGGCTGGCGGGAAGGCGGTCGGAATCCCCATGGCGGTGCTGCAAGCAGCGCCGCCATGGCGGATTCCCTGGGCCAGCGGGAAACCGCCGGCTCCCCTTTTCCGACCGCGGCTTTACCGCCGCGGTCAGAATCGCCCAGGAAGCACCGCCAGCCTGTTGGCGGTGCTTCTGCCGCACTCCGCCATGGCAGTCATGGACCGCCAAGGTCAGAATGACCCCCTTTGTGTCCATGGGGAACGGCTATGCAGATCAAGTCGCAAGGTTTTGCGCATTGAACTGTATATCGTTCAAAGATCAGTGGGAGTTGTTATCACAAACCGAAAATGACACATGCTTGAACCTTGCATTAAGAGTAGTCGACACCCTAGACGAGCTAAAGACACTACAGGGTCGTGCTAGTAAAGAGAAAAAACGTTCCTGGCAAAGAATGCAGTGTGTGCAGAGAGCTGATGACTTGTGGGTCTCAGAGGAAGGGAAATTAGTTTTGCCAAATAGTCTTCTATCACAATTCGCTAGGCTATACCATGGACAGGCTCATCTTGGGAGGGATGCAATGATCAGGTCATTCAAAATCGATTGGTTCAACCCAAAGTTCAGACATGCCGCAGAGGTTACCTTTCACAGGTGCATCATCTGTCAACAAATGAATGCGGGAAAAGGGACTGTGGTAACGTTGAGCCACATTGGGAGAGCTGGTGGTCCATTTAGCAAAATGCAAATGGATTTCATTGAAATGCCTGTTTGCGGAGGATTGAAATATGTGTTGGTGATTGTCTGTGTTTTCAGTCACTGGATTGAAGCCTACCCCACACGTAGAAATGACAGTCTCACAGTTGCAAAGCTGCTACTTAAGGATTTAATACCCAGGTTCGGGTTTCCGGTCTCTATAGAATCAGATAGGGGCAGACACTTCGACAATGAGGTGATTAAACTCCTGTGTGCCGCATTAGACATCGAACAAAAGCTGCATTGTAGCTACCGCCCTGAAGCATCAGGACTAGTTGAGCAAATGAATGGTACCTTGAAATCGAGAATGGACAAGATGTGTGCAGCTACCAATATGAAATGGCCAGATGCATTACCTTTAGTGCTGATGTCGATGAGAAACACCCCTGATAAGAAGACAGGACTATCACCCCATGAGATACTCATGGGCAGAGCTATGAGGTTACCCGCAGTACCTGCAAATGCCCTAGTGAATATCACGGATGATATGGTGTTGGACTACTGCAAAGGTTTGGCTGATGTGATTCGCTCTTTCTCTCACCAGGTAGAAGCTAACACATTGCCACGATTGGAGATCCAGGTCACACCCTGCAAGCCGGTGACTGGGTGGTTGTCAAGAAGCATGTGAGAAAGTCGTGTTTGGAGCCGCGCTGGAGGGGCCATATCAAGTAATCTTAACAACCACCACTGCTGTGAAATGTGCAGGCGTTCCGAATTGGATACATGCCAGTCACACAAAAAAGGTAACGTGTCCAACTGAAGAAGGAACTTGAACCTTCCGGCACAACAATTCCAGAAAAAGAAGTCTCAGGGCCAGAAAATGGACAAGAGAGAACTGAGACTGCAGGAGAGCCCACTGAGAACAGCCTTGTCCCTCAAACAGTGAATAAGTTCGAGAGAGGTGACAGAGTGCCTATCTCAGTAGAGGCAGCAGGAGAACTAAGTCAAGGAGAGGTTCTCCCAGAAGTAGACGGATACGGGTTAGAACTCGAACCCGTTACAGATCAAGAAGAAGAAGAAGAAGAAGGGGAAATAATAGAAAGAGATCAGAGTGTACCGGCCTCCCCTGAGCCAGTTGCAGGTCCATCAAGTGAAAACACCATATTACAAGAGGAGGGTGCTGTTCAGCGTACTGAAAAGACAAATCGGAAGAAGACGCAAAGGTGATAACTGGCCAGAGAAACCAGTTCTAAGGATAAGAAGCATACCAGGTGAAACAATAACGGAAGAAACTGATACATCCTGAGTGGAAGATCTAAGTGAAAGAGAACTGGAAGGTGAACGCAGATTGAAAAGGAAGAGAGTCGCAAATAGAAGGTACACAGGTCCTGAATGGGCGTATGCTACAACATCTGAATGGCAACAAGAATTCCTAGCGTTCTGTTTTGATCGAGAAGTACCAGGTCAATACTACGATACCTGAACTAATCCAAAGAAAAGACTTTGTTAAAAATCAAAACTGAAAACTAAAGAGAGAGACTTATAAATTACCGGATGCGACATTAGAACCTGATTTGACTTTGAGAAACCTGATTATGACAAGCTGCTAACCTGATTTGACAAAGGGGTCCTGGAGCGAATGAAAACGCTGTAAATACACGCAGAGAGCAAGAGAGAAAAAGAGTTCTATATCATCCTCAAGTTGATTGTTATTTTGCTATCTGATTCTATACAGACATGGCTTATAATAGAGGCAGTAACAAGAAAAGTAAAGTGTGTGGTTGGTTAAGCCTTATAATAGGTATTGTGTGTGCAGTAATAATCGTGGGAGTGATTGTGCGAATGCCGTGGTTAGATAAGAAAACTATTAACGCTACTTCAAAACCTGAAACTACAACACTAACACCATTGGAGAGGTTTGAGCAGGATGCAAGACACTTGCATGAGGGGACTAATTCAAAATGGGAACTTTCTACTAATGGCTTCTATCGCTTGCTGAATGATTATGTCGAGACCATGGATGCGAAAGATAGTTATGTGTGTACCAAGATTCCTTCATCTGTGCAAGAAGGGGTTACCTATCATAGCCTTCCTTTAACATACAGGATTAGCTGTAGTTTACTACTAACCAGATTCTATAATCAAGAGCATGTGCAATACTTTTATTCAAATCTGGATGTTGTGTTTTCTTTTGTGCCTGTGATTGAGTTTCTGAACAAGTTAGCTAAGGAGCATAGTATAAAAATAGTTAGCGGCTTCTTTGAACTGACGCTTACATTTGGAACAGCTTATGCACACCGCAAAAATTTGACTTGTTTATTATCACCTGTAGAGAAAAGCTTCTTAGATCACACTGGTGATAGGCGCAAAGCATTAAAAGAAAGATTAGAAAAAGGGTTAGAAAAACGCACATATGCAAATGATTATGCTTACACTGCAATCAAGACACAAGGCAAATTAGCTATAGATGCATTACATGTAGGGAGGCTTTGTGCATATAGGCCAAAATCTGAACAGGACAATTTGTTTGTAGAAACGAGTGAATGCAGACATGTGTTTTTGTTTCAGAGTAAATGGACATTTATGTTGAATGGACAGGATCCAGCGATCCCTGGGATCTATTACATCTGTGGGCTTAGTGCTTATTACAGTCTCCCTAAGGGATGGTATGGGACATGTTATTTGGGAATAGTTTTGCCAAAGATTTACCAGATTGATGATTTAAAGCAAATACCTAAAATGTCTGAATTACAACATACTAGCTAGAAACGAGAATCAGTGGCGTCTGTCATTGGTGATATATTTGGAGGTATAATCCCTTCAGTAGGGGTTATCTTGAACTCCATAAAAATTCAAAAGTTGTCTACTATTGTGGATAACATGCTGACAAATTTTACAGGGGCAATACTCCTGATGGATACTGAACTTGCTGCAGAAAGAGATATGACTCTTCAAAATTGGCTTGCTTTAGACATCCTTCTGGCAAAGAGTGGAGGGGTCTGCAAGATGCTCAACGAGCGTCATTGTTGCTCGTTCATTCCAGATAACAGTAAAAAGATTAGAAGTATGCTTACTAACCTAACTAGAGATAGTACAGATTTGAAGGATTTGAAGGAACCTGGAGTTTGGGAGAAATTTGGAAAAGGAATTGCCAGAGTAGGGAGCTGGTTTACCAACATTTGGAATAGGGTACTTGCAAAAATACTAATGGGTCTATTAATTGTTCTGGCCTGTCTGTTAAGATTGTGGGGAGCATGCAAAATGAATGATAAAATTAAAAGAAATTGGACAAAAAGAACCAGGAGAAATGAAGAAAGTGAAAGAGAGAAGATGTTGAACGAAATTTGGGAAAGTTCACACAAGGGACAAGATGTTGAAATGCACATTATGCGTAAAGTGAAATATTAAGTAAAAGGTCAAAGGGGAAGGTTTGTGTGATGACGTGCGTCATCAGAGGAGGGACTGAGATAGCGTAGCTTATATAATCTATATTAACATGAAACGTTGATATATTAATGTGTAATGATGCCGCCTAGAAACTATAATAATTGCGATTTTGCTTAAATGTGCACCTGAATTGTGACCACGGTGAGTGGCCACCAATATATACGCAAACTAATAATGATGAATAAAAAGTTTATGTTATGTTCAATTAAGCTTATATTAACATTCGCATTACTGAATCTGTATTGAAAATCCTCATAGGCCTTAAGTTAGCGTGAGCTGCGGATTAGCTGCTCGATTCTCATACTAAATGCATTTCTCTGTTTTCCAGTGTGCTGACTCCCAAGGGGCCATGACCCCATAATGTTCTTTTTCTTCTAGCTTGGAAGATGAATGTAACCATGTTAAATCCGTTCCCAGGCGCATCTTCGGTGCCCTGGAATAATTGTTATAAATGAATTGAAGCAAGTGTAGATTAATGTAATGTACAAGGTCATTCAAACCGGGACGACGAAGAACTGCTGACCAAAAGATGTACAAAGAATTGCCAAAAAAATGAAGTAATACCGGATGTGCCACCTCTGAAGACGTCAATTATGAAGACCAATCAAAAGCTCGTAAATAATATGGGGTGAAGATTTGGGATTACCTAATGTGTAATACAATAGGTTAAAGATAGTGGGGTATAGCAAGTGTCCAATAGAATTTTGGGGGAATGTACTACGAAAAAGGGATAAAAAACCCATGTCACAGAGGGGTCATTAGAATTAGGTAGGGAATGCTATTGATTTTATCCAGAAACTCTGTCACTCTGTTTGGTGACTTTGAGACTTATTAAAACCATCCTCACCCATAGACTGCCCTTTTACACTTTTCCTCCTTAAGAGGGAAGTGCCCCCTATGCCCTTTAGCTGAGTCCTGACTGATGGCGTTTTGACTGATGTCCTGAAGACGAAGACTGATCCTATGTGCTGACCAAATCTTTGGAGGGTAATTATGACAATGCATCTGTGATTTGTCTGTTTGCTTTTCCTTTCTAGGTACCAACTGCTTGTTTTGACAGAGACCATAGTTAGATGTTTTCCAAATTGGTGTTCTAAATCTTTTGCATGAAGCCCAACATGCGGATGCTAATCAGTGGTTAGGACAGGGGTTCACCAAAGCTGACGCAAATAGACAAACAATTGACATTATGCTATGTTGAACTGACGCGTATTTGACACTCTGCTATCTTGATCTATGTTTACGCCGTGCTATGTTCTAATGTTTGTGATTCTCGCGTTAATGAAATCTTATCACAGCTGCCGTATCGTGACTATGCTCTTATGTTTCTTGGTTTTGAGATTAACTCATTTACTCGGAGAATGTAATCAATGGGGAATAAAATTCATAAAATTCTACTAAACTGGTGTGGTTATTAATGACTGAAAGGTCATGGTAGCGTCGTTGAACTGATTAATGACTTTGACTAAAGTGAAATGCATTTTTGTGATAAATGTTGATGACATTATCGATATATTGATTGACATATTGATCCGCTATCTCGTCCTACGGTGTCTCTCAACTGGGTCAAAAGATTCATTGGCCTAAAACGAGTCCTAAGGTGTAATAAATTAAGATAAAAGGACGCGTTAACAAACCTATTATTAAAGAAGTTCAACATAAGGTCAATTTTTTTTAAAAACCTTAAAGCTTACCCTGGCAGTTATACAATTATCACCCTATCAGAGGCCTTCCCTCTACTGTGAAGATGATGAAACAAAACTCAGAAATAAACTGACACAATATGTTGGCACCAATTGACTGCTGGACAATTTTCAATTAGATTTCAGGCCAGGACACAGTTCAAAGACACCTGGGGATCCTCGTGTCTGGGACTCCTGGTTCCTGCAGTCCAGTGCTTAATTTGTAAATAAAAAGGTGCCGGTCCCAAAGCCCTCCTTTTAAACAAGTGGCTGCTGCAATTAAATATTTGAACACGGAATACTGAGGCGGCGTAATTCGGAAGCCAGCTCGGGCCTCTTCAATCCATATAAAGCCACTGCATGCCCCTTCAGCTCACTCTAGCAGCTTTCTACTTTCTCTCTTTCTGACTATTTTTAGTTTTTCTCTTCCTCCGTCTTTCCCATATGTGTCTTTTGCTCACAGCAAATGCTTGAGGCAGAAGAATAAGCCCCGGCCCTCAAAAATAAGTGCCGGTGCTCAGCACCGGAAACAACAAGCACAAATTAAGAACTGCTGCAGTCTCTTCCGCTTCCACTGTGTGTCTTCTGCATCCAAGGTCCTGCAACACAGAAAGAAGGAAAGGACAAAAAATCTGGTATTTCGGCTCCGCGAATCATGGTAGCCGCATCAGAAGAACAGCCATTAAATCAAGGTAATGCGCTCTAATATTTAACATGCGTTTGGGTATATGTCAGCATAGAAGTTGGTAAGCTCCAGAGACATGTTTATTTACTGCTGTGTGTTTGCTCACTTTGGTGCGCTCCAGACAGTATTGTTATTAATTCATTGCATGGTCTGCATATATGAAAAATCTTGGACTTTAATAAAGACATTGGAACATTGTTATTCAGACACTATTGTTATTGACCCGCTGTCTTGATAAAGACATTGGAGCTTTGTTCTTCAACCTCCATCATGAGATGCTTTCAGGCATATGGTGCTATATGTTTGTATGACAAACCCTGATGTGAATTTGTGTATCATTCTCAGAAGATTGATGACATATTATATGTTGAGTAGTAGGATTAAGTCCTCGTTAAACCTGAAGCAAGACAACAATCAACCCTGTGTTGACCCCTGAAGTGAGAGGACGTTTATGTCAAATCTAAATCGTGGTTCATATACAAAGCTGATCCAAATTAAATACATGGTATGTGTATTTGGGTGATGGTCACAGGGAAACGCTAAATGTATAGTGTGATGTAGCGTATGGTATCAGTCTTAATTGTGTCTATCGTTCACAGAGATATGCCCTGTTGTTGAAAACATGGGACCATATTTATACTTTTTGACGCACAACTGCGCCAACGCAGTTGTGCGTCAAAATATTTAACGCCATTCTGAAGCGCCATGCGGGCGCCGTATTTATTCAATGACGTTAGCCGGCGTTAGCCGGCGTTAGCCGGCGCTGCGGAGTGGTGTGCGTGAAAAAAAATGACACACACCAGGCAGGGGAAAATGGAGCTTGGGCGTCAAAAAATGGGGCAAGTCAGGCTGAGGCAAAATTATCGCCTCAACCCGATTTGCGCCATTTTTTTTTTTACGCCCAGACGCCATTGAAGACAGGAGTCATGCCCCCTTGCCCAATGGCCATGCCCAGGGGACTTTTGTCCCCTGGGCATGGTCATTGGGCATAGTGGCATGTAGGGGGGCACAAATCAGGCCCCCCTATGCCACAAAAAAAAAATACTTACCAGCACTTACCTTAATGTCCCAGGGGTGGGTCCCTCCATCCTTGGACGTCCTCCTGGGGTGGGCAAGGGTGGCAGG
Source organism: Pleurodeles waltl (assembly GCF_031143425.1). Taxonomy (NCBI): domain Eukaryota; kingdom Metazoa; phylum Chordata; class Amphibia; order Caudata; family Salamandridae; genus Pleurodeles; species Pleurodeles waltl. The sequence continues at coordinate 472,055,083 of NC_090448.1, forward strand.
GGGTGTCCCTGGGGGCATGGGAGGGCACCTCTGGGCTCCTTCCGAGCCCACAGGTCCCTTAACGCCTGCCCTGACCAGGCGTTAAAAAATTACGCTAAAGCAGCTGGACGTCATTTTTTTTTACCTGCCCAATCCCGGGTGTCATTTTTGCCCGGGAGTGTAAATACGGCGCACATGCCTCGGAGTCATTTTTTAGACGGGAACGCCTACCTTGCATATCATTAACGCAAGGTAGGTGTCCACGCTAAAAAATGACGCAAACTCCATGAACTTTGGCGCTAGATGCGTCTAACGGCAAAGTATAAATATGGAGTTCGTTTTGCGTCAAATTTGCGTAAAAAAAACGACGCAAATCCGGCGCAAACAGAGTATAAATATGGCCCATGGTATCCCAGTGGACACCAGTCCTTCTGACGCCCTGTGGGCCAGAGAAGTATCCAGTCCATAGAACATTCTATGTATCTCTCTCCTCTCTCATACTCCCAACCCCCTTCCATTGGGCGACTATCGACAGTGTAGTGTTCATTGCCTGCTACGGAGGTTGGTCCTCAGAAGAATTAAGGGTACAACGTTGCCCCATCTGAACCTTCTGTAGTTCAGGTGAGTGGCTTGCAACACTGTTGAAGTGGTTGAAAAATGGGGCATACTTACTACAAAACAGGTGGAGTGTAGGGAGTACTAAGGAGGGGGACAAGGGAGGGATAGAGAGGGGTTTAGGAAGGGATGTTCACTCACTCACTCACAAAAGAGTAAACCCATTCCTATTAACAAACTGCACTTCTAAGGTTCCTATTGCCAAAAACAACCCAAAACAGTAGTAAATGTTCTCCAACTCAGAGTGGGAGGTAAGTCCAACACAAGTATTGCAACACCCTCTGATAGAAAATAACGGAGTAAGGGATGTAAAATAAAACCCCATAGGAAATAATGTCAAATAAAGTTAAATATTTAATATAGCTAAAAACATTAATAACTATCATTTAATGGTAAAGCAATTATCTGAAAATAAAACTTTTTTTATTGTATTTTAACATATTTTAATAACTGTTTTAGATTAAAAATAATGTAACGTTAATTTTTATTAAAATGTAATTGAATTTGTTTTAATTAATTCTATACATTCTAAAAGTAATTGAGTTAGAGACTTAAAATTAAACCACATAGGAGGGAATGTTAAATTAAAATAAACTGTTAAAATTATATAAATAACAATGTTAAAAAGTCATCTAAAAATTAAACATACTTTTTATTTTAATTTAACATATTTGAATAAGCTTTTTAGTTAAAAAAAATAATTTTATTAAAATGTAATTACATTAGTTTTAATTAATTATAGACCATTTTTATTAATTATTACTACATAATTTTTTTTTTTACTTTAGGTAGAATTTAAATCAAGGTAATATTGTAACTTTTTTCTGTTTTGATCTACATTTAAACTATATATTAAAAAAACAACTTACATTAATATTTCACAAAAATATTTTCGTGTTTTATAAGCTCCACTTCCATTATTTTCTGTGGTAAATCATGCAGGATCGGTGGTGGGCCATGTGTGATAAGGGGTTTGCTACTTCCCCTTTTTGCCAGTAGTAACTTTACACTAATAAACCCCAGTTTCAAGAAGTTGAGACATGTAAGTCTATACTGAGTATCATTACACTCAGATTTTGTGAATGACCTAAAGCAGTAAAGTTACTCAAACCTGTAAGAGTAAATTTACTATTAGCAAATCTAGACATGTAGATTTGAACTTTAGGCCCGTTCATGTTGGGAAGACTGGTGAGCAGTGCATTTAACCATAGCAATTTTAGAAGGCAATCAAAGATAGCATAGGATTCATTTTTGATAGGGACCCACGGCAGAGCGGAGGAATACCTGTTGCTTTCAAACAAGCCCACAAACATACTTTGAATCAGTGAAAAAACTGTTGTCATTTCCTGAACAGCTTATACACAGGATTCCGTGAAAGCAACCGGTGCACAGCAGATATTTAGTAGACAAAGAAAATATAGCATATCCTGCAACCATGGTACCTTTATCATTCCTCTGGCATGAGCCATCAACATAATACACATGATCACAGTTTGGCAAAAGTGCATGGGTGAGGCCAACAAAAGGATTAGTTAGGTGGGCTGTTGTAAGTGCGCAGTCATGGGGTTCCCCATCAACAGCAGTGGAGGGGGCGAGAGGCAGGATTTAACATGGGGCAGCACACAAGTGTAATATCAAATATGGACAATGACTATGCTTACCTTGACAGTCATGACTAATAAATGTTCCTGGGGTTTAGTGCTCAGTAACAAGACTGCTACAGTGTGTGGTACAGCAACAAGAGTAGAGATACTAACAGCAGATTCTCATGAGCCTCAACTAGGTACAGAGCCTTAGCCACCGCACCAGGCATGGAGGAACCCCAACTGCAACAGCTTGAAAGGCAAAGGAACAGTGGGCGATCATTTTTCAAAAATTATTTATTACCACGATCCTGAACTTTTCATGGAAACACAGTGGTAAACGTTTGCAGTAATCAGGTAACTCGAATGCTGATGCAGAAGACAATGCTTTTTTTAAAGACAGAAATGCTTGTTTTTACCCCTCCAAAGCAAGGTTTCGGTTGTATATTTTCGTGCATAATCTTACAATGGTCTAACAATATTAGCATAATTGAAAACCCACTGTCGGCAGGAGCCAGTCATCCGCAAAAGAGTGCATACTTGGGAGGTGGCAATGGGTGTGGGTAGTTTATGGATAGCCTCGATTCGGTCTGCTGACAGGTGCCCCTTCCCCACCAAGTTGTTGTGACCTAAATAGCAAACACAAGGCAAGCTAAATTGTAATCTATCTTTAGAGGCTTGTTCCCTTCATTGCTAGTTCTTTGTCCAAAAACAGGCAGTCAACCTTTCATTGTTGCAATGAGCTAGACCCAATAAATTAATCATCAGCATATTGAACAAGAATGGATCCTGGAAGACAAGGTGTTCAAATCCTTCTTAAAAGCTTGTGAGAAAATAGGTGACTCCACGCTCCCCTGGGAATGTCAAGACCGCATGGTTTTGGTCCCCAGAGAATGTGAAGGCGAAGATGTACTGGCTTTCCTGATGTATTGGGATAAAGAAGATAGCAGAACACAGGTCTACTACTGTAAACCCTTCAGATATATATTTCCAAAGTGATTCTGCCAGGAAGACGTATTAAACAACGAAAAATATTTCTTACATAAAGGTATTGATAAGCAATCCGAAGGTTTATCTTGGCCGGTTATAAAGTGACTTACAGCAACACACCACCGAACAAATACACACTATATTTAAGATTTAAAAGACAAAAACATTATATTTGAGTTTTTCCGCAAGGTGAAATTGGCGCAGTGTTTGTGAAAGTGAACACATGTACAACATTTATTACAACAAACAGAGCTTCCAAGGTAGAGTGTTGCTCTAGGCTGGGCGTTCTCTCAGTTTCTCTCGCCCTTTGTCCCCGGGCCTTTCCTAAACTATCGTAGAGGATAGTTGAGCTGCAAGCCCAAGCACTTCAATGTAATGCTTTAGATAGCGCGTTGCGGAGCAAGTCTGCATCTGAGTGGGCAAGCAGGGCGTGCCTATATCATCCTTTCACCAGCCCTATAGTCGCCTACTGAAGCCCCGGTGTTTACTGCACCTAAATTGCTTCTGCCCTACTTGTCAGCCCATTAGTCACGCTTGCTCCACCTCTGGGTGCATCCTTTGACACAACCCCAGGATCTCCTGTTGGCATGGGAAAAATTATAACATTTAACAAATCCTTCTCCTTTTATTCAATAGCTTCTAAGTTCTCACTAGTTATTTCTGGTAACATATAAGGAGAAGGTGTTGGGGTGGTGTTACAAGGCGTAACCCTATTCCTCATATCAGTAATTTGGTATCTCACTTTCTCATGGGTGTCTTTCATTTCCAGTACCTGAGATACCTGTCCATGTTTTATCACTTTTTCAGACCAATTTAAGATATTTGGCTAGTCTGGGCGTAGTCGTACTTAGTATATTTCAATATTTTCTTAGGGTTATTTATGTGTTCAATATCCAGGGTACATTTTTCAGGAAAATACTTTTTATCCCTGGCGCTAGTGCACTTAGCCCACTTTTCATTATATTTGCACGTGCTTTCTCCATAATAATGATACATCACATGCGCAACAAAAATCCGATTTTCTGGGGATTTTTCTACCTTAGGTTTTTCTTGCCCCATTTCCTCTCTACATCCTCATTTATAATTAGGCATCTACTGGCTTTGTGCCACAAGTCATTCTGTGGTGGGGATGAGGTAGAAAGCTGAGAGTTTGTTAAACAGTTCTTTCTGTCTTTTCTTGTGAAGGGAGGTTGGAAAGTTTTTTCACAATTGTACACTGTGCTCTTTGCATTCGGAAATCCCAAGCTGCAGCCTTTTTTGGCTGACTGAGGTTCTGAGGCATTTAGATGTGCCTATTTTTGGCATGCATTCATCAACTAGGGTCACCGCTAAGGTCTCTAGGCACTCCTTGGCCTCCCTCTTCACATCCCTAAAGTATTTCCTGCCCATTACTCTCATGTTTCTAACTTTTATTATTCGAGCACTGCCCTCATTCCTACCCAAAACTGGTTTATCTTGCTATTTCCTACCCAGGTGACAATTTCAACTTTTCAATTTTTAGGGCCTGATCTATTGTTTGGTGAAGGAGCACAGTCAGTGCCTACCATATTTAAAGATCACCAGCAGTCCAACAGTGATCTGCAGGAACAGCCATCACACCAGACATCACACTGTCCACACTAAATGGGGGGCATTGTAATGCCACTCTTCCCAGCACCCTACTCCATCAGTCCACTGGAGGATTCCTTCTGTCAAAGAAGCCCCTATTGGCTCTGTTTACAGAAAGATGGCAGTTCTTCCCACTCTCAATAGGGCATCGGTTTGGTAGAAAGGGTATAACCCCACATTTTTGACAGAGTGCCCTGTTCATCAAACTCCAGATTAGGATATTAATCTTTATAAATCAACAACACAATCAGGCTTCATATTTTGGAAATTCTGAAGTGCTCTTGCACTGTCTGATCCACTTGGTGAGTGGAGCACTTGAAGGTCCTTCACTAAAGAACCCCAGTAGAGCCCACTTTCATTTGGCACCTGGTTCTGTTGTGTAGGGTCCAGTTCAGCTGAGCTCCTCTCCTCCAAGCAAGCGCAAGAACTCAACAATACACCAGGTTTGTCAAGAAACTCTTTGCTCCGGCCAATCATAGCCTTAAAACATAGCTGCATTGGTTAAAGTTACACTACAGCAATGGTTCAAGTTATCACTCTGGGATTACATGGAGTCCTACTCTTGTGTTTGGTAAGGTATCATTGTCAGGCTCCTCATTCACTGAAGCTGTCAGAAAAGGGCATTATAATTAATAACGTTCACTTTACAGTCTCTGTATATTCCTAAAATATTCCTAAAACTGAGAGATTATTCTTTTTTGTTATCACCATTTAAAACTTTTTCATATATAAAGAACACATTTCTTTCTTAGTTTTGGTTAGTTAGTGAATATTCTATGAACAAAAAGTGCAACATTACATATTACCTGCGTTTGCCATTGATGCTTCCTTTGCGGACAGATTTGTAGCTGTCTGCTGCTGAACCTGGATCATTGAAGTTGGTGGCAGACACGTCCCTAGACCCAACAGTCATAGTTAAATAAAAATTTGAAAAAAAGCTAATTTAATAGGATTTTTTAGACTAATGTTCTAAAGACAGTAAAAAGGGCTATAGAAATATTTATTTTTCTTTCAAGACTGAGAAACTAATTAGCGGACATACCTTCAAAGGAAAAGAAATGATAAAGGATAAAAACGTTGGACATTTTCATAATAGCACATGTATTGATGTTGGAGACATACCTGACTGATGAGTGGCAGAGGACTAAATAGCAGCTGTGGTGGGTGAGGTGGGGCTGCTGAGAGACGACCATAGGAAGTTGGCAGACTGGGTCAAAGAAATGGAGGATCAAATAGGTGCTGCTTTGTCACAAATAAAAGACCTTACTATGAAATACTAAGCTTTGGAGGAAGAGGTGAAGCTACTGACAAGCAGGTTGGAGAACCTGGAAGGCAGGTCCCAATACCACAATATCAGAATAGTAGGTGTGCCACAGAGGTCTGAAGGGCCTAAGACCAAACTTTTCATGGAGGAGTGGTTAGACAAAATGGTTTTGCAGGGGGAACCCTCCTGGTTCTTTTCAGTGGAACGAACACACAGGATCCCATTCTATCCAGAGCAGCCTGGGGCGAGTCCACGCCCGATTATTGTGAGGCTGATGAAATTTTGGGACCAAGACATCATTCTCCATGCGACAAGGAAGCACGGCTCCTGGATGATGGTTGTTAATGAGATACATTTGTATCCAGACTATGCAAACCTGATCCAGAGACCACGAGACACATTCATGCCAGTCAAATAGGTGCTCAGCCAGCTAGATCTTAAATATGCATTCCTGTCTCCCGCAAAACTGCGGGTAGTGTATGAAAGGAAAACACATTTCCGAGCTACAAAACAGGAGGCCCGGTCATGGCTCAAATGGTGGGGGCTATGGTCTGACCCGCCACTGGGGAAGAGGAATGAAGAAGTCTGGAAACGGTTCCTTGAAGTCATAGTAATAGCAGGAAGAACACCACAGCTTCCCCCACTAAAGAACTAATAAAGGCGGCATAGGAGAAAAACTGTCAATGAGATCCAACAATGCACTGACATCCTCTGTAATAATGAATGGAGACTCCTTGTCTCAGAAGAAGTGGACAATTTCTTGGAATGGACAGAGACAGAACATGAAACAAAGGAACAAAGGAAGTCCAACTGGTGACACTCATGACATCAGATCAATTGGGTAGGAATGGTCCTGATCGTTGGCAAGGTCTGGTAAGACTGGACTTTGTTCCGGGGCAGGGGTCCCTGGGAGGCACTGGAACTTTTAATTTTGACAAGAGACTGCTTAAGGTGAGGCCTTCAAAATGAGCGGCCTTGCATGAGAGGCTGGAGCCTCAGCAATGGTAGCACGTTTGTTTAATGTTATTTTGGTTTGGGACTCAAACATATAGTGTGCAGTGTCCAGGGGTTCCTCAGAGGCGTAACAGAGGCTAAAGTAGAAAATACTAATGCTCTCTTTTGTGGTAGTGTGGTCGAGCAGTTAGGCATATCAGAGGGTAGTGCAAAGCATTTGTTGTACACACACAGACAATAGAAGAAGCACACACTCAATGACTTAACTCCAGACCAATGGTTTTTATAGCAAAAATATATTTTCTTAATTTATTTTTAGAACCACAAGATTCAAGTTGCAGTACTTCAATCGCTTCATATTTCACATAGGCTTCAACAGTACTTTGTTTGAAATCAATAAGTTATACAGTTTTTGAAATATTGGCAATTATCTGTTTAAAAAATGGACATACTGCAATTTTCAGAAACAGTTCCTGGGGGAAGAAATGTTATTTCGATTTGCAGGTAAGTACAACACTTACAGTTTCAGTCTCCAGGTTTTAGGAAGTCCACTGGTTGAGGTTCAAGTTAACCCCAAACACCCACCAAGAGCAACACGGGGCCGGCCCAGTGCAGAGGTCAAAGATGAGCAAATTTCATGTGGGCTCCTATGGAGAAAGGGGGTACTTGGAATTAGGCCTGCCTGCAGGTAAGTACCTGTAGCTCGGAAGGCAGACCAAGGGGGATTAAAGGAGCACTGGAGGAACCACTAGTAGGCACCAAACACACACTCTCAGTGGCACAGGGGCAGCAGAGTGCAGGGTGCAAACAGGAAGTCGGGCTTCCAATGCTGGTCTATGAGGGGACCCCTTGGGTCACTCAGAGGCTGTAGGCGAGGTCCAGGTGGGTGTCTCAGGTACACCACCAGTTGGACATGGAGGAGGGCTGCCTGCTCAATGTGGCTGCACCGGGTGTCAGTTTCTCCAAGGCCTGGGGCTGCGGGTGCAGTGTGTCTTTAGGCATCGGATATCTTTGTCCGGAGCTTCGCGGTCCGGGGGGTCCTTGGTATTCCCTCTGCAGGCAACGTCGTGAAGGGGTGGAGAGGTCAACCCAGGGTTGGCACTTGCTCGCAATCGCCTGGGGACCATCTCTAGCTGGGTAGACCACCTGGACGCGAGCCTTGGGCGTCGGGTGCTGAGTGGTCAGGACTCATGCATCCGGAGTGAGGTGGGAGTCCTTAGTTGTTGTTTTTTCTTCGACAGGACCGCTGTACTTGGGAGTTCTTGGTCCTTTTGGGTGCAGGGCTTGGCAGAGGTCGCTGGTCCCGCTGGACGCCTCGCTGTTCTTTTGCAGGTTCTTTGAAGTAGGAGACAGGCCAGTAGGGCTGGGGCCAAAGCATTTGTCGTCTTTCTTCTTCTGTGTTGGGGGTTTCAGCTAAGCAGTCCTTCTTCTTCTTGTAGGTCGACAGGAATCTGGTGAGCTGGGTTCAGCGTGGCCATTAAATCCTAGATTTAGGGGCATTTTAGGGGTCAAAGGGCAGTAGCTAATGGCTACTGTCCCTGAGGGTGGCTACACCCTCCTTGTGACCACTCACTTTGGGGAGGGGGCACAAACCTAATCCTATTGGTCCCTGTCCTCCAAACCAAGATGGAGGATTCTGCTGGGAAGGAGTCACCTCAGCTCTGGACACCTTAGGGGTGTTCCTGGCTGGAGTGGTCACTCCTCCCTGTTTTCTCTAATTTTCCCGACGGACTTGCTGCCAAAAGAGCGGCATTGTCCGTGGGGGCGGGCAACTTGACTATCTGGAGTGCTCTGGGGCACTGTAATCCGAGGCTTGAGCCTTTGAGCTTCACCGCCAGGTGTTACAGTTGCTGTAGGGGGGAGGTGTGAAGCACCTCCACCCGGGACAGGCTTTGTTTCTGACCACAGAGTGCACAAAGGAACTCATCCCATGTGATCAGAAACTTGTCTGAAAGTGGCAGGCTGGCATAGACCAGTCAGTCCTACACTGGCAGTTTGACTAACATACAGGGGGCACCTCTAAGATGCCCTGTGTGTGCAGTTTTTCAATAGATCTCACACTGGCATCAGTGTGGGTTTATTGTGCTAAGTTTGACACCAATCTTCCCAGTATTCCGTGAGGCCATTATGGAGCTGTGGAGTGCATAATGACAAACTCCCAGACCATATATATTCACTATGGCTGCACTGCACTTACAATGTCTAACAATGGACTTAGACACTGTAGGGCCATATTGCTCATGCAGCTATGGCCTCACCTGTGGTGTAGTGCACCCCACCTTAGGGCTGTAATGCCTGCTAGTGTTGCGTCGGCCGGGGTTCATGTTTTTGGCGGCGGGGCGGGCCGCACCCCTTCTGTTTTGTATTTCCTCACACGAGGCCCCAAAGTGGACATGGGGCCTCGGCGAGTTCTGGGCACGACGCACCTTCGACATTTGGAATGGGCACCCCTCCCCTGACCCCTCACTTACCTGGTGCAGCCTGTTCCTTTCCTCTTTTCTCTTCTTTCTCCTTTCCTTCTTTCTTTCCGTGTTTTTACACTTAGCAGCCTTGTTCTTCTTTATCCCAGCATGACTTTCTTTTTCCCTGCATGCTTTAGGACCCTTTTCCAAAATGTTGCCTTTCTCTATATTCTCCTATGGTTCTTTCCCAATCCAATATTGTAAGGAAATGCCTCCTTGGCATGGTTGCCCCCTGACTTTTTGCCTTTGCTGATGCTATGTTTACAATTGAAAGTGTGCTGAGGCCTGCTAACCAGGCCCCAGCACCAGTGTTCTTTCCCTAACCTGTACTTTTGTATCCACAATTGGCAGACCCTGGCATCCAGATAAGTCCCTTGTAACTGGTACTTCTAGTACCAAGGGCCCTGATGCCAAGGAAGGTCTCTAAGGGCTGCAGCATGTCTTATGCCACCCTGGAGACCTCTCACTCAGCACAGACACACTGCTTGCCAGCTTGTGTGTGCTAGTGAGGACAAAACGAGTAAGTCGACATGGCACTCCCCTCAGGGTGCCATGCCAGCCTCTCACTACCTATGCAGTATAGGTAAGACACCCCTCTAGCAGGCCTTACAGCCCTAAGGCAGGGTGCACTATACCATAGGTGAGGGTACCAGTGCATGAGCATGGTACCCCTACAGTGTCTAAACAAAACCTTAGACATTGTAAGTGCAGGGTAGCCATAAGAGTATATGGTCTGGGAGTCTGTCAAACACGAACTCCACAGCACCATAATGGCTACACTGAAAACTGGGAAGTTTGGTATCAAACTTCTCAGCACAATAAATGCACACTGATGCCAGTGTACATTTTATTGTAAAATACACCACAGAGGGCACCTTAGAGGGGCCCCCTGAAACTTAACCGACTGTCTGTGTAGGCTGACTAGTTCCAGCAGCCTGCCACACTAGAGACATGTTGCTGGCCCCATGGGGAGAGTGCCTTTGTCACTCTGAGGCCAGTAACAAAGCCTGCACTGGGTGGAGATGCTAACACCTCCCCCAGGCAGGAGCTGTGACACCTGGCGGTGAGCCTCAAAGGCTCACCCCTTTGTCACAGCCCAGCAGGGCACTCCAGCTTAGTGGAGTTGCCCGCCCCCTCCGGCCACGGCCCCCACTTTTGGCGGCAAGGCTGGAGGGAACAAAGAAAGCAACAAGGAGGAGTCACTGGCCAGTCAGGACAGCCCCTAACGTGTCCTGAGCTGAGGTGACTCTGACTTTTAGAAATCCTCCATCTTGCAGATGGAGGATTCCCCCAATAGGGTTAGGATTGTGACCCCCTCCCCTTGGGAGGAAGCACAAAGAGGGTGTACCCACCCTCAGGGCTAGTAGCCATTGGCTACTAACCCCCCAGACCTAAACACGCCCTTAAATTTAGTATTTAAGGGCTACCCTGAACCCTAGAAAATTAGATTCCTGCAACTACAAGAAGAAGGACTGCCTAGCTGAAAACCCCTGCAGAGGAAGACCAGAAGACGACAACTGCCTTGGCCCCAGAGACTCACCGGCCTGTCTCCTGCCTTCCAAAGATCCTGCTCCAGCGACGCCTTCCAAAGGGACCAGCGACCTCGACATCCTCTGAGGACTGCCCCTGCTTCGAAAAGACAAGAAACTCCCGAGGACAGCGGACCTGCTCCAAGAAAGGCTGCAACTTTGTTTCCAGCAGCCTTGAAAGAACCCTGCAAGCTCCCCGCAAGAAGCGTGAGACTTGCAACACTGCACCCGGCGACCCCGACTCGGCTGGTGGAGATCCAACACCTCAGGAGGGACCCCAGGACTACTCTGATACTGTGAGTACCAAAGGCTGTCCCCCCTGAGCCCCCACAGCGCCGCCTGCAGAGGGAATCCCGAGGCTTCCCCTGACCGCGACTCTTTGAATCCTAAGTCCCGACGCCTGGGAGAGACCCTGCACCCGCAGCCCCCAGGACCTGAAGGACCGGACTTTCACTGGAGAAGTGACCCCCAGGAGTCCCTCTCCCTTGCCCAAGTGGAGGTTTCCCCGAGGAATCCCCCCCTTGCCTGCCTGCAGCGCTGAAGAGATCCCGAGATCTCTCATAGACTAACATTGCGAACCCGACGCTTGTTTCTACACTGCACCCGGCCGCCCCCGCGCTGCTGAGGGTGAAATTTCTGTGTGGGCTTGTGTCCCCCCCGGTGCCCTACAAAACCCCCCTGGTCTGCCCTCCGAAGACGCGGGTACTTACCTGCAAGCAGACCGGAACCGGGGCACCACCTTCTCTCCATTCTAGCCTATGTGTTTTGGGCACCACTTTGAACTCTGCACCTGACCGGCCCTGAGCTGCTGGTGTGGTAACTTTGGGGTTGCTCTGAACCCCCAACGGTGGGCTACCTTGGACCAAGAACTGAACCCTGTAAGTGTCCTACTTACCTGGTAAAACTAACAAAAACTTACCTCCCCCAGGAACTGTGAAAATTGCACTGTGTCCACTTTTAAAACAGCTATTTGTCAATAACTTGAAAAGTATACATGCAATTTTTATGATTTAAAGTTCCTAAAGTACTTACCTGCAATACCTTTCGAATGAGATATTACATGTAGAATTTGAACCTGTGGTTCTTAAAATAAACTAAGAAAATATATTTTTCTATACAAAAACCTATTGGCTGGATTTGTCTCTGAGTGTGTGTACCTCATTTATTGTCTATGTGTATGTGCAACAAATGCTTAACACTACTCCTGGGATAAGCCTACTGCTCGACCACACTACCACAAAATAGAGCATTAGTATTATTTATTTTTACCACTATTTTACCTCTAAGGGGAACCCTTGGACTCTGTGCATGCTATTCCTTACTTTGAAATAGCACATACAGAGCCAACTTCCTACATTGGTGGATCAGCGGTGGGATACAAGACTTTGCATTTGCTGGACTACTCAGCCAATACCTGATCACACGACAAATTCCAAAATTGTCATTAGAAATTGATTTTTGCAATTTGAAAAGTTTTCTAAATTCTTAAAAGACCTGCTAGGGCCTTGTGTTAGATCCTGTTTAGCATTTCTTTTAGAGTTTAAAAGTTTGTAAAAGTTTGAATTAGATTCTAGAACCAGCTGTAGATTCTTAAAAAGTATTCCAACTTTTAGAAGCAAAATGTCTAGCACAGATGTGACTGTGGTGGAACTCGACACCACACCTTACCTCCATCTTAAGATGAGGGAGCTAAGGTCACTCTGTAAAATAAAGAAAATAACAATGGGCCCCAAACCTACCAAAATACAGCTCCAGGAGCTTCTGGCAGAGTTTGAAAAGGCCAACCCCTCTGAGGGTGGCAACTCAGAGGAAGAGGATAGTGACTTGGAGGAAAATTCCCCCCTACCAGTCCTATCTAGGGAGAACAGGGTCCCTCAAACCCTGACTCCTAAAATAATAGTCAGAGATGCTGGTTCCCTCACAGGAGAGACCAACACCTCTGAAATCACTGAGGATAGCCCCAGTGAAGAGGACATCCAGTTAGCCAGGATGGCCAAAAGATTGGCTTTGGAAAGACAGATCCTAGCCATAGAAAGGGAAAGACAAGAGATGGGCCTAGGACCCATCAATGGTGGCAGCAACATAAATAGGGTCAGAGATTCTCCTGACATGTTGAAAATCCCTAAAGGGATTGTAACTAAATATGAAGATGGTGATGACATCACCAAATGGTTCACAGCTTTTGAGAGGGCTTGTGTAACCAGAAAAGTGAACAGATCTCACTGGGGTGCTCTCCTTTGGGAAATGTTCACAGGAAAGTGTAGGGATAGACTCCTCACACTCTCTGGACAAGATGCAGAATCTTATGACCTCATGAAGGGTACCCTGATTGAGGGCTTTGGATTCTCCACTGAGGAGTATAGGATTAGATTCAGGGGGGCTCAAAAATCCTCGAGCCAGACCTGGGTTGACTTTGTAGACTACTCAGTGAAAACACTAGATGGTTGGATTCAAGGCAGTGGTGTAAGTAATTATGATGGGCTGTACAATTTATTTGTGAAAGAACACCTGTTAAGTAATTGTTTCAATGATAAACTGCATCAGCATCTGGTAGACCTAGGACCAATTTCTCCCCAAGAATTGGGAAAGAAGGCGGACCATTGGGTCAAGACAAGGGTGTCCAAGACTTCAACAGGGGGTGACCAAAAGAAAGGGGTCACAAAGACTCCCCAGGGGAAGGGTGATGAGACAACCAAAACTAAAAATAGTAAAGAGTCTTCTACAGGCCCCCAAAAACCTGCACAGGAGGGTGGGCCCAGAGCCTCTTCACAAAACAATGGGTACAAGGGTAAAAACTTTGATCCCAAAAAGGCCTGGTGTCATAGCTGTAAACAGCATGGACACCAAACTGGAGACAAGGCCTGTCCCAAGAAAGGTTCCACTCCAAACTCCCATCCAGGTAACACTGGTATGGCTAGTCTCCAAGTGGGATCAACAGTGTGCCCAGAGCAAATCAGGGTCCACACTGAAGCTACTCTAGTTTCTGAGGGTGGGGTGGATTTAGCCACACTAGCTGTCTGGCCGCCTAACATGCAAAAATACAGACAGCAACTCTTAATTAATGGGACTAGAATAGAGGGCCTGAGGGATACAGGTGCCAGTGTCACCATGGTGACAGAGAAACTGGTTTCCCCTGGCCAATACCTGACTGGAAAAACTTACACAGTCACCAACGCTGACAATCAGAGAAAAGTACATCCCATGGCAATGGTTACTTTAGAATGGGGAGGGGTCAATGGCCTGAAACAGGTGGTGGTCTCCTCAAATATCCCAGTGGACTGTCTGCTTGGAAATGACCTGGAGTCCTCAGCATGGGCTGAGGTAGAACTAAAAACCCATGCAGCAATGCTGGGTATCCCTGAACTGGTGTGTGTGAAAACAAGAGCACAGTGCAAGGCACAGGGTGAACAAGTAGAGCTGGAGTCTGGAAGAATGGCCCAGCCTACCAAGAGAACAGGAAAGTCAGTTGGGAAACCAACTGCAACACAGCAAAAGAAAGGGAACCTCTCTTCTCAGGAAGAAGTTCTGCCCTCTGAGGGAACTGAGCCTTTGGAGCTTGAACCTTACCAGGTTGAGCTCTTAGGCCCAGGGGGACCCTCAAGGGAGGAGCTGTGTAAGGGACAAGAAACCTGTCCCTCTCTTGAAGGCCTTAGGCAGCAAGCTGCTGAAGAGTCCAAAGGCAAGAAAAATGGAACACATAGGGTCTATTGGGAAGATGGACTCCTGTACACTGAGGCCAGAGACCCCAAACCTGGTGCCACTAGGAGAGTGGTAGTGCCTCAGCTGTTCAGGAAGTTCATCCTAACATTGGCCCATGACATTCCCCTTGCTGGACATTTGGGACAAACCAAGACGTGGGAGAGGTTAGTCAACCACTTCTACTGGCCCAATATGTCCAACATGGTTAAGGAGTTTTGCCTCTCCTGCCCCACCTGTCAAGCCAGTGGTAAGACAGGTGGGCATCCAAAGGCCCCCCTCATTCCACTTCCAGTGGTGGGGGTTCCCTTTGAAAGAGTGGGTGTGGACATAGTTGGTCCACTAGAGCCTCCCACAGCCTCAGGAAATATGTATATCCTGGTAGTAGTGGATCATGCTACCAGGTATCCTGAAGCTATTCCCCTTAGGTCGACTACTGCCCCTGCAGTAGCCAAGGCCCTCATTGGTATCTTTACCAGAGTGGGTTTCCCTAAGGAGGTGGTGTCTGACAGAGGTACCAACTTCATGTCAGCATACCTAAAGCACATGTGGAATGAGTGTGGGGTGACTTATAAATTCACTACACCATACCATCCACAAACTAATGGCTTAGTTGAGAGATTCAACAAGACATTAAAGGGCATGATCATGGGGCTCCCAGAAAAACTCAAAAGGAGATGGGATGTCCTCTTGCCATGTCTGCTTTTCGCTTACAGAGAGGTGCCACAGAAGGGAGTAGGATTCTCACCCTTTGAACTTCTGTTTGGTCATCCTGTAAGAGGACCACTTGCTCTTGTTAAAGAAGGCTTGGAGAGACCTCTCCATGAGCCGAAACAAGACATAGTGGACTATGTACTTGGCCTTCGCTCTAGAATGGCAGAGTACATGGAAAAGGCAACCAAAAACCTTGAGGCCAGCCAACAGCTCCAGAAGTTTTGGTATGACCAAAAGGCTGCACTGGTTGAGTTCCAACCAGGGCAGAAAGTCTGGGTTCTGGAGCCTGTGGCTCCCAGGGCACTCCAGGACAAATGGAGTGGCCCTTACCCAGTACTAGAAAGGAAGAGTCAGGTCACCTACCTGGTGGACCTGGGCACAAGCAGGAGCCCCAAGAGGGTGATCCATGTGAACCGCCTTAAGCTCTTCCATGACAGGGCTGATGTGAATCTGTTGATGGTAACAGATGAGGATCAGGAGGCAGAGAGTGAACCTCTCCCTGATCTTCTGTCATCAGACCCAAAAGATGGAACAGTAGATGGAGTGATCTACTCAGACACCCTCTCTGGCCAACAGCAAGCTGATTGTAGGAGAGTCCTACAACAGTTTCCTGAACTCTTCTCCTTAACCCCTGGTCAGACACACCTGTGTACCCATGATGTGGACACAGGAGACAGCATGCCTGTCAAGAACAAAATCTTTAGACAATCTGACCATGTTAAGGAAAGCATCAAGGTGGAAGTCCACAAGATGCTGGAATTGGGAGTAATTGAGCGCTCTGACAGCCCCTGGGCTAGCCCAGTGGTCTTAGTCCCCAAACCTCACACCAAAGATGGAAAGAAAGAGATGAGGTTTTGTGTGGACTACAGAGGGCTCAATTCTGTCACCAAGACAGATGCTCATCCAATTCCAAGAGCTGATGAGCTCATAGATAAATTAGGTGCTGCCAAATTCTTAAGTACCTTTGACTTGACAGCAGGGTACTGGCAAATAAAAATGGCACCTGGAGCAAAAGAGAAAACAGCATTCTCCACACCTGATGGGCATTATCAGTTTACTGTTATGCCCTTTGGTTTAAAGAATGCCCCTGCCACCTTCCAAAGGTTGGTGAATCAAGTCCTTGCTGGCTTGGAGTCCTTTAGCACAGCTTATCTTGATGATATTGCTGTCTTTAGCTCCACCTGGCAGGATCACCTGGTCTACCTGAAGAAGGTTTTGAAGGCTCTGCAATCTGCAGGCCTCTCTATCAAGGCATCCAAATGCCAGATAGGGCAGGGAACTGTGGTTTACTTGGGCCACCTTGTAGGTGGAGGCCAAGTTCAGCCACTCCAACCCAAGATCCAGACTATTCTGGACTGGGTAGCTCCAAAAACCCAGACTCAAGTCAGGGCATTCCTTGGCTTGACTGGGTATTACAGGAGGTTTGTGAAGGGATATGGATCCATTGTGACAGCCCTCACTGAACTCACCTCCAAGAAAATGCCCAAGAAAGTGAACTGGACTGTGGAATGCCAACAGGCCTTTGACACCCTGAAACAAGCAATGTGCTCAGCACCAGTTCTAAAAGCTCCAGATTATTCTAAGCAGTTCATTGTGCAGACTGATGCCTCTGAACATGGGATAGGGGCAGTTTTGTCCCAAACAAATGATGATGGCCTTGACCAGCCTGTTGCTTTCATTAGCAGGAGGTTACTCCCCAGGGAGCAGCGTTGGAGTGCCATTGAGAGGGAGGCCTTTGCTGTGGTTTGGTCCCTGAAGAAGCTGAGACCATACCTCTTTTGGACTCACTTCCTAGTTCAAACTGACCACAGACCTCTCAAATGGCTGATGCAAATGAAAGGTGAAAATCCTAAACTGTTGAGGTGGTCCATCTCCCTACAGGGAATGGACTTTATAGTGGAACACAGACCTGGGACTGCCCATGCCAATGCAGATGGCCTTTCCAGGTTCTTCCACTTAGAAAATGAAGACTCTCTTGGGAAAGGTTAGTCTCATCCTCTTTCGTTTGGGGGGGGGTTGTGTAAGGAAATGCCTCCTTGGCATGGTTGCCCCCTGACTTTTTGCCTTTGCTGATGCTATGTTTACAATTGAAAGTGTGCTGAGGCCTGCTAACCAGGCCCCAGCACCAGTGTTCTTTCCCTAACCTGTACTTTTGTATCCACAATTGGCAGACCCTGGCATCCAGATAAGTCCCTTGTAACTGGTACTTCTAGTACCAAGGGCCCTGATGCCAAGGAAGGTCTCTAAGGGCTGCAGCATGTCTTATGCCACCCTGGAGACCTCTCACTCAGCACAGACACACTGCTTGCCAGCTTGTGTGTGCTAGTGAGGACAAAACGAGTAAGTCGACATGGCACTCCCCTCAGGGTGCCATGCCAGCCTCTCACTACCTATGCAGTATAGGTAAGACACCCCTCTAGCAGGCCTTACAGCCCTAAGGCAGGGTGCACTATACCATAGGTGAGGGTACCAGTGCATGAGCATGGTACCCCTACAGTGTCTAAACAAAACCTTAGACATTGTAAGTGCAGGGTAGCCATAAGAGTATATGGTCTGGGAGTCTGTCAAACACGAACTCCACGGCACCATAATGGCTACACTGAAAACTGGGAAGTTTGGTATCAAACTTCTCAGCACAATAAATGCACACTGATGCCAGTGTACATTTTATTGTAAAATACACCACAGAGGGCACCTTAGAGGGGCCCCCTGAAACTTAACCGACTGTCTGTGTAGGCTGACTAGTTCCAGCAGCCTGCCACACTAGAGACATGTTGCTGGCCCCATGGGGAGAGTGCCTTTGTCACTCTGAGGCCAGTAACAAAGCCTGCACTGGGTGGAGATGCTAACACCTCCCCCAGGCAGGAGCTGTGACACCTGGCGGTGAGCCTCAAAGGCTCACCCCTTTGTCACAGCCCAGCAGGGCACTCCAGCTTAGTGGAGTTGCCTGCCCCCTCCGGCCACGGCCCCCACTTTTGGCGGCAAGGCTGGAGGGAACAAAGAAAGCAACAAGGAGGAGTCACTGGCCAGTCAGGACAGCCCCTAAGGTGTCCTGAGCTGAGGTGACTCTGACTTTTAGAAATCCTCCATCTTGCAGATGGAGGATTCCCCCAATAAGGTTAGGATTGTGACCCCCTCCCCTTGGGAAGAAGCACAAAGAGGGTGTACCCACCCTCAGGGCTAGTAGCCATTGGCTACTAACCCCCCAGACCTAAACACGCCCTTAAATTTAGTATTTAAGGGCTACCCTGAACCCTAGAAAATTAGATTCCTGCAACTACAAGAAGAAGGACTGCCTAGCTGAAAACCCCTGCAGAGGAAGACCAGAAGACGACAACTGCCTTGGCCCCAGAGACTCACCGGCCTGTCTCCTGCCTTCCAAAGATCCTGCTCCAGCGACGCCTTCCAAAGGGACCAGCGACCTCGACATCCTCTGAGGACTGCCCCTGCTTCGAAAAGACAAGAAACTCCCGAGGACAGCGGACCTGCTCCAAGAAAGGCTGCAACTTTGTTTCCAGCAGCCTTGAAAGAACCCTGCAAGCTCCCCGCAAGAAGCGTGAGACTTGCAACACTGCACCCGGCGACCCCGACTCGGCTGGTGGAGATCCAACACCTCAGGAGGGACCCCAGGACTACTCTGATACTGTGAGTACCAAAGCCTGTCCCCCCTGAGCCCCCACAGCGCCGCCTGCAGAGGGAATCCCGAGGCTTCCCCTGACCGCGACTCTTTGAATCCT
This sequence comes from Pleurodeles waltl, assembly GCF_031143425.1. Classification (NCBI taxonomy): domain Eukaryota; kingdom Metazoa; phylum Chordata; class Amphibia; order Caudata; family Salamandridae; genus Pleurodeles; species Pleurodeles waltl. Next base: position 472,074,214 of record NC_090448.1, read on the forward strand.
AAGTCCCGACGCCTGGGAGAGACCCTGCACCCGCAGCCCCCAGGACCTGAAGGACCGGACTTTCACTGGAGAAGTGACCCCCAGGAGTCCCTCTCCCTTGCCCAAGTGGAGGTTTCCCCGAGGAATCCCCCCCTTGCCTGCCTGCAGCGCTGAAGAGATCCCGAGATCTCTCATAGACTAACATTGCGAACCCGACGCTTGTTTCTACACTGCACCCGGCCGCCCCCGCGCTGCTGAGGGTGAAATTTCTGTGTGGGCTTGTGTCCCCCCCGGTGCCCTACAAAACCCCCCTGGTCTGCCCTCCGAAGACGCGGGTACTTACCTGCAAGCAGACCGGAACCGGGGCACCACCTTCTCTCCATTCTAGCCTATGTGTTTTGGGCACCACTTTGAACTCTGCACCTGACCGGCCCTGAGCTGCTGGTGTGGTAACTTTGGGGTTGCTCTGAACCCCCAACGGTGGGCTACCTTGGACCAAGAACTGAACCCTGTAAGTGTCCTACTTACCTGGTAAAACTAACAAAAACTTACCTCCCCCAGGAACTGTGAAAATTGCACTGTGTCCACTTTTAAAACAGCTATTTGTCAATAACTTGAAAAGTATACATGCAATTTTTATGATTTAAAGTTCCTAAAGTACTTACCTGCAATACCTTTCGAATGAGATATTACATGTAGAATTTGAACCTGTGGTTCTTAAAATAAACTAAGAAAAGATATTTTTCTATACAAAAACCTATTGGCTGGATTTGTCTCTGAGTGTGTGTACCTCATTTATTGTCTATGTGTATGTGCAACAAATGCTTAACACTACTCCTGGGATAAGCCTACTGCTCGACCACACTACCACAAAATAGAGCATTAGTATTATCTATTTTTACCACTATTTTACCTCTAAGGGGAACCCTTGGACTCTGTGCATGCTATTCCTTACTTTGAAATAGCACATACAGAGCCAACTTCCTACAAATATGGTGTCTTTTTTCTTCCTGTTGGTCATTTCCTGTTTTAGGGTATATAAGGAGTGTGATTCTTGTTCTCCTTGCGTTGCAACACTTCCTTTGGTAGTGATCTTCGCTCTGGTTGTTTTTCCTCCAGTTTTTTCCCTCGCTTGTTCCAGTTTTTTTCCAGTATTGTTTTCTTGTTGGAAGACTTACCTTTTTGCTTATTTTTGTTCCAGGGAGTTCCTGCTGTAGAAGTTTTTCCCTTTGTTTTTTTTTCCTCTGGGACTCATTCTGGAGGACACGGACTGCCTTTGGCGTTCCATCGTCAGCAGCACCGTGGCTACCAGAAAGGGCCGCTGTTACCTTGGTCAAGGCAGAACCTACAAGGATCAAGATCACTGTACAGTTTCAGTTGGCCAGAGTCATAAACGACGAGTAGCCCGTGACAGCTACAGGGGTGACTTACCTTTGCCACAGGCAGTGGTTTGTGGGCATGGCGCCCTGAGAGGGGTGCCATGTCAACTTTGTCTTTTTCTCCCCACCAGCACACACAAGCTGCAGGGCAGTGTACATGTGCTTGGAGAGGTGATCCCTAGGGTGGTATAATACAGGCTGCAGCCCTTAGAGACCTTCCCTGGCCACAGGGCCCTTAGTACCATGGGCACCTTTTTAAAGGGACTTAACTGATTGCCAGGGTTGTGCCAATTGTGGAATCAAGGTACAGATTTTGGGAAAGAACACTGGTGCTAGGGCCTGGTTAGCAGGATCCCAGAACACTTTCCATCAAAGTTGGCATCAACACTAGGCAAAAAATGGAGGGGTAACCATGCCAAGAGTGGCACTTTCCTACACAACACAAGTTCTGGTGCTACTAAATTGGAAGGCTAACAGACTGGGCCACAAAATGAAGAAGAGTTTGGTCATCAGTGCCTTAAAAGAAATAAACCCAACACTGTATATCTGCAAGAGACACATCTTATTAGTGTACAGCACAGTAGTATGGAGAGGAGTAGATATAGAGTGACGGGCCATGCTCAGTACTCCTCTGGTTCTAGAGGGGTGATAGTTCTGCTTAGAAAGACACTGTTATTCCACATGTGACAATCATGGTGGATACATATGGGTGTTACACGGTGATTCTGGGAGAACATGAGGGAGAAACAGTGTTGCTGGTTAATGTCTATGCCCCTCCTGGACTCCAGTTTGAAATGCTACAGAAAGTGGGTAATATTCTACTGGAAGGGCCCCCCTGCACTGGTGGTGATGGGTAGTGATTTAACTTGGTCCCAGATATGAATTTAGATAGAGTGAGTTCCAGGGTGGAAGGTGAGGCAACCAAACGGAAACTTTGTGCAGACACTGGGTCTCCGTGACATTTGGAGATCTCTTCATAGCGACGAGAGAGGGTATTCATTCTACTCCGAAGCCCACAACATGTCTCGAGACTCAGTTATTTTTTCACCACCGGTTTGTAGGTCACCTAGATTTCTTGAAGCTATGTACCTCACCCGGGGAATTAGTGATCATTCACATTTGAGAGTGACGCTGTCCACTAAAATTCTGAAACCAAGGGGAATGTGGAAAATGGAAACATGGTGCTTCTCCAATGAACAGGAGGTTAAATGCTTAGGTAGGGCAACCAAACACTATTTTGAGGACAACAAGGCTTTGGTGCGGAGCCGAATTACACTGTTGGAGGTGTACAAGGTTACTATCAGGAGAATAATCATCACAGGGAAGATAGGGGACAGATGGGAGAGACATTCTAGATTGATTACCCTTAGGGTGGGGGGATTGACTCATTTGGAGAGGGGATATGTGGATACCAAACCCCACCCCGGTAAGAGAATCATGGACCTAAGAAGGCAGAGTCCCAGATAGTCGCCAATCATGAGGCCAAAGTATCCTATTTGGCGAAACAGAAAAGACTTTATGAAGGGGAAACAAGACAGGAAAATTGCTAGCAGGTATCAGGAGTAAGGAACAAGAGACCATGTTCATTAGAGAATTGAAGGCAGACTCCGGGGAGATGGTGAGAGGTAGTGGTGAGATAGTGGAGGAGTTGATTAGACATTTTGAAACATTTTATAAATCCCAAATTTAGGTCCCTGATCAGGAAGTGCTAACCTTCATAAATGATTGCCCCATGAGATGGTTAGGCGAGGAACAAAGGAGAGACCAGAAGGCGGATTTTCCTGTGGAGAAGGTATCCTCTGCCATGAGCCAAGTGCAATCCAGGAAAGCCCCAGGACCGAACGGGTTCCCGGTTGATCTGTTTCGGGAAACTGCAGAGGTGGACGGCGACCCCTCTATATGCAGCCTTCAAGAAGGTGTTTCAATAGAGAAAGCTACTGGATGACATGCACACAGTGACTGTGGTGCTCCTCCTGAAGACAGAGAAACCCCCAGATAAATGCGACTCATACCAGCCCACATCCCTATTAAATGTAGATGTAAATGTAGTGGTCAAAATTTTAGCATCTAGACTGAGGGCGTGGTGACAGAGTTGGTACATCGGACCAGAATGGTTTTATGCTGGGGCACTCGACCAGGCTGAATCTGAGATAGCTACATAACAACCTGGCAGCAGTGGGGACTTTGCCAGTGGGAAGAGTTATTGCCTCGTTAGACACAAATAGGGCCTTCTAATCGGTGGAGTGGGTGTACCTCTTTGGGGTCCTGGCCCTAAATACATCAGGTGGGTCAAATTACTTTATGATAGGCCAAAAGTCAATGTGTAGGTTATTGGTCACACACCGTGGAACTTCCGAGTGAGGAGGGGCATGCGCCAAGAATGTCCACTCTTACCAATGTTGCTTGCCTTTGCAATAGAAGTCTTGGCGGAATGGGTGCAGTGGGTGCGCAGGTCTGGGGCTGGCCAAGTGGTGATAGAGGGGATAAGCGCATATCATTGTATGTTTATGATATTCTACTGCATCTGATGCTTGTTGCCCCAACACTGGACTGGTTACCGGATACCTTTCGATTGTTCAGGGAACATTCTGGGTTTTCTATATAAATTGGGACAAGCCTTTGTTATTCCTGATGGGAGACTACACACAGGGGGGACCCTCACTATGCCATTGCTGATAGAAACAGAACAGTTTAAATATTTGGGGATCTGAATAACAAGTTGTCCATACTTGTACTATGAGTTGAACTTGGGCCCTCTGCTCAATAGGCTGGAGCGAGACGTGAAACATTGGCAGTCGCTGCCGCTTGTCATTAATGGGGAAGGCAGCCATGTTTAAAATGGTTCCCCTCTTCAGGTTCTTGTATGTCATTCAGAATAGCCCTTATATGATGGCGAACGGGTTCTTCACCAAGGTGGATGCAATAGTGCGAACACTACTTTGGGTGGGTGGACAACCCTGTATATCTTTGAGAGCCCATCAAAACTCTAAATATGAAGGCGGCATCGATGTACTGAATGTAAGCAAATACTATGAAGCAGCACAGATGAGTATAGTGACCGATTGGGCGTACACCGACTGGGATGACTCTGCATTTCAGCAAAATAGGTTAGGAATGGGGGATAATAGTTATCTGAACATGTTACATGGTGGCAACCTGCGGCCCAATGCCTGCCTAGCAACGGGGACTGTGGTGGGTATCTTAAGGAGATGGACCAGGGAAATGAGATGGGGTTACAGGCTGACCCCAAGGATGCCACTGTGGACGAGCTCCAGATTGCGACAAATTGTGGCTCTGCTGGGAGTTTGGGGATGGGATTGCATCAGCACTGACGGATGTGTGAGATGCAAATAATGTGGTTCCCTTTGACGTCGTGAAAAAAGGAGTATCAGATGTCAGAGACGTGGTGGTTGCACTACGGGCCGATGGAAACATGCCCCCTGTTAATGTATGTCTCAGGAAGAAGAGACACAAGAAGATTCCCCCCTGGAAAGTAGGCTCCTAAATGTGAGAAATGAAAGGAAATTGATTTTGTTGACAGATGGTGTAGGAGGCTGGCCTGGCTTATAGTGGGTACCTTGTGGTACTTACACCTTGTGCCAGGTCCAGTCATCCCTTATTAGTAGATTAGAGGTGTTCTAGAACTCAGAGTTACTAAAAATAAAGGTACTTTATTTTAGTGACAATATGCCAAAAGTATCTCAGAGGATATACTCCCTTAGGAGGTAAGTAATATACACAAAATATATAGACACAAACCAAAATCAGGTAAGAAACAGTTAGAAAAGTAGTGCAAACAATGTAGAACACAATAGAATGCAATAGGGAGAAATAGGCCTTGGGGCAACACAATGTATAAACACCTTTCTCTCCTATATCCTTCTACATACAAACAAAATTACAAATCCTTTTAAACATCTATATATCTTTTATTATACATGAAAAACATTTAGATTTCCTTAAAATGTAAAACTGGAATATCATGAGACAAACATAAAACAGTTTAAACTGTTTGTGATAAGCTTGGACCAAACATCAAAGAGAAAAAAATATGTGATGTGGTCTTATATTCGTTGAATTGATTTTGGTGAAATGTGAACATTTATATTTGTGGGTTGAATGTGAGTACAATTGAGTGGAGTTGAGTGGTCATTATTATTGTTTTACTATTGGTTTGTTTGTCTCTGTGTCTTTATGTTTGTCTCATGATATTCCAGTTTTACATTTTAAGGAAATCTGAATGTTTTTCATGTATAATAAAAGATATATAGATGTTTAGAAGGATTTGTAGTTTTGTTTGTATGTAGAAGGATATAGGAGAGAAAGGTGTTCATACAATGACAGATTTGATTCCCTAGTGTTCTCTCCTTACAATACCTAGGGACCCCTGTGTTTGATTCCTCCTAGGGGCAACACAAACCATATACTCCAAAAGTGGAATGCGAACCACGAATGGACCCCAGGCCTAGTGTAGTGTGTAGAGGGTCGCTGGGAGTGTAAGAAAACACTAAGGGTGTTCCTGACCTATATGTAATGTGTGCGTGTAATGGTGTCCCCGCACTCACAAAGTCCGGGGAAATTGCCCTGAACAATGTGGGGGCACCTTGGCTAGTGTCAGGGTGCCCTCACACTAAGTAACTTTGCACCTAACATTCACTAAGTGAGGGTTAGACATATAGGTGACTTATAAGTTACTTAAGTGCAGTGTAAAATGGCTGTGAAATAACGTGGACGTTATTTCACTCAGGCTGCAGTAGAAGTCCTGTGTAAGAATTGTCTGAGCTCCCTATGGGTGGCAAAAGAAAAGCTGCAGCCCATAGGGATCTCCTGGAACCCCAATACCCTGGGTGCCTGGGTACCATATACTAGGGAATTATAAGGGTGTTCCAGTGTGCCAATCAGAATTGGTAAAAGTAATTACTAGCCTGCAGTGACAATTTTAAAAGCAGAGAGAGCATAAACACTGAGGTTCTGGTTAGCAGAGCCTCATTGATACAGTTAGGCACCACACAGGGAACACATATAGGCCACAAACGTATGAACACTGGGGTCCTGGCTAGCAGGATCCCAGTGACACATATCAAACATACTGACAACATAGGGTTTTCACTATGAGCACTGGACCCTGGCTAGCAGGATCCCAGTGAGACAGTAAAAACACCCTGACATATACTCACAAACAAGCCAAAGGTGGGGGTAACAAGGCTAGAAAGAGGCTACCTTCCTACAGTTGGGACAGTGATGAGAAACACACAGTCCTTCCTGTTGAAATTGCGGGCCACATGGGAACAGGACCTAGGGGAGACAGATGAGGATGACTGTCAGGAGGCTCTAGAGCTCCCAGCAATGGTGGCAGTAAAGGAGAGTTTCCACCTGATCCTACTAAAGGTAGGCCAACTACACATGTGCCCAGTTATGTAGGATAGACAGGGTGGGAGATGCAGATTGGCTTAGGTACTGTGGGATGAAAGGCACTTTTCTAAACACACTTTGGAGCTATCCCAGAATACAAGCTTTTTGGGAAGCAGTTGAAAGCTCTCTGGAGGAGGCAGTGGGGCTACCCCTGGAGCTACAGCCATGACACACGCTGCAAGGTAAATGGGGCCTAACAAATCACCTCTTCTTTCAGAAACTATTGGTACATTTGGATTGTATGGTGGCGTAAATGGGACATTGCTCAGAAATGGGGCTCTTGTACTCTTCCTTAGTATCTGGACTGGGAGCTTGGCAAGGAGTATTGTAAAATAATTTAAAAGGAAATTTACAAATGAAGAGGGTGCCTTAGAAAATATGATAAACTATGGGGAAGATGGGAAGAGAAAGAGGATAAGAGTAGGGTGAAGGTAGGCATGCGCATCCAATACTAGTAGAGGGGATGGCCAGTACTAGATTCAATCACTTCCACAAGTACAGAATGGGGATGCAGGCAGGGCCTAGGCGATGGAGAAAACAAAGGGCCTGGTTACAACTTTGGCAGAGGGGGTTAATCCATCCCAAATGTGACGGATATCCCGCCCACTGTATTATGAGTTCCATAGGATATAATGGACTCATAATACGGCGGGTGGGATATCCGTCACATTTGGGACGGATAAACTCCCTCCGCCAAAGTTGTAATCAGGCCCAAAGTGTGGTAATGTGGACTTTGTCTGGAATTTCGCTATGTACAGACTTTCGACGATAAGGTTGTTTGAGGGGTGTCATGTTTTGGGGGTGATAGTTCTGCTTAGAAAGACTCTTTTTTGAGTGTTTAATGTGTTTTTTTATTCTGTATAAAACAATAAAATAATTCTCTAAAAAAAGATCTATGTCATATTCATGCCATAAGGAAGAATACAAATATCTGCTAGATTAAAGCTAATGAGACTAATTAATTGTTACTTGGTACACATAGACATGAGAGAATGTAAGGTAGTAGGGGATATAAAACATAATTCATAAAATATAAGCAAAGGAGTGTGGTAGTATCATAGATATCAGTAAGGCATACCTGTGTATTTGGTGGGATGTGTATAGACACATGCCTTGTTTGTCATTATGGCACAGTAGATTGTGCTTCTGCGGCTGCTATTAATGCACTTGAAATGGGGACTTATAAAGACTACATTAAGATGAATCCACTCGTTATAAAATTAAAAAGGGGTAAAGCTATGTGTGTCTGAGCAGGGAATGATCTTTACCTATTTATAGGAGAGACTGAGGGTGTGACATGATTGAAAATCAGAAATGTAATTGTAAAATAGAAGGGCCACCAGCAGGAAGATCACTATCGTCTGTCCCACCGAGGACACAACCACTCACTCGGGTACCACGAAAAACATGCACACCACACACATTGCCCAGATGCGACGAGAGGTTGGATGCACATTTTATTGCAGACGTAACAGACCCTTACCATTAAGGATGACTTTATGCAATCCTACTTGCTCCTATTCTTATCTGGCTGAAACTCACACTCCCTGTTAAATTCCTGAGCTGGGATTTCATATGGCCTTTTGTACCGATTTACAACTACAACAATGAGTGCAAAGAATCAGCCAAATGAATAATGTCATTACTATATTTATTATCATCATCATTATTACCAGATAATAGCAGTTTTTATTTTACCGCATTAACATAATCAGATGCTGGTTTGTAGAAATAATGCATATCACCTGGACAAATGATAACAACCAAATGTAGAGTACATACATAATAAAATGTAGAAAACCGATATTGATTTTATCGCAGTGCCCAATGGACACTCATGCTTGCCATTTCCCTTACACCGATGTTGGATTGTTGGATATGAGCAACGCAGGGCTGTTTCACAAAGTTTACGATTTTCTACAATTCACAAAGCAATTTTACCAGTGCTATCTTTACGTCTTCTATCTGCCACGTGTGCTGAGACTCCGCAGTCACAAAGATACTACTCCTAAAACTGCTTTGTGAAATGCAGAAAAATGAATAAACTTACAAAAAAGTGTCAATGTACCTTTGTGAATTGCTCCCACAATGTCAAGTTAATTGATCGTAATCATCTATTGAATTAAAAAACGGTCTCTATTTTTGCAGCCTTGAGGCAGTCTGGCTTGAAGGGATGAATCAATCATATGGCAGCTGCGCGGCTCTAAAAATGCGGACTGAATAACTGCAAAACCCTTGTTTCATATTATGAGACCGCTAATTAGATATCCAATAAAGTGCTACATGTGATGAGATCGCCCTGACGTTAGCTCGGCTTTTTAATATCTATACCAGAGTGCTGTGCTATCATTCAGTTATCATTTATATTAATGTAGTGGGACGTTGCCATTCCATGACACATTTCTACCGCATGGGTAGCCAGGTGCATTTTGCATCTTTAGACCAGATGTGTAACACCTGGGCCATAGGAATGATGCAATAATGTGGATTCAGCATTTTCCACCTATTGTCGGCGTTGCCGCATTTGCCACACATTTCACCATCTGTTGCAAATGTCCAGATGTCAATAAAATGTATTTCTTGCTCAAACGGACCAACTGTTATTATAAACGATGTCAAAATATGGTTATGATCAATAGCAGTCCATTGGCAAAGGTTGACTGGTGATCTTTCAGTTGCTGGTTGCAGTATCCAAGTGTTAAACTGGTACTAATAAGGCGCAACTTTGCTCTGACAGTATTAAATAGTGTTAAAATGACAAAACAACAAAATAATACTGTGACAAGCTGCCGCATTATGATGCATAATTTGCTTTTGGTTGCAGCATACGTTTGTCAATCCTGCCACTTATTTTGGCCCTACATTACTGAATAATTCCAAAGGCTCTAATACATTTTGACATCGACGTGCAATAACATTTACACCACTTCTCCCATTGTAATAGTTCCTAGATTTGTTCTATATTTGGCATGAGTCAGGCAACCACAAAAACAGAATGCATTAACAAAAATCTTAAAAATACAGGATCCTTAAAAAACATGATTTAAGGGGACTTTCCATGAGTGAATGATTGACCACCAGTGACAATGGGAACTGTCCTTAACTCTATTGAAATACCCTCTCCAAAGAAAGAAAATACCCACAACCTCCCTTTGATCCGATGGGTAAAAGCGAGGACAAAACTAACCCTGTTCATTACACTTGCACTGGGTGACTGCAGTGCTTTCGCTCTTGATTTACTGATTTGGGTTACAACTTGTAATAGGAACCATACATGCAAAACAGCTTTGCACTCGTTTGCTCCTGTTAATAGCTTATTTTCCTAATAGTCAGGGGAACTGCTCACTTTCTGGAAGTTGGTGGTAAATTCTTGGGCTAATAATGAGCTGACATAATCTGTGCACCCCTGCTAAGGGGGTGGTGGTGTTAAAAGGGATGCAAACTATGTTTGTGCTCGTTTTCCCACCAACACATGGCCCTGAATCATTCTTAGTGGTCTTTACTAGCAATAGTTTCACTGCACTGATGTGACTTTTTCAGAAGTATCATCACAAAGGAGTAATAAGCAATACTGCTGCTGTCTCGTTCTTGGTAACTACTGATCTGTACCACCACAGTCACTGTGACCAACACCATCGATACTGCCAAAGTCTGTGAAGGCACCAACCCGCTCTTGGCTGCAGGATAAGTTAGACAGGGAAGGTACGAACAGTTTGCAATCTGTGCTCCTTGGAGTCCCAGCGAGTATGGAAACTGATGCAAATTGTTGAACCCCAAGCATTCCACATTCAACCACAAGCATGCCACATTTAACATTCAACCACAAGTCTTCCAGATTTACCCACCCCGCCCCCTAACCCTCTCAGTTTTATCAGTGCAGTTCTGGGTTGCTGCCAGTGTAAGGGGAATTCAGTTTTCCTGACAGTGTGGTCCTGATCAGCTGAGTGCCTGGAGGATGTTACCCCTGCTCGGCCTGGGGCTCGTGGATGTGTGTTAGACCCTTGATTCTGACCCTTACTTCCTCATTCTGTGCCAAACATTACACCACTGTTTTTAACCAATCTTTAGTGTGGCTTGTTGCATCCAAGTACAGTGTGGACATTCTGCAGAAGGCCTAGAGAAAAGGTAAGCAGGTGCCCTCCACAATTCTGGCTAAGAATTACTCATCCACAAGAACATTTAATCATCAATTGGCAATCTTTGCATTTCTTCTGTTCCTTGATTTTAAAAGTGATGGCTGTCATGACCCCTGCCTCATCAACCACTAATCTTGACTATGTAGCTGAAACATCAGGCTCATATCCTGTCTGTAACACTTCAGAAACTCAGTTGCACATAAACTTTCTTTGAATCACGTTTGACAGTTTAGAAAATAGACTGATTATTACCTACAGTAACGCAAGGAGCTAGTCCTGTATTCAAGGTAAGGCGTTCATCGATGTTGTATGAGTTTCAGCAGTGAAAACAAAACATACTTTCTTGTTTGTGCTGATATTCATTTTCTTCAGTAGTGCAAGGGCATTGCTTCTAAAGTCAAAAGCTTCTATAACTAAAATGGCAACCAACACAAATGTACCGGCTTACACAATTGTTTACCGACGCAGGCGTAGCCCTCGACAGAGCGTGCACACAAAGTGAAACATTTTCCGAAGGTGTTTGTCTCAAATGCCAATAAGCTATTGAACTGTGGCTGTGTCGGTGCCGGGAGCCATTCAATTTTAGAGCCCTTACCCTGGAATATAAATGTTGTCTCCTTCCTAGCTCGGACTGATTTGCCCATCATTCACAATCGCACCCTTTCATGAAACACAATTTGGTTAGTCTCAGGGGACTAATTTTTAGAGAAATGTTAAAAAGGTAAACTAAGCATTTTAAAGCTTGCAGAACCGCCAACATTGGTGAAGACCAAAAGCACTACAGTTGTGAAAACCAAGGAACAGATTTATACATGCTTTGTGCCGAATTTGCGTCATTTTTTAAAAGCAAATTCAGTGCAAACCTAATTCCATATTTATACTTTGGCAAAGTTTTGGAGTTAAAGTAATTTTTGCGTGCGGGAAACTACCTGGCGTCAATGAGATGCAAGGTAAACGTTCCCGTGCTAAAAATGACGATATGGCCTTAGCGCCATATTTATCCCCTGTGCTAAAATCACACACGAGGGAAAGGGGGCCTTAAATAATGGTGCTAAGCTTGCTTAGCGCCATTATTTAACGCCTGGGTCAGGGCAGGCGTTAGGGGACCTGTGGGCCTATTTCCATGGTCAAAGACCATGGAATGGGCCCACAGGTGCCCTTCTCTAGCCCCAGGGACACACCCACCCACACCAGAGGGACACCACAGGATGGGGGGGGGGACCCCATCCCAGGTAAGGTAAGTACAGGTAACTATTTTATATATTTTTTTAAAGTGCCATAGGGGGGCCTAACCTGGCTCCCCCTACATGGCACTGGGGCCAATGGCCATGCCCAGGGGACATGTGTCCCCTGGGCATGGTCATTGGGGTGGTGGGCATGACTCATGTCCTTACTAAGACGGGAGTCATGTCAAAGGCATTTTATGTAAAAAAAAAATAACATTAGTCTGGTTAGAGGCATTTTTATGCCTCTGACCATACCAGTGTCATCCTTAGATGCGCAACCTCCTGTTCCCCCATGCCTCCCCCACCCAGCTAGCATCCTTTTACAAGACGCTAGCCAAGCCTTACTGCCGGCTACCGTCATTCCATTAATATGATGCCCGGCCGGCGTCTTGGAATGGCAATAGCAGGCGGTACACTTTTTCACGCAAAACTGCGTTAGTGCAGTTTTGCGTGAAAAAGTATAAATCTGGGCCATAAAAATATCTTACAAAATACTCAAAAGATAGGAAATTTAGCCTCTCCCAAATTTTGCACTTTTACCTGAAGGTGTGTGCCTTTTGCTCCAAGTCTTCACTATGTTACTTCTACCATGATCCACTGAGGGGGGTCACTGAGAATCAGACCTATAATAACAAAAAGAGAGAAAACATGTCTAAAAGCCAACTATTAGGAACAAAATCTAAAGCTCCCTAAAATTAATAAAATCTAGTTCCCTCCCAAGTTTGGTGCTTAACCTGAAAGTATCTAGATTCTTAACAAAGTGTTCACAGGATCATCTTCATGACTGGAGATGAAAAATGAATACCTTTGTGTACTTATTTGAAGACTAAACATCTTTAAGGTGGTAGAGAGATACCCACTCACAACCAACTATGTGCTAGACACAGATCATTAAACAAATCAGAAATGGCGTACAAGTTCAAGTTAGATAGAGTTAGGTCAGGAACAGAACGTACAGCCACACAGAAAAAACAGTTCTTAATTTCTCCTGAGTTTTTCTTCAGCCAATTCATAATGAGTAGTTTTTTTGAGAACATAATCTGCACCAGCAAACAGTAAAGAAAGCAAGTTTACTTTTTAACCATTAAATCTTGCAGAACATAAAAAACACAGATACAATCTATCATTTTACCTGCAAGAACAGCTTGTGTTGGTGGCAACAGCTCTTTAAATCCGGCAAATTATTCCTTTCTCACAATTCATTGGGAGGGCAGAGAATCTGTTATGCAGACTGAAAGGGAAAATATACTTACACAATATAAGCATATTAAATTCACAGATATGTACAATCAAACCCACTTACAAAGATTGGTCTTTTACCTAAAGGTATGTAGCTTTTGGCAAAAATAGATTGGATTTGAAATGTCAGAGCATCCTTTTCTATCCCTGGTTAATAGAGGAAATGTTGTGGACAACAGAACCAGCAAAGGCATTGTATTAAGAAATATTTGATTAGGGCCTACAAAGATACTGCAAAAATCCAAAAGCAAAAAGTATAGATCCATCACAATGTGTGTTTTTTCCAGAATGCATGAAACTTTTGTCCAAGGTCTTCATTGAACTCTCTCTCTAACCCTACAGTTTCTCAAAAAACAAAGGTCAGGTGAAAAATTCCCTCGCAGAGCTTCACTGGAGAGCACCCCAAAGAACAGAACATGCTATAACAAAGAAATAAAATAAATGTCTACATGCTATCATTGTAAAGTAAACTTTCAAATGCATATCATCTAGCTCAATCACAAAACCTGATCGTTACCTGGAAGAATGCAGCTTTTCTCAAAGTATGTCACATGATTATCTTTGAAGAGCTACAATGGATTTAAAATTTATGAGAATCCTTGTCATGTCCTGATCCAAAGGGGACACAGGAGAAATCTAGGAGAAAAGAGTTGTAATGACAGAGAAAAGAAATACTACTTGATTGGGACCTACCAAAGCATACTCCAAAAAGAAAAACTTAACTTAATCGAGCATAATTTATGATCCTTTACCTAAAAGTAAGTAACATTTGCCCAGAGTCCTCACTAGGCTATCTTCACAGGACTAGAATGAATCTAAATTATTGGCTCTGACATGGAGATAATTCTCTTGTTCAAATTCATTAAAGACGACTCTAGAGAATATAATCTGTTTCAAAAGAAAGAGGGAATAATATTAGTAAGTAACCTGGGAATGAAGGTCTTACAAAGCCCCAAAACATATTTAAAATCTGATTCCTGCAACATATGTGGTCTTTTACCTAAATATCCACTGTTTTTGGCCAAACGTTTTACTAGGTTTTCATTAGAGTGTGAGGTGATATTTGGTAAGAAGAGCAGCTCCAAAATCCTTGTGGCTTCTCATATCAATCATTCTTGTGATTCTTCTCTCCAGTTTAGAACAGAGGAAAATTACAGTCTGGGAAGCAAAGAATGCTGGAAAAATGACTGCACAATCTAGCAGTAATTTTGTTACACAGTCAGCAGTTGATGTCCGTACATAAAAAAAAACAGTTTTGTTCACATTTGTTTTTGCCTTGTCGTCTGGACCATGGGGCTACTGAGTATTACTCTATCAAGGGATCCTGCAGCGATGCATTGTTTGCAACCATGCCTATAATTGCTTACATTTCAATTGAGAAAGTATTTTCTGTTTAGGTGATGTGAGCATAAAGGCTTCAGGGTTACCTGACCAGTTTGGTTTCCAGGGGCAGTTTCTCCTTTAGAGCTAAGGGACTGCATCCCTCTGAAAATCCTGCACATCTGCATTAAAAAATATGAAATAGATCAATTTGTTTGGAGATACATTTGTATCTCCAAACAAATGGATGTATTTAACTCTGGGCTGTCATTCCTAGGCTGTGTGCCTGCCCTGCCTCGCTTTGAAGTAGGAGACAGAAGCCAGGCAGTAAATCAACTTTTCTTCACTTTGACTCACAACTCAGGGCTTAACTTTCTAAAGCCCTTCATTTCTATCGTGGTCTATGTGGTATCCACTGTAGGCCAGTGTCACTTTTAGCGTCATGGTTTCGGGCGTTGGAGTCTTCGTCCCTGCCTGAGGGCAGCCATCCGTAATTCACAGACATGGATCCTACCCTTTCCCATTTGTCACACAGTAGGAGTGAAGCACATGTAACTTGGTGCCTTGTCTTCGCTAATGGTAGGTGTTATAATGCTAATCTTGAGTTATTTGTATTGAGATTTGACCCTTTGTCACCTTAACTTCCCCCACCGTGACACCCCAGGCCCTGGCTGCAGATCACTAGCCCCTTCAGAAGTTAAGCTGCTATATTTGTTACCCAGCTAAATTGTTCCAAAAGACAAGTAGGGTTCGGATTTCCCTTGCGAAGTTTAACCAAATATCCAAGTCAAGCTCAAAGCGAGAAATACGTGCTTATAGGAAAGGCAATTATCTTCTGTATGGCGTTAAAACTGTACCTATCTTCATGCCCTTAACATTAATGCCAAAAACATGGATTGGTTGATGAACAATGAACGTTAAAAACGTTAAGGTAATATGTGTCAGTGATTTTGTTCCTCTCTGTTTTTCCCATTTTAATTAATGTTGCATTCCCCAAGAGAGTTAACTGTTTCATCTTGCTGTGTTTCTGTATTTTTTGTGTGCATCTTATTACTCTTCAATAGTGCCTGTCAGTGGGTTGGCACCTCTGCAGAGCACACAGAACAATGTTCATGTATTCAAGTTACAATAGAAATTCAGTGTACATGTGTGTGAAAGTTGTGCAAAAATGTCAATATATTTAGAAGATAAAGCAAAAGGAATAAAGGCCCATATTTATACTTTTTCACGCAAAACTGCACAAATGCAGTTTTGCATCAAAAAGTATAGCGCCAGCTTATGTGATTCTAGGGCGTCAGCCAGGCGCCAAATTTATGGAATCCCGCAAGCCAGTGCAAAGGGTGGGCTAGCGATAAAGAAAATGACATTAGCCGGGTGGGGGTGGAGGTATGGGAGAAGGGAGTTTTGCACCAAAAAATGACATTAGGCTGGTTAGAGGCAAAAAAAAATACCTCTAACCAGCCTAGCATTATTTCCTGACAAAAAAACATCCATACCACATGACTCTTGTCTTATAAAAGACAGGAGTAATGCCAACCACCCCAATGGCCAGCACAGGGGACAAGGGTTCACTGGGCATGGCCACTGCACCAAGTGCTATGTAGGGGGGCCCATTTCAGGGCCCTCAACGGCACTTTAAAAATGTTTTAAAATATTTACCTATACTTACCTGGGATGGGATCCCACATTCTCTCCCTCTGGTGTGGGTGTTCCTGGGCTTGGGGTGGGCACCTGTGGGCTCTTTCCATTTAATTCGTTTGACGATGGCAATGGGTCCACCGGTCTCCCAACGCCTGCCCTGACCCAGGCGTTAATTAGTGGCACTAAGTAGGCTTAGCACCATTATTTAGGCTCGCCTCCCCCCATGCACCATTTTTGCACAGGAGGCTAAATAAGGCGCTAGGGCCTTAGAGTAATTTTGTGGATGGGAATGCCTACCTTTCATCGCATTGACGCAAGGTAGGTTCACGCATCCAAGAAATGACTTTAACTCCAATATTTTGACGATAGACAGGTCTAGCATCAAAATATAAATATGGAGTTAAGTTTGTGCTGAATCAGAGTAAATAAATGACGCTATTTCAGCGCAAACATATTATAAATATGCCCCAAAGTGCTTAAATGTGCATGAGTGCGGTGTATGTTTGAGATGGTAAAATGAGGGAGATGAGAGGAAGTGCATTCAGACGAGAGTGAAAAGAGGGTGCTGAAGAGAAAAGAGAGGAGGTTGATAATGTGCAGATGGATTGGATGTGCAGAGAAAAAGGGCATACATAGCTATCATAAAGCACACATAACTGAAGGCCATACTCCTTCCACAGGCCTCAATAATATTTAATTTATAGTCTCACAATTTCAGAATTGAAACATTTCCAATGTTAATTATTTATAACAAATCATTGTTGTTACTCATTTATCTTAAACAGATAACCATTGACAAAACCAATAGGACTTACAAGTTTTAGTTGTATGTCAGTTGTGTTATATTTCTGGATGCAATAACATCTCAGAGAGAAACCAAAATACAGGTTGGGTTGCACACTAAGGAAACTTTTAGTGAGCCCCCACTTTTTTCATCCACTTAAAGACCTGTCTGTACATATTTCTGTATGACTGATTGTAGCCAGCAGCTGTGGGTGCTTCTCAATGCCTGGTTAGAACATTTTCTTCCAAAGTTGATGTTGCATGCAGTGCAAGACATTGGGCAAGCACACACTTTAAAAGGCCTGAAGTTGTTGCGCTGCACAATTTGCACATTAAAATAATTGATGAACTTCTTACTGCAGTAAGATATGGGGCAGTTTGTATTGGGTTTAATATTTCAAGGCTATACATTTTCACTGCTTCATAAACCCTGCTTTCTCACTATATTCATTCGCTTTCAAATGCACCATTTGTCCATCTTTTTTCAATTATTTCTTGGGAGGAGGACCCACCCTGGACCCCACATTTGTCCATCAGGCTTTCTTGCTTCATTCGCTCCATAAAAGTCATACCAAACTTTTAAGCCCCATCACTTTCAAATGTCACCAGCCACCACTGTTGGTTTCTTTGGTGGATTTGGTTGCTCTTCGGTTTAGAAAAACATCTCTCACCAGCTACTTTTATACAGGACAAGGTCAAGGCATACTTTTATGCCAAATACAAATGCTGGTGAGCATTGCTAAAAAATAAGGTACTTTTTTCAGAATACAGTAACAGAGAGCACAGTTATGACATGTATTGCGCTTTGCAGGTTCAGCATCACCTTTGTGGTTGAATTCTTCTACTTGTAGTAATAGGTTTTTATTAGTCTGGTCTTCTCTGTCATACTCCTTTTTAGATGTACCCATTTGGCAGCAACATCTTGAGGTCATGCCTGCAAGCTCAGCATACTTATGAGCGATCTACGTTTTGCAACAAGAAGTGAAGTGTCAGAACAGCATTCTCTGAGAGACTCTGACTGACGTTCTTTCAGTCCACTCATGCTATATGTGCCACTAGAGTGAAGGTGTTCTCATCAGTCTTGGAATAATCATGTCCATTACTATATTATGCACTCCAATATGAAATTAATATTTAGCCAAGGTGATAAGCTAGTGCTTGTTGTTCTTACAGGCATACTTTTGTGGGACACTCTTACCTTCTGGATTTTCCCTTTATACTTCTTGGCCACAGTTACTTTCGTCTGAGCCTTTGTTGCCCCATTCTGCAAATGTCATGCTGTGGAGTACACAGCATCAAAACTAGGAATCTGTGGTTATGAGTTTTATGTGTTGGGCACTATTGTTTGTGCCTGCAGGCTATCCATTCCACTTGTCTGGGGATACTTAGGCCATGGCGTGGTTGAAACAGAAATGGAAACATACAAATGAGCTGTTAATACATTTGCAATTTACATAGCCCATCAGAAAATTGTAAGGCTTGCCACTGTACGTTTGGAACAGCTCTAAAATTGCCGAAGAAATATTATGGAGGACTTTGATCAAATCAATAATATAGCTTTAGCAAGGCAGAACTTGATGAGAACTGCATCTTTTGCCCACCCCCTTCTTTCTCCTACGATCTGTGTGACATCCTGTGCCAATTCACACTACACATTCAACCTTTTTTTATGGCTCCTGGAGAAAGATTGCAAAATAGTATATCAGTCCAAAGAGAGAGGTGGGTGCAGTAGATGCCTGGGGAGCATCAACAAGTAAAACATTTAATAAATGTGCAAACACCAGACATGTATGTGACCTAGGGACAGAGACATTTCAAGGCATGGGCAAAGTGCGCTCTGGCCCAGGGCCCCAGCTTTTGAGGTGTACCCCTGATAGAGCCAGAATATTTCCGCAGAGTCTCCTGCCCTGATGACTTTGGATTCTTCTTTAACAGATTGTTTTAAATACCGTTTCCTTTAATTTATTTTTAATGTGGGTTATGCCTGAGACTCTATTACAGGCATTTTGCAGGGAAATGTGTTTATCTTTCATGCAACATTCATAAATAAAAGTTTCTTTTAGATAAAAGCAGGACCTCACATATGAGAAATGGGAGGGAGTCACAGAGAGTACTTGCAGTAACATTAGTGAGCTACTTCTGTGTTACAATGTCAAAGGCAAACATGGCTATCCCTGATTATTAGATGTAGACACATTTTCAATTTGGAAGAGTGTGCCTGTACACTGTCAGTGACCTGGACAAAGAGAGTTGTAAGAGCTGAAATTAGATCATAAATTGCAGCCTTTATATTTTTTAGTGTTGAGTCACTTTTTTCATTTTAGAAATTGCTTTTATTGCATAGCTAATAGTGGCCTTTGACAGGAAGGTCACAGACGCATCATGTCCACACTTCTGTTTCGCTTTGGAAAGGAGATACTCCATACGTTGCTTACGAGGGTTGTAATACTCAGACAGGAGCAGGATGATTTCAAGAAACTTCCCATGATCAAGCAATTTGTTATCCAAATCAAACTGAGACTCTGATTTCCCACAACAGCTGAACCCTCTTTGTATAATCACCTGAATAATATCAACCTCTCTCCTTCTTCCGAATTCTACTGCACGACCTGATGCCTGCTGAAAGAAGAGCAGACTGGGTCTGTCAACACCAGAGCTGGCCCTAATGTAGGAATCTGTGCATCATCTGTGGAACTGAAACGCCTCATGTCCTGTAATGAGCATGCACAAATGTATATGATTTTACATCCCATGGATAGAAGGACCACATTTCCCATATTTGCTAAATGCCCAGCAAACTTTACAAAAAGCTTTTGGGATTCTGAGAAACCTAGTCAGTGTTGCATACTCCCATGTGCAGCTCTCTCTCTTATTTCTTTCTGCTCAAGCATTTCATAGGTGCAGGTGTTTTCCCACTGTCTCCCTAATATGCTTCTCTCCCCCTCCGCTTCGTGTTGCTCTCTCTCTCTTGTAGTGTGGTCAGTTTTATGTATCCTTTGCGCGTTAGCTTCAGGCTTTAGGCCTTTGTGCACTTTGCCCTGGATGTATTTTATTCCTTTGCTCGCAGCTTAGAGCCTCTGTGCACTTTGCTCTTGTTTTATTTTTTATATCACACTGTTTTGCCTACTTCAGCACTGGAGTTCTCAATAACGCACTCTTGTTCACTCTGTGCTTCAGTCAAGGATATAGTCTGGTACATTGCCGATAGACGTGGTAGGAGTTTAGTCTTTGGCATTCTTGCGTAGGGACATTTTGTGATCACACTAACATGTTAGTTATAAAAACCCTTCCTTGTCCCAATACACGAAAGAGGGAGTTTCCGACCAGGGAACCACAACTAGACCCTGACTGCCTCGTTGCAGATGCTGAACCAGATCACAGGCCTTTGCTCAGGTATGAGGGTTGATGGCTTCCCAGGGAATCTGGAAGGCAAGTTAGAAGCTTAACATGCTGTGCTCGAAATAGAACTAGCTGAGAGAGAGTAGAAATTATTAACACCATGATAGCGTTATTCTTATGTTTCACTCTCCTCATGACTATTTCAATCCTACTGTGTTGTATGGTTCTGGTTATTGTGGCTCACGCCTTAATATCTAAAATGCAGTTGTTTTATTAAAACAAATCTATAAAACTCAAACTGCCTTTGTCATTTGTATATGAGATCATACTGTAAATGAGAGAGCTGGTTTGGATCTGAGTGACCACAACTTCCCTGAGAAGTTCCAAAGATGTCATGCGCTCGGCTGCCAAATCATCCCTTCCCCTTGGGAGAGATGAGGCACTGCTAGTTAGCCGGAGCAAAACCGGATTTAGGGTGACAGAGGTCCTTCCAAGTGGGTCAGACTCAGTCCCCCACACCGTGAACGATCCTGCTACCTAGAAATCCAGTAGTCTCATTTAGGATAATGAGAGCCCACGCGACATGGCGCCGCCAACAATTGGTCTGGCTCTAATTTTTTCGGGTCCGGCTGACTCTCTCGGTCTCATATATATATATATTGACTCCTCGGTTCCGTTAACGGAGACATCCGTGGCGCTGAGGATTTCCGCTGCCACGAGATAGGTACACCCTGTTACTTAGTGGTCGGTTGTTCGAGCTTGAACTTTGAAAGGAAAACCCCGATATTAGTGTGCCTTCTCTGACCTAGTGCTGTTTTTGAAATGGCAAATCCTCAAGTAGTGAATATAGCGCTTAATATGCGCCAACCGCTCACAGGACATCTGATAGCACATGGTCTCACGAACCAGGGGGGTCCGGTCACGTTTGTGGTGGACGCCCATGCAGCTTACAGAACAGAGCTTTTTTATTTTTGGGTCGTATTTCCAGCAGTTGATGGGGGTACTAACACTTTTCATGATTACACTATTGCGAATGTCCCTGGACAATACAGGGCATATGCATACTTAGAGATACCTTTATCTTATCAAGAACACAATAATTGGCTTGATGGCGCCCTCCCACACACAGTAGCACAAGTTAGGTTAGGTCCACTAAGTAATGATGGTCCTACCTGGCCTTTATTGGCTACATATACACCACATCCTGCGGTTGCTCAATTGGCAGTGGCTGAAGTTCGTCGTTTATATACAGACTTAACGGCTACATATAGACGATTAGTTCAGTTTGTAATGCAGACACTAAATACTAACGCAGCGCGTGCTGCTCCTTCACAACCACATGCAGTGGTTCCGGGTATCAATCCGGCCACTGTACACTCAGTTATGGGCAAAGTACCGGCTAAACGTGAGGAGACTCCATTTTGGCTGGCGCAAAAATTAATACGCTGGAAGCAGTATTTCCCCATACGGGACCTCAGGATAAACATAGAATATTGACGATATGTTTGCCGTTTGGTATGGTTCCTACTGTGGACCATTGTAATACCTGGGGCACGGTGTTTGCCGCGCTCTTCACTACAGCACACAGTACACCGACATTGGCTAATTTACCGGAAGTGCTAAAACAAATTCAAGGTGAATATGGGGCTGCCCCAGCCTTAGATTTAGGGATGCAACTGATGGGCAATTTTGCCGCAGTTTCTTCTATTATATTGAGTAATCTAAAAGGGGAGGCAGTGGCACTAGCGGTGCGTATGCGTCTTCGAGACGTCCCGCAGCTTAATCAGGAGCGGGAGCTGCAGAGAATAATAGTGGAAACATATTCGAGTATCGGTCGTGATAGCCTAGGAGCTAGACCGCAAAAACCACAGTTTCAGGGTAAGAGTAGTAAGGATACTACTAAACAACAGCTACCTGAGGGTACTAAAAAGTGCTGGGAGAAAAAACAGCAAACACCTAAAAAAGAAAGGGGAGAATCTCCGCGACCGGAGACCCCGCGGGCTAAATATAATCTCAGAAATAGGGATAATTTGAAGACGCCTGATAGATATCAATATACTGATACACGCCAATCTCGTTCCTTTCAGTACTCATCGGAAAAGAGAAATGAGAGAGGTGGGCGGTCAGAGCGGAGAACAGAGTACGTGAAGCTGAGACAGGAGTCACAACGCTCAACGGAGGTTTCTGTTAAGAAAGAAGAGAAACCGATCCAACAAAAACAGCAATTTAAGAAGAAGAAGGTGGCAGCAGTCTCAATTAGACATGCCACTCAAGAAGAGAGTTCTCTTGAAGAACAAGACATGGGCGTTAGCACTGTTAGACAGCGCGGCAGAGGTCACAATAGTTCGCCAGAATCTTCTAGAGCATCTGGAGGTGAAAGCAACTGATGACTTCATACAAGTCGAAACAGCAGATATGCGTGTCTCTGATCCCGATAGAGTTTATACAGTAACTTTACAATTAGAAGGGGACATTGAGCGCACAATAAACGCCATCTTTTGGGACCGTGAGGTCAAATTGTATGACATTCTGCTGGCCGAACAGGATTGGCCCCTTGACTTTGTTCGTGACTGTCCAGTTGGGGAGGAGGTTATTACACCTTCATTCACACCACTTGTTCCGGGAGAACTAGCAGAGTCCTATAGTAAAACATGGGCTCTGGCACAGGCTCCCGCCTTATATAGAAATAATGTGGGGTGGGATAGGGATTCACCTTATCATGTAATTCCGATAAAGGGCGAACCTCAGCTGCAACCGCAATATCCTATAAAATTTGAAGCGAGGGCATCGGTAAGGAAAATACTTACACAATTGGAGTACCAGGGAGTAATTGAATCCTGTGTCTCGCCAATGAATAATCCCTTATTTCCAGTAGCTAAACCAGACCATTCTTATAGGATAGTGGTGGATTACAGACATTTAAATGGACATACACGCACATATGCAATACAAAATTCACACAGCGCAGCGCTCATGAATAATATTGTGCGTAGGAAATACAAAACAACATTAGATATCTCGAATGGATTCTTCTGCCAAAATATAGTGCCCGAAAGTAGGGACTATACGAGCTTTAGTGCGTTTGGCTCTCAGAAAAAGTTTTGTCGTTTGCCTCAGGGGTATAAGAATAGCCCAGGACTGTTTTCGGCTCGTGTGACTGAAATTCTGCACGAGTTGGACCCTGAAGCTTTGTCATATGTTGATGATATATATCTGACAGATGATGAGTTGCTACAACATTTAAGGCGGGTAGCCCGCATTGTTGTGGGATTTGCCGACATTGGCTACAAATTTAATTTTTAAAAATCAAAAATTACCTTCCTCAGCGTCATTTTCCTGGGATATGAGTTGTCGAATGAGGGCAATAGCTTAGCGCCACACTTTTTGGAAAAATGTGCACAGTTGCAACCTCCTAATACGATTCGGAAACTCCAGTCGTTATTGGGGTTTCTAAATTTTGGCAGAACTTGCATTCCTGATTACGCTACACGTATAAAACCATTATATGAGTTGATTCGCCCGAATTTTTCGAGTAGATTTTGGACGAATGAACATACACATATTCTTCGCGATTTGCAAACTGATCTCTTAGCAGTAAAGCATTTACACACTCGGGACAATAAGACACATCTGGTCATCAGGGTTATACCTGGGGCCGTTGGGTTTACATATGTCACCTTTAATGAGGGTGAGACAGTCGCGATAGCATACAAGTCGCACTTGTATTCTGCTGCAGAACAACGTTTTGCACAAACTGAGAAAATTCTCACTGCTGTACAGATGGCTGTGATTAAAGAACGACCTCTTGCCCAGGGCCAACGCATCATTGTCGTTTCCCCGATTCCAGCCTTAGAGGCTGTTACAAAAGCGAGTGTTCCTAATTCGAAAGCTTTACACCCGCGATGGATACAATGGGCAACGTCTTTGACAGCCACTGATGTAGATTACATATTTGACCCTAAACTGCAGACTCAAGAATTTCTTCAATATGAAATGGAGTACCCAGTTCCCGCTGGCACAATGCCTATTGACCAATATCAGGTAGTCATGTATACCGATGGCTCTGTGCAACCAGCGGTTGGGACTAAACAACAATATTCTGCTGCATGTGCAGTGGTGAGCGGCTATATGGAGGGGGAGGAGTTCTGCCCCCAACATACTTATACACAGACCTTGGGAGACTGTACGGCACAGTTGGCTGAGCTGAAAGCTCTGTTGTTAGCCTTGGAACATGCAGATCCAGCAATATTTAAATTGCTGGTTTGTGATTCCTATTACTGTGTTCAGTCTTTCAATGAATATTTACATTACTGGAGGTTGAATGGGTTCAGAGATTCCAAAGGTAAAACCATTAAGCACAAATTGCTGTGGGGGAAGGTTGCGGATCTGAAGGAGACGCTTCCTAAAGTCCATGTTGTGCATACACTTGGACACCAGCGCGTTGGAATACACGTTGCTGGTAACACTTTGGCTGATGAAACCGCGAAATTGGCTGTGGCAGTTGCCACTGTGGCCGCAGTAACTCGTTCGAGTTCCAAACCAAACACAGAGATTTTGGCTGCCATAAAAGCTACGGCTGATGGCACGCCCTTTCCTAAAGGATTCCCTTCTAAATATAGTTACTGTATGGGTGGTATGCTAAACGCTGTGGTTAAAATACCAGGCGTTGGTATACGTGAAATGCCCAATAAATTTGAGCGACCTCGATTGATTTCTGCAGCACATAAGGGGGCGGCATCTGCACATGCCGGCGTGGCTGCCACCATTTCACTGTTACAGGCTCGTTATTGGTGGCCTGGTCTCTATAAAGAGACAAAGCAGTATGTCCTTTGTTGTAATGTCTGCCAGCAAATTAAAGTTTCCACGGCTAGACGCCCGCAGCAGACGCCCCTTCTAATATCAAATAAACCTTTACAGTGTGTGTACTTGGATCATTGTGGTCCGCTGACACCAGATAGTGCATACAAATATATATTGGTTGCTGTAGATTCGTGCTCCAGATTTGTGTGGGTCTGGCCACAGCGCTCGGTTGACGCTCGAACTGTTATTAAAGATTTGCGCATCTTTGTCGATACATATGCAGTTGCGGCTTTTCATTCGGACAAGGGCCCTGCTTTTGCCTCTAGGGCATTCAGGGACACCACGGCTTCGTTGAGGGTCCAGCTCCAGTTCTCGTCTCCATTTCATCCAGAGGGAAATTCTGTCGTGGAGCGTTTAAATCGCGATTTAAAGCAATCCTTAATGGCCAGAGTTATAGGTACGGGTCGTAGTTGGCTAGCCCACCTGTATGGAGTACAGAGAGCACTTAATAACTTGCCTAGAAGGTCCCTGGGGGGTCGTACTTCATATGAGTGCCTGTTTGGAACACAAATGTATGTTCCTGATCTGGATGGTCCTGGTGTGGAGACGGCAGATACGCCCTTTGACATAAATGATCGTGTCACTGTTTTGCAGGATTTACAACAATTCCGTGAAGATAAGTCTTCTGCCAGTGCTGCCTCCACAGGAATTAAGGATGAACCAGTAACGCCTACTGGTTGGATTCCCAGGATTGGGGATCGTGTGCGTGAAAAGGTCGCAGTGAAAAAAGAATTTGGTCCTTCCTATCGGGTGCCTGTCCCTGTGCTAGGGATCCAAGGCACAAGAACTGTAATTTTGCCACCGTTGCAAGGGGCCAACGGAAATCGCTTTGTTTCCATTGATAATGTCAAGTTACAACATATGGCCGATTCTGCACAGCAGACCAAGAGGGACGCCCAGTAGTTCCGGAATCCCTCTCACTACTGGGGAAGAAGTTCCACTGCAGGTGATTTGCACCGACGCTATTTCCTCTCCGAGCTTGGGGAGGGTGGAAGCTGATCTTGCGATTGTTCCACTGACGGCGAATAATTTGGAATCTTTAGATCAAGTTGCTGTAAGTTCTACTGATATTGCTGAACATGTGGTTTATAGCGTGCCAAGGCGTGAGCCACCATCTGCTTCTTTGTTTACGGTTGCAACTTTTGCGAGAACTGCCTCCGGCTGCTTCAACACCACTAATGATACCGTGTCGGACTCCTCGTCCTCTTCAACATCAGCCCTGGGTCCACGTAAGCTGCTGTGTTGGCTCAAACATACATATTTTGTTGTTCCTTGGAACTATCTATGGCTTTTTATGACTGTGATGACTCTTTTCCTATGGCTGGGGTTTGTAGTTACCTTTTTTCTGGTAATATATGGTCATTTTCTTCCTGAACGATCTGACATTGAGCACGTGGAGACGGTGTTGAAACCACATTTTTCGTCACATATGGTTCGAAGAGACTTGTCCTTTGTGAACATTTCTGCTGTACCAATTCCGGATGGGATTGTGTGGGATAGAGTGATGTTCTCAAATTTTCAATGAATTATATCGTTATACTAGGCATTGTTTCTGATGATTGGGACGTAAAAACTGTGGATTCTATGTTGACAGAATTGCAATATTATACTGTCTATGAAAATGAAGATGCTTACCAATTTAGAGATAATTATGGTGACATGTTTTGCTACAATTATTATGGGCACCACTTTATTCATAAAGCTAGTAGTCCTAAATCAATATTTGAATATATGCAATGGGAACATTGCCCGACTCCTCCACAGGGGAGTTCTAAAACTTATTTTGAAAAATTTGCATATTTTTCTGGGCATAATCAACAGAGTGCTAAGTCTTACTATTATAAGGTTACTCCGCATACTAATAAGCAAATGTTATTGACTGATACTAAATTACTGCATTCAAATTTATTTGTATCCAAACTTTCAGTTGAGGGGTATGAATACTGGTCCAAAACTGTTGATTTGAAAAGTGTCGGGGGAACGAAAAATTTGCAAATGCGGGGTAGGGACACATTGTTTAGGGCATGTATTATTCCTGTCCAGATGATTTTCCTAAATGACACTGTACAACAGACTAGCTGTTTGGGCTTAGCAACAATTAGAGACTTGAATTTGCCTAGCATACCTGTCCCTTCCAAATTGAAATATTGGCATCAATATATTAATGCCACGTTTAGTGAGCTTACGGACTGGGTCCAGAATGGTACGCTTAACACTTCATTGATACGTCCGGGCGGGTGGTTATTGTGGCCCATAGACACTAATGGGTGTCATCAGCGTTTTGTCACCTCTTCGGGGGGGTTCAGGACTAGTAGGGCAGACCCTTGCTACATATCACCAGAACATGTTGATATCATTACTACATACAGCGTGGGGAAACTTTGTCAACAATGGTTGAAGTCATCCACGCTGGATGCAGTTAAGACACATCTCACGTTACTGTCTAATGATACTGACTTGCAAGATTCTTTGTCAGGACCAAGAGTACCACGGAAGAAACGTTTTTTGTATGAAGTATATAATGAGATTTGGAAGCTTTCACAACAAGAGGCAGCGGCCCGGTTGAGGCAAATTGATCAGGAAAATTTGATACAAGCTTTGTCTGTTGTGGATAATGGGATGCATACCCTTTCATACCGTGTATATACAATTGACAACATTGTTTCCTCTGCTATAGACATTATTAAATCTGATATATCTTCTTTATATCACGGGCAGAGTCAAACGCGGTCCATCATGCAGTTGAGTTGGACTCTACAGACATTGAAGGCAGGTCGCGTTCCGTGGCAGCACATTCGTGCCAGGGAGATATTTATTTCCTTTAATTTGACACGTCAACAACAGCTGATAGCTAAGAAGGAAGCGACGTATGTTATGTTAAATATTGAAAAGTTGGAGAAGTTGCCTTTTACTGTGGCTGAGATTCCGTCAGCTGAGTGGTTGATTCACGGGGTTATTAATTTGCCTATCTCCACTCTACAATTTAGATCTTTTTTAAAGCATATTCCCGTGGGTAGATATGAACAGTTGGGAGACAGTTACATACATGAGGTGTGGGAGCTTCCCTTTCTATACAGATGTCTTAATGGTATGAGGGAGGTTTTTCTTAGCGGTAGCGAATGCGAAACTTCTGTCAGCCATTCGATGGTTTGTAAACAGCTGTCTTTGCACGGGGCATGCAATGCCTCGATTGCTAACTTAGCTTGTTATCTTAAGGGAGTTCCAGTCCCGGTAATTAAAAACACTTTCCAGGTGCTTTCAAACGGCAGCTACGTCCTTCTTAACAGTGAACCCTGTTGTGGCATGCGTGCCGGCATAGTTTACGTGGTCGTTGTCACCATAGCCGTTACGTGCTGCGGGAATGTGTTATTTCCCCCCACTCATATTAGGGAGGTAGCGGACATCTGGCCTCATATTGCTACTTCCAAGGTGAATTTCGACAAGTTGAGTCGACTGAAAGCTCTATTGTTTCAAAAGCATGTGGCCCTTACATCTGCTAGTGAGACCTACGCACTTCAGGTGGCAAGATTATCAGCGGAAATACAGTCCCTTTTAAATACTAATTTTCCGAGTCACTTTGGTGAACTCGTGGGACGTATATTTAATGCGTCCAGCACTGCTGGAATTGCACATTTTTTCAAAGCCGTTGGTGTTGGTTTTGCTCATACCTTCTCTTCCATATTCGGTTTAATACCTTCGGCTATTCATTCTATTTTCGGAAGCATTTTGGGGAGATTCCGATTACTTTGGCTTTGTTGGCTGGTGTTTTGCTGTTGCTGTTGTTCTTCCGCAATGGCTGTCCCACCACAACGAGATCCCATATTGGCGCTCCCGTCAGCGCAGCTGTGTCGTGAACGCATGATGCAGCATTTTGGAGCAACACTCCTGGGACAATTGGAGTGTGACTGGTCTCTGTCATTCCGACCGGTTTTGGATTGTGTGCAACCCGTATTTCGGTGCCTTTGGTGCTCATTTGAACATGCACTGGCTCTCTGTCTCTCACTGCGGCGCCCGCCAGTGGTTGATACTGATCTGTTGATGTTCCCGATTAGGGCTCATTCCCAGACTTGTGCACTACGGTTGCGTTTGCTTCGTGAGGCAATTTATGAGATTCCCTTCCTGGAGGAAGATGGTATTGTCTCATTCATAAGCCCTGCACGGGGTGCCGCCCTGGATGGTTCTAGGGCTTTGGAACACACCTGCTCCATGATAGTTTTTGGTGTGGATTTTCCGATACTGACATCTGTCGAAGTGGAAGATCTCCTGCTTTCCGTGGCTTCTGTCTAAGATATATATATATATATTTTTTTTTTTCAATTGACATTGTATCGAATTTGGCTTTAACGTCACATGCTTCCCAATTTATATTAGTTTTCTGCTTTGCTGTCCTCTGAACTTGTCGAAATATATTTGATGTATTTTCTGTATCTGGGGCATATTTTTATATTCTTAGAACCACTTGCTACCGACAAGGGGAGGGTGTAGTGTGGTCAGTTTTATGTATCCTTTGCGCATTAGCTTCAGGCTTTAGGCCTTTGTGCACTTTGCCCTGGATGTATTTTATTCCTTTGCTCGCAGCTTAGAGCCTCTGTGCACTTTGCTCTAAATGCTTTTTATTCGGCTTCGTACTGTTATTTTTCAAATAACCAGTTCTACCGTCTTGTTTTATTTTTTTATATCACACTGTTTTGCCTACTTCAGCACTGGAGTTCTCAATAACACATTCTTGTTCACTCTGTGCTTCAGTCAAGGATGCAGTCTGGTACATTGCCGATAGACGTGGTAGGAGTTTAGTCTTTGGCATTCTTGCGTAGGGACATTTTGTGATCACACTGACATGTTAGTTATAAAAACCCTTCCTTGTCCCAATACACGAAAGAGGGAGATTCCGACCAGGGAACCACAACTAGACCCTGGCTGCCTCGTTGCAGATGCTGAACCAGATCACAGGCCTTTGCTCAGGTATGAGGGTTGATGGCTTCCCAGGG
The DNA here is from genome assembly GCF_031143425.1 of Pleurodeles waltl. NCBI lineage: Eukaryota > Metazoa > Chordata > Amphibia > Caudata > Salamandridae > Pleurodeles > Pleurodeles waltl. The sequence goes on from NC_090448.1 coordinate 472,104,516, forward strand.
AATCTGGAAGGCAAGTTAGAAGCTTAACATGCTGTGCTCGAAATAGAACTAGCTGAGAGACAGTAGAAATTATTAACACCATGATAGCGTTATTCTTATGTTTCACTCTCCTCGTGACTATTTCAATCCTACTGTGTTGTATGGTTCTGGTTATTGCGGCTCACGCCTTAATATCTAAAATGCAGTTGTTTTATTAAAACAAATCTATAAAACTCAAACTGCCTTTGTCATTTGTATCTGGGATCATACTGTAAATGAGAGAGCTAGTTTGGATCTGAGTGACCACGACTTCCCTGAGAAGTTCCAAAGATGTCATGAGTTCGGCTGCCAAATCATCCCTTCCCCTTGGGAGAGATGAGGCACTGCTAGTTAGCCGGAGCAAAACCGGATTTAGGGTGACAGAGGTCCTTCCAAGTGGGTCAGACTCAGTCCCCCACACCGTGAAAGATCCTGCTACCTAGAAATCCAGTAGTCTCATTTAGGATAATGAGAGCCCACGCAACACTCTCATCTGTGTGCTTCTCTTCCCCATGCACTGCTTGCTGTCATCCGTTTGCATCTCTTCCCTCACCCCACATTCCATAATACTTTCTCACCCATGTGCTTCTGTAGCGTTCTCTCCCTCTTGTGCTTCTCCCCCAACAATTCATGTGTTTTTTTAATTGCCGCTTTCTCACAAAAAAATCTTAATTTTATTATTCACCAATCCAAGTGCGTCCACAAACTTGGATCTGTATAATGAAAAATAAATGCAAATCGCACCCATGTTACACCATTGGCGCACGCGTGTGTTCTGCCACATGCACAAGGTAATGCAATCAGGTGAATGCCATTGTGCCTTTTTTCCATTTGATGTTGGTGTACAGCATCCCGATGCTGTACAGTACAGCCAAAAGCAATTGGCAAAGCCAATAGGTCTCAATGGCAAGACCGGTTGGCTTTGCTAATATTGTATTTTACTCTACATTAAAAATAACATGGTTAGCACAATGTTTTTCAGACTATGAAAAGAAGCAACAATTTTGAATATCACATTTAGGGCGGACTTAAATGTCATAGACACAAATATGTCAGGTACCCAATAATGTACACCAAGTATTTAAGGGTCAGGTTTATGAACCTGAACATGGGTTTACTACCCAATAAAATGTCTTGAGTTTTTAGAAAGCACATTATGTTGCTTGAGCAAAGACCATTATTAAGGTTTTCTTAAAAAACAGTTCTGATGAAGGGAAACATGCTAATCATTTTTCCTATGATTTTTAGGGGCAGATGTACTATCATAAGATACAGAAAAATGTTGTTGCAAAGTGCACAACTTTTTGCAAACCGTCCTACGTACTATTAGGTCAGTTTGCAAAATCATTGTTCTGAGCGGGGCACAATCTGACTGACCTCATGAATATTAATGAGGTCGGTCATAAATTGTTACTTACTCCAATTGGATGCATCACAAGGATAGTGGCCTGCCTGGGTCACCAAACTATCATGTTTGTGATTGCATTTATGTAAAGGTAACCTTTTTCTTTTCACTACAAATGCAGCCTATTTTCGTTCAGGGAATCTGACTGTGCTTAAAAAATAGTTTACTTTTTTCCCAAAAGTTTGATTTACAGTTGGTAGTCATCCCATGGACCACTGCCTATTCCCCAACAAACTTTTTGTGAATTGCAATTTGGAAGGGACGCCCTAAACAACGACCCTTCTAATTTGCAATTCATTATGCATTTGTAAATCAATTTTGTGATTCAGTAACCATTCACTAAATCACAAAATGTTTTTTGTACAGAGCAAAAAGCCATTTAGCAGTCGAAAACACTGTGATTCAGCAAATGTCAAGGTCTGGGACAACCAGATGGCTTGATACATCTGGTCCTTAAGTCTGTATGGGTAAGATAACAATAAATGCTATTTGAGATGCAAGACAGATAGAGCTATGTAATGGTATACGAGCATCGAGACCAGGGAGGCCTCTCCTTTAGATGTCAGCAGCTTGTACATTTCTGAATATATCTAGCATTCAGTATGTCTAAGGGCAATTTCATTTGCTGCTCTGTGCTTATCTGTCTTTGCGTTTCTAAATACCATAACATTTTTATGATTCCTGCATATAGCCAGTGAAATTGTATATTTTTATTATTCACAGGCTGTGCACCACTTTGAAACCCTCTAGCATAAGCCTGTGCTCTTTAAAACAACCACAAACAAAAGCAAAATAAGAGAATCCTGTGGAATTCCAACCAATGGATCACGTAACTACAGTGGATGGGACTGAGGAGAATTTCCAGAGACAGGCACCCATCACAGACAGGCATTCATCTTGTGAAAAAAGAGTGCATTCCTTCCTAAGAGCATGGATGAAGCATGGATGAAGCAGCCATATTAGGCTGTTGAGACATATTGAAGTAGACCTTCAGCAGCAATAATTGGTAAAAAATAAATAAACAAATAAATAAATACATAAATAAATAAATACATAAAGGATTAAATAAGTTCAGGACTACAAATCTTTTTGAAGCGCTCTGCCAGTGTTGTACGCTGTCTTGTCTTGATGCCTCTTTCTTCTATCAAATTAGACTTCACTTTGTCTCAATTTTGCATGTTCTAATTCAACCCTGCTTTCTACCTTTGTTACTTTTTTGTATTGTATATTCATATTTATATAGTGTTTGCTACCCCCATACGGGTGCTGAAGCACTTACCTGCATTGATAGCATGTTGTGCTGTGCAGGGTATGTGGTTGGACTGGTGCTTTCCTGGTTTTGGTCCCATGTTGCATAATGATTCTTATCTTTCTCTTCCTCCATATTTCTTCCTTCTGTCATTCTCGCTCCTGCTGTGGGTCAATGCCTGATGATGAATAGTGGGCCCATGTCCTCAGAAATGAGAGATAGTGCCAACCACCTGCAACCACCGGCACAAATTATGCACTTACCCTGTGGCTACACTGTGAAGATCAGTTGTGTGGCATTTTGTCACTCTATGGCATACACCATTTTTCTTGACTACCTCAGTCGCGCAATTTGCCTTATTTTGCCTTTGATGTTCTTGCAGCTGTGTGGCACAACAAATGCATTATGGGAAATAACATCACCCTTTCTTAACCCTGTTTATTTCTCATTCTCAAAAGTATGTTTTTCACCAATATCTTTCAGAAAATGTATGTATTTATCGAATACTGCTGATGAATGTATGCTACAATGTTCTGTAAGAAACCTTTTCACGTTAGGCTAACAATGACATAGCTAAAGTCTTTGTTAAACGCCCACTGATGAAGACATCGCTGCCTGCTGATCCATTTATGAGCGGTATAACAAATGTGCATTTGTGTTTCTTGCATGTTTTCCTTTTAGGAAATCCAACCGCATGGTTTTGGTTAGCACCATAGTTAGATGTTTTCCAAATTAATTTGTGTCTTATTTTTATGTTTGCATTAAGCCCAAACATGTTTTTCAAATAAGAGTAATAACTAGAAATGCCTGACCCAATATTTGATTTTAAATGTTTTTAAATGATTGTGATTAATTTAACTGCACAAACTAAATGTATACTGTTTCTATGTTTCACTTGATTCTGTTTTTATTCTGTATTGTTCTTTTTGAGTGTCTAATGATAAATCCTTTGGTTAGATGGAGATTCTTTAGACACTTTGTTCAACCTGTGATGTTTTTGTACTTCTATCATTTTGTTTTGAACATGATTTATGTGATCTTAGCACTGTTAATTTAAAGGGCAATAAATGTATAAACGTTACTGAACTGGTGTGGTGATTCATGGACACATAGGTGATGGAATGTATTAATCACTGACTCTAAATTGAATATTTTGATTATTGGATGATATATTTGATGTTTATTGGTTCACAGTATTTGACTGGATGTTCTATTACTCCTGTCTGAGTTCAAAGATCCGAGTTGGCCTTTTAGGATAATAACTGACTTACCCTATTATGTGACACATTATCATAATAAAATAAAATAATATAAGGTCTGCCACGCCCAAAACAGATGTGATTCCCCTACAAAACTAACCCTGCAAATGTGTCTCTGGAGCATTTAAAAGAACTTTACAGCGGAAAAGAAAGCTTTCCAACTAAAAAAAGGGATAGGAGACTTGTAAAGCAACATGCCCGTAAAAATATTTATTCTTCTTACCATGAAAACCATTACTAAACTTTGGCCAGAACCTTTCGGTAAATATCAAAATTCATATAACTCTGAACTCAAATGTAACCAAAGATGCCAAACATGATTATTGTTCTCAAAATAGTTTTCACACACAAGCTTTCCTTATTTCACAAAGACATGCAAAATAAAAACAACCCCAGTTTCAGAAGCAATTAAGTACTATGAAAGCTCTACAGAAATAATGATGTTTCTACATGTGTAAGATTCCCAATTTCTAACACGATAAGAAGGCTGTCACAAGTTTTTGTGGAACGTGGGGCAATGTGCAACAAAGCAAACAATGCAATAGTTCATTCTTTAGCTTGTCTGTGGAGAGAAAATGGATGGAAACCACCAAAAACTACTCTGGAAACAAACTAACAAAATGGGTTAATTGGTTGGTGAAACATATGAAATCGCTTGTGTTTGGGGTGCCTGTGTCTCCATCGTCTGTGAAACATAGTTCCTGGAGTTGTGTGTTGCCCAGACCAATTCTGATTGGTTGATAGTACAGCATAAGGCAGCTCTGCCACTGCACCTTAATCCTGTCAGGGATTCAAGAGTAGTCTGGATCTGTATTGATCTCAATACTTCCTTGTATAATTCCCTGTATTGAGATCCAGACCAGTTCTCAACTGCAAAATCCTAGTTTTTACAAGCACTGGGAGCCTACTATGCTAAAATTGTACTTCTACGGTTACGTCATTATTCCAGATCACAGAAGCATCCTGTTCTGGGCTACATTCACCACTTTACGTCAATCAGCAACTTTCAACCTGGATTTAGTTCAGTTGATACCAGTGCGCTATCATACCTGAGAACAATGATTTTTAAAAGGAGTCCATGAGTGAAATGAAGAAATCGTGTTAAAACGTGCTGTAACGCCACTGTAATGATCCCTGGCTGATATGTAGACAAAACCAGAAAGGTCATGTTACCAATTAATTTAAGTATAACGCCCTGGCCTTTGTAGAATTAAAAACCTGGAGAAATGGCCAGTATTTGTCTTGTGGAAAGGTGGCAAATCTTGGAAGCCAGTGCCAAAGAAGGGGTCCTTTGAATTTCCAATTCCCCCCTTGAACCCAACCTTTCAAGTTTGGACAGTGTAATACTTATCAGTGATGGCCCTCTGTAGGACAATTTGATTTTCCCTAACAGAACAAGCAGACAAAAGAAATGTTGGCTTTTACACAGCACTTGGCTCAGCAGTAAAGTTAAAGAGGGCGTAACATACTAGCCCATCTTGTGGTTCCCCCAACATCACAGACACATTCACAGTTGCTGGAATTATGCATTTTACAACCTTCTTAATGGCACACTTGAAATAGGCGAGAGGAAAAGGAGGTGGGGAGGGAGGTGCAAAAGAAGAACAATGAAGAAGGAAAGTCAGCACTGCACCCAAGAAGACAAAGTCGAGTTCCTGGAGGATGCAAGTGATGTCCCACGCCAGAAGGAGGATTGCAGTCTGGTTTGTGTCTTCTGATTCCGCCAGCAAGCCTTGGCACACGCAAAACTCCCGGTTAGCGGAAAGTGGAGCTACCTAGGACCAGGAAGGACCAGGTGGACTCTACCCAGAAGGGGGAATCAGAGGGGGCGCTCAACAACACAGAGAGTCCACAGGAGCCCAGGCAGCACCCACAGGAGTCCCACAGGACGGGACACGAAAGTCGTAGAAGAGGTCCACGCAGCACTACGAAAAGGGCTCCCACGCCACCGGAGAACCACTCAGGGAGCTGTGCATCGCACGATGGAGTGCTGGGGGCTGGAGCTTCAGGATGCCTGAAGATCTTGTGGAAAAAATGCCAACAAGCCTTGGCAGCTGCAAAGTATGCATGGGCAGGCAAGGGCTTACCTCCACCAAAGTTGAACAGCTGGAAGAGAGGACTGTCGGGACCACTTCAGTCCACCACCCGTGAGGCAGGATCCATGCAAGTCAGGAGGAGAGGGGATCCACGCAGTTGGTCATCACTGCAGTTGTTGCCCGCAGAAGCAGGGCAGTGAATCCTTCACCCCAAGAGAGATTCCTTCTTCTTTCTGATGCAGGCTGAAGACGGGCTGTCCTCAGAGGATGCACAACCGGGGAAATCTTGGAAGGAGCCGTGGATACAATGTTGCAGGAGGCATCTTGCTTCTTTGTTGCAGCTTGTCGGACCCTGAAGCATCCCAATGCAGTTTCTTCGGTCAGAAATTGAAATGGACAGTGCAGAGGATTCCTGCTGGAGACTTGCAATCCAAATCTGAGGAATCACCCAAGAGAGAGACCCTAAATAGCCCTGAAAGGGGGATTGGTCACATAGCTGGGTGACCACCTATCAGGAGGGGGCTCTGACGTCATCTGCTGGCACTGGCCACTCAGATGCTCCCAGAGTTCCCTGCAAACGTTGAATCCAAGATGCCAAAACCCAGGGACTCTCTGGAGGAGCTCTTAGCACCACCCCTGGGGTGGTGATGGACAGTGGAGTGGTCACTTCCCTTTCCTTTGTCCAGTTTCATGCCAGAGCAGGAAATGGGGGTCCCTGAACCAGTGTAGACTGGTTTATGCAAGGAGGGCACCATACATGCCCTTCAAAGCATTGCGAATGGCTTGGAGAGGCTACCCCTCCCAAGCCTGTAACACCTATTCCCAAAGGGGGAGGGTGTAACACCCCTCTCCCAAAGTAAATCCTTTGTTCTGCCTTCCTGGGCTTGAACCTGTCTGTGAGGTGACAGCAGCTTGGGCTGCCTGGAAGCCCTCAGAAGGCAGTAATGGCAATACTGGTGGTCCTCGAAGGAGACCCCAGAGTGCATGGAATCATACAACCAATGCTTGCAAAAACATTGGGGTATGATTCCAACATGTTTGATACCAAACATGTCTATGTTCGAAGTTACCATTATGTAGCTGGGCATAGGTGTTGAACTATGTCTATTACACGCGTAAAATGGCGTCCCTGCACTCACGGAGTCCAGAAAATGGCCTGGAGTTTGTGGGGGCACCTTTGCTAGTGCCCTCACACACAGGTACTTTGCACCCTGCCCTCTGGGCTAGAAGGCTTGCCATAGCAGTGACTTCTAAGTGCCCTGGTGCAGTGAAAAGTGGCAGTGAAAGGCTGCAGTGGCAGTCCTGCAGAACCTATTGTTTGGGCTCCCTATTGGTGGCAAAATATATGCCTGCAGCCCATAGGGATCCCCTGGAACCCCAGTGCCCTGGGTACCGAGGTACCATATACTAGGGACTTATCATGCGGCATCAGTGTGCCAATTGTGGATGAAATACAGAGTTTTGGGAGAGATAGCATAATCACTGGGGTCCTGGTTAGCAGGATCCCAGGGAACACAGTCAAACACACTGACATTAGGCAGAAAAAGTGGGAAACCATGCCAAGAAAGAGGATACTTTCCTACAGCAGGACAAAGAAGTAGGGGGTCTAGGGTGGGGAGAAATGTGCACTGACCTCTGCTGCACTGTCCATTCATCCTTGTCCAGAGAGGAAAGCACTGTAACATCACACTCCAGCAAGGTAAGTGGACCTTGCCCTCCTCCACCTTTCTCCTAGTTGCTCTCCATTTTAAATCATGTTGTGACTGCTGATGCTGATTTTTTTTTAGTGTGGGCTCAGCTCGCACATGGGCTCTTGGAGCCAAGTCGGACCCCTGGCTCGGCTCTTCCCATGAAATGTCTGGCTGCCCACCTCTGTCTGGAAGTTGGACATAGCTCCGTCCAACATCTGACATTTCTAGAGAAGTATCCATAGAGGGTGAAATAGAGTATTCTTTCATGGGAATGCACTGCATCAGGGCAGTTGTCACTGTGAATATTGTTCGAGAGAGAGGGACTAAATAATCGCTCTTTCTGGCTCCCGAGGAAAACAATGTCTGAAGTGTTAGTCAACTGAAGAAAATGTCAGATTAACAAAAAAAAAGAGATCGATTCCGTTATACAATTTTGTTCCTTTGTGGTAATGTTTGTGTGACACAAAATAACGATGCAGGAAATGGACACCATGAGAAGCAGGTTGGGTGCTTCGGGCTCTGTGCACCGTCCTGTGCTTTGGGGGCTGCAGGTTTTACGTCCACATCACCTCGGTGAAGGTGTGGGAGGTCGAACGGCCTCCATTCTGTCTGAGGAACACAATTTTTCAGTTTCATTTTTAACACTGCCCTCCTGTTCCAGTCACGACGATTTTGTAATTAAATTCAAATGAATGGTTGTGGTAGAGCTTGCAGTTACATGAGAAAAGTGGAAGGGGGTTTCCAGTATTACATTCTCTGCCTATTAATGATAAACGCTGAGCTGAAATAATAGTGAGACAGGAAGCGCTCATGACCGTGACTCACTGGTGACTTTCTGTCTTACCTCCTGGGCCTAGATCTTGGCACTGGAGTGAAAGCACAGGCAACACCATTTGCCGGCCTTCAAGTTTCCATCCATCATTCTGCCTTCCTATCGGTCTGTCTGTCCAACCAGGGCCAGACTGGCCATGGCTTGTAGTGGGATATACCCCAGTAGTCTGCCTGGAGGCTCTTTGGAAGGCCAGGCCGTCACCCTCCAGCCCTAGGTCTTTGTTGCAGTAGGCTAGCGATGCACTTTGTGGGGCTTAGGCCTACCGCTGCACTGTCAGTGAGTTCTTAAATGTGCTTCTAATAATGTTTGGATTACGAAAATGGTACATTAATTGAGCCACTACTAACTTATGCAGTATTGAGGCACGGCCTCACACAATGCAACCATCCCAAGCAACAACAGCTTTATGATAAAAGGGGAGTAAAGAAACGTTACTTCCTGTTTTTACAAGCACTTCCCATCTCCACCCAACCAGGGCGTACGGACAGGAACGCCAGTAGTAGGCAAGGAATGTGTAATTAATAATGAATATCACTGCTATGTAATTCAAGAATTACCATTCTCCTGCATATTCCTCATCCCATTGCTCACATATGCAGGAATACCAAAGCATTATTCTTTAACTACAAATTTGTTTTGAGGACAAAAATTAATGTTACACATATTTATTTTAAAAATAAGCATGAAATTGCCTTAGACCCTAAAAGGTTTAAGATACATTTCTTATATGCAGAATCTATGTAACCGAACTGTAAATCAGACCCTGAAGCCAAATTCAACCTTTTTTCACAAAAGTATACTGCCTTGCCTAGGTTACAGGCGTCTTTCATAGAGACACCCACCCATTCTGCCCAAGAGGCGGCCATACCGAGAGCTGATTGTGTCAGATCTGCAACAAGAAGTGCAAGCCCACATCTTTAAATTGGATCGAAATGGTTTCTTTAACCCAGAGCGTCAAAGTAAAAAGGGAGTCTTACCCACTTTTGTTGGCTAGACCGAAATTAACAGTGGATCACTTTTTCTAAAATCAGCTGATCTAGACAAACAAATCCTGACAGCCCTAACCACATCAAGAGACTGATCATTATACTGCTCATTTTTCAGAAGGAAGTACTGGCAAAATAATCTCTTGTGAAAAGAGAAATTCACATTTGGAACAAACTGAGGTCCTACTCTTAGAAACGTGATCCTCAACAACTTTCAGATGTTAGTTATTGTCAGTTTATCCAACCCTCCTAGCAGTTACGGGGCCATTAGAAAAGCATATTTTGTAATAAGTACCTTAACAGAAAGGATCATCGGTCAAAGAGTTTAACCCCAATAACAAATGTCAAGTACAAAACACTCTTAACCATAGACTTTAACACGTCAAACCCTTTGAAAAGTCTGTAGACCTAATTTTTGATGTCAGAAAAAGAACACCTCCTGGGGTGTGAAATGCCTTAGTGGCAGCCCACTGAATCCTCAGGGTAGAATTAGACTGCCCTTTTCAAAACCATCCTACAAAAATTGCAGAATGGATTCTGGGGAACCAAAAATTGGAGACAAATTCGTACCAAAGCACCTTTTACAAAATGAAGCCCAATGATGGTTATATGGTTTTCTAGTGGGCTGTTTCCCTGAGGCCCGATTTAAACTCGGTTAATTTTCAAAGCCCCTCCCTCTGAATCTCCAAACCGCCAATTTCAACCTCTGAAGAACTAGCACGGATAACTGGAGAGGAGGAACCAAAGAATGAAGCTGAAGTGGAACAAACCATACCAGTCCCACCAACATTTCCCCCAAAAGAGGAAGCAGTGTTTCCCTGGCCAAAATATATATACTAGAATTACTTCTGCTCTCCTTTTCCTGATCTTTGCTAGTATGCGAGCATTTAGAGCAATGAGAGGAAATGCATATAACAGCTTTACAGGCCACTGGGATGTTAACACATCCACTCCCAGGGTCAGGGGATCCTGAAACCTTAAATACAACTGTGGCAGAGAGCATTGAGGCCATCTGCAAAAAGAACTACTTCCGGGACGCCAAACCTCTGACAAATCTCCTTGAAGGTCTGAGGGAAAGTCTCAGATTCTGGGAGAAGGGAAAACTTTACTTAAATAATCTGCTACATGATTGTCCTTTCCTTTGCTCTGATAGACAGCAGATTCCTCAATGACCAACTGCAAATCATTTGGTCGAGGAGCATGAAGAATGATGACCCAAAACTGACTGTTCACGTACAACATGGCTATTGAGTTGTCTATCATGATCAATATGTGCGATCCCCTGAAAAAACTGAAGAGTTTACCAAATGGAAGCCAACTCCTTCCAGTTGAAAGATTGGACCCTTTGAGCTGTTCCTGAACTCAGAAATGGCCCCTAACCCTTCCTGCTGGTGTCCATTTTTAAGACCAGTCGAAGATGAGAAGGCAAAGGAACCCCTGCGTCCAGATTGAGAAATCATATCATCTGAAGCTTGAAATCTGTTAGTATTGGGATTTCCACATTAAAGTCTTTCAAGGCAGGATTCCACAACTGTAGGACATGAAGCGCCAGTGGACCAAGAGTGAGCTAGGGCAAAAGAACCACAAACAAGGAAGCTGCCTGGAAGAAAAGAAAGTGAAATTAGAGTGTGGAAAGAATCAAGAATGCTTAAACATTTCAGCAAGCTTCTCGACTTACTTACCATATCTCCTTTAATCAGCAGGGATTGTATTGCTGAGGCAGAATCCATTCAAATGAGAACGGGCAGCCTTTGAACTATCATGATTTTTTTGAGGCATGCAGACCAATATGTCAAACAGGTCTGTTTGTACACCTGTTCCTGTAAAGAGAAGGTTCAGTGAAGGCTCTAAAATCAAGTTTTTGTAATTGAGAAGAAACCTGAATTTCCTCACTATCCACTCCACCCACTAAGTGTTCAATATTAAAGGCTAGAGTGAGAGACAATCAAAAAGTCATCCAGATAAGGATGGATCTGAATGCCCTTTTTGTGTGGTAGTCATAATTGGAACTACAAATCTTCGTAAATACTCTGGAAGGCGCCATCAACCCAAAAGGAATAACTCAGAACTGCCAATGGTTTTTACCTAATACAAACCTCAGAAATTTCGGATGGTCTTACCTGATTTTAGAGAGTTCTCAGGGGCACAAAGAGGGCTGCAAACAATGATAAGGGAAGAGAAGAATCTTGTACAACTGCCACCGTAAGCTGGTGGGGACAACAAGGGGGTGTAGCCAATAGCGAGAGAGGTGAAGGACCCCACATAGGGGCCACAGTAAACCGGTGCGGGGAACAAGAGGCAAAACAACCCCAATCTGAAGAACTGGAGTAGAACGAGAAGCACGTGCTGTGTCATGATAGTTGCCCCAAGAAAGAATGATTGTGCTCCTGCAAGATTTTCAAATATTGTGAAATTGGCAGCCATTAGATGTGGCTGGCTACTCACCCGAAGGAAGCAGCATTAGCTCATCTCGGCTTTGGAGCAGCACCCAGACTTCTTCCTGGCCGGCACATCGGTGGCAATCTGTAATAAAGAAAAATACATCAATAATTAGAAGCCACTCCATAACCAGTAAGACAATGTATGTCCACAGTGAGCAGTTCTGCCTACTTACCCTCAGGAAACTTGAGCTCAGAAGGTGGAGTCCTCTCACACAGGAGAAGAACCTGAAAAAGAAATGACAGTAGCTAAGCCTATAAACCTTCTTGAGAACTTAAAACCTGTAAGCAGACGTTGTATAAAAAACTATGTAAAGAGTTAAACATGTTTGTTTTTGCCTAATGCTTGGGAAGACATCTAGCAACTCCAAGGAAGTCTCCCAAAGGATAGGTTTCTTGTTTTGTTACTTGAGAATTCTGAGTGAAAATTGTTGCAAATCACTGAACAAAAAACACAGGTGTTGAGGGATCAGTTGTTGTGAACCTCTGAAGAGTGACACAGGTATTGCATCCAGTATGGTGTTAGTAAACATAGACATATGAATGGGTAGCAACATAAAGATTTTGTGTATCATTTATGGTGAGGTGCAACACAACTAAGACGCCCAAAGATATAGACAGTTATCCGTGGGGAAGAGGGAATGTTGTGATAAAGGAGGAGGTCTTTTGAACATGTATGATGATTGTAAGTCCTGCCTTGAAGTGACCATTTAGTACTGAGGTGGTGATATGCTGAAATAGGAGTTGAAAGTCAGCTTCTTTGAACTCGTCTTATTGTCTAAGGATCTTGTACAACTCAGGTTAGTGTACCTAGCATGCACTTGACCTTAATTGGAACATGCAGCTAGGCATCTTGGAGATCCATGGATGCTAAAAAGGTCCCATTTTATACAAATGGAATTACTTGTTGTAGGATATTCATTTTGAAATGAATGATTCTCAAAAACACATTCAGTCGATTTAGATCTAGTATTAGCCGGAACTCTTAAGCCTTAAGAGTACCAACCCTATCCTTGTTCTCCCCGACCTACTGGAACTATTGCATCTTTCTATTTCAGGACCAAAATATTCTGATACAAGGCTTCTCTTTTTTCCAATTTTCTTGGAAGAGGAGTCAGAAAAAATAGTTATCTGGCAGAAGCTCTGCAAACTCAAGAGCATAGCTGTAACAAAATATGTGGATGACCCAATTGTCCGGGATCTCCTCTTGCCAATCCTTGTAGAACAATAAAAATCTTCCTCCTACAAGGAGAAAGGCATACAGGCACTCTGCACAGTCAGGAATAGCTGAGAGACTTATTGGCTTTGTCAATGTTTGTTCAAGGTGCCACTTTTTTTGTAGTACAGCCTCTATCTTTTTAATGGATAAGGGCTGCAATACCAGCATTTTGCAAATGCATAAATGGTGGTCTGCCGTCACAGGTCTCTATGTCTGCACTCATAGCTCTTGGTAAGAGTTTGGTTTGTAGACAGAATCCAAACATATGAATATTAATGAGGCAGGATTTATGTGAATGCTTGTGAACTGCAACTTTACACTTTGTTAAATTGATATATCAAACACTTCACTGGGACACATACCAGACACTGAACAAACAAAATGATACAATGTGGCCCAGTCATTGATGCCATTAAGCCTTCGAATTTCAGAAGATCTGGAGGTCTCATACTCACACCTGACATTGGGAAATTCTGCAGTCCTTGCACCGGAGGGCTTCCAATTTCTTCTCCCACCTGGGCTGGCAGGGGAATCACTTCTGCTACAGTCCCAGAGAATTCAGTTTGTTTCCAAGGCGTGCTGCAAGCAAGGCACACTGATATCATTGAAGGGTAATGCCAGCAGCTGCCACAACTATTTGGCTCAAGTGGCAATCAGGTCCTGAGGTGCTCTGTGGTACAGCTTCCTCTACCAATGAAGACTCTCCCCAATCCAGGAATGTTTTTGTTTCCTCTATCTCCAAAAAAGTGATCAGAAGCCACCCAGCCCCCTGGAATTACTGCATTGGTTTCCGAAGTTTTGACAGGCTTACCAGATACCCCTGAATCATTAAAAAACTGTAGTGAAAAGATGTCCCTTTCCTGCATGGTGCTGAACCTACTTTCTTTTGCTAGAACCCCTTTCAGCCCCTGAGGGAAAAATGGAGGATCTACCCTGAACCTCACCCCAGAACCGCGCTAGGCCCACTACGCCCAAGCAATTAACAGAAAAAATATGGATCAGGTGGCAGACACTTCTGACATGGGGCTACACTTCTCGTTTTGTTAAGCCCTTCCAGCCCTCCGGAGGGGCAGACTGAGGGGTTTACACCTAATCTGGCCACAATGACCACTATGCCGTTGGGAAAGCCCACATGATATGAGGGAATTAACACGACATGAGGGAATTAACACAAAAATATGTGGAACCAGGGCTGGTATCCTCCTGGCATAGCGGTCTATCCACAGGTCCTTTTCACATAAGCCGTTCCAAGCCACATGAGTCTGACCTCCATAAAGACTAAAGGTGCACTAGGCGCCAGCAATATTGCCTTGAATTGCACCCTTCCCCTCGCCACACACCCAACCACAATACTGGGAATGGAAGGCCCACAAGGCACCACGGAATTAGTGTTATAGAAGCTTAAGCAAATATATGGAATAGTCAGCACCCATGGCATGGGCTGTTAGGCACAAAAGTGCTTTCAGCATTAGGGACAGGGGGTGCTGGGGGGATTTACCCAAAATCTTACCAATCAGTGGCTGGGGGACAAAATGCTCATCAGACATAGGGAAATAAACATAGTTTATATAAAAAAAATTGAAGGGTGGGGACCGGACCTCTAACTACTTTTCCAGTCTCCAAGTGCTCAGTCCCTTGTAAAACTAAAACAAGTGCTCAGTCCCTTGTAACACTCTGAGGCTCCCAAATATAGAAATGCCATTGCTAAAAAGGACTAGCCCAGAGACTAGGCTGCTATCATAGTTGTAAATGAAAACAAAATTAGTGGCCTGCTGTTGCTCCTAGAACCCAAACACTATGAGATGAAAAGTCAGTGGTTTGCACCCTGTCCAAGTAGGGACCCTCACTCTAGGCAGGGTAAGAAAGTCCCACAGCTAAGATAACCCATGTTCACCCCCTTGGTAGATTGGCACAAACATGTCAGGCTTATCTCAGAGGCAATATGTAGCATATTTGTAGACACACACAGTAACACAGTGAAAACACCACAAAAGTACTCCACACCAGTTTAGAAAAATAGACAATATTTAGCTGAATTAAACAAGACCAAAACGACAAAACTTCAACATACACAAGATGCCGAATTTGCTCTTAGAAACACAATAGTTCCAACTGGAGATATCATGGTGTATTGATGGAGTCATTCCCAACAGTCTGACGCCACTTGTAAGGGAGTACAGGCTGGTCACGAAGTTGCATGGACCCCAGTACAGAACCTTGGAAGACAAGGAGGAAGCAAAGACGTTGCACAGAGTCGGGGATGTGAGGTGTCACTAGAGCTGGTGCGGCATTGGTCCCTTATTGCCACAGGGGAGGTGAGGCATTGGTTCCTTACTGCTAGGCAGGGAAGGTGAGGCATTTATTCCTTATGGTTGCAGAGGAGGTGATGTAGTATTGGCGGCGAGGCATCAGTCCCTTACAACAAGGTGGGGGTCGATTAATCCAGCAGGTCAAGATGCGAGGCATCGACTTTGCGGTGTCGCGATCACACCGCAATGCCACAGGTGCTCTGGCGGAGTCAGGTGTCACAGAAGTCGGTGACACAGCACTGTGGACTCACACTGTGGCGGGACGTTGAAGTGCTGCGACATCGGACCTGTGTTGCAGGTCGTGGTCACTGCACTCGGTGGGGACCACAGCACCATTGCAGGCAGCAGGGCGGTGTCAGAAATCGGCGCCAGTTCTGAAGTTGCTCTGGAGTCGATGTGCTTAGTTTCTTCTTGGTTGCACCAGAGCTCACTTCCAAGGGCCCAGGAACTGGATTTGGCACCACTTGGTAAGCCAGGACTCTCAGCAAGAGAGCCCAGGCGTTGGCAGGTGAAGTGTTTGATGGCCCTGAGACTTCTTAACAGGAGGCAAGCTCAGTTTAAGCCCTTGGAGAACCTTGGAAAGTAGGATGTGGAAAGCAAAGTCCAGTCCTTTCACTCCCAGGGCAGAAGCAGCAAGCAGCAGACCAGCACAACAAAGCAACAGGCAGAGTGGCAGTCCCTCCTACAGAATCCAGCTCTTCTTCTTGGCAGAATGTCCTCAGTCCAGAAGTATTCTAACTTTGTGGGGTCAGAGGTCAGGTACTTATACCCATTTCTGTCTTTGAAGTAGGCAAACTTCAAATTGCACGAGATCCTGCCTTTCCTGCCCTGACCTCAAACACACTACAGGGGGCTGGATACTGCTTTGTGTAAGGAGGGGTACAGCCCTATTTAGGTGCAAGTGTCAGCTCCTCCCACCACTCTAGCTCAGCTCCCTCTGTGTGACTCTCTAGAGTGAGTTCACAAACAGCCCAACTGTCATCCGGACCCAGACATGTATTCCATGCCACTTTCTAAAAGTGGAATTTTCAAAATTACAATTCGGAAGCCAACTTCACCAAACAATGTATTTTTGAATTGTGAATTCAGAGACTCCAAACTCCCTATCTCTAACTGCTCCCGATGGGAAATTACACGTAAAAGATATTTCAAGCCAGTCCCCATGTTACCCTATGGGAGAGATAGTCCTTGCAATGGGGAAAAACAAATTTAGCAGTATTTCACTATCGGGACATGTAAAACACACCATATGTCCTAACTTTTAAATACACTGCAACCTGCCCATGGGGCTGCCTTAAGCCTACTTTAGGGATAACTTACATGTAGTGAAAGGGAAGGTTTGGGCCTGGCAAGTGGGTGCACTTGCCAGGTCCCAAACACAGACACTGCAGTGGCAGGTCTGAGACATGTTTACAGGACTACTCATGTGGGTGGCACAATCAGTGCTGCAGACCCACTGGTAGTATTTAATGTACAGGCCCTGGGCACACATAGTGCACTTTACTAGGGACTTATTAGTAAATCAAATATGCCAATCATGGATAAACCAATCGCCAATACATTTTAGACAGAGAGCAGATGCACTTTAGAACTGCTCAGGTATCCCCAATGTTATTCTATGGAAGGGGTAGCCCTCACAATAATGAAAAACGAACGTTGGAGTTTTTCACTATTAGGACATGTAATACTTAAAGGTACATGTCCTACCTTTTAATTACATAGCACCCTGCCCTTTGGGCTACCTGGGGGCCTACCTTAGTGGGGGCTTATATGTAATAAAAGGGGAGTTTAAAGCTTGGCAATGGGGTTTTAAATGCCAGGTCGGCATGGTGGTAGGGCACTGCCTTCAGGCTGCAATGGCAGGCCTGGGACAAGTTGTTAGGTGCTACTCAAGAGGTGGCACAATAAGTTCTGTTGGCCCACTGGTAGCATTTAATTTACAAACCCTGGGAATATGGTATACTACTTTACAAGAGATTCACATGTAAATTAAGGATGCCAAACAGGTATATGCCAATTAAACCATGTTTAGGGGAGTGAGCACAAGCACTTTAGCACTGGTTAGCAGTGGTAAAGTGCAGAGTTTTAAGGCCAACAAGCAAAAATCCAACAAAAATTAGGAGGAGGAAGGCAAAAAGTTTGGGGGTGACCCTGTAGAGAAGGCAATTTCCAACAGAAGGGCAATGGTCTCATAAGTACAGAAAGCTGAAGGGGGCAATGTTAATACCGCTACTCCAAGTCGCCCAAACAAAATTCTCCCCGTCTCTGACATATGGGAGTGAGAGCCAGGGAAGGCAGGATAGTACCAGTCTGGACAAAATAATGAGGATATAAAGGAATATCTTTAAACTGCCATCATATATGTCTCCTGCCCAGATTAGATTGGAATAAGGCCTTGCTAAGTAACCCCTGGCCAGGCAGGCCACCTTCATTAACTGCTATCTTAATTTAAAATTTACAAGAGAGGTCTCATTTAAATCACCATCTCTGGCTTTAAATACAAGGTAGGGGCCGATCACCAGCAAGAGTCTATCTAAATTCATCCATAACTAATCTGGGCCTTTTTCAGCCTGATATTGACCACTGGGCAAAGAAGAGTTTAAAAAAAATAACAAAATCAATGTCACTTTTGGAGGACAAATTTGCCCTAGACAGGCACATACATGGATGGCTCACCCTCAATAATTACACATTGCCTACGACCCAGTTTGTTTTGGTGAACTTTACAACGACTCAATAAAGTAAAAGTTCCTAAGATTCATTCCTGCCTGCACTGATGCATGATCCACCATGGTGTAGAAATGGAACCCAGAGCAACTACAGGCTATGTGGACAGGAGACATGCTCTATGCGCTGTGCCTGTGTAAGGCTACCTTAGAGGATCCTCGATTAGTCCTACGCAGGAAATTAAACAAAATATTAATAATGTCCTGCAGAAAGGCAGTTGTAGCCTGTTTCAATTTGAGTGATCCCCCTTGGCAGTAAAATATCTTCAGAGGGTAGAGAAGATGGTTTTGCACATTGAAACAGAAGCTAAGGCCAAGATACAAGATGAGACAAGATGACGCTAAATAAACTCACCAACCCATAAGAACAAAATTTCCTTGCACTTTGTACTAAATATGCTGAAACCTGAATTTTGCGATATGCTTGGTTTCTGTCACATACAAATTGACAATATGCTAACCTTGAAATTACTAAGCAAAGGACTAGCACTGCACGCTTTTAGAACTATTTGCATCAGTTTTATCGTACTGGGACTAGTTATTGCATTGTAGGGTCACTTTATGCGCAAATCATTTTATGATCAAAGGGTATTTCCCATTTAAATTGTCGGTGCTCTAGATTAGTTTCAGACTGTGTTGCAGCTGAATTCTTTGCAGTTGTTATGTACTGTACTGATAGCATTATGAAAAAGTAAGGTACAACTGCACTTTAATCTTTTTTGGGTCGCGTATATGCACTGTCATGCCAATTGTGGCATTATGGCTCAGTTTATACTCCTCTTATACCACTCTTATTTCAGAATGGTTTTGGAATATGATTACTGTGAAGTGATTTCTAATTATGTATTGCAATGTTTTTCATTAATCAAACAAATAAACGATACTGAGTACTATTTGCCAAACATACCTCCCATTATCTACTTACAGTGAACCCTACATCCAATTATCATGCCTATCTCAAAAGAAGCCCAAGCATATATATAATAAATAAAAAACAGAGCTCCTATTATAGAATTGAATTGAATCAACTCTCTGAGACCAAACAGCCTTAAATTTAGGAGAAACCCAAAGACCACTATTTTCAACAATGCCTTTGAGGGGGACAAGCACATTCTAGGGACCAAGCCCCATCAGACAGAATTATATTCAGACAATCTTCACTTTTTGTATTTTTTTCTCTACGTGGAATAAGCTGGGTCTGATAACTAATTTTGTTGGGGTGATGATCCATCTCCAAATCCTCTTTACACTCCTTGATTATTACCGAACTGAAGGGACCAGTAAGATCAACCCACATCATTGCACTCCGTGAACATTTTGAGTGTGATACAAAGCTTCCTTAATAAACAAATAAATAAAAGATGGTGTATAGGCCTCAATGGGGAAGTCACATACCTTCTCATATCAGCCCATTTTGGTGCGTTAATTAATGAGCAATGAACATCTATGTGGCTTTGTTGGAAAAAACATAAAAGTGCAAGTCACTAAATAGAATACCACAAGCTACCACTAAATTGATGCCACTATACACAACGTCCAGTATATCAACCCGTAATGCATTTAACATAATTAGCATCTACCACAACTCCACTGCAACAACAGACCACCTACAATTACATTGAGGCTAATCCTATACCTAACACTAATGCGTTCGGTGATCCTCATCTGAGTCCTATCCCAAAGTCCAACCTGAACACTTACAGTAACTATTTGTCACCCTACACCTTACCTTAACACCAACCCTAATTTTAACCCTAAATCTAACTTTAGCCCTACCCTTGAAACTGCCCTTACATCTTACCCTAAACCTAACCTGAACCTACCCTACCCCTAACAACAAACCATAATCATTACTCACACCCTAATCCTAAACTCCCTTACCATACCAATTCCTAGGGAATAAGGCCCTCATTAAGAGTTTGGCGGTCAGCAGAGGCCGCCCGCCAAACTGATTTGCACATAAGAACCCCATGCCGGTCTTCCATCCACCAACCCTATTAAGAGTTGCCTGCTGGATCAGCGGGAGGAAACAGTGTTTCTGCCTACCGGCCCAGAGGGGAAAAGGGCCTTAACATTGACGCCGGCTCATAAGTGAGCTGGCGGCAATGTGGAGGTACATCGGGTGCAACAGCACCTGTCGCGATTTTCACTGCCTATGATTCGGGCAGTGAAAAGCGTGACAGGGCTGTCCATGGGGGCCCCCAGGCACTGCCCATGCCAGGTGCATGGGCAGTGCAGGGGACCAATGGGGCCCCCGGCATCCCCTTTCCGCCAGCCTTTGCATGGCGGGGCTACCGCCATGCACAGGCTGGCGGAAAGGGGACCTGTAATCCCCAGGACAGCGCTGCCCTGGCAGATTGAGACTGCCAGCACCGCCAGGCTGTCTGCTGGCAGCAACCTGGCGGTGTCAGCGGTCCGACCATGGTGGCTCGGCAACAGTCGTAATATGGAGGCCCAGACCGCTGCTTTGGCGGTGGTCCCACCTCCAACGCGGCCCTGGTGGTCTCATGACTGCCAGGGTCGTAATGAGGCCCTAAATGTTTATTCATATTGAGCTTGGTAAGGTGCTTGGGATGCTTGATCATAGTACTCAAACAGTATGTTTTAATACATTAGATTTCATCTGGGCTCGAGTTTCATTTGATCTTACGCTTAAAACATTTTAGAAAACATGCTTCACTCAGTAGTAAAATATTTTAAATTTTATTTATGTTTATCGTGGGAGCTGAAACTGAAGAAAAAGAGGCTCCTGTGTGCCAGCTCAAATATGATGGATGACTTAGGTAAACAGTAGAATTTTCTCTCCATGCTACAGTGACCTTGTTTTGCAACTTATGTGGGTAAATAGCTTTCACTTTGGCTTCTTTTAGGTCCTACTCCGAATATTTGTGAGGCAGCTTGTAGGGAGGCGCTTGCACTCAAGCAGTGGCCTAGTCCATCTGCACCAGCCGTACTTCAGAATCACCTCTCTGCTCTCAGCTGCCCTGTTCCCCATGGGAAACTCTGCACATGTGGCAGTATGACCCGATTACCATAAGATGTATGGTGCATCACCTTTTTTGCATAACTCTTCTTGCTCCCAAAGGAAGCCTCCTTCCTTGAAAAACAGGCATTTGGCAAGTTCTCACGCATACGAAAGATGCTATGCTTTGTCAATGTCCCATGTAATGCTGTGATATGGCATCACTAGTTGTAAACACAGCAGGACACACATCTGTGATTTAATGTGTTCCATCAATATCTGAATGGCTTTGTCTTGGTACGTAATATCTAAGTCTTACTGTAATAGGAGGTCTTTCATGAGAGATGTTGGGCCTTTCTGGAGAGGTGGGGGTACTTTCTGGAGCATGTAGTTGGAAGCTTTAAGGCAAGGAAAATGTTATAGTTTGTCAGGGAGACATGTCATGGATCCAATTGGGCAATTTCATGCTAGGAAAATTGCATGGTTGATATGAAGACAATTCATTTCATGTTGAATAGGGAATATGTTTGTGTACTGATAACTTAAGACTTTTTTATAGTTAATGTGGGACCATTAATGCAGGAAGTGTGGTTATTTCATGCTGTTTTGACACTAATTTATCCTGAAGTCAAGTGTAGTCGCATTATGGTGATATAATTACTCAAATGTGGCAATCGGTGACATTTTCTAGGCTTGGGTATGGATAGATGTATGACTCGATTGCTATATGGTTTGTTTTTATAGCTTATGATGGGTGACTTTTAGGAGATCACGAGTGGACTATGTCATTACTTGTTGAGCAGAGGAGGGCAAAACCTTATGGCAGAAACCGAAAAGGCAATATTTACATTTTTTTCAGCTCCAGAATGAAATTATGATTGCTCTGCTTGGAAATTAAAATGTATTAATAATGTACAGGATAGGTCCTATTGTTTTTTCATTTTTCTTTTTTACATTTTATTTACTTAATACATAGATACAGCAGGCAGGTAGGATACAAAACACCCAAATTAATATTGTTTGCGTGATACAATCAAATTTGTCCCTATATTATCTCATACCAGCCTTGGAGGTTTGATTGGTCCTCCCAAATGTTTCAAAATTTCAATATTGCCCCCCATCTTCGAGCATAAAATTCTTCCCTCGTCTGAACCTGTTTCATCTCACGACCCAAAGTACATATGATGGGGGTACTACAGTTCTCCACTGTATTAATATTAATGATTTCGCTATTAAAGATGTAATGAAAGAAATCGTTTTTTTTACATAAGGAGAGATTTGAACAGATAGGGGTTCCAAAGAGAGCCTCCAGGGGGTCCGGGGCTATGCACACCTACATTTTGGCACTAAGCCATTGAAACACTTTGTCCCAAAAGCCCACTAGATTGAGGCAAGTAAAGCATACATGTAGCCAATCTCCCATATTATGTTTACACCTAAAACATTCCCCCAAAACAGAGGGAAACATTTTGTTAAGAAAAGAGGGTGTAGAGTACAACATACATTTTGTAAAAAAAAAAAACATTCTTTTAAAATCAGCCCCTTTATAGATTTATGGCCCATATATTATATTGATTCCAAAGATGTATGTCGATTTTAAACCCCGTAGTGGTCTCAATCTTAATCAGGGCTTTAGGGACCATTTTCGCATGTAGTTGTTGCTGCAGTATGTGGTACCAGTTCCTCACCCCTATTTGACCCCACACATAGTATGATTGAGTGATGGTGAAGGCTAATGCGTCCATTGATGTCTGACTTGATTGAATAAAGTAGTTAATTTGTAATATACGAGAAATATAAAGGATAGGGAATTGCAGGGTTGCTTGTCTTTAGCTGGTCCCACAATTTCATTCTCCCAGCCAATAAAAATCATTAAACTGAAGGAACCCTACCTTCTCCCATCCTTTCATACTGTTTATACCCACCTGTAAGCCCAACACCTCACACTCATGCAGTGACATAGAGGGAGGTTGTGACAGTTGGTACTCCTCTTCAAGCTGGTTATACCTGGAAATCACTATATGGGGAAGCTTATATCTAGTATGCTTTGGAAGCCTCACGGTTTTAAGGAAATGGAAAAGCTGGACATTATCCTCCAACAGCATTTGTTTGAGATACAAATTGCTGTCAGGATTGTGGGATGCTGCAGCTCTGATAACCCAATCTAAAGATGTTCTTTAAAACATTTGTTTTGGGGAACCTTAATGATAACATTTCAAAAGACAAAAAAAAAATAGTGGGAGACTCATCTTTTTAATTAACGTGGTAGAACAATAACTTTTAGAGGGAGTGATTTCCAGTGACATAGGAGGCTTCATGCCTTATTAAGAGTGGACAAATAATTCAAGTAATAGAGATCTGTGAAATCACGGGAAACAAAAAAGCCCAAATATCTAATAGGAGGTGAGGCTTGAAAATGTGCCTGCATGTCCCCTGGCAAAACCAGTTTGGTGCTATTAAACATTAGTGCCTCTGACTTTGCATGATTAACTCTATACCCTCCAAGATCTGTAAATAATTTGACCTTGGCGAAAGCTCTATCTATGTTCTGCCTTTCTGCTGCCAGATACAGAATCATGTAATCTGTGAATAGTTTGACTTTGGGTGCACCCTGCAAGGGTGCCTTAATCTGGAGATCTTGACCCAATGCAGCTGCCAGCGGCTCTATGAATAGTATAAATAGCACTGGAGACATAGGGCACCCTTGGCGGGTCCATAGACAGATTGACACCGTTCCCACCAACCATGCATTTACCATTATTTTTGCTTCTTCTTTACGACATAAGTTCTGGAGTAGCCTCACCAATTTTAAAGGAAAATGAAACCTAAGCAGAATGACAAATAGAATTTCCCATGGCAGTAGATCGAATGCTTTTTTGGCATCCAGCCTAATGATAGTGGCCTTTACCTTATTCCTTGTAATCTATAGCCTGTAATAAAAATTTAGTTTTGGTTGAAATTGTTCTACCCGGGAGAAATCTGCATTGGTCTCTGTGGCCCACTGCTTGGGCTGGTGGAGTAATTCTGGCAGCTATAATCCTCGAAAGTAATTTGTAATGGTTATTCAAGAGGCTAAGAAAGCAATTTGAGCCTAGATCATCAGCCGCTTTATCTTTCTTCAAGAAGCTAACAATTACTGCCTCAGTAAATGAGCTAGGCACCTCCCTCGTTAAGTATTTAATAACATTTATTTAATTAAACAGGATAACTAAGAATCTGGCAATCTGAGCCACCAAAATTTTGTATAGCTTCACCGGTAATCCATTGCATCCACAGGCCTTCCCGTTGGGGCCCTTCTTGCTAGCTTCTTTTGGCTTTGATTTTGTAGGCAAATTGATAGCTCCCAGGTACTCATTTCATCAGGTTGGTCAACTATGCAACACTGAACCTCATCAAATATAGATTTAATGGCTGAATTATTTAGTTTTTTCTTGACCACCAGGCCAAGGCCCTCTCTACCTGTTTGTTCTCCTGTCGCACCCGACACACAGCCATATTGCCGCCGGCTCATATGTTAAGGCCCTGTTCCCCGATGGGTCGGCGAGCAGAAACGCTGTTCCTGCCCGCCGGCCCAGCAAGCAACCCTTAATAGGGCCTGTAGATGGAAGACTGGCGTGGGGGTCTTACGTGCGAATGAGTTTGGCGGGCTGCCTCTACCGCCCACCAAACTCATAATGAGGGACTTATTCCCTAGGACCTGGTATGGTATGGAAGTTTAGGATTACGGTGTGAGTAATGCTGGAAGCATGTATTCTGATTTACTATTTCCTGGGACATGTAATGCTTCCTCAAATTTTGTCTAGCCTCCATCATGGTAGCCCCAGAGGCCGGAGTGTGGGTTAGCTGATGAGCCCAGGTTGCTTGAACTAATTCCTGGTGCAAGGCTATAGATTTTTCCCTTCTCAGTTTGGAAATTTGCACTTTATACGAGATGGCTCCCCCCTGATAAAAGACTTACATGTCTCCCATGCTACAAATGTGAAAGCCAAGCCTGTATTCCTAACTAAGAATTCGGTAACAGAGGATTATAGGGTTGCTATCCACCCAGCATCTGTCAGTAGGGATTTATTTAACATCCAACCTGGATGTTCCATTCGTCTAGCTGGGATATTTAAATCAATCAGGGGAACCGAATGATCAGAGAAGGGGTTTAGCAAAATACGGGAATTACCACTAGCCCAATGATGTGAAATTAGGAAAAAATAAAATCTTTTAGGAGGAATTAAATCTTTTAGAGAAGCAAGTAAATTCTTCGCACTGGGGGTGATCTACCCTCCAATGATCTGTTAGGGCTAGATCTTTAATGATTTTGGATAGGAAGCGGGAGGCTCGAGGTTTGTTCTGAGCCTTTCTCTTATGTGATGAGTCAAGGCTTACATCTTGTATAGTATTAAAATCACCTCCTATTATCAAGAGACCCAAAAGTGAAATTAGAAGATTATATTTCTCCTGTAAAGCGATTGTCTCATTGACTATAGGACAATTAAAACTGACCAGATGCAATACCGGACTTTCAGCTTTTACAGTGACCACGATCCATCTGGCTTGAGGGTCTCTATGGACCTGATATACCGCCCCCCAGAATTCCTGTGTGATCAAACCTGCCACCCCCTGAACTGCTGCACTAGCTGACGCAAAGAAAGCCTGGGAAATAAAACTGGGTGTTTTAGGCAGTTTGGCTTGCAGCTTAAGATGTGTTTCTTGAAGTAGAATTATCTGTACTTGTGATATATCCTTAGCCATTGCAGTATAGCCCTAAATTTGGATTAATTATTTATCTTGTTCACATTACACGAGGCTAGCATAAAGACTGGTCACTTTGCAGAATAACCTGCCTGCCTAGCTCCCTGCACGCCTTCCCCTTTATGTCTTGCTTGTTGCCATTCGTCTCCGCCTCTTCTTCCTGTTAATCAGACCTCCTGGAATTAGTGAAGTATCCTAGTCCCATAAACACAAAAGAGAAAAAAATCGTCTCCATTCTTCCCACCTACATGCCCATCCAACCTCTGAGTGATCCACTCATTCCCACCCACCACTACTACCCATGAAGCCATACCCATCATGGCCTCCCTCCCAAGCAATAGTGACCCCACCCTTGTGCCCTTGAATTGCCCCACCCTCACCCCCTCCCCTGAAAATGAGTGCCCTGACATGGCACTCCCTGAACCTGCATTTTTGGGGTAGTAGCAAACGAATATAATCAATTTGAGCATGGCACATCTTAGATTAGGCACCCTGCTGTATTATGACAGAAAAGGTTTACCAGTAGCCAGTAGCCAATTAAATCCCTGAAAAACCTAACTTAATCTCTCTCTTCCTAACAAGTTTAGTTCAGGGACCAATAATAAGAATTACTTCAAAATCCTTGACGGATCATATGGCTAATGAATCCTACTTTTCCCTTAAGTTTCTAAGGATATGTATCTTGTTGCTAATATTTTCCTCAAAATTTGCCACAGGAACTGTTTCAAGCCCTCTTCCCTGACCCCTCCCCTTTTGGCGACTGCAGGAGTCTTTTGGCTTGATCCACATAGTGGACTATTTAGGCTTGGCCCTTAAAATACATCTTTAGTTTTGACTGCTGAATAATACCAGCTGGTGGCCCTTGGCGCTTAGTCATCAATCAGGCCTATAAATTCTCGATGACGTTGTGCATGATTTACATGTCTGAAAAAGTTTGAAAAGAACAGTTATCTGTGATGTTATAAGATTTAGTGCCTGATTACGACCTTGGCAGATGGGATACTTCGTCACAAACGTATTACAAGTTCCATTATATCCTATGGTACGTGGAAAATGGTGGGCGGGATATCAGTCACGTTTGTGGCAGAGTATCCCATCCGCCAAGGTCGTAATCAGAATCTTAGTCTTAATGGTGTGCAATAGAACTCACTCTTTGATTCTGAACTTGCCAAAGTTCACCAGGATAGTACATGGGTCTTTTGCATTCAAGGACCTAGACGCTGGAACGCGATGTGCCAGAGTGACTGTTAAATCCATGCCCTCAGATGTTTGATACAGAAAAACATATTTATGGACAAGTTCTGAAATCAAATTAGTCAGCGTAGATCTTGCTTCACGATCCTCTGGTCCTCCTACGAACCTTAGATTTGAGCATAGGGTCCAGTTCTCAGTGTCATCTCATTTTAACTGAAGTTCTTCAAGTTGTGTTCGCATTTTAGAAATTCCGGTTTCGTGCTTGTTTTTTGAGTCGTACAAGAGCAACACCCTTTGCTCCACCTGGGACATGCAAGAGGGAAGCAG
Source organism: Pleurodeles waltl (assembly GCF_031143425.1). Taxonomy (NCBI): domain Eukaryota; kingdom Metazoa; phylum Chordata; class Amphibia; order Caudata; family Salamandridae; genus Pleurodeles; species Pleurodeles waltl. Next base: position 472,131,910 of record NC_090448.1, read on the forward strand.
TGAGATGTTAGCATTCATTTGTCCCAGCTGTTAATTGGTCTTTCTATGGGTGTCTTCCTGAGACAATTTCAGCTTGGAAATCTCCATGAAAACCTGATTGAGTGCTATTTTGATCAATGGCACTGTCAGGAAACTTTCTGATGGTATTTTCACTAGTGTTTGCTCTAGAGCTCCCTCTTCAGATGAAGTGTGCCAAGTCATCCCAGATTATGCTTGCATCAGGCTAATTGCTCCATCCAATACCTGAGGTGGTAGGGCACACAAACCCTCAGGGACATCTTCTGAGGTCGCGATCAGGTTACCCCGCTGGCCTAGAGATTAGTCCTCCAGGACTGCTACCACACTTTCTATTGGCATTCCCTTGCCATTGCTCATCGTGAACAGAGGATATGTTGGCTTTTCCTTGGAGGTATCACAGGTTGTAGGACACGCAGTTGGGGGGGCTCCCATCATCCCCTTGGGGCTTAGAATAGTATTTTGAGGAGGGGCCGCCCCTAGAGGCAGGCTGAACCGGGAGTTGTTCAAATATATTTGAATTAGATGGATCTACATTTTCCTGAGTCATAGGGGAGGATGTAATAGGCATTCCCTGCTGAGACATAGCCTGCCCCAACTCACCCGGTGAATTGGCTAGGGATCTATCCTTGCTTGCTGGAGCCTTATGACCATGACTTAACGCAGGTTGTATCCGACCCTTGACAGATTTGGAAGGTATGGCCAAGATTCGAGATTTCATTGACCCGTCTCTGGAAATGTGTTTAATTTCTCTTCAACCTTCTCTTAAATTTGACTGCTTATAGGGGGAGGCCAAAGAGGTCGCAAAGGAGCAGCAAACCGCATCTGTGCTACACAGACCTCTTCTGCTACAACTCTTGATCCTGTCCACCTTCGGAGGGCCTAGAGCTCCCCACAGGCTGCTTTCAACCGCTGTCCAGAATCAGTTTAAGTGTGATTTCCGTTAGTTCACTGGCTAGATACAAGTTGTATTGTCCTTATTATTTTAGGACTGATGCTTGAGTTATGCTGAAATTTCTCTTCATAGTTAGACGTCTCAGACATAGGTCAAATTTGGTAGACCTAAACACTAGGCACTAAACAGTAAGGGGGTCATTATGACCCCGGCGGTGAGTGGAAATGTACCACCACATTATGAGAATGGCGGGTTGGCTGCAGCCAACCCCCCACTTCTCCACTCATACCGCCATGGTGGTATCAGCTGCCGGGCCAGAGATGTCAATCTCCTGCCCGCTGCCGGCATAGAACCTCTGGCCGCATTATGAGCCTGCCTACCATCATTTTCATGGTGTTAGCAGTGTCACGAAAACCATGGCGGTAGGCCCTACCGGTGACAGGGAATTCCTTCCCTGTCACTGGTAGGCGGCTCCTCCACCCCCCAACACTCACCAGATGCCCTCCTTCCATCCAAACTCCCCCTACCCTCTCCGCTCCACACACACACCCCCACACACCCATTCCTCACACTCCCCCACCCCTCTGATCCTCACACTCCCTCCATCCCCCCTTCGATCCTCACACACACACACCCACAGACACGCACCATGCATACACCCAATCACACACACTGGCATACACACACTAATATACACACATTCATACATGCATACTCCCAGACATGCTCGCACACATTCTTCACACAATCACACTGACATGCAGACATGCACTAATTTCACCATTCTTACATGCATTCACTCACACGCATACAACCACACAAACAACACAACACACACAGACACATTCACACACTCACACATTCATGCACACAACCAGACACACACACACACAACACTCCCCTACCCCCTCCCCTGTCGGAGGCCCGACTTACCTTTGTCAAGGATGTCTTCATCAAGGAACAGGAAATGGCGCTGCTACCGCCAGCAGCACCCACCAGCAGAACACAGCCAGGCCATATCACAGGTCATGATACAGCTGCCGGTGTTCAACTAGTGTGGCGGTGCTGGTGGTAGTAGCGCCAGCTTGCCACCGTCCGCCAGAATATCACTGCTGGTTTTTCCCCCTTCTTGTGGCGGAAGGCTGTCAGTGCTCATAATCTGGCAGACGGATGGTAGCAACGGTATTTTGGCGTCCGTCACTGCGGCAGTAGGCGTTTTTTACCACCATTGTTGTAATGACCACCTAAGTGTGTCTGCACAGGCTCCCACTTTGTCGTATCAATGCTTTAATCTTTCAGTCTTTCTATCTTTAAGAGTGTAAGGATCTGTGAACCAAAAGCGTTGGGAGCGTGCGACAGGGCGACCACGGAGGGGTTGTGAGAGTGCACCCTGTTTCTAATGGCTGGACGATCACAATAGTCTTGGATAGCCTTGAGGGGTTGCCATTATGACTGGCACGATGTAGAGATAGTTCTAGTGCACTGCCATGTAACATATCTCCCCCTTCCTCCCACTGGGCCCTGCTGCACCAAAGATATGCTCCTATCTGTGCTAATTATTGCTGGATATAGGGGGACATGCTCCTGTTGTGTGAAATTGTGTAGATTCTGGCTGGCTGTGAGGGGGTATGTTCCTAGTTGTATCAATTTTTTGGGCTGTCGCTGGCTGCTACCGTTCCCACCCTTGAAATTACCACTGCTTAGCAGCCTAGTTCGATACGCTGACAAGCGGCCTCCTCCGTAGTCTCCTCTTCTTCCTCTCCTCCATTCACCACTTGTTATCTGTAGCATGCTCCACAGAAAGAGTTCCACACAGCCACAGGGGATCCTGCCACCAACGTACTCGCCTCCCGTCACCTGCTGCAAGCCATGTCGCAGCTCCTACTAGTAGCCCGTAGGCGCATGAAAAAGACTTCTGCTGGCACCGAGTACCCCGTTAGAGCCCGGCTCCAACTCCGCTGACGCTTACATCTTGCTCACATGTCAGCCATCTTGCTGCTCCCCGCAGACGCAGATTCAATCACAGAGCATGACAGAGCTCTACGGGGTCCCTCGCTTCAACAGCTCCATGCTCCATTGTTGTGATATAATATGGATCCAAAATAAGCAAAAATTAGACTAAGTAGATATAACAAAAGCCTGACATCACTGATGACCCTAAACCAATGTAAAATAAGTTAACTTTTAGTAACTGAAATTAAAATAATTTCTCATAACCGTTCATTTTTGTAAATTAAAACACAGATAAAAGTTTAAATATAATCCTGTTTAATTCCCCCTTAATTATTGTGTAGAATCTTGAAATTAAATTAAATACTATTGTAATTATGTTTAATGATAGGGGCTTTGACTGTAGTGGTAACCTCTGCAGTGGTCATGTTGATGTTCCACCACTGATGTAGTATGGGATGTACAGGCAGCATTTCTTCAAATCATTTGTGCGCTTTACTGGATTGGTGCTTTCAGTGCATCTCAAAACCTACCTGGGTCAGTTTGAACAGAAAAGTGCACTGTGATCCGGCCAATTAGTACATCTAGTCCATGGTACTTTAGACAGGTACAGAAAAGGCTCAAGAATCAGATGCCTTTTTGCCTACTGATTAGATACCACAGATGTGGAGGGTGGAAACAATTTTTCGAAGAACTTTGTTAGGGTATCCTTTCATACCTATGGGAGCACCTGTTACGGGAGGAAGACACATTATGAAGCTGTACAACACGAGGCAGGTCTCAAGAACATCTTTGTCAGGAGGTAGATTATTTTGCTCTGACAAAGTAGGCTTGCCCACGGGTTCCAAACCCAATTCACAAAGAAGATGTAATCACAGAATATTAGGTTACAGTAGGCAGTCATTATGTGCCTCTTAAAGTTCTAACGAGATAAATTAATTTCCTCCAAGATGTGCAATGCAAATTTTTAAGGCAACCCTCCAAACCTCTTCACTAATTTCCCAGTGCAAATCAAAGGTGTATCCTATAGAAAATGTTGCCAAGATGGAAGTGCCCTTCATAAAACTTGCTTTGCCTATACAGGGAGTGCAGAATTATTAGGCAAATGAGTATTTTGACCACATCATCCTCTTTATGCATGTTGTCTTACTCCAAGCTGTATAGGCTCGAAAGCCTACTACCAATTAAGCATATTAGGTGATGTGCATCTCTGTAATGAGAAGGGGTGTGGTCTAATGACATCAACACCCTATATCAGGTGTGCATAATTATTAGGCAACTTCCTTTCCTTTGGCAAAATGGGTCAAAAGAAGGACTTGACAGGCTCAGAAAAGTCAAAAATAGTGAGATATCTTGCAGAGGGATGCAGCACTCTTAAAATTGCAAAGCTTCTGAAGCGTGATCATCGAACAATCAAGCGTTTCATTCAAAATAGTCAACAGGGTTGCAAGAAGCGTGTGGAAAAACCAAGGCGCAAAATAACTGCCCATGAACTGAGAAAAGTCAAGCGTGCAGCTGCCACGATGCCACTTGCCACCAGTTTGGCCATATTTCAGAGCTGCAACATCACTGGAGTGCCCAAAAGCACAAGGTATGCAATACTCAGAGACATGGCCAAGGTAAGAAAGGCTGAAAGACGACCACCACTGAACAAGACACACAAGCTGAATCGTCAAGACTGGGCCAAGAAATATCTCAAGACTGATTTTTCTAAGGTTTTATGGACTGATGAAATGAGAGTGAGTCTTGATGGGCCAGATGGATGGGCCCGTGGCTGGATTGGTAAAGGGCAGAGAGCTCCAGTCCGACTCAGACGCCAGCAAGGTGGAGGTGGAGTACTGGTTTGGGCTGGTATCATCAAAGATGAGCTTGTGGGGCCTTTTCGGGTTGAGGATGGAGTCAAGCTCAACTCCCAGTCCTACTGTCAGTTCCTGGAAGACACCTTCTTCAAGCAGTGGTACAGGAAGAAGTATGCATCCTTCAAGAAAAACATGATTTTCATGCAGGACAATGCTCCATCACACGCGTCCAAGTACTCCACAGCGTGGCTGGCAAGAAAGGGTATAAAAGAAGGAAATCTAATGACATGGCCTCCTTGTTCACCTGATCTGAACCCCATTGAGAACCTGTGGTCCATCATCAAATGTGAGATTTACAAGGAGGGAAAACAGTACACCTCTCTGAACAGTGTCTGGGAGGCTGTGGTTGCTGCTGCACGCAATGTTGATGGTGAACAGATCAAAACACTGACAGAATCCATGGATGGCAGGCTTTTGAGTGTCCTTGCAAAGAAAGGTGGCTATATTGGTCACTGATTTGTTTTTGTTTTGTTTTTGAATGTCAGAAATGTATATTTGTGAATGTTGAGATGTTATATTGGTTTCACTGGTAATAATAAATAATTGAAATGGGTATATATTTTTTTTTTGTTAAGTTGCCTAATAATTATGCACAGTAATAGTCACCTGCACACACAGATATCCCCCTAACATAGCTAAAACTAAAAACAAACTAAAAACTACTTCCAAAAATATTCAGCTTTGATATTAATGAGTTTTTTGGGTTCATTGAGAACATGGTTGTTGTTCAATAATAAAATTAATCCTCAAAAATACAACTTGCCTAATAATTCTGCACTCCCTGTAGAGAGGGTCGACTGTAGAAACGATAGCCTTCTGGGGTTTTGCGGAGGACTTCACTCTCGGAAAACATTTGTTTTCCATAGGTTTGTGGGAAGCACGTACTTCTGTATATGCAAACGATGTGACAAATCCAACACGCAGATTGCCTTGTGATATTGAAATCATTCGTGTCTGGGTAACTGTACTTAAATTCATGATATATGTTATGTAACCTATTGGCTGAAACACACCCTAGCATAAATTCGTTCTGCAGTACTGGCATTCATTCTCGACTTGTGCGGATATGACCAATATCTGGGAGTTTGCCAGCTCCTTTTAATTCCTTCTATTTTAGGAACAAACGACAGCTGCCTTTCTGTTTGGGATGTCTACCATCTCTAGACAGTGACTGAGCGAGGAGGCGCTGAAGGAACCTTCTGAAGATAATTCTGTATCTAAACGTGTGACTCTTTTTAGGTCCACCACAATGCATGGTGTGATGTCTATTTCCAAGCAAGCAGCTCAAAAGCAATATGTAGGTATTTCCCTTCGCAATGTTACATACACGTATAAAATGTTTGTGGTTCTTCTATTTATTCAGTTAAATACGGCTTTAAATATTTGAAAGTGGTTACATTTGCTATCTAGGGATTATCTCGTGTTGCAAGAATACTTTTTTCGTTTTCATCAATAAGCCTTCCTTTAGGTTTGTGAGGAAAGTGCACAGTTGTAAGTTTGCATTTTGTGTCAGGGTTATTTGCCAATTAAAAGACAATTTTCATCCTGTGAGGATTCAACCAGATGGATGTCAAACATGCCGCAACAGACAACCAATTTCAATGCCAGACTTTGCCAATTTTACTCTGCTGTGTTTTAAATGTGAACCAACATGTGCACAAAAACTGATTGTACCTTTTGCCAATAGACAGTGCGCTGTATCATTTCGGCTTCTTCAAAACTCTGATTTCCGTCTGGTATTTTTGAAACAAATAAAATAAATTGCATACCAGATAAGTACATTTGGGTCGATTCATTAAAGCACGTATGATTATAAGCAGTAGTACATCAGTACTAATTTACATAATGCCAAATGCCTTTGTGAATCAGTCCCAAAACATCAAACTCCATTTTCATATAAGTGCAAAGAGTACATAGTCCTTTCTATTCGAACTAATTGTATATTAATATTTACTCAATATTAGATGGTTTGGGGCCAATAGACAAAGACATGTACGAATAAGTAAATAAATACTATAGGAGTACTACTTTATGTACACTCCAAAATGCCGTTTTTAAAAAGACCTCATAGCTGGTAATTTAATGAGGAACTGCACAAGAGTAGTTAAGGACATGTTGGCCCTGTAAAATGTGAATTCCTGGAATGTGCACAAACTCAGTATCAATACTCCACGTGGAATCCATTTGGATATCATTCCAAAGGGAGAATACTGAACTGAATTTTAATTTAAGTGGCACCTTTTATTGACATATATTTTAATTACTTGCCTTACTAACAAGAGAGGGTTCGTGGTTTGTGCAATGTCAATAAAACACTGCACAAAGGGAATAACATTTTCACAACAATGTGGTTTCCATTGGGCAATCTGTTCAAAATACTCAGCAATCTCCAGTAGCTCAATGATCAGCCCACTACGATATAAAAAATGTAGTTTATTAACATTAACACGACAAGCACATTGCAAGACCTCAACAGAAATAAATACACAGCATGATACACAATTAACACAGTAATGCTTCCGGAAGATATAGACTGGTTGTTAATTTAAAATTAATTAACAACATGCCCACAGCTGAGAAACAAAGGGTACATTATTGGGATGAACAATGTTCAATTGCCAATTTAGAACATAAGATACACAGATAAAAATACAGTCACATGTCAATGTGTCCTTTTATATATTATCGTATTTGACAATGCGGTTGGCGTAAGGAAAGATTATAAAATCTTATACAATAATGTCTATACTATTTGCTTTATTAGATCACAATAGAAATTATTTGCTGATGACATAGAAAATATGCAATTCTACCTTTTCCAACAAGAATATCATTTCATTAGTTAGGTCATGTTTTCGCACATGTTCTTTAGAAATTACTGTAAAGTCTATCAGCACCAATAAGAGAAGCTTCACATCGCAGAGAGAGTACGACAGTCTGAAATGTTTCCACGTTTCAGTAAGATAGAATAGTTCAAATAAAACATAGCAAATCTGTAGGAGACTGACAGAAGAAACGAGCAATAGGTATCCAGGATCCAGAAGCGTAAACTTGGTTTGTGGGAAGGATGGAGGCTCTATTAGAATAGCCCCAGTTGTTTTATTCACTGACGGTGAAGAAGACTTAAGGAAATGAATGACCTCTTCATAGAGGAGCAGTAATAGCATGAGACTAATTCCGTGTGGGGACGTAGTTGATCGCAAGCGACTTGAGTTGGCTTTTACCAATAACAACAGGATGTTATTCATAATTAGAATTTTAAATGTCCACAGTTTTGTAGATCAATGTGAAACATTTTTGCACATACATGGTACAATGGGAAGTCTAGGTGATATGTTTCGGTTCAGAACACACTTACTCATTAGACTTTTAAATAAATTATTTTATAAATATATATGATTTATAAGAAACGCACAAAATAAAGTAATCTATTTGAAAAAATATCAATATATACCATATATATCACTGTCTGATTGTGGTTGTCAATTTCCGTTCAAGTCACAGAGCTGTGGGTCAATAACTGAAAGATTTACAAAGATCTTTCCAAAAATCTCCCAGGAACCATTGTCTAACGGCTCGACCTTGGAAAATACAGAGCAACACATCTGATTTACTTGAATTGGGGAAAACAGACAGCAGAAATATCACAGTTTGCTCTTTTGTTGAAAGCTTGTACAATGTGTTGGCCGTCAAGCTGTGACGCTGTATCCCTTGTCACAGTGATGCATGCCAGTGGCAACTGCAAACAGCAGGAACTGGCTCTCATGCCTCCCACAAAGTATACACTGCTTTGGCTTCCACCAAAAAAGATATGAATCTGTATGAAATGGTCAAGAGTACCATTCAAGGGCACTCTGAGCAAAGGCATATGTGCTGAGGGCTAGAAGGCCAGCCCTGAAAAGGAATAAAAATATAGATAAAATAAAAGGTTCAGCCAGCTGATAAGATCAATCCTTAAATGTCGAAGAAAACGCCATGCAAGGCCCTTCTATTGTGACATGAAGGCAAATAAGAGATTGTTCACTTCGGCTGGTTGAAATACATCCATGGTTGTGTGCTTAAAGGCTAGAGTGTGGCTTTAAGACTACAGAACTGATAAGGACATGATGAGCTCTCCGTGCAATTTATTAACACTTGAGATTAGAAATATCATGTAAAGGACCTTGAGTAGACCCAAATTCTTTTCTCTAAAGTAAACATAGATTGAATGTGGCTGTCAACTGCATAAAGTATCCTACTGCACCATCTACCTCCAGGAAAGTATTTTAAATGAGTACTGTAATGCATATCACTCATTCCGGTCACTGTCATGATTACAAGAACAGGGGAGTCTTACATTAAAAGGCAAAAAAGTGCAACAGATCTTAGTAGGACACCACTGATTAGGATGTTTGGGCCCTGACTAAAATCCACAATGATTCTATACACCACACCTTGCATGTATTAAAAACAAAGGGCCTGATTTAGATCCTGGCAGAGAGGAGTACTCCGTAACAAATGTGACAGATATTCCGCCCGCCTTATTGAGATCCAATTATAGCCTATGGGATCGCAATACGGAGGACGGGATATCCGTCACATTTGTGACGAAGTTACTCCTCCGCCCAGATCTAAATCGTGCTTAAATAGTTTTTTTATGAGGCTCATAATTTTACAGTCTTTCAATTAGTAGGGCGAGAAGGTGGTATGCTTCAACCTCGCTCAGCCAATCAACATGCAAGAGACCTGGTTTTGGACAAATCTCTGCCATGGTCCTTATAACCCTTCAGGACTGTTCAGAAAAGATAACATGGATGGGTACAATGGTTATTAGAACCTCCACGGCATCTACAGAGTACAACTTGTTGCACACCAAGCTACTGTGGACCATAACTAAAAAGAAGAGGAAACGAAAAATACATTAGTAGACGTGCTTGAGAGAAGGGGGCATTGTCAGAAATTAGAAATATTAGGTTTTTGTATACAGTGATCACCTTGAATATTTCTTGGAAGCATAAACTGATTTGGATGACTAGTCACTCCTGAACCCAGCAATACTGAAACATGACAAAATGTAAAACTCTCAGCCCACTAAATTGTGGGTACTATTGCTACTCTTCAAAGCCTCAATATTTTATGATTCTCTGAGAACAGCACTGTTGACAGTTTAAGTGTCATCCATTTTTAGTAACTGGGCTGATACAATGAAATATTGCACAAGGCTTTTCAAGCATCCCATCGAGTATCTTCTAAATCTTTCTACTTATCCCCAAACCACTGCTGTGATACTTATGTCTGGGAGTGTCCTCAAGGAGAGGGAAGACAGAAAAAAGGAATGATAAAGCAACAAAATCTGTGCTGAGGAAAAAGTTCTTGCTGAGTGATGAAGTTAGACTTTGTAAGGGCAGGCTGTGGAATGGGGCTGTGATCTTTGTTAATAGTGCTAAACAGATATTAATATAATCAGGAAGTTCAAACTATTGGAAAGCACATCTAGTTAAACTTATTTAGCAATAGTCGTCTTTTTCTAGGATACTTCTGGGGTAGAGCAAAAAGCAAATGCATTACAACTGAGTCATGTTAAGCAGACTGTTCAGCCTTATATAAGCTGTTTTGCTTGAAGCCATCATATCTCATTTTGCCTCTACTCACAATGCTGAGCGGAAGCCTGATAGGTATGGAATTCTACTCAGTGTTACTTAGACCAGTGCATCTCTAGGAAATTTCCTGAAAGTGAACGTCAGACTGTCTTTGTAGAAGAATGAGCTCCTGGATAACTACATAAGAGGCTTCCTTAAGTTAGTGACTAGCTTAAATACCAATAAAGTCAGGTTAAGTAGTAAACTGGGAAGACCTATAAGGATGACACAGGAAGTGCCGCTTCTTATAGATAACATGGGTGATAAGGGGCTTGGTCAGCAACGTGAACACCTTGTTAAAGTCCACTGACACGAGTATTTCACCAAGAAGAACAAAGGTTAGGCGTTTGCTAAGTCTAGCCTAACTAGTCACTCCAGTGTTGAAACTATACTCACTGTGTGACAGGAAAGAAAAATTGGCTGTTTGAACAACCTGGGGTCCGGAGACATATAAATTCTGTCTCTCATGGGGTCCAAATTCCCAACACCTAACCGACTTGTGTACCATAACTATCGGTCCTTAAAAGCTGTAATGCAGCAGAAAAATGCGTTTCACAAGAAGGTGTGGAAATTAATGCATATGTGGCTTTCCATATTCAGCACTCAACGTAGTGTTCACAGAATCCTTCTGGTATGGTCGAGGAGATTGTACTATTTATGTTTGCAACAGGGAGGTGATTTGGAAAGCCACCTACATTATGGTTGGGTTGGTGAGGGGCAGGATGTGTTGTGTGAAATCTATAACGTTGTTGAAATTGGTTGTATAGGACAAAATCCATGAGGAAATCGAATTTTGCTTGCCAATTGAACGGAAGTTAAAATTTTCAAAGATCAAAGCTTGTTAACAGATACAAAGTAAAATCTCAGAATAAACCTCATGAGCATGGTATGCAATGTTGCCTTCACTATAGAGAACTACTAATAAAAATGGCTGAAAAACCTCTTGGTTGAAGAGTAAGTATGAAAAGGATGGAAACATCAACCAAGTATTGTACGATCTCTGCAAATTGATTAGAGTGGCAAACGTTCAAGTAACAGTGACCATGAGCTTAAAAGGAGATTAAGCCACAAAGATGTTCATGATATAAATCCCTGCTCCTTGCTTGCGGAGGAGAAACAGCAAAACAAATAAAACACCCTCTAACAGCAGGAGCAGAGAACAGGAGTAATCTACACATTCCCATAAGGCTAAAATGCTAACCATAGCCATTAGAATTGATAGCTGTGATGGTGATGTTGGCTGAGTGTAGCATAAACCACAGTAGAGTAAAAAGACCAACAATAGGGTTACTGCCCTGAAAACTAGTTTCTCAGGAATAATATACTTATGTTCAGAAGTGGAAAAGTAGAATGGAGGATGTACTGCTGCTTCTGATATATGTGGTTTGGGTACCGTGGATGCCAGCTTAAGTTACCTTCTGATCAAACTGTAACTGATAGAATGTGTGTGCAGTTTGGCTACCACTTCATCACTGGATGTAGGTGATGATGTGGATCTGTGCGAGGCAAGGATACATATACAGCATATTCTCAGACCAAATAAGCTGGAAAGCACAGGGAGTCTATAGCAGAAGAGATGCAAAAAAAGTAGAAGACTGGGGGTCTAACATCTTGCCTTTCCAGTATAACATCTTTTAGGAATCTAGCTAGTGACAGAGGAATTGTTGGTCTTGCAAGAAGAAACACTACAGATTGCTTCAAACGCTATGTAATGCAACATGATTAATGCAGGCTCATAGAAAGGTATTCTGTAGTCAGCATGAGTGCTATTTGTAGCACAGTTGTATGCAGAATTCCATGAAAAGGTTTTAATGTACCAACAGCAGACCCAGCACATCAAATAAACCTACATAACTGACCAAGTACAAATGACGCACTTGAGGGAAAATTCTGGCTGTAATGCACAATGGTCTACATTTAAGAACCCCAGTTACACATTACTTGAAACCTGTGTAAGTCTACAGAATCTGAGACAGTCAAAATTGCTTCTGTTTTTGGAAGATTTTGTAGGGGGCTGCTTCTTTCACAATGTTTGGAACACAAGCCATTCTACTGCATGACAAACCAATGTGGCCGTGGACATGAATATCACCCACTAGTGAATTATGAATCTTGCATTTTTTTGGCGAGTTGCTAAATGGATACAGCAGGTTAATCGATAACTGGTTTAGCAATTATCATCCAGCCTGCCTTGCTTGCTTGTACCCTTTAACACCTCTTTGTTAAAGAGACTGCACCGGTACATCCCAACTCATGATCTGCAGAACCACTGTTAAGACATTTTCCAACAAGCTACTTATGGCCGATAGAAAAGAAAAGCAGATATCAGCATAGAATAACACAAATGTGTCCTACCTATGATTCAAAAAGGATTAGTAGGACTGCATTCAGTCGCATACAGGAAGTCCATTCTGCACACAGAGAGAATGGAAGTGGCAATGTTTTGTGATCATGTTCATCTTTAGGTGAATGCTTTTACTATAAGAAAAGCTTACATTCCAAGTGGAACCACGATCTGCGTAAAAAACAGGAATTTCAGAGGTGATTACATGTAAGGTCGGGAGAACCAGAACACAATAAATCTGAAAATTATGTGCACAACTAGCGTAGAGAGTCCTAGGAGACGATCCAGTACTCAAAGGAAATGGGTAACCTTAAATCAGACAAGAAGCTAATTATCTGGCTTCATCATAAATTCTTTTCGGTGTTCTCAACAATTCTTGAATGTCATCGCCTTCATTATCCACCAAACATTTAAGAGAAGCTGAAGCGAGTGACCAGTTCTGGCAAAAACAAACACTGAGAGGTAGGATATTATAAATACAAAATAAAATAATTATATAAACAAAAAACACTCATCTGAAAATCAACTAAAACAGTTCGTTGAAGGATCATTTCGATTCCTGATATTTACACCCAGTGAAAAGGAAAATGGAATTATTCCTGTAAAAAAAATATGATAATTGAAGTGAACGGCCCAAGGTGCAGCGGGTCTAACTTTCAGAGCCATCACACACTCTAGGAGATAGCTATGCAGAATAGCTCAAGGATGAAAATGCCCTACTGTAGTCTTTAGTCTTGAAATCTTCGTTAAGATACAACTTACATCTCAATTTTCTAGAAAATAATTGTGATGTCAAAGATGAAGTCCCCAAATATCTTAGAGGGTGGTATTTAAGGTGCATATTATTGAACATTTCTATGGTATACAGTTCATAATAGCATACTTTTAAACCTGGGCTATCTGTGCATCTTTCTTTGAAGCATAGCTGTGTCCTGCTAGAAAGTCTAAGTTTTCAAATGTTCAATGAGATGCAACTTAAGATCTCTGCCTCTATAATATTTAGGTAGTGGAAATGTTGATATCACCAAAAAGATAAAGAGGGAGAGCTATAATCTTTAATATCAAAATAATTTTCTCTCTTTTGTAATAATTAGGGATTTTAATGTTGAAGTTCCTAATTATTAAATAAGTGAGAGATCTAAATTGTACTTTAGAGAAAGGGTCTAGCTTTTAGTTAAGCAAATGCTTGCGAAGCAACTGCAGAACTGCTTCTTCATTCCAATTCGAGGTTTTCAGGTCCTTAACACATATTCAACACATATCAAAGAATTTAAGAACAAGGAGAGAGAATTATCAGTATCTTAAGCTCTTAAAGTGTTGACCGTGTAGGAAAGGCAGGACTTTCTGTTCTCCCATTGAACTTGAGAGTAAAGTGCGGAAGCCAGAAAAACAGACTTTGGTTTGATGAGCCCTTAACTGGTGTGCATTTTATGGAATTAAACACAAACATGATCTCACATGTACATGACATTCTAGTTTCCACTAAATTGAAAATGATCCCAGAATGTGCGCATAGCATGAGACTAGGGCCGCACATGTAAGGCTTTTGTGAACCCCAGTCTCTAAATTAAGACATTGGTTTTGTCTACCTCCCGAAAAGCGGGCATGGATTTACTACTGGTCATTTACACAGATGGTAAGCAAGCATTCTCTTCACAAACTTTCTACCCACCACCCCCACCTACATCACCTATGGAACAACCCTTTGCATATTTATGTCGCATGTAGTAGACTCATTTGGTTGCAGAGGGTAGATCTGTAAAAACCAAATGTATTTGACTCAGAACTCCAAAGTTCAACAAATGCCCTAGTTTAGGGTGAAAACAATTTGAAATCTGATAATGATGCACAGCATCGATGAGCTTTTGATTATTCTTAACAGTGCAGTAGTGTTATTAACTACGACATATATATTTATATTGTTGGTTTACATTTCAAAAGAGAAATAACAGCAGGTTAAAAAGATTTTTCTTTGTTAACCGGCGATTGCTATTCTGTCTTTCTGCTAAGAAATATCAGCCTATTCACTGTCTTAAAAACAAAGATGTATTTAGTAACTCCTCCTAGTAGCATTCTAAATAAAAAAATAAACTATGGTTTTGTTTTTTGGGGGAAATTGGATACACAGTTTGTTTCCTCGCATGTCTGATGAACAAGGTATATGAGGCTATGGAAACATATTTGCTACAACATTGCACTTATTTATTTTATTCTTTTGACTTCAGGGAGTGTTATATATGATAAAAAAGCCAAGTTTCCACAGTACACCAACCTGACCCTGTGCTACTGTCTGTGGTGTCCTTACGGCTGCATTTCAAAGAATCATGCTCTGTGGGGGCTATGTGAAGGTGAAAACAAGCTTCTTTGGGTGGCTTGAGAATGTTATGTACCCTGTCCTTACTATACTCAAAGATAGTAAAATGGGTGTTAAAAAAAAATACCAGATTACGCTGAGTTTGACCATACTGCAGCGAGGATATGAGCACCATTGGAAATTTGTTCAATTATTACTCAAACACAACTACAACATTCCCAGGTGTGATCGTCCCCAGGGTGGAAACCTGGCACCTTTCCGACATTTGCTTCTTTTAAGAATTAGAAACCCTTTCATGCTTTTTTTTAATAAAAAAAAATAGCAGCATTGCCTTTTCATTACCAAATAATTGGCCAATTTGAACAGAAGCGAAAACCATATTAGCTTTTGTTAGTGGGCTTCTTAACCCCTACATTGGTTAAACAACCCCACCGACCCTAAATGTTGCTTGATCTGTGCTAATCCACCCTCCCTCCCTGTTTTAAGAGAGCCCAGAGTGTTTTTGTATTGTTGAACGTGTAGCAGCCCTCTACATGGGGGCCTATGCTTTTACCCCGTCCGGCTCTCTTCCATGCCACAAGGCACCTCCTTGTGCGTTCTGACTCCTCGTTGAAGACTGGATGGTACAAAAACCCGACCTGACCGTTTCTTCTGCAATACCACCCACCATGTCAGGGGTCGGGTAAGTCCGAAGTATCCACTATGACCTTAATAAAAATAGTATCGTCTTTAATATATGTCCCATTCTCCAGTACGGTTTGGGCCACAAAGACTGGGCAACCGGAGGCAATGTTCATTTCTCCAGTAGGTTTCTTGAAACTACTGCTGTTTGGATCTGGCTTGAAAGCGTCCCCCAAATGACGACGTGAGGGTCCTTGGTCCATTAACATGAGACTCACTTTCTGTTTGAAGGGCCATGGAAGTAGGGCATCGTACTCTCCACGCATGATCACAAAAAACAGCGACAAATGAGTCCCTTTTCCCATCCCGTCTCCATTCAGGTAAACTCTAGCACACATCTTGTAGCCAAAGTATCCGGTGTAAAATGGCTGGCTGTACAGGGACAGGGTCTTTCCCATGACAGCCTCTTGCTTCCGCCGTTTATAATCTCGGATCTTCCAGATCAGAATTCCATTGTAACTGGCAGTCTCCAGAACTTGGAATCGGAGGTCCATGTCGGCCAGCCGTATATCATGAACACTGAGCATTTGATCATGTCTATTTATCTGTGTTTCAAGTACACCTGAAGAAGAACGGAAAAAAATTTCACTCTCTAAAACTGTAAACAATGATGAAACGTTTAATAAATCAATGAGTGTCAAGGCTGTGAAAATTACAGGCAATGTTTTCAAATCAAACAAAACACTACCAATAAAGGCAAAGCTTTGGTTATAATTTTTAAAAATGTGTAATTTGGTGTTACATACTGTAATCACAATCTGTTGTTGCATTAGGATACTTTGATAGGCCAAGAATGTGTTCTACTGTATACAATACTTTTTCAAACTTTTTGCACTACTAGTTAGTTTTAGACTCTGACAGTCCCAGAAAGACGCTCTTCTTCTTGCTAACAGTCCATTGGCTGTAGAGGCCATGCAGTTTACCTCTGTGGAACACACGAAAGAAGGCACGTTCGAGAATACAAGCCTTAGTGTATTCCATACTGAATGTTTTCACTTTTTTTTACCCATGAGGATAGTGCCCCCTTTCCCAGTGCCTGCTTCAGCATTGATGGCACTCGGTGCTCCAATGTTTGTTGGTACCCCACCTGGCAGTGACCTTCTTTCTACTTCATAGATTCCTTCACTGCCACCCACCAATGGTGCCCCTCATATCTCCTTAGCTCCTCGCCCAGGTTTATTTATTTTATATTGCTCCTCATCCCAACATAAAAGAGTGTCAGAGCCCTTTACAACATATATTTTTCGGAGTCAATGAGGCATACAATTGTGTAAATAAATGTATAGAAAATGTTACTTAAGACAATAAGGACTACAAAGTGTAGGAGCCACATTTGGGCTTTCCTAACTGCTGGTATGTTTTAAAATATTTGCACAGTTCATTTATAGGCATTTAACTGTTGTTGTGAGCCAGTACAAAAACAGTCATCCTACAGCTTTTGTTTTCATACTCCCTGTGTCCCCGAAGGACTGATACATAGTTTACTAAATCCTCCACCTTTGCAGTCAACGAAAGAGATGTAAACACCAGTCTACATGTCAGAAGAATAAAGAGCAATTTGTCATATGACACAACCTGATATTTGACCTCTGTTTTTGAAAGCTTAGCAAATGTGACTATATAAAAAAAAAAAAATGTAAAGGCATTTTCATTGCTCATTCACCTTCTGAACTTCAGCATCCATAGACCCCCTACTTCCAGCGCCCATGCCAGGCACACAGATCTCTGCGGGCTGCTCTTATCTCGCCTCAGCCTGTCATGCAAAGGACGCCCCCTCGTTTCTGACACTGCGTAGCTTCAGGGTGGGTGTTTGGGGTATTGCACTCCCCTGATAAATGTATTTTCTAAAGAATAGTGGGGTACAGTTGCTTACAGTCAGGCATGGGGGAGGTGTCTGTCGGATTTCACACGGCATTTATGCACACTGACAAAAACACACACGCTCTCTCGCGTCTCTATATTGAAAGCACTAAAAATGTTCAAGTATTTTACAAAATATTATGTTCCTCTCACTTAGTACTCCTACCAATTCGCATACCTCTCCTTTTCCACTGCCTCTTAAGCACCCCTCCTGCTCCCTGCTTGTGATATAAGATATTTTAACATTATATGCCATCTTGATTGTCGGGACATCTACAGCTCACCGCCCCCTTTCCCCTGCCCCCTCCCCGCCCCCCAATCTTACTAACCAAACTACACCCCTGGCTACATGTGTGGCAAGTTATGGGCAAACCAATTTTTGCACAACTGCACTATGCTCAAGGTACGGTTCCAAGTGTGGGGTTGCATCGAATACTGCACGGGCTTCCTTGCTGGAAGCTTGTTGAAGCATAAGACGTTTCAACTCTTTTCTTAGCACTAGAGGGCGTCTAAGGAGCTAAATATGTGTTAGAGAATTACACAACTAATCAGGATAACCCAGCAGAAGTTTTCACGTGAAGGATAACCATGCCAAAAGAGAAAGCCCATCACTGACCTGAATTGCGGGAAGCAGCGGTTTTACTGACACTTTCCAGCTGCGTCATCCTGATCTGAAGAGATTCCACACTGCTTTTCATGTTGTCGGCTTCCTCCCCAGACTGGCGTAAAAGGCGGATTTCTTTGTCCAGGTCCTTCAGTTTTTCTGTTTGGCCATCGATCACCCTCTTTATGGAATATGCGTGGAAAAAAAGTAAAAACTATTAACATCGAAATTACAAAACTATCATAACCGCTTCTCGCCCTTTTCTCTCCGTCAGCCTATTCTTCCAACTAACATGAACTCAAATTACTCCTTCCCGTTATAGGAAGGGGACAAATCTGCCATTACCAGCAGCAAAACATTGGTGGCAACTGCGCAGGAAAAGTATGCAAAACCTTGCAGTAACAAGTTTACCATATTCCAGGGGCGACCCCCAGCCAAGAGATGAAAAATAAAACAATAGTTTAATATTGTTTTATTTTTCATCTGCTGGCTCAGCCAGCAGTGCAGGGAGGAGAGGGGCTGGGTCATGGGAGGGAGGAACAGGAGAGAGTGTACCTGAGAGTGTATGTGTGTTTTACCGGCGGTTTTAGGCCAGCCAAACAACGTGCAATTACTTTTTTACAGCCTGGCTGTGTTGAACAGTCGGGCTGGAGAAACTGCACAGGCCCCAGGGTTGTGTCTGGGCGGCAATCCAACCCGCTCAGACCAATCCTGATGCTGCTTTCAAGCTAGGTTTAGCATGAAAGCAGCACCAGGACTGCTGTGAAGCCTGTGCTGGTGTCCCAGTGAATGCTGGGAAAACAGAAGAATAGGGCATGGGGGCAAGCCGCAGCGACTGGAAAGGTACATTAAAAAATATATATATTTGTGAAGTTGTTCCTCCCCCGTCCTCCCCCCTTGACATTTGCGGTAGCCGCCACTATTTTATGCCCCATTTTCCACTGCAAAACTCAAAATCAGTAGGTAATGCCAAGCGCAATGGCAACTACGCAGCTAGGTTTAAATGTGAAATGCCCCATCGCTATGCATCCAGTCCTCTGTTTTCATTGAACCAGTACATTTCGTGAAATGTAGTTCTGGTTCACTTTAAATTAACAAAGTTAAAGATGCAGCTTACAACAGGCTGTAATAACAAAGCTAAGGAATGTGCAATGTTGCAAGGGCCAGCACTAGACACCCTCATGTGGGAACCACTCAAACAACTTCTGTAGATCAAGTGGTACCACAAATTTTGCAATCTAAAGTTACTGTTAAGATTGCAATTTGCACCTCATCCCCAAGAAGTGAACTAGCACATACAAGGGGTATCCCAGGATCCACTGGAGCCCAAATCAACCTTACATACAGACTACTAAAAGTCAGCTTCATGTGAGGAATGATACTTCTGGGTGGCATACTGTTGTCTGCTTGTCTAACTTCAGCATTTGTACACTCCTCTAATAACATCCAACACCAGCTGGAACAATGACTGATCTCCCACCTGAACGGCATCCATTGTCTTGCAACAAATGCTGACACGCTCAGGGGTCCCCTTTAATCTGACATAAAGACTTTGAGTGATCACTGTCATGGTACCCTATTCCACCCTTTTCCACTTAGGATGGATCCTTCGATGTATTTGAGTGGTGGGTTTCCACCTGGGGTCAAACCCATTGAGTTGTCTCTTACTACACTTAGAAGTGTGTAAATAGAAGACATGTAACAACAGACTTATTCATTCTACCTGGATCCTCTGCCCCTAACACAGATGAATAAATGTTTTGTAAAACCTCGAGCTGAGGTTTTGCAAGCTGAGCTGAGAATTTCAATGTGCTGAGCCAGCTCAACATTTCAATCTTAGTCCTCCGTTGTACAGAGCAACGAAATGGTATAGTTGGGGGTGGCATCTCTTCCCCAAAAGGTGCTAGGACATTCTATAGCTCTGTGTTGTGCTTTATTATAAACGGCTCCTTTCCTACGTGCAAATTAAAGCCACGTATGATTAGATCCGACATGACGGAGCAGATGTCTACAAGATGTATTGTTATGAATCAAGTAAAATATACATGAAATGGACTTTGGTTTCACCCAGCGGAGTACTACTGTCTGGTGTATCACTCCACCTTCCTAGAAGTGCTACCATCAGAATGCACGAGAGACTATTTTACATTCAATATCCACTCTGTCACATTCATCCTTTATATCCTGTAATCATACTATAAATAAAGCAATAATTTTGCTACTTTTCCCCTGGATTGGCGGTCAATAGGGTTGGCTTTAACCTGACAAATAGCATTTGTTAATTCAATGCATGTAAACAGCATTTGTGAATAACTTTTACATGTGTTAGAAGCATACCAATTGGCTTTGTAAATGCTTGTTTTTGAAACGCCATCGCTCTGACTAGTCACTGAGACCATAGTGTGCAATCACTTCTGTCATTCACTATCTGGATTCTAAACCTTCCACCACCTCCTGTAGTGAACCGTCACTCTTTCAACTCATTGGGTTTGGATAGGAAAGTGTACACTGGAACCAGCTTGAATATCCACTAGAATTGCAAACAGGTTCAAGACTGAAACACCAGCGGTGAATGAGAGTATCCACAACTGATACTGCCTGGTCCAGGACTCCAATAAAAAGACCTCGAGTCTAGCATTGTAATGGGAAAATCTAGATGTACAGCTCTATCAACAAAAAGTGGATGAGCTTAAGCTGATAAAAGAATAACAAGTAATAAACATTTCTTTATTTCTAAACTGCCCTTGGTAGGACCTTAAAAGATATTTGGATCAAGTGCTTTATTCAGCAGCAAAGATAAGATAAAGATCACTTTGACAGTTTTGAGAGCTAAAGTGGATATACCCATCTGGAATAAGATCTCTGGGACTCGTGGGGGAAGATTTTTGTTGTTGGGTGTGCTCACAAATATTGTCTTTATGAATGAGAAGTGCACTAAAGCATTTATAAACGTCTAGACAAACTAGGTCAAATTGTTTTCTAAATCTGAAGGAACTATTAGGGAGACATTTACTGGGAAACAAGACGATCACATGCATACAAGGACAGAAAGTAAAAGATACAAGTTCCTCTGGATAACCGGATCTTGTCTAAGATTGAAACTGAGTTGGGTAATTAGTGTGTCTAATACTGGAAAAACAAGCAAGTACAAGTCCTGCCCGGATTTTAAATGTATTTTTGAAAGCATCCAGTTCTGGTGCATCTGTGCCTCTTTACAAAAGCAAAAATTCGATATGCTTCCATTGGGCGTCAAGTGTTACACATTGAAAGCTGCTGGATGCTCCTCCCACTCCATACAATACTTAGGCCTCACCATCACAAACTCTCTGTCACTATGGACTTGAGTCAACTGGGAATGATAGCGCAGGGCAATGCTAGAGGACCTCCGGAGCTGCGACCTCTCCAAATTTTATGGCTAGGATGCATCAATGTTGTTAATATGAACATCCTACCATGACTAGCCTACCTCTTTTAATCACTGTCCACCCCTCTCCCCTCAGATGATATCAAAAGGATGCAGGGAGATCTCTGCTCATTCATCTGGAAGGGAAAGAACCCCGTGTATCTACTGCACTACTCATGCTCCCCAAAAATCGGGACGGTCTTGCCTGTCTCAACCTACAGGACTACTACTGGGCAGCCTGTCTGTGCTACCTTTCAGAGTGGGTGGTGCGCGAGAGCAAAAAACACTGCACTGGGTACACATGGACAGAGCTGTTGCCCACTCTGGGATCCTGCGTGGCTCCCGAGACAGCTTCGCCCTCGCAACGCCAATATGGCCACCCTTACATGCATAGTGTTGAAGATATGGGACAAATTAGCCACAACACAGGGCCTAACCACATTTCCGGCCCAGAACACTCCCACTGCCCGTTCACACCGGCCCTTCCTCGAGATTCTTTCTCAGATTGGGTGCTGGGCGAATGTATGACCCTTCAAGATTTGTTTCAAGGTGAGACTATCAAGACATTCAACCAATGCAAAGCTGAATTCCGCCTCCCCGACTCTGCCCACATCAGTATTTTCAATTGTGGCACTGGGCTCTCCAACCCCCCCACCAACCCCCCCCCATTCCCCCCCCCCCCCCCCCCCCCCACTGATGCACTGGGCACTACCCGCTCCCTCACCACTGTCAAGGCACTTGTTAGAAGCTTCAATGGCACCCGTGGCCTAGTGTCCAAAACATATGAAGTCCTCCAACGGTCTTCCCTTGTACCTTACCACCCATATCAGTGGAAATGGACCCGGTAAGATTCTCCAGATATCACACAACAACAGTGGGAACAGTAATGGAGGGACATTCTAAACATCCACAGAAACTGTCCCTGACAAGATACAGGATCTTCAATGGTACTACACTCCCACCCGCTTACACACCATCTACCCTACAATCTCTCCCTTATGCTGGTGTTGTCGTATGCGACAGGGTGATTTCCATCATATCTGGTGGGCATGCTCCTCTCATCATTTTCTGGAAGGAAATCCTGAGTCATATAAAGGGCACTCTGGGCTACCCTATAACGGCAGACTAACACACAATCATACTGGGGAAACGCCCTGCCTCTCTGGCACCTTATAATTCACATGACTGGAGCAGCCAAACAGCTTATAGCCCACGCCTGGAAGTCCCCTATCGCTCCACCGATAGCATCCTGGTTCACACAGCTTTGGCACACCATGGCCATGGAACAGATGACCTCTCATGGAACAGATGACCTCTCAGTAAACTGAACTTTACTGACAAAAAGTTTTTACATCTCTGGACGCCCTTCGTTGATCACATGTCCCGTCTTGAATACTTGTGTCTTCAACCCCCAGGCTCCGAGCTTTACACCTGTTCGATTCATCAGACTAGGAACACATAACCCCCTTTTCTATAGGGCCCACCGACAACTCTTGGGCCACATTATCTTCGACCCTGGCACTCCCTGGAGGGCCCCGCCTGGGCAGACATCGACTGGAGACCCAATGCCTTTGCCTGTTTTTTACTTTCCCCTTGTTTGTTTTACCCATGTTCGACATATCCCTTTTCCAATTAGAAGCACAAAAATGCTATATCGCTGCACGAAGACTCCTACACAGGAATTTACTGTATTTTTGTTAACAACATGTTGGTGCACCAAGGAACTTTCCTCTTTCTCATCTACTAGAGACGGCACTAGCTTTCTTAACAGTTCTTAAAGCACTGTTTCTTTGATTGCATTACTGATGACCTGTATATGTAAGCAGTGTTCCATTCTCACCGATGGAAAGCTGATGTAAAATGTTATATGTTAATAAAGAGATTCTATTAAAAAAAGAAAAGAGAGCTGCTGAATGCAAAACATCAACCTGTAACTGTGGCCTGAACCAAAGAGGTTATTTAATGCACCATGCTTGCCTGCGTAAAAAGTGTAAAGGAGAAAACCTTACACCAAAGTGGCTTAAAAATGGAACAAGACTGTGCGAAAAGGCAAGTGGCTACTTGTAAAAAAACGAAAAATCCAATGGATATAGGTTGTTGACAAGTCACAGAGGGCAAAACTGTTTTTGAAAAATAAATTGGATGCGGAAAATGAGGATTTTAGAAAAAAACACTACAGGTCGACCTGTGTTGTTTTAAGCAAAACCTAACTAGGATGAACTGTGCAACTATAAATTTTGGGAAAACAAGTAAAGGCACAGGGTGATATCTTTACAGTTTTATGTGAAGATGTATACCTAGGGCGTATCTAAACGGAGGCAATATTATGACTGTGATGTTGAATGCTGTGCCCATCTTCAGAATAGCTACAACCTCAAAAGCAGAATCAGTATCAACTCAGATTGATGCCTGGATGTTGATACAGTGGCTGTTTTGGTGCAACTGGTGTTTCTTCCAGAAAAAGACACTTTAGCACCTTGGGATCAAATGTAGTCTAAGATGCGAGGGACTGTAGATGGAAATATCATCAGAGCTTCCACTAATTGCTCAAGACCTTTAGGAAACTCATATGCGCTTCTGGGAAGAACAGGTTATGGAGCCCACTGGTGACCCGGTGTAAACATAATCTGCTCACGCTTTGCTTCATAGCCAAGAAGGCCTGCAACTCCCATAAAGGCTGAACCTCTAAGATGCTAGTTAACTTGTACAATCCATTCTGAACCAGTCTAGCTGACAGGTAATTGCATATCTAGCATGGGTACAAAAGATGAGGGTAACCACCACAAAAAATAACACTTGTGGGGCAAGAAGTCTAAGGAAAAGAACTGGCTATATTAGTGTTCCTTGAAGCATTTGACCTATGACATAAATATGGGACCGGGTGCAACTGATGCTGATGATAGAGCTCCATGCTGTAAAAAATATGTACAGAAGTACCTAAAGCGCCTGGAAGTGTGTGGGAAGCCGTGGCCGCAGCATCCTCTTTTAGGGTGCTACAAGATGTGAAGACGAAGGAATGACGCAATAGTATTTTTTCCACTTAGCAAACGTATTTATCTAGCACAGACCTAGTCATAGAGGCAACAGCATAGTGCACATTTACAAAAAAATAGACCTGATTAACAGTTGTACCAGTGATCAACCTGGTAATGAGAGAAGAGCTAATTCGAAGAAAAAAGTTTGACTATTGTCCGATACCAAGGAAAAGCTAATTTTGACCACGTATTCTCAGATTCTCTAGATTCAAGCTGAACAAGCCCTCACTTTATGGTATCCTATCTCTAGCTGAACTTACATCCTGTGTGTGCCAAGTTGATACTAGAAACATTCAGCAATGCAGTGGTCCGCTTGTCTTCATCCCTCTGCAAGCCTTCCATACTCTACCCATATCACAGTTCAAGTTTGCTGCTGCACTGCGCTTTCTACTTTTGATAACTAGCCTGCCGCCTTTAATATACCATAGCATGTCATCCAAAAGAACCTTACACTGAATCCCAAATGTGTATCAATAACTTAGATACACCATATTCCTGACAATCCCCGTAAACTCACCGCCACCAAAATGCCACCCATACATACATACATGTCTGTTTTAGGGGCAGCGGGTATTGGTACTGACTTACAAGCTTTCTATGCAAGTGGTAAATCCCGCCACCTTAGCCTTGCACACTAAAAACATGGGCACACACCTAAATGAATAAGACACATCCACCTAATCGAGAGAGTCCAGAAGACAATTTCTGCAACAAACAATCATAAGCAGAAACAGACTCCTATCTGCAAAGGGAACCCCAGAACAATCTGGAAAGTCAGCGGACTTCTATGAGGTCATACCATGTGGAATTTGTCAGCCAATCAAATGGCACTTGCATAACTATTGGTTATCTTTCTTGGGGACTACTGTAGCCTATAGCTGCTATTAAGTTGTGGGGAAGCATAAGAAAAGTCGTTATCAACTATTGTGAGGTCACAGCAGAGTGAAACTCAGAGCAGAATACCTCTGTGTAAGCGTTACACAAGGCACCATGATGTAAACAATATACTGAGCCAGTCCTAGACTTTTAAGTAAAAAGAAGTTTGAATTCCAGAATTAGTCACTTCATAATTCAAATTAAATATGTGGCGTGTTTGATTGCCACCGTGCAAAGTCCTGTTTGCTGGAAAAAGCCAGGAAAGGATGAACCTCGTGAACTGGGACTGTGTAATTGCTATGCAATTGATACACAGGACATTCTGTATTGCAACAGCACAGCTATTGCGCATGCAGTTGGGATAGGGCCGAGGGGTGTCAGGAGCCCATGGCATCCAAATGAATTTTTTTTACTAAGCAAATGAGGGAGTTGGGACACCGGCCTCTTTGCTTCCATTACAGCTTATAGTACCCTTGATCCACCATTGCTGTACTGCTGTCCAGTTGCTTGTTTTTAACACAAAAACAAGTATCATTCCAAGAGTTGACACAGGTTACTTCACAGTAGGTTGCATACAAGGCAAAACTCCAATGAAAGGAGAGGGTCCAGAGCACTAGCTTCCTGTATAAATTGCCTGAATGGTATAGTTAAGTGGTATATGGGGACTTAACCGGAGGACATGGACCCAGGTCCTCCTGAGGTACAAGTGTATAGACTAGAATTGTGGAAAAGTCCCTCTGGAACAGTATCCCGGTCTTTATCAGGAGACGGACGTGTTTCTTGGCATGTTCTTGTTTTTTCAAGATTAAGAACTCATACCATGTTTATTCCGAAATAATTGGTTTGACTTGTATTGCTGTACTCTATTTGAATGCCTTGAGAAAGCCCTGGCTTACGTGCCTTTTAGGGGTGAAACACGTGTTGGCTGATGCTTCTGTGTCGTTGCTACGGACTTATCATTGATGTTACTAATTTTGGAATTAATTTGCTCGCAATAAACTAAGAATCTAGTGGATCAACTATGATGCAATCTTGTTCACCTTATTTCTCATCTAACTATTAATATTTGGATTTTCACGACAAATACTGTTCCAGAGGGACTTTTCCACAATTCTAGTCTACTTCACAGTAGGTACTGGCTTGTGGAGTCATCGAATAGTAAAATCCAGTAACATCCAGTCGGGATTTTTCTACGGCCAACAAATGTGCAAATAATCTCCATTGAAATTCATTCTATGGCAAATATCCTCATATATATCTTAATTGAGAATACCCAGAAAAACTAAGTGATTGTTATTCTACGGTGGGTCATGCTGCCTCGACCTTTCGGGATGCACGATCAGTTTCCACGAATAAAAGCATTTGTGCTCCATACAAGTCTACATTCAGGGTAATAATCGCTTCACTGTTTTCGTCAAATGGGATTAAAAAGCCAGGGCTGCATGATACATGGCAAACAATGCGCACCATGGAGGTACTGCAGGCGCTCATCCGGCGTCCTGCACTTACAGAAAATGGCGCGCGGGACGCACGCAGCAGCAGGCGGGTATCCGGTGCTTCATTCACCTCATTCTTTACCGCTCACAGATTTTCAGAAAGCAGGTCAAATCTATGTCAAACAGCCAGTGACATGACATCACCCAGGTTCAATTAATGTACTGTATTAGAAAGGAAAGTTTAAAAAACAAAAATACCAGGAAATAAGAGCCATTTAAAACTTAATGGCAATACTGGAAAGATGGTTAAGTGGGATATTAAAAATATAATATAAAGCGTAGGGAAATTAATGGCCTTCTGTTTACATGTGCAATGTAGGCTAGTGGCTTCATTCACCTGCTGCAGAGATCCGTGAGAGGCCTGCAACTCATGCTTCCAGGGTGCAGCACGGCGGGCTTGGTGTTTTATTCTTCCGAGCCCAAAATCCGAGGTTAATAAAATGAGCATCGCAGAGTATTAACTCCTTTTACGTTCAGCGACACTGACGAAGTGAGCGCTTGGTGAAGAAAATAACTATATCATTTTAAAGAAATCTGGAAGATGACGCCTTTCTAAAAGTACGCAGGACGGGAAGAGGTCAATCTGAAACACACTGTTCTTTTAAAAATGTAGATATGCAAGTATTTAGAAATATGTGGGGTGTCCACTCGTTTTGTCCCTTGCACTATTGGCTAGCAGGGCGCCTGACTGTGCCTGCTGGTTCATCGGCCGGTTCAAGTATACCCCTGACATCACACCCTCTGTGAATCACCTCAGGGCTATTCCCAGTGCGTCATGGCTAATGACAGCGGCGGTTTGTTGGGGCCATACGATCCATACTTAGAATTCGCAATACCCATTTTAGAATTACCTCTGACTGTACAAGTAAGTGTGCCAAGTCTCATGTGCCGAGGAAAGGAGACTGCGCCACGGCCGCTACTCGGGTTACCGACCACAGAGACCCCTTTTAAAAATAAAACCTTCTTTGCATCACAGCTGTGAGGCGACAAGAGAGGCTATTTACGGGGAAAGACTGATAATTAACGGCTCGCAGTGGTGCAGCGCCAAGGTATAATGTAAGCGAGGAAAATGTGCCCCATCGAGGCGGCAGACGGAACATTTACCCCCACCCCCATCTTGAACCATACCACTAATGGTGCTGTATGAAAGCACGACTCGCCTTAGAAGAGTATCTTTTATCTATCTTTCCTTCACACTACATGCTTCCCTCTTTCATTTTTACTCTCCTTCTACCACTCTTTTCTTCCTTTTACACCCTATATTTTACTCCTCCTTCTCAACCGTTCCTTCCATCTATCCCTTACCCTTCCTTCCACTTCCTTCCTTCCCCCATCCATCCTTTCTTCTTTCCTTACACCATTCTTTCATGTCATCCTTTATTCCTTCTTCCCCCTCTCCTGTGGTCTTTCATCCTTGTGCATTGCTACACTGTCCCTGGGCGCGGTATTTGGCGGCCCCGGCTTCCACCCCTCAGCTCTGACATGGTACTCGCTGCCAGTGCAGTCTGTGAACTTCTATCTGGTTGGGTAGGGCATGATAGGCATAATTAACGTGTAGTGGGCCCCTTTCAAACCGGAGCCCTGGTGCCACTGCACCTCATGTACTAATGATAGCCAGACTCCTAAAATGGTCGTTTTGCAGTGGATTCTGAGTTAGGGAGCACTGACGTTTTTCACACACTTCTTGTCGAGCCAGACAGACCCTTGCCAAGTAAATGAGTGCAGCCCTTGTATATTTTCTCGATTTATGACTACTGGAACTTCACTTCACCTGCCTCAAGCATCCTGGACTCATTATACGGAGCTATGATTGGAACACCATGAACTCCGCTACCAAGCAACACAGCACTGCGTGTAGAAGGGGTTACAATTACAAAGCGAGGGCTGACAGACAGTATATAAAATCAAGGTATTTACTTCAATTATGGTGTCTTCTTTGAGAAATTGTGATTAATGATTGCACTGTTTTACAAAGCTTCAATATCAACAGGGAAGTAGTTTCTACTTACAAAAAGTCAGCGAATTCAGTCTGTGTATGTACCTTTTGTCCTCTGAAATCCAAAAGGTTCTCAAAATACAGATTCAATGTCATAAACTGTGGGTAATATATATTTTTGTAGGATAATACAACATCTAAAGGCTAATTTTGCAGTTTGGTGATCAAGTTGCAGACTTAAGGACTGGATGACGGGGGTTGCAATACCCGCTTCTTAACATAGTCAAACTGTGTGATCCTGGATAAATAATCTAATTTCCTTGTTTCTTAGATCATATTCCCAGTGTGTACAATGCAAGCATATTCCTTTATTTATACTGCCACAGTGCAAAACTCCAGGTTCAATCTGACTCGTGGTGTGTCACGCTCAATCCGTGCCCTTCCCCCATCTCCCCAATAGCACCTAAAAAACAAATAATTTATCAGATTGTCTGAAAAAAGTCTAATTGACAACTTGGCACACACCTGCAATCACCATCTGTGCTGTCACATCTTCTTTAAACCCGATAACTAATTCTGGTCTGGGAATTACATGGGGTTCAAGTATGATTTAGGGCCTGATTAAGATCTTGGCAGAAGGGGTTACTTCATTACAAACGTGACAGATATCCCGTCCGCCATATTATGATTCCATTATATCCTATGTAAACCTTAATATGGAGGGCGGAATATCCGTCACACCTGTGACGTAGTATTCCATCCTCCAAAAGTGTAATCAGGCTCTTAGTCGTCACTGCAAAGTGTGTGTGTGTGTGTGTATATGTATATGTATATATATATATATATATATATATATATATATATATATATAATTTTATGGCAGTTTTATATAGCACTAAATTTGCCCAAGGGCATTACGGCGCTTTAAATTAGGACCAGTATATTCCACAAAATCAAATTAAATTTTTTTTAGGCATAGGGAGATTAAGTGATTTGTCCAGAATCACAGGGTGCTGAGTCAACACCAGGGTTCAAAACAATGGCAAGATGTACAAACACATTTTGTGGTCACAAACCCAGAGATTAAATAAATCACAGTGTTTGTAACAAGAAAATGTGTTTTTCAAATGTACTAAACTCGTTTAGCAATTAAACACGGTATCAACTCGCTAAGTAAGTTTAGGAAACTATTAAGAAGGGGCATGTTTAGGGAGTCCCTTCCAAACAGCGATTCCTTATGGTATGTACTAATGTTTTGTGACCAAAATGTGGTTACAAAACATAAATATTTTTTTGTCACCTAAACAGAGGTAGAAACCATACATAAACGGGATGGAAACTCCTTTCACCCTTGTTAATGATCAAAAAAACATTTTTTGGAGTAAGCAGTGGTCCATAGGGTTTAATGTCTACTCTTAAAAAATAGCTTTAAAAACGTATTTTAAAAAAACACATCCCGTTACCCTTTAAGGAACATGGCCTGTATTCAAAAACAATGATTGTTTTATCCAGAAGAATCACAGACATGGTAGTCTGCAGGCCAGCATCCCTGTGATGCCACAAAATCATAGTGGATCGGAAATTTGTGGCCTACTTCATTAACATTCATGTGATAAGTTGAATTACAACCCATTGCAGTTTGTAATTTGTTATCGTATATAGGTTGGTTCGCAAAATACCATAGGATTCGCAAAAAGTCAGTGCACAATTTTGCAACAACCTTTTCTGAATCCTATCTTAGTACATCTGGCTCCAGGTTCCCTGTTCCAAAGTCGGCAGCACCTAGTTTCCCTGAAAGAAAAACTGCAAGAAAGGCAAAGTGGTATGTGGCATTCAAAAATAGTGCTTAGTAGAGGGAGTCACATCTCACTTTTTCCTCATTTCTCATTTACTTGTAAGCAATGGCTTGATATTATACTGCCCACTGCTGCACGCATTACTGATGGATGTGAAAACTGTCCATAGCGAAAAGAGCTTCTATAAAAGTAATACATTAAACATTTTATTCTATCTCATGATGGCAGTTGGCTGAAGTGGAGAGATTATTTTATGTTTCTCTTTGCAGTGCAGAGTACACACTCCAAATGTGGTTATATGCCTAGAACTTTTTTTTTCTTTTAAAGTAAATATATCTATTTTTTAAGCACTGGAAAGGCTCATATGCTCCATTATGCAAATATTGTCATGTGTCTCCCAAAAAGTGTATGTCAACTCCGAGTCACCTTGAAAAACTGAGTAAATGAGCTGGAGCTAAATTTAGCCTGGATTTCCAAAGTTTAATTACTCTCATACCAAGCAAGTGAATCATTTTTGGTAACACTCTTTCTGGCCGATACTCTATGTAACTGCAAATTTCTTACCTTATGATTATCCCCCGGTGCCACTCAAGATCTGGACTTTTTTTTAGTAGTACTCCCATGTGCCACTAGGTGGCACTGTGAAGTTCTCCACTGCCATCTTACCACCTCCCAGAAGCGGCAGAGCAAAGCCTCTAATAAGTGCCATGCCTGCACACAGATGTCAGTTTCTTGTTTGAAGCATTCCACACATGGACACGGAGCATAAAGCAATTATTGGTACCAATATGCAGATTTCTAATTTAGGCCCGTTTTAGATGGTAGAGAACAGTGCACAGAATGGGAATGGTTATAAACCACATTACAATAGGGGGCTTAAATAGGGCAACTAGGTCGGTAAACACAGAAAGGGCCAGCAAATAACCCTTAAAAGTGCTCACTGCAAGACTTTGTTTTGGTTA
Source organism: Pleurodeles waltl (assembly GCF_031143425.1). Classification (NCBI taxonomy): domain Eukaryota; kingdom Metazoa; phylum Chordata; class Amphibia; order Caudata; family Salamandridae; genus Pleurodeles; species Pleurodeles waltl. Next base: position 472,163,554 of record NC_090448.1, read on the forward strand.
TTCACACAAACCACAAATCGTACTAATTCTACCAATGCATTTGGACATTGATTAAACAATACATATCCAAAGTAAGGAATTAATGCTGTATCCCTATTAATGTCATTACACATGTCAATGTTAAGGTAGTTTGTAATGTCACAAGTGATGTCATCAATGTCATTTGTGAGGTCATCTGTCACATCATCAGTGAGGTCGTAATCACTGCATTTGGGGTGCAGTTTATGGTTTCCGTTGTGGGAGCATGCAACACGGTTTATGTAGCTAAACATAACTTTCCAGGGTCAGTATTATTTCATATTTGCATATTTACTGTAATTTTAAAGACATTTCAGAGACTTTTAAATATGTTAAAAGTTTTTTTGTGCAAAAGAAATAAACTATAACTCAACAAACTTTTTCACACATAACACCAAAGGTTTTTCAATCAATCAATAGACGCATGCATACACACAGAGTCACGTGCATACAAAAAGTTTGACAAAGGAAAAAAGGAAACGGATATGGTACAACGGTCTGCACCTTCATAATTTTGGAACTCTTTTCTGGTTGCCATCTTTCTGGAGAGGTCGTCTCCAAATCTTGTCACTGAGTTCGGTTCACTGTGTGATACCAATACAAATTTTATGACAAGACCGGAGGCTCCTATTATGCGTTCTTTTCTTGCTTTATTTAATGAGCAGCAGTCAAGAAACCACAAATCCCATAAGGCTTAACATCTGTAGCCAATGGGATTAAAAACGTAGTTCAAAACACCAGAACCAATAGTCATCACGATATGCTATTATGACGTCACTTGACTGCAAGCAGCCCTCTTTTCTTGCTGCTGCAGTCGAGATAAGTCGCATTTTCTTTTATCCAAATTAATTTCACTGTATATTGTTTGAATATCGCTGTTTTATAAACATACTGCATTGTTGAATTTATTATGTACGACGGCAAGTTGCCGCATGTTTATTTTCTGATTCGGTCCCTCGTGCACAGCGCTCATATTATTTCAGCTGAGCGCTTCAGTTTTCACTTCAGCTTTTGTTTATTTTAACGCGCGTCGCGCGTTTGGGATTCCAGGCATTCCTCTCTGGCCGGCGGCAAGTTACCGCATGTTTATTGTTGTTCTGGCCCCTGCACAGCGCTCCTGTTCTCTAGAGCTGAGCGTTTCAGCTCTCACATCGGCTTTGTTGCTTTAACGCGCGTCGCACGCGCTCCGAATTCCAAACATTCTTTTGCCTCATGCAGCAACCGTCTTTCGGATTGCTCCTGAGGCAAAGACGTCGGGTGAAGAGCGCTTCCGGGAGACTTCAAATTCTTTATTCAGAGCAACTTTAGTTGCTATATTTCGACGATTACCCTACTATTAACCCCTTCCCTTTCCTTTTTTCCTAAAGGACCCCGTTTTTTCCTATTTTAGTCCTCTTAATTTTAAAAAAATAGATTATACAAATGTATTTCTATTTTAATTAATAAGATAACAAATATTTTAAATTATATAAATATTTTATTGGCATTAGACACAATGGAACCTGGCGCTTCTATGGAACAGGATGTTTCCACTGAACTAGAAGATATGAGACATGAACTCTGTGATTTTATCAGAAGTTCTGTCCATCAGGCAGTATCTTCTTCATTACAAAAATTATCAAAAAATCTGGAGAACAACCTTTCTAATTTAATATCCAAATCGGCCCAGACTGCGGGGGAAAGCAGTTAGCGTCCACCAACAAAGCCAGGTATGGGGACGCAAATGGAAGGTGAGAACATCTCACGCACGCCAGAGGACGCGGTTCCTCACAAGGCTCCTGCCAAGGAGTATAATAATATGGCCTCAAAAACTTCCTTAAAACGGAAATTTAAGGAACGTAATGTTCTTCCTGTTATTTCTCCAGTTATTCAAGATTCAGACGAAGACATGCCTGATGTAGATTCAGATTCATACATATCTGACAAAGACGATGATGATTCCTTTTCTATTTCTCCTCCAAAAAAATCAAAAATAGCCTCTTCTACCCCTTCTCTTTTCGACTCAGAAGGGTTTCCTATGTTTGATCCCTCTCAAATTCATCATCCCAATTCTACTGAGTGGTTTCCAGCTGACCATGTGGGTCGTTATGTGGCACAAAAATTATTTTCACCCCTGGACAAACAAACTAGATCTAAATTAAAGTCCGAATGTCCTCGTCCCGTACTTTCCAACAAAGCCACCATTACCCCTACTATTGATGAACAAATGTTGACTTTTTTCACCAAACAAGGTAAAGACCCTCGCAAGGGTGTGGATAAAGCATGGTCCTCTTGTCAGGACAAACTCTTAGACGTTACGGGGCCGCTTACTAGGATTTTTGATCTTGTCGAAGCAGCCAGACTAGACGGTTCCTTCCTGGACCCAGAGGAGTTATCTTTATGGGTACAACGTTGTTTCTGCCTTTTAGGAAATGCAAATTCTTCCTTTATACACGAGAGGCGTAAAGGCCTCCTTATCAAACTTGATCCCAAACTCGTAAATTTGGCAACCGTTCAACCTCAGCTTCAATCAGATGGACAACTTTTTGGAGACTCCTTTATAAAAGACCTCAGCAAATATGTTGCTACGTTCACCTCTCTAACCAAAGCCCAACAGTCAATGAGGAAAATGTTTCACCATCGGGTTTTTGCCAGGGCCGGTAGAGGAAGGGGTCGCTTTACCGGCCGTGGATCCACCTATCAAGGCTCCAGAGGTTATTACAGTTCATACCAACAAGACTTCAGACCTCAATTTTACCCCCAACGTGGCAGAGGATACCGTGCCAGGTCCGCCAGACATTCCAGAGCCGCCAACCCAACAGGTAAGCCTCCTAGTCGATTCTTTCCCGACAGGGGGTCGTATTTCCCATTTTCTGTCAAATTGGCAAGCAATAACAACAGATGCTTGGGTGTTAAACACGGTTCTAGGTTACAAAATAGAACTTTATTCTACTCCGGTACAAACCTTTTTCCAAGCTCCTCCCCATTTTTCCACAGAAATGGTTCACCTAATTTCTCTAGAGGTAGACACATTGTTACAGAAACAAGCGATTGCACCCACTCCCCCCCTTTCTTCGGGATTTATCAGCCCAATTTTTCTTGTTCAAAAGAAAAACAAAAAGATGCGTCCAGTCATCAACCTAAAACATTTCAACCAGTTTGTAGTATACCGGCATTTCAAAATGGAAACAATTCTCCATCTCAGAGACATTCTCCTCCAGAACGACTGGATGGTCAGGCTGGATCTACAAGACGCTTACTTAGTAGTTCCGGTTCATGCGGAATGCAGGAAATTCCTTCAATTCCAGTGGTTGGACAAAATGTATCACTTTACCTCTCTGCCCTTCGGTCTATCGTCAGCTCCATGGTGTTTTACCAAACTCATGAAGCCCGTAGTAGCTTTTCTAAGAGCTCAGGGGATAAGATTATTAATTTATCTAGACGATATCCTCATCCTAAATCAGTCCTCACAGACTCTCCTAGTCCACTTACAGACAACTTGCTCTCTGTTGGAGGAATTGGGTTTTATAATAAACAAAGAAAAATCCCTTCTTATACCCTCCCAAATCGTAGAATTCCTGGGATTTCAAATCAATTCTCTTACAGCTTCCCTTCTTCTACCCTCGTCAAAAATAAAATCCATAAAATCAGAAATTTTGCAAATTCTTCGCAATTCCCTAATTTCCCTCAGAAATCTAGCCCGGGTGGTAGGTCTTCTCTCTTCCTCTATCCAAGCAATTTTTCCGGGTCCCCTTCACTACCGTTCTCTTCAAAGATTAAAGATTCAACACCTAAGAAAGGGGCTTTCGTATTCCGATCTCGTCCCTTTAGACATAGAGTCTCGCACAGAGCTTCAATGGTGGATAGACCATTTGGACGCTTGGAACGGGAAAAGTATCTTTCCATCAGCCCCAGATCTTGTGTTAGAATCCGATGCAAGCCATCAAGGCTGGGGAGCCCGGTGTGGACCCATCTCGACTGGGGCTACATGGTCAAACGAGGAGTCCAAATTGCACATCAATTGTTTAGAGATGCTTGCAGGCTCCTTTGCAATCAGAAGTCTGGCAAAGCACAAAGTACATTGTGCAATCCTGCTCAGGATGGACAATATATCTGCGGTCAGATATATAAACCATCTTGGGGGTACAAGATCCAAACCCTTGGCAGACCTAGCCAAGAGCTTTTGGGAGTTCTGTCTCTCAAACCATCTTTCGGTACATGCAGAATATCTCCCTGGAGCTCTCAACACGGTGGCGGATTGGCATTCTCGTCACCTTCGAGACTCCAGCGATTGGAGACTTCATCCTTCCGTGTTTCACAACATTCAATCCTTATGGGGCCCGTTCTCCATAGACCTTTTTGCATCCCGTCTCAACACACAACTCCCTCAATTTTACAGCTGGCGTCCAGATCCCTTAGCCTTAGCATCAGATGCTTTCTCACAAGACTGGTCTCATTCCCTCAACTATGCTTTTCCCCCTTTCATAATGATCAACAGGGTTCTGGCTCAGGCCAGACGTCAACACGCCTCTCTCTCTCTCATAGTCCCGTTTTGGCAATCCCAAATTTGGTTTCCCACTCTTTTAGAATTGGCAATAGATTTTCCCTTGTTAATTCCATCCTTTCCGGATCTGCTTCTAGACCCTCTTCAACGTTCTCATCCCCTTATCCTGAACAATATTCTCACCCTATCTGCGTGGAAAATCTCAGGGATCCCCAATCTTCCCCTGTCATTTCGGCAGAAGCTTCCCATTATATCTCAAACTCCTGGGCCCCAGGCACCAAAAAAGCCTACAAGGCAGCCTGGTCTTTATGGGACTGCTGGTGTGTGGGAAGACAAATTAATCCCTTTTCAGCAGATGTAATTTTTGTCGTAAATTCTTTTTAGCCTCAGAAGCCAGTAAAGGTAAAGCATTTCGCACTATTAATCTTTACAGATCTGCTATCTCTTCCAACCATATTCATGTTCATGGGAAACCGGTAGGCGAACACCCCTTGGTATGCAGATTATTAAAGGGAGTAAAATTTTCCAAGCCTCCGCTACCAAAATACAATCAATTGTGGGACGTTAATATTGTTTTGAAATATTTGATTGCATTACCAGATAATTCAAGTTTATCATTAAAGCTTTTATCTGCCAAATTAACAATGTTACTATGCTTAGTTTCTATCAAACGTTTATCAGATGTTAAGGCTTTGGACGTCTCCAACCGTCAATTCACTCCGTCGGGAGTGCTGTTTTCGGTTGTCCGACGTACCAAGACCAATTTGTCATCAGTCTTTTATCCATATTTTCCGCTTCAACCAAAATTGTGTGTGGGACAGTGTCTCAAAGTTTACGAACACAGGACCGCAGATTTGAGAACATCCTCTTCCCAACTTCTCATATCTTTCAGGAAACCCCATAACCCGGTTTCTTCTGCTACTTTAGCCCGTTGGGTAAGACTAATCATGTCCTTGGCTGGTATAGACGTTTCCAAATTCGGGGCTCACTCCTCTAGGGGGGCTATGGCTTCCAAAGCTTTCTGGGCTGGATCTCGTTTGGAGGATATTCTCAAATCTGCGGATTGGTCCAATGATAATACTTTTAGAGTATTCTATTGTAAACCAATTGATACTGCTTCATTGAACGTGATTAATATGCTTTAAACTCGCATAATAGGAGCCTCCGGTCTTGTCATAAAATGTAGATTTTCCTAGTCTATGACGGAAAGTCTTAATTTTATTAAAGACACGGAGGCGAGTATTATCCCACCTCTTGTATAACTTTGTTTCTCCCTCCCTTTCTTTAGTTCCGGCTTCAGCCACTCAGACAACGTCCTAATCGGATCTCGTCAGACCATCCAATCATTTCGCTTCCTTCAGGATTTGGATCATCTCTGTCGGTTTGGCCGGACCATCCTTGCCGCTGCACGCTCCTGGATTTTTTCTCGGATGTTTTCGCTTTCCTCATGGCACTGTTTATCCTCTGTTTATTACTTACTTTGTTCACCGTTAACTGACTACATTTGCAAGAAAAGAGGGCTGCTTGCAGTCAAGTGAAGTCATAATAGCATATCGTGATGACTATTGGTTCTGGTGTTTTGAACTACGTTTTTAATCCCATTGGCTACAGATGTTAAGCCTTATGGGATTTGTGGTTTCTTGACTGCTGCTCATTAAATAAAGCAAGAAAAGAACGCATAATACTCGCCTCCGTGTCTTTAATAAAATTAAGACTTTCCGTCATAGACTAGGAAAATCTACATTAGCTGCAGAAACATTTCCTCCTTCCTGAAGAAGCAGACAATATGGTCCAGAAAAACAGAAAATGTTGGCAGGTCAATGGAATTCTTACCTGTAATTGATGTATTTTCGATTCATTATTCCGCAGCATTTCCTTGTGCCTTTCTATTTCTACTTCAAAGCCACACATTTGGTTGTGCAAAATCTGGATGCTTTTGTTCTTTTCCACACTTTCATTCTGCAGCATCGCCACCTGTGGGAAGACAAAACCTGCAATTAGTTGGTAGGTCTCCACCACCTGTGAGCTCAGCCCAGCGATAGGATCAATATGCACAATGAGAGCCAGGTGTCCTGGGTGGGCCACCTGCAGCACAGCAGTGTCCTGAGCTATTATGACCAACGTGCTGCTCCCTGCCTTATTTCCTCTCCTCGCATCCATTCGAGATTCACATGTTGATTAATGAATATTCATGAGCTGGCAATGTTGCACCAAGGATACCCTTCCGACAGATCCAGTGCTGAGGAAGAGCATCTATAAGAGGGCGAAAGGGCATACAAAGTCAAGAATATCCACACAAAAGGTACCAAACGCCAGGTAGGCTGCATCTAAAAATCGCAGATATCAGTCTGAAAGGGAATATGGGCGAGGCCATTTTCCAATGCTAACATCTAATTTTGAAATGACGGACAGTAGGGCCATCTTCGAGGCAGCAAGGGCTGCAGCAGTGGGTTCATGCAATAGACTGCCCCGGATTAACGTGGCACAGGAGCACCATTGCCTACCAAGAGCAACGAATTGCCTGCCCCAAGTTAGATCCAAGCTTCACGTACAGCACGAGTCAATGTCAAAAACTGCGTTGTAAACGCTACACGAAAACAAGCATCAGTATCTCGGAGTGCCTTTAACTTTTCCTTAATACTATTTGTTCATTTGGTCGGTTCGCCCTTTTCTGACTTCAAAGGGTCGCAATGATCTTAGCGTATAAAGTGTTTTACGTGCCATTTTTGAATGACTATGTCGGAAGGACACAATGTATATACTCAGAGCTCACAAGCCACACTGCACCCAACATACATTCTGTCAAATTTCCTAAAAACTCTGTTTTACAACACACTTGAAGCAACATTGAGAACAACACAGACATGTAACAAAATAATATATAGTAATTTCTGAGCTTTTTTGATTACTTTTTACATCAAACAGCGTAAGTTAGAGTGCCACGACAGTGGCAAAACCTTCAGTTCGTTATTATCTCACAGTGTTATCAGTATTGTGGTTTTACAGTAATGCAGTACAATCTTTTATTCCTCTCACCACCCACTCTTTTGCACTTAAGTTATAGCATCACACCTCATGCATCTAAATGTAAAGAAGGACTTTATTTCAATGGCCAATTCATACAACAAAAGTGCAGTGGATTTGTTAACTGAACAAATTGGCGGCTCACTTCCTCTACTACTTTCCTTTAGACAAACTGAATATATTAAGTGACCAGGTACTAGAGTATTACATTGTTTTTACTTCTGTCACTTAGAAGAAGCATGTGAAATCGCCTGAATGCTTCTGAGGATTTTGACTGGAGGATGCTCTAGGAATGGTCTAAACACGAGCTTCAGGTGGGAACGGCATACTGGGATCGTGTGAAATTAGCCAGCCAAAGTTTTGAAGATGAGCAAGTTCCCAAGCACCAAGCTCACCCTAACTTCAGGAAAGTCTACACTCAAGGTCCCACATGCAGAATAGATGGTCTTCCTTTGAGGGTGAGGAGTATGGGAAAGTAGAATGCCCCAGTATCCTCCCGCAAATGAACAACACAGAAAGCGGTGGCATTCACCCAATTCACAGTGGCCAGAATGCTGGGACTTCGAAGGGAGTGAAAGACCCTTTGAGTGTTTAGCACTCTATAAATGCTGTGAATCAAACAACATGAGAACCCACTGTGGAATTTCCATTCCATTGTCTGTTTGTGTGTGCTGCTCAATTTGGCAGCGCTGAAGCACTCCATAGTCTGAGCGATTTCACCTGTGAGAATGCCATGCAAACCACATTCTGTCCTCCCCACCTTCCTCTGACTGGCATGGAATAAAAATAAAAATTAAAAATACACATTTTACTTGGCCAGATGGAATTATTTGTGGAGGTCTACCCACTGTGTCTCAGTACAAAATGTTTTGACAACACACAATAAATGACAGAGGTGAAAGTGATTAACTAATGAGCACCTAAAATAGTCACTGCTGCTAGTTAAAAAAACATGTTTCACTTGTTTTCTAATGTGAGAGGAACGCTGAGTAGAGTTGTAGACCCTCGGCAATTAGAGGGGATCTTTAAAGTCACTGTGATGGAACAGGTGTTTTAAAGATTACATCTACAGCAGAGAAAAGATACGGATGTTGAGACAAGCTGGGCAACCCTTGGTTCATCCTTTATGCTCTAGTGCCCTCTCTTAGAAGTGATTGACTTCAGTGGAAGCAACAGCCCTTCTTTGGTTGCTCAGTCAAGGAATGTCTAAACGCTGTTTAGTTTAAACCCTAGGTTTCCTACATTAGGCACATAAACCATCACACTGCACATCATCTGCTCTCAACCTGGCACCAATCCAGCATTCTAATGGTGAGATATTTAACCATATCTCTACAGATTCAACCAGGTAATAGAATAGCATGTTCCTAGGGAACTTCAATCGCTGGTGTTAAGAATCCTCCAAAAAGGTGATGAAAGTGCTCTTCAGGAGGTTGGCCACTCCTGACACCCTTCAGCTCTTCACCCTGCCTACCCCTCACCAAAAAGAAAGACATGGACTTAGTATCCACCTCCATGAGAAACCTCACCTGCCACCCATTGCAGCACGTGAGCCAGACCACCATCATCTTTGATATGCTAGCTAAATCTCCCATCTATTGAGGTCAGCCAAATTCATCAAAGATGATAACTAGATCTCTCAAGCACTTCCTTACAGAAGCTATCCACTTCAGCCTGACATGCCTGGCGACCATGTATGACCCCAACACTGACATCAAGACTGTACAACAGACTGCCACCAGACCATCAAAATTACAGCAAATGCTCACATCCCACAGAATAGACAATATTGACAAAACATGATAGCACATCCACAATGCACCCACATTGGACTTGGCCATGATGATCCCACTCTACAGTATGTTTAACTGGGCCATCTCCAACCACCTCTCCATTGATAATACTCTTCAAGTCTCTTACGGCTACCATATACAAAGAGATTGTCATCCCAGCACCCTGACTGCCAGAAATCTCTTCTGAAAGCCTGACACGTCTCCCTACTATTGCCAATGCATCACTTGGCCAAGATTCCTTGTCAGATACTCTCAAGAGAGATCCCACATCTCATGAAGAAGTCAAACATGGGCCTTAATGACCTCAGAAATTAACATCTCATCAACAATCTACCCTTCCTGGAGAAGACCACTGACCAGGAGGAGTTCTAACCTCAATGACGTGCAGAGATGGCTACCAACAAAGCGGCCTATAAAGTCATACATATTTACAACAGTGGGAAGCCCTGCCTACCTGACACTCTCCCATCCCAAATTGGTTTCTACAGTCATTCTCCAGTGGTTTCAGTCATACATGGGGAACAGGGTCCAGTTTATTCATATGAGTACTTCCAGACCAGAATCCACCCCGTCTTCTGTGATGTCACCCAAGGCTCAATATTTTGTCAGTGATCTTTATCCAGGGAGTTCTGCTCACAGTAAGGATAGCAGAATTCACCACTACACAGATGACACACAACTCACCTGTATCTCCAGAGCCCACCAAGATTGAATTTGGGCCTGTTATCAATGTGGAGTAAACTGGTCCAGGAGACCCCTGCCAACTTTCAAACAACATTTAAAAAAAAGTAATTTTTAAAATGTAAACCTTTTCCTTTACGGGAAAATCTGATGCATTAAAAAAAAAATTACTTTATTTAAATGTCATCAGACATTGTTGTCTGTTGCCCCTGGCGTGGCATCATCCCTGTGATGGCATCCAATTGGAGTAAGTTGCAGTTTGCGACCTACCTCATCAATAATCATGACATAGGTTGGCTTGGGACCCACTCCTAGTGGTAATTGTGCAAACTGACCTATTAGCATATAAGTCAGTTCAACCTGGCTGCGCAACTACAGGCTACAGTTTCTGACCAGTATTCTGCAACCAATGCTTTATGCATCAGGCCCAAGGTGTCTTTTAAATCCTTAATATATCGGTAGGGTGGTGTCACTAGCATTGGTGCTGAAACTAGGGCTAAAGCCCGCAGTAGCACTCCCAGATAACATTCAAGAAGTGCATGGTGAAAATGAAAAATTCTCTGCATGTTTTTGTTTTTGCAACATGTACAGTTTCTTTTGTTTTCAAAGACCGCCTATCAAATGTCAGATGACTTCTTTTAACCAGCCACTAGTAATTCTGTAAAGGAAATATTTACTTTGACTTTCTGTGACTCAAAACAATGAAGGTGCTTTGCTTGACCCAAGTGACCCTCTTGCACAGAGGTGCACAGGAGTGTGTGGAAGAATAAAGCAGACTGTCTGACACACAGGTAAATAAAAACATCTGCTTGATTAACAACCTAAAATGTTCATGTATTTCAAATATTAACAGCAACACTGAAACACAGTGGGGTTTATTATAATACCTACAGGATATGAGGAGTGAATACCGCACCCAGTGAATACAGCTGCAGTGAGGTATTTACCAGGTTTAGTACTTACCTAGCCATTGTGAGCTCTACACCTTGAACTGAGGTATAACATATTACTAAAAATTGTTCTATCTTCGAGCTGTTAAACTCAGAATATTGTGGCATTTCCCATTAATGAGCACACTGCAGGTTTTACCTGCCAAACTCTGTGCTGGGAAAAAGTGAGGTATTTTCGCACAAGCTGGAAACCAGATCCAAGCTCAAATTACAGCACATTAACCTACACTCTACATTTTAGACATATATTTGTTACCATACCACTCCACACTTGCACTAATCGGTAATTCCCCATTAAATATACTAGGCTTTGGGTAGCAACTGGATTTTTCACAAACCTTTGTCTCACTGAACAGCACCTCCACTCTCAACACTATGTCAGCATCATTGGTCTCTGGACTTCTAAATTGATGCCAACCTCAGCTTCAGAGATCACATCAAAATTGATGCCAACCTCAGCTTTAGAGATCACATCAATCACAAGAATAAGAAGGCTGCCAGGAATCCATTGGCCATGCTCAATAGAGTGAAGCCATTACTATTGGTAACATATTTTAAAACAGCTATTCAGTCTCAGTTCCTTTCCCAGCTCAAGAGAAGGAATTTACTAATGACTGGTATATCCGAAATCTACCATCTTCACTAAAAAACGTACTCAGAGCAATCATATGTCTTGTTTAAGGTCTTCACAAGTCTAAAAGGATCACACTAGCTCTCAGGAAACAACACTAGCTACCACTGCCCGCATATTTTGCATTCAAGACCTGATGCACCCTCTAAAACACAGACAGTTCTAGCACCCCACCTCTATAGGTGACCAAGAATAAGATCTCCTCTGAAGCATGCTCGACGCACAGCAGTTGCTTTGCCAGACTACAAATCCAGAAATGCAGGCAGGAAAAAAAGAGATGCCAGGTTTCTTAGTTCTGGAATGCATCTCAGTCCTGATCTACCAGGCACCATCTCTTCTCCACTTCCGCAGGGAGCCAATCTCTTAAGCAACACCTCGTCACAAGGTAACAATTCAGATGCAGACTACTGCTGAAAAATTCCAAGCTCCTGTCTTTATTAACCAACTCTCACTAGGTCACTCTTATCACTGCCTGACCCTTCCAACAAGCAGCACATCATCAATCTTCCCCCTCACCGCTGTAAGCCAAAACCCTTGTGCTCTACATCCTTGTTTATCCCTTTCCTCGCACTACCTAATGTAGCAAACTGTTCCATTGCTGTGTAACTAGGTTATGGCTACATACAATCATATTATGAAAATAGAGAAATCATGAGGAAACCCCATAAATACATCTTCCACACTAAATCTTGCTGTCCATTCCTTGATGTGTATGCTCTAAGGTACCTTTATTACCATTGTACTTGGATCTAATGTTCTTTTTTTAGGGTCGAGCGCAGAAGCACTCTGGCCTGTTGTAATCTCCCTGTGGGCTTTTAACCACGCCCACTTTTGATATTCATTCTTTGTTGTGCTTGTCTTAAAATTCATTGGTGCATTTTGTGCAATGTCCCTCCTTTGTGTGCCGAGTTCCCTCCCAAGCGATTTAATGAAGTGAACATTTTTGTTGGCCATCACACTACGTCATGCTTCCTCCTGTTACACTGTGTGATAGCCCCTACTCTGGTTTCGGTTTGACTTTCATCCCAGCCGCGATACTTTCTAGACATTCACACAGGGAGATAATAACTCTCTCATAGCGGCTGTGGCGCTTTGAACTGACTTGCTCATGTCAATTGTTTTACTTTTAATTTTCAATTTATGTGGCAAGAAAAGTCCAGATAGGAATTTATAACGCTAATAGCTCTAACTCGAGCAAACGCGAGACCCATTGCATTGCGAATGCTTGTTTAATTGGTGATCTAGTTAATTTTCTATAAAGTGCTTCATTGCTTGCATTACTAAGTTTGTGGTCTGGAAATACCAAAACAAAAACATTTAAAAATAATGAATATATAACAAACCACAATGACGGTAGGAAAAATTGCAGAAATACCAAAAACAAAGTAATTTCAAAATAATGAATATATGAAAACCACAATGCAGGAATGCAAAACTTAAGAATTAATTTGTTTGAGGTAATACTGCCCCTGCAAGGTCGGAATGGTTATGGAGATTATCATGCAGGTAACTTTTGTACTAAGTGACATTATCTGGCAGGGATAAGATGTTTGTAAGAAGTTCTATGGGGCACTTCCACAGACTTCCACAAGAAGGATGAGGACAAAGAAAGAATCCTGGATGGAGAGAGCGAACTACAACTGGTGTTTTGGGGGGCCAGACTCAAAGATCATGCTATATTCCATCTTTGATTAAAACTTCCCAAAGCCAAGCCGGAATCAATATCAACACATCAAATGGGATGTTCATCATGGTGGCCTGGATGTCCTCTAAAGAGCTGAGAGGATGCATTCAGATATTGTGATGGATGGCAATGAAGCCTACAGATTGAGCCACCGAATCCACCATGTCCATACCAAAGCAGAGAATTTGTTATACTACATCTTGCCCATGAGGCACAACCTTTGTGAAATGATCATAGAGGTGGTTGAGAAGGTTTGGAATGACTGGCTGTGTCATTTGCCACAAAGATTGAAAGAAACGAACCACAAGACAGTTGCATTAGTAGATCACAGGCAAACACCCCAAGTAGAAGACCTTCTTCCCCAAAGCCTCTACTTCCTTAGACTGCTTATCTAAGGTGTAGAGAGGAAGGAATCAGAATTCTGTTTGGAAGACAAAGAGGCCTGGACCAATAAGCTCACGAGAGAAGATGATCAGTCAAAATTGGTGAACCTCCAGGAATAGGATGATGGCAATGCAAATCTGTGAATTCATAACAGATGCAGAAACTGGATTGTCATGCACAGTAAAAATATATATTGAAACAGGGCATTATTGAAGAGAAGCAATTTTCGTATATGAGGCTATATGGTCTTGCATAAGACTGACCACAAATGAAACAAATGATTCCACTGCAGGCTCAGCAAGGCAGTCCAAGTCCACATTCGAAAAAGTGTCCAGGTTACTAGCATTTTGGAGGGCCACACAGTTGTCTGCAACACTAGTCATAAAAAGAAGGAGGTGGCCACCCTGACTACTGTCATCATCCTCTTTATCATCATCATCTATGGTAGCCACCACCAGTGCAATTTAATCACTGGGAAAGGCACTGACTAGCTTGTGAGTCTCCAGGCAGGAATACTACTCGGCTTCATATTTTGATCCAAGAAGGAGAGATGCACGTAAGTGGAAGGTTGAGAGGGAACAGGCTGAGAGCAATAGGTATTTGACTACATTGAAAAAGTATACAGAGTGTCTATGTTAGAAACTTTTCACGAACTTAGACTTTACTAATGAAGTGATAAAGAATGTAACCAGTGTTGTTGGTTGCGTTGAATCTAAAACAAGCAATATAAAAGTAATACCATTCATTAAAATCCAGAAATACTTTTGATGACACCTCCTTATGTTTACCATAAAGTGGACACATATTTATTGTTTGATAATTTATAAGCAAGGAATAGATTATTCTATTCCAAAAGTAATTATGAAAGGGAAAGTACTCTAGGCGGCTTAATAAAAAGTGATGGTGTTAGAACTGAATTGAAGTGCATCTGAGTGCATGAATTGCATAGAAACAATTAGAAACTTTTAATTATGTTTACCATGGAAAATTAATTTGCAGCACAACAGGAGTGAAATATACAACAACACAATATTGTGGGATGTGCTACGCTCACATTAATGCACCATTTGACAGTGAACACTAACGGATGGTTAGTTGCAGTTAATAAATACAAATCATTTGGGAGACAGCTGAGTTTTAGTAGAAGTTACCAGGCATCTTTTCTAAATTTTTAAAAAGCGTGCTATATGTAAGAAGCACTGTTTCCATAAATTAGCATTCAACTGCTCAAACTGAAACATATTTCCCACAGGGTTCTGTCACCATACTGAGGACCGGCATGTACAACATAAGTTTCTAATTCTTCCCGTGGGGCGTAACAAAGGCCTATGTGGTGCATTTTTTTTTTTGAGGGGGGGAGAGAGACATCCCAAAATGGACTTCGCTTGGTCAGACTCCTTTGTATATCTATGAGGTGGTCTATCTGAAATGCAAGGGCTATGACGTTGTGTTGCACCCCACACTGTAAGACGTCTGACTAGATAAGGCCCTCTATAAGTACACATTAATCACCATTACGTGTGCCAGCGACCTTGAATGAATCCTCTACAATGAATCAGGGACTTGAAACAGGAAATGGCTTGCGGAGCGTTTTCTTTCTGCTTGTCGTGTAAATTCATCATTACAGCCCTAGATCAATTTATTGAGCGCGTCCTCGTCGCAGCCAGCGAGAGACAAATTGTGACAGCTCGGCTGTGCTTCAGCCCCCATCCCCGGGACGCCACTGCAGACATGTGATGCGGTCAGCTATTTCGGTAACGTCGTCGAGTGTCTTGGGATTCCCGGTGATTCAAACCAGTCATTATGAATAGGAAAGGGACTACACAGTGAGAGGTGGGGTGATGTGATGGAGAAGTGCAAACGCCAGAAACTCGATATCTTTCAGATAAACGTCATACTGGGTGCCAGGAGGTCTCCTTCTAAGGGGATATCGGACTCTAACAAACGGTAGAAACAAATGATCTAATAAGAACCAAACACCTGTGTCACCATCTACACAGGTGACCATTTAACAGAGACAGGTTGCCATCAGCTTACATAACTAGTCGGTATAAATGTACATTTCCATTAACATATGTACTCATCAAATAAATGAAAATGCAGGAACCCTGCAAATGCAAGGATGATGGCCTGCTACCACCCCTGCATTCAAAGTTATTCCAGAGGGTCACACCTTGCGATCTGCAGAGTAAACATTCATTGGGAAGGTCACTGTGCAACCCCGTGAATGCACATCTTGCGATGTCCTCTGTTAGTACACATGCTGCACTTCAAAATGACAGCCAATTCATAAAAATGATGCAGACGTTGCATTCACCACTTTGGGTCACCGGCCCTTGTGTGGCCATGGAGTCCTGGTCATCAGCTGCATACAGGGAAATGCTAAAAAGCGATTAACTGAAAGCTCTGAGTGAGCTACAGCAATACAGAAACAATACACAGGCAAGAACACCTTCTCAGGATTTCTTGTTTATCACTGGGTGTACAAAGTGGATCCAATAGCATATCTTCTGATAAGGGATTCCTGCATTTGATCTTCTATAGTCTCTCAACGATGGTGCTAGTTGTCCTTTCAGCAACCTTAAACCAAAACTCCTGACTGAGAAATTCAAGACTGATTTGACGTTGGCTTTGAAGCCTACTCAGATCAAGGCAAAACCGTTTCTTGATATGTCCACTCCCCACCCTTCGTATAGTGTTTACTACTGTGGAATTGCACACAGTTATAGCACACAATGACACAGCAGTAAAACCTTTTAAACCTGCCAGATATCATTTTGTGGATGACTATGAGACATATATGGATCTGTGAATCGAGTCCTATACATCTAGCAGAGAAAACTAGGATAATTCCACCAGTTAGAGAAAAGTATCAACTAACATCATTACACACCAAAATTAGGTGCAAGATGTAGTGTAATTATGTTTACAAATGTTCACTCGAAGTCCAAAAACACATATTTTACCAACTGGATACAGAACAAACCATTTGTAACTAGTCAACTGGAATTTTATGGCAAGACAGGACGCTAGCATTGTGCATTAACTTTTATTCACCGCCTCCAAGCAGCAAACACTTCAAAGTTCTAAACAAGAACATTGCATGGCTCATAGAACTTTACAACATTCTATCCTTAAAACCCCACAACATTCTATCTTCTCCATTTTTTGTTTGCTGTTTCTGAGCAGATAAGTATTCTCTTTTGTATTTTTAATGATTGATATTTAAGGAGTTAAATTACGATGTGTTTCGATTAGAACAATGGTGATATAGTATGGCAATTAATCTAATTTATGAATTTTTTGAAAAAAGAATTGTTTATGGAGGTTGAAGTATCAGGTTTACGAGAAATGTAACAGATTCATATTGATTTTGAGAAAAAAACTAACCATTGATTTTCAGAAAAACTGTAAGCATTGAATGGTATGGAAAGGAATGAAGTATGTTGGTAGAATGTAAGTCTGAAATTAACTGTACCTTATTGAATTTGAGGTTAGACTCATCATTACATTAGGACAGCGCATCTTTCGCTGTCCCTGTTATTTTTCAAATGTGCATCTCGAGACCTTAGATCATCCAGAATGCCTCCGCACGCCTCATCCTGGACATCCCCCGCCACTGCCACATCACAGACCACCTGAAAAACCTGCACTGGCTCCCACTCACCTCCAAACTCCTCACCCACGCTCACAAAGCACTGCAGAACACCGGACTAGAATATCTCAACAGACGACTCTCCTTCTACACCCGACCCGGCATCTCCGCTCCGCCGACCTCGCAACTGTCCCATGTGTCTGCAGAACTACAACCTGAAGATCATTCTCACACCTCGCCGCCAAAACGTGGAACACTCTTCGCACCCACCTGTGCCAGACCAAAGACCTCCTTACCTTCAGGAAACTTCTCAAGACCTGGATGTTCGAGCAGTAGCAGCGCCCCTCCCCTTCTCCCCCCTTCCCTACTCAGCGCCTTGAGACTCTCACAGGTGAGTAGTGCGCTTTACAAATTCCTGATTGATTGATTGATCATAAGGACAGCACACCTCAAGTTGTTGCCACTGTATTCAGATGCGTGGCTCAAGCCTGAGAAACTGATTAAGCTGATCGGCGGGAGGAGAGTACTACATAACAAAGTAGCAAATGGCCATGTTTGTTACTGGCATGCATTGTTATACAGAGGCAGAGGTGCCTGGCTGCCATATTCAAAACGGGCACATGCCGTGTTTACAACATAAATCTAAAGGAATTAGACATATGAAGGGCTTTAGAGGAAAAGGCATTAATTTGGCTACCAGCATGCTCTAAGGTGAGCGTTTGTGGAGAATATTGATTGGAACGTTAAGGAGCGGTTGGAGAGACAATCTTTTACAGGCAACAGGTTGTTTAGCCAGAGATTACAAATTATAAGAAAAGGATAAAGGTATGGAGGGCAGCAAAAAGTAAGTGTTTGAAATAAATATATTACAGCAGATATTTGTTAATTTATTAAAAGACAGAAATTATGTCTGAGGAACAGGGAGCTCAGGAAGAGAGCAAGCCAAGAGAAATAGTAAGACAGGATATTAAAGACACTGTACAAGATACTGTAAAATCCCTATTTAAAGAAAGCAGAAAGAGGAGATTTAAGGAAAACAATGAGGAAGAATTTTGGCCCTTGTCCAAAGAGGTGAGCTGTTCTAATAAAGCACCAGGACCTAAATGCTTGAATAAGAAGAGGCACATTTCTAATGAGGAAATATCTGAGATTTCTGGCAGTGTAGCCCCAAGCAATGAACAAAGAAAAGGTGTACATACCGGCATGTCAAGAAGGCAGGGTAACCCTGCAAATAATGAGGCATTTGAACATACCAATTCAGAAATAAAAATAAGAGATTGCGATGAAGACATTTTGAACTGGACATGGATAGCTATTCAGGAAATGCATCTGGTGACATGGATGAGGTAAAGGAAGCAGCAGCTGGCTCAATTAAAGATCCTTTAGTTCAGACTATATTTGCTCCGATAGACGTTAGACAACCGAGGAGTTCGAATTGGTGGCCTTTGAGACATGTAGTGGATTATATTAAACAGAAAGCCTTTAGAAAAGGGAGAGAAGAATGTAGTCAGGGCAGAATGTCCACGACCAGCTGTGGGTGAAAAAGAAACTATGACTCCAAATTTGGACCCTGATTTAATAACATATTTGTTTAAGCTTAGTAGGGACCCCAGAAAAGAATTAGAAAGTGCACTAAACCAGTGCAAAGATAAGCTTCTAGATGTGTTGGGTCTTTTAGCTACAAATTGTGAGTTGGTTGAAGAGGCCTATATTAATGGAACAATGTAAATACAGAGCTTCTCCAAGTCTGGCGCCAGAGGGCTATTTGCTTTAGAGGGAATGCAAATGCCAGCTGGTTCGCAGAAAAGAGAAAGGAAATTTTTATGAAAATAAATCCAAAACTGGGTGATTTGGCTCATAAAGAGTCATTAAAGGAGGTGAAAGGCTTTTTATTTGGAGAAGGGATGGTCAAATCCCTTGGGAAATATGTCTCGACTTTCATGGTCTTAGATAAAGCTCAAACTTCTACAAGGAAAGTGTTCAGTGGAAACAATTTATATGGCAGGGCCGGAAGCAGAGAGCAAACCTACAGCCAAGGAGGTACAAGAGCCCAATATAATCAGGGAAGAGGAGCATATAAAGGATATCAAACAGGAGGACGCTTTTATCCTCAGAGAGGTTGATGAGGAAGAGCAAGGGTCTTAAGAAAGAGAGGTCTGCAATCCACAGCTAACCAAGGTGAGTATGAGGAATTGTACTAGTTCTATCCAGAGAAAGGTGGGAGAGAGACTGAGACTTTATGCAGAGGAATGGAAATTGATAACTCACAACTCTTGGGTAATTGCAACCGTAAAAGGCTATGTCATAATGTTTGAGGGCAAGCCATTTCAGGGAAAGGAACCAAAGGAGTTGGTATTCAAACAGGAACAAAAGGGGGTGGGAAAACAAGAAATAAATGTATTTTTGGAAAAAGAAGCAATTTTAAAAGTATTGAAAGAAGCCATAAAGTTTGTAAGTATATTGCTTCTAGTGGAAAAGAAAGACAAAGGTTGGAGGCCAGTGATAAATCTAAGGCAATTGAATCGTTTTGTAGTATACAGGCATTTCAAAATGGAGGGAGTTCATATGTTAAGAGACATTTTGCCGGGAAGGGATGGTGAAAATGCACCTGAAGGATGATTATTTCACTATTCCAATAGACAAGGAAAGTCAATTGTTTCTTCAGTTCAAGTGGGAAGGTCAGTTATATCATTTACAGTGCCTAACTTGAGGACTTTCCTCAGCACCATGGTGCTTCACAAAGGTGTTAAAACCAGTAATCGGGTTCTTTCTGGAGTTAGGAATGCAGATGACTATATACTTAGACAATATTCTTATCATGAATCAAGAAATTGAGGTTTTAATGAAGCGTCTGTCTATGGTAAGAAACCTACTAGAGAGGCTGGGCTTTATAATCAATCATTAAAAATCAATTCTACAATCATAATTAAGAATGGAGTTTTTGGGTTTCATTGTGGATACAGAGGAAACTCAGCTTCAATTACCACAGGAAAAAATAAAGATGATAAAGAAGGAAGTGCGTAATTTGAAGGGAAAGGAAGAGGTAACTTTGAGAAAACGCGCTTGTGTGTCTGGCATTCTGTTGTCATCGAATCAGGCAATCTTTCCTGGTCTGTTGCATTGCAGAGCTATGCAACGTTTAAGGACAGTCAGATTAGCGAAGGGCTTATGGTATGGAGACAAAGTAGAGATGATGTACGATGTAATATTAGAACTGGAATGGTGGTTAGAGAATTAGGATGCTTGGAATGGTTGAGCAATATTTGGGATGATACCAGATGTTGTGGTGGAGTCGGATGTGAGGAACCTTGGAAGGGGAGCTATGTGCACAGGACTAGAAACAGGAGGGTGATGGAATCGGAAAGAGGGGAAGGAACATACACATTAATTGGAAATGTCAACAGGCCTGTGTGTTCGTCCTAGTTTCAAGAATCAGTTACAAGGACATGTGTTATTAAAAAGATACAATGTAGCAGCTGTGTCAATTATAAAAAAAACGCGGAACAGCAGGTCAAAGAAACTGTTGAAGCCTGCAAAAGAGTTTTGAAACTTTTGTCAGGAACACAAAATTCAAGTAAAGGCTCAATATTTTCCAGGGAAAGAGAATTTGGTAGCAGATTGGAATTCCCACTATTTGAGAGACCGCAGCGATTGGAAATTGAGGGAGGATTTATTCCAGAACATAGAGGCTTATTTAGGGCTGAGAGAGGTGTATTTGCTTGTGTCCCATTTGACTTGTCATAAGGAGAGATATTTCAGATGGCAACCGGATCCAGGAGCAATGGCAGTGGATGCTTTTACTCAGAAATGGTTGAATCTGAAAGGATACGCATTCCCATCCTTTGCAATGATTCAGAGAGTGCTGGTTCAGATGAGAAGACAGAAGTGTCAAATAGTTTTCTTAACACCTTTTGGGGTGACTCATATTTGGTTCCCATCAGTGATGGAATTGGGGGTGGAGGTACCTTTTTAAATTCTGACTTGCAAAGGAATGTTGAAGGTGCACAAGAAGAGGAGCATCCTTTGGTGAAATCTGGTATGCTCAACCTTCTAGGTTGGAGGATATCAAGAGATCAGAAAGATTTGGAAGTCTTTCAGGGGAAGCTTCAGAGTTACTCAATGACTCATGGGCACCAGGAACAAGGAAAAGATAAAGGGAGGCATGTAATGTCTGGGTACGTTGGTGCTTAGAAAGGGATGTGGATCCCGTGGAAGCTGATGAAGTAGAGGTTGCAAATGTTTTTGCAGATTTGTTTACAAAAGGTTTTGCATACAGGACTGTTAATTGTTAAAGGTCAGCTATTGTGGCAGGTCATTCTTTGATCAATGGTTTATCAACTGGGAAAATCCCTTTGATATGTCGAGTTTTAAAAGGGATCCAATTGTAGAGACCTCCTAAATCACGTTATGAAAGTGTTTGCGATGTCAGTTTGGTATTACAAAAGTTTGAATCATGGCCAATGAATAGGTATTTAACCTTAGGAGAACTGACATGAAAATTAGCAACTTTACTTTGTCTGATTTCATTCACACAAGTTTCTGATGTTCATGCTTTAGATATCTGAAGCAGAAGTTACCAACTAGAAAGGGTGTTTTTGAGATATGGAGGAGAACAAAGACAATGTCGGAATCAATTTTTTATACAAAATGTGAGAAATAGCCTATGTTTTGTGTAGTAGAATGTCTGAAAGAGTATGAACCTAAAATGCATGAGATGAGGAGTGCTGTTGTGAATCAGTTACTAATTTCTTATGTAAAACTAAACAAGGCTCTTACTGTTGATACTATCACAAGATGGGTGAAAGAGGTGATGAAAGAGTCTGGTGTTGACATAGACTGGTTTCAATATTATTCCACAAGAGGGTCTATGGCTTCGAAGGTCTATGCAGCAGGAGGAAGGCTGGAGACTGGTCAAATGCTGAAGGTTTTAAGAAATTTTATTTTAAACCTGTTGAGCATGTTTCAGCTCTTCTCGAGGCTTTGAACATGCATAATGCTAGCCTCCTGTCTTGCCATAAAATGCTGATTCTCCTACCTTAGTGACAATAGAATTGTGATTATTTTTAAAGACAAGGAGACTAGCATTATCCCCAACCCTTCCCACTTTCGTAAAAAGAAATTGGAGGGAAGGAAAGGGATATTTCATTTCAAGAATTCTGAATTTAGAGCAATTCATATGAAATAGATTTAAACTGTAAAATTGTTTATTTCAAGAAGTGTTTTTAACTATGCGTTGAAGATATTTGATTAGTATCATTTTTCTACAGATAATTGAAAAGAAGCGTAGGAGTTTTTGAGTACAGTTACAAGCAGGATAACTGGGAGCAGCCTAAAAGAGGGAGAAGATAAAATGTTGTGGTGGTCTTATGGGCAGATTGTTCTAAAGTTCTATATGAGTCATGCAATGTTCTTATTTTGGAACTTTGAAGTATTTGCTGCTTGAAAGAAGTGAATAAAAGTTAATGCTAGCCTCCTTGGCTTTAATGAAATCACTATTCTCTTGTCACTAAAGCTAGGAAAATAAGCAACCTTCCAGAGCCTTGTTTAAAACATAATGGCTTTAGCCTGGGACCATGCAATCAATAATGGTGAAACAACGAGGTCCTTCTCAAAGAAAACGTGTTCATATGGGTCTGAAGCTCACTGCTCATTACAGCTTAAGATGCACTTCCCAGTTGACAAACAACAAGGCCAATATGCTTGTACATTTACAGTGGGGGAATGGATTAGAACAGCTCTTCTAGAATGGGGTCAAGACTGAATTACATAGGGGTGGCTCTGTAAAGTCAAAGACTTGCTTTAAAAAGCTAGAGAATGGAATACTTGCTTTAGGAATGTATTACAATTAGGAAACTATGACACTAACTTCACCATCTACCACTAATTTATTTAATCTTCAAATTACCCATTCTAAAATCCAAATTTTAAGACTTGGACCTCAGATCCAGATAGGATTTTCATGACAGCCACTGCTACTGATAATGAGATAAATTTGAGTTCCTTTCATGTGTGTGTGTCTTATGTGGATATGGTAAAACTCTGGCGAGTCCTTCTGGACATACGGTGGACAACTCTGATGTTGACCAAGAGGTCTGGATCAGCAGCCTGATATTTTACAGCAACAGGATTGAATTCCCTCACCAGCAATTTCAGAACAGCTTTGTTACAATCTAGCTCCTCAAACATATCCTGCCTTGTGACTTCCTGAGAAAATCAACGCACATGTAGCAGGAGATAGAATGGTGGGGTGAACAATACTGGCCTATTGTGATAAAGCGTACACTGAGGCATACACTACATGTGAATTAATATAGCACAATTTTGAGAGCTCCCTATCTTACACTTCACCACTCAACAAAAAATTAAGTATACACTAGTGATATTTATGTGTCAATTGGTACAACACTTTACGCACATACAAAAAACAAAAGCACAGTTCCCCCATTTTAGTGACTTGAAAATAAACACAGCTTCTGTTTTACCCAGTGTTTTTATTCCATGATTTGTAACCAGGCTGCAGTACCTTCGTTTCAAGGGAATTACTCCACTCCTTCATTAGGTTAACATGCTGCACTGCTGAGCTTGCTTCGTGTGTTTTAATTTGCTGATTTGTCCCCTGGGAAATGGAAACAAATGGAGATTTTTAACCCACTGAAATACACTTGAAAAATAAAGAGTGCCCCACTGGAAAAGTAGCCTGCACTGCACATTTGGAGGAAGCAGCATGCATAATGAAAATACTAGGTCTGAATGTACATCACCTACGTTTAACACAATCAGCAATGAAACAGGCAAATCTAAACGCTCTGCAGAGCGCAAAAGTAAGCAACTCTGCAATAACCCTTCAGAGCAACTACACTCAATATACGTAGGGGCTTTGGATATCTGTGGGATGGAAGAATTTCTCACGCACATCAAAACGCATTGTGGGTGGAACATAAGGTTGCATACAATGTTTCCAACCCTGGGGCTTTTAACCCATAAAACATTGGTAGCAGGTGGGTTTGTCTGAACTAAGCATACATCAGCCACAGTGCATTAGGTTGTAACATGAAAGCCCAAGTCTGCAGGTTCCATAATAACGCTGAATGAGGTGCGCTGGAGGTCTGTTATGTGGCTGAGCAGTGTGATAGGCCACATTCACTCCGACCTATTCACTTACAAGTGCATGCGCATACTCACACCCACCCATCCACATGCACACTCACTCACAGCTATCCATTCACAAGCGCATGCTCAAATAAATCCACTATTCACAGGAACATATAAAGGTGCAAATCCATTCACAGCATGCAAGCACAGACGCACACTCATTGATACACATACACACACATTTATGCATGCATGCATACAAGATTCAATAAGCACTTAGCGGGCAGCAGCAATGACACTGGGTGGAAGGAGGGACCAGCAGAAAGGCCTCAGTGCTTCCTGGAGGATTCAGGGAAGGAAGGGATGGAAGACTGTGTTATGGGTCAGCCAACAAGAGAAGAACCATCCTCATCTCGTCAGAGTGGGAAGTAGCCAGGACTAATTATATAATTCTATCAGTGATGCGCCCTCTTGTCATGAGGGGGAGGACCTGTAGGAGGCTGGCCTGGCTTATAGTGGGTACCAATGTTACTTACACCTTGTGCCAGTTATCCCCTATTAGTCAAGTAGTAGTGTTCTAGCAGCTTAGGCTGATAGAGGTAGCTATAGCAGAGCAGCCAAGGATGAACTAGGAGACATGCAAACCTCATGCAATACCACCTATATCATATAGGTACTATATCATAAGAAAGACAATACTCATAGTTCCTAAAATTAAAGGTACTTTATTTTAGTGACAATGTGCCAAAAATATCTCAGAGGATATACTCCCTTAGGAGGTAAGTAACTTACACAAAATGTACACAACAAACCAAATCAGGTAAGTAAAACAGTCAGAAAGTAGTGCAAACACTGTAGAATACAATAGGATGCAATAGGCCTAGTGGCAACACAAACCATATACTAAGAAAGTTGAATGCAAACCACGAATGGGCCCCAGGCTAGTGTAGTGTGTAGAGGGTCGCTGGGAGTGTAAGAAAACACTAAGGGTGTCAAAGATACCCCACCCCAAGACCCTGGAAAGTAGGAGTAAAGTACTACTATTTCCCCAGAAACACACTAAAGTCGTGATAAAGGATTTTGCAAGGACCACAACAGACTGCAAAGCACTGAAGATGGATTCCTGGACCTGAAGACCTGCAAAGGAAGGGGACCAAGTCCAAGAGTCGCTAAAGTGTCAAGGGGGGGCAGGAGCCCACTAAATCCCGGATGAAGGTGCAAAATGGCTGCCTCTGGTTGGAAGATGCTGATGATTCTGAAACAACGAAAGGAGATAGGAAGTTCTTCTTCGTGCAAAAGATGTCCCACGGCGTGATGGAGGATGCAGAGTTTTTTCCTTGGCAAAGTACCACAAACAAGCCTTGCTAACTGCAAGAGTCACGGTTGGAGAAAAAGGGTGCTGCAGGGGCCTAGGAAGGACCAGGATGTCGTCACTTGGGAGAGGAGACAGAGGGGGCCCTCAGCAACGTAGAGAGCCCATGCACAGACAGGAAGCACCCGCAGAAGTCCTTGAACACGGGTTCAAGAAGACTGAACATGGCAGTGGTCTCAACACTGCAAAAGGAGGTCCTACGACACCAGAGAGCAACTCAGGGCGTGGAGCATCACGGGATGGAGTGCTGGGGACCTAGGCTTGGCTGTGCATGCAGGATTTCTTGGAAATGTGGTGCACAGAAGCCCTTGTAGCTGCAGAATATGCGGTGCACAGGATTACTGTCTGGGGAAGGGAGGCAAGGACTTACCTCCTCCAAATTCGGACAGTCGGACCACTGGACAGTCTGGGTCACTTGGGTCCACCACCTGTGTTCCAGGGGCCACCCTCGTCAAGATGAGAGGGGACCCAGAGTCCCGGTGAAGCTGAAGTTTGGTGCCTGCTGAAGCAGGGGGAAGATTCCGTCAACCCACAGGAGATTTCTTTGTGGCTTCCAGTGCCGGGTGAAGGCAGGCAGCCCCCAAAGCATGCACCAGGAAACAGTTGAGAAAGCCGACAGGATTAGGCGCTACAATGTCGCTGTAGTCTTCTGGCTACTTTGTTGCAGTTTTGCAGGCATCCTGGAGCAGTCAGCAGTCGATCCTTGGCAGAAGTCGAAGAGAGAAGTGCAGAGGAACCCTGGTGAATTCTTGCAAGTCGTTATCTGAGGAAAAGCCCACTGGAGAGACCCTAAATAGCCCTCAGAGGAGGACTGGCCACCTAGTCAAGTAAGCACCTATCAGGAGGGGTCTCTGACGTCCCCTGCTGGCACTGGCCACTCAGAGGCCTCCAGAGTCCCCTCGCACCTCTGGAAACAAGATGGCAGAGGTCTGGGACACACTGGAGGAGCTCTGGGCACGACCTCTGGGGTGGTGATGGACAGGGGAGTGGTCACTCCCCTTTCCTTTGTCCAGTTTCGCACCAGAGCAGGGACTGGGGTTCCCTAAACCGGTGTAGACTGGCTTATGCAAGGAGGGCACCATCTGTGCCCTTCTAAGCATTTCCAGAGGCTGCCCCTCCCCAGCCTTTAACACATATTTTCAAAGAGAGAGGGTGTAACACCCTGCTCTCATCGGCAATGCTTTGTTCTGCCTTCCTGGGACTGGGCTGCCCAGACCCCAGGAGGGCAGAACCTTGTCTGTGGGGTGGCAGCAGCGGTAGCTGCAGAGAAAACCCCAGAGAGCTGGTTTGGCAGTACCCGGGGTCCATAGTGGAGCCCCGGCGGTGCATGGAATTGGCTCCCCAATACCAGATTTGGCATGAGGGGACAATTCCATGATCTTAGACATGTTACACAGCCATATTCCGAGTTACCATTGTGAAGCTACATATAGGTATTGACCTATATTTAGTGCACATGTGTAATGGTGTCCCCGAACTCACAAGGTCCGGGGAAATTGCCCTGAACTATGTGGGGGCACCTTTGCTAGTGCAAGGGTGCCCTCACACTTAGTAACTTCGCAACTAATCTTCAGCAAGTGAAGGTTAGACATATAGGTGACTTATAAGTTACTTAAGTGCAGTGAAAATGGCTGTGAAATAACGTGTGCGTTATTTCACTCAGGCTGCAGTGGCAGTCCTGTGTAATGGTTTGTCTGAGCTCCCTATGGGTGGCAAAAGAAATGCTGCAGCCCATAGGGATCTTTTGGAACCCCAATACCCCGGGTACCTAGGTACCATATACTAGGGAATTATGAGGGTGTTCCAGTATGCCAATTGAAATTGGTAAAAGTGGTCACTAGCCTACACTTACAAATTTAAAGGCAGAGAGATCATAAGCACTGAGGTTCTGGTTAGCAGAGCCTCAGTGACACAGTTAGTCACTACACAGGGACACACATTCAGGCCACAAACTATGAGCACTGGGTTCCTGGCTAGCAGGATCCCAGTGAGACAGGCAAAAACAAACTGACATACATGTAAAAATGGGGGTAACATGCTAGGCAAGATGGTACTTTCCTACAGGACCTCAGATGGCCTTTTTGGGTTGATGAGTTTATACCCTCAAGCTGTGAAATCTTCAGCCCTGCAAAGCTTTGCTCAGGCTGTGAGAGGCCCGCGTATTAGAACATTTAACGCGATTGGCTGCCTAACCCGAACATGATGACTGTCCTTCGGGCTGACTGTTGCTCAGCCTTACAGACACTCTATGTGTTGAAATACTTTTTCAAAATATAATATAAAAAACATATTTAAATTAGTTTATAATTTAATACAAAGTTTATCTTAGGAGGTAACGCATTTTACCATTTTCTTTAGGTAGTCCTAGATCATTTTATTTATTTATTTATTTTTTTAAACGTCGTCACATTTCCCGATATTTTCTAATACGGTGATCTTCACCCGGTTCAAGAGATCTCCATAAACAGGTGTGAAGTTATTAATAGTAAGTCAAGTTGTAAATTCAGTTATAGCAGTCTCATTTGAGGGTCGAGGACTTTTACGTTTACATTTGGGTGTAAATATCCATTGGGAAATCATTAATACCAAAATTAAGTCCAGAAGTAACTGGCATGTTGTTTATGAACTTCGCATGGTGTCTGTGCTTAAATGCCTTGCTCCATGGGATATGGAACCAGGCTGAATAAGTGTGGGGAAAAATGAGAGCAAAAGTAGTGGCTTGTGCCATCACAACTGTGTTTCGCAGAAGCTATAAAAGCGTCCAAAAACATTCAATAACAGACAGCAAATGTATACAAAGCCTTGTCTCAAAAATGCTTGGACACGCTCTTAGCAGTAGTGGCACGTTGCCCTGCAAGTGTCCACGCCACTTTCATTGCTTTAGGGATGGCGCGCCATGCCTTAGCAGTAAGCACAGGACATAAGCAAGCCCCACATAAACAAGACAGAGTTATTGTTTTTTACTTTGTATTAGAACCCTGGGAAGCTCTTTGTTCACAGTGTGTCATTTATTTCTTTCCACTTTTCTATGTCACTGCAATAGCAGGCTTCTCTAATACATTACGTGATGCCAGCGGTCTGGCCATGCCACACTATTGCTCACAGTCCTACTATGGGCTGCTCTTGGGATGTAAAATTCCAGTACATGGTAAAGTTCTCTGCATAGTAACAGAGGTGCACCCCTGGCCTTCGTACCTCAACAGTACTGATGTCTCAATCAGTAATACTGATTTTTGTGTCAAAGGCAAACACGGATCACACGTGTGAGCCATGTCATAGGCCTGTCTCATGCACTGCAGTCTTGTTGGACCAGGAGAGGTGCCCAAAGTGCTATCCTCAAAGTGGTGAGAGGCTACACCAGCAGTTAAGCATCACAAGCGCGGTGGTGGCAGCATACCGTGTAGTGATCAGTAGGAGTGAACAGGTCCTTCTTAACTTCTTTTACTGGAGTGAGGCCTACAGACTCACTCATTTTAAAATTCTACTGCTGTGTGCTTAACTCATCCTGGGCCTACATTGGGTTTATGTGTAGCGGTGCGCAGCGAATGAGAGGTGTATCTGCATTGGATGTACATGTGCCTAGGAAGGGTATGATACAGGGATAATGCAGTACTGTGCAGTGCGTGCATGGTGAACATGTGTGCTGGATGTACGCGTACCTATGAGTAGTGCTATACATAGAGGATGTAGTGCGGTGCAGTACATGCACGGTAAATGCATGTGCTGGATGTATGTGTACCATTGAGTGGTATAGTACATGAAGAATACAGTGCTGTGCTGTGTGTGCATGTTAAATGTATGTGCTGGATGTATAAATGCTTATGAGTGGTATAAAACATGGAAGATTCAGTGCTGTGTAGTGTGTGTAGGCTGTATACATGCATGCGGTCTATGTGTGCTTCAAGATTGCACAATCCATGGACGGCTCTGGGTTCCATTTTGGGAGACCCAGGCCTGCATGCTGAAACATGAAGAGGTAGAGGAATCCCCCCAGACAGATTTGTGCATAGAGCAATCCCCCAGACAGATTTGTATATTTCTGCATTCCTATAAGCTGGGTGGGACAAATACTGGAGAGGGGAGAGCCAGGCTTTCCCTATACACTTCAAAGGGTAAACAGCACATCTGAGGAAGGAGATGGGGTCGGTAAGAGAATCACAAAGAGTAGGGCTAGGCTCCTGGGTTAATCTTTTGATACACTTATCACTGTGGTTGACATCAAGGTGTGAACTCTAGTCACTCCCATGATGGACATCCCATCCATTGTATTACGATATCCATATGATGTAATGGGATCATAATATGTCAGATGGGATATCCGTCACGTTTATAACAGAGTAACCCCATCTGCCAAAATCTAAATCAGGCCCTCAGTTTACCCTTGTGAATTGGGCCCTAATACCCTAAACCACATTTGGTGCCTGCCAATGGCCTATAAGAAGGGGGTCCTCAGACCACAACAAATGTCATCTGCCAAGCACCAAATGGGCTGTGTGAGGAAGGGAAGCTCTACATGACTGCTGACTGTGACCAGGACTGGGGGCCAAGGCTTGTTGGTTTCCCTGCTGGGTTAGGGGATATCACTCAGCAAATCCAAGATCACCTGTCCTGCAGCCAGGAGAACAAGCGCTTGCCTGCCTGCCAAGACCAGTGTGCCCTGTGAGGGAGAGGAGAGCGTCGGAGAAAGCAAGGGCCTGTGGGAAGCCCTGCAGAGAGGACTCCCTTTTGCAAGGTGTGAAAAGATGGCTGCTTCACCGATCAAGTAATTGCCTGTGTGCAGGATGAAGACGGTGACCCTTGTATGCCAGAGAAGGGCTGCTGTAATTTGAGCTATGTTATCACTGTGCAGATTGGGTCAGAGCCTGTGTGTAGGGGGAGCAGTGACCCCATATGCCAGGAGGAGAGACGGAGAGAAGACTGCTGTCCAATAAGGGCCATAGCCCAAATGGGGTAGTGGGGCATGACCCTGTTTGCTAGGAAGGAAGGGCCACCGCAGAGGTCTTCACTGTGATGATTGGGCCGGAGCCAGTATACCGTAAGGATACAGCAACCGCGTATGCCAGAGGGAGTTACCGGATGAGCAAGTTGTGTGACCTAGTCTGGGTCATCGCTGAGAGAAGCAAAGCTGCTGTGGGACCCTGCGCACCTGCTTGGGGTGAAGGATTTGCACCAGGAGCTTTGTATTACCATCCCCCCATTTTGGGATGAACCAGAGACTTATTTCGCAGAGATGAGCTGCTGAGAACCTCCAGTCACTGTGGAAGCGCAACTGCATGTGAAGACTCTACAACCGCTGAGTGCACCCTTCTTGGGCTGCATGCAGCAAACTCATCTGAATCATCTGCTGCCACTCTAGACCCCATGGAAGGGGCATGCTCAGGTGCTTCAGTCATTCTAATCCTGCATGGTGAAGGCAAGACTGATTTTGGGCCAGTCAGCCCCGGGGAAAGTTGCTGCTAATTAGCACTTCTGCGCTAGAACACTGTGGACTCTTGAGACTCGGACTACTAGTGGGGTTTACCCAGAATGTTTCATTTGTTGAATAGGGAATAGCCACTACCACTAGAAGCAAGGGAGAGTGGGTTCCAGGGAACCGCCTAACGAAACGCTAGATGCCCTAACCTCAGGGGCACTGTTTAGTTGCTTGTGAATGTTGTTTTTTCCTTTTTGTGGATAGTGATAGGAATAAAATACTTATCTTCTTTCATGAAAGTGACTATTTGCCTTGACAATTATTTATTGCTGCTGCTGTGCGTATTTTGAGTAGTGAGCCTGTGTTCATTCACTTTGCAGCATCCACACCCTCGCCCCCCACCTGCGGGAGCCTTGGACTGCTCAGACTAAAAGGCCTCAGCCCCCATGTTTGGGTCCAGTAACCCCTGCTTGCCCCATGGCCCTCTGGATGGGGTTCTGACAGCTGCCAAGGTGATTGAATTGTGCTCCGTTAACATGCTGAGTTGGGGACACGCACACATGCGCCCAGCAACCCCCTCTACTTAGATGTACAGATGATGTCTGATAAAGTATCCAGTACTGCAATGGTAGACGTGCCTCCTAGTTTGGAGATAATGCTTACACACACCAACCTATTCATACTTTTGTATTTACTTTTTACATAAAAATGTGCAGGAAGGTCTACACGGAGACCTTGGTGTGCACATCTGTTTTACAGTAAGTCAACATCAAGAGAAAAAGAGTGAGACCTATATATCATTTCTGGTTTGAAACAACATATTCCCTCTTCTCACTGCTAGAGATCTGTGCGGCTATGCACCTGTGCAAGGGTAAGCTGACACATAAGGTGGCCTCGCCCCCACCATCCTCACTCACGGTGAATACTACTCTAACGATTTCTCATTCATAAGATTATTTCTACAGACATCTTCAGGTTTCATAAAGCGGTTTCAACGAATTGACACTTCCAGGCATCAAACCGACCAAAACCTAGCCCAAATTGTAAAGCCTCAAGCTGTTTCCTGCTGCAGAGTTTCACATTTAGTGCATTTTGTTCGGGGCTTACAAGGCGAAGCTCTTTCTCAAATAGGGTTCTCGGGCTGAAGAATCTGAAAGTGTTACATTACAGCTTTGCACGACAGACGTAATTTGAAGATACTGACCTGGAAAGTACAACCGTAACGTTTAAAACTGCAGGTACTTGGAGCATTCACACATTCAGCCAAATGAGTGTTCAACTGCAACAGAGAAACAGAGGTAAAATGTTAACAAAATATACCAAGGTAACTTACCAATACAAAATGCGACAAATCGCTTTGTCATACATGGCATGATGTTTATCATGGTACAGGTGTTCATATGAACGTTTATTGTACACAGATTTCTAAGCCTACTTTATGGTAACGAGTTAGACCGGCGTAGGACCTACCGGATTGTAAATCCAAAGGGCTGGAGAGTCCCAATAAAAAAAAAGACTATTTCGAAACATGACAGCCTGAGTACAGTGCATCTCCAGATAAATGCCCTCTCCAGCAAAACTAGTCTGAAAGCATGTCCGCTAACACCACCGACAAACGCGAAGTGGAATTTACTGTACTTACTGGAAGTACAAATTTAAGATACATATATACTTCTGAACGCATTCTATGCGAACCAATAGCTTTCATATTTAACTCCTGTTTCAGATATGAATTCTTTAATTGCCAATTTGTTCATTTGAGATTCCAGAAAGCTTTATTTTATTCGAAAGTTTCAGACTTCGGTGATTATAAGCTCCATATCAGCAATATGTAAATTTAATATCCGCCTTTCTGTCTTTTTTGCTATTTCATTAATTAGAATAAGTTTTCAGAAACAGTAACTCACAGACGGGAGCTCTGGACTGTTGCAGTTTTTGATTGCCACGTTTAAGCTCCGACTAAATTCATATAGTGAAATGTTATAAATGGAACTTTGTGCATTTTCCAGATTAAACCCCTGCTATTCTGCACCCCGTACAAGCACACCTCACCACCAGGCGTCAATTTCGCTAATGAGCATCCCAACTGGTGACATTATTTTACTTCTAAAAACGTGAACTAACATGGTGCAACCCTGCAGAACGCAACTCCCAAATGCACTATATGTATTTGCTGTCTAAATATAGCCCATTTCCAACCACAATTGTGAACAGATTTTTCTAAATGTCGTTATCCACTGCAGGAACGCAGGGTAGAACTGGTCTCTAGGACAAGCAGGCAGTGCATTGTTCTGACAGGTGTGTGCACAGTTTTTTTCTGTGTTCGTGGCCCTGGTTATGGTTAGTGGGTCCGTTTTTGTTGATTTCCCTAATATTACCCCAAACATTGCCTGCAGCATGCACCAAATACATGTAGTTTCCAATACCCTGCAAAACACATTTGCAGCTTCCCTTTACAAGTTCAAAACTGCCCCGATTTGCAAATGAGTGACACTTTCTTTTGGCCAACTGATTCGTTAATGGGGGCCACTTTTATTTTAGTGACTGGGCCTATTTTCTGTCACAGTCTGACGCTACAAGTACGTCACAACAGCCCGAAACACAGCTGTGACATTGCAATCTTTCCCTCAGTGGGAGCCTGCCTACTTCAACCCACGAGTAATTCTATGTTTAACTTTTTGGACGCGGAAGTCGGGTCTCCACGTCCTCCACATTACCTATGGAGTGTGGAAAACATGATTACCTCTCAAGTGCGGAAGATTTGAAAGTCATGTTTTCACTCGCAGGAGTGGAAATCCCTTGGGCCCTTGCACTAGACTAGAGGGATTCTATTTTTTGCCCCACCCTTCCCACCGCCGTCCCCTCAGACCTGGAGGGGGCGCTGACCTCAAGTGGAGTATGGGGGGGGGGGGGGTGGGGGACGCTGTGTTTAGCAATAACTTACAATTGAAAAACACCTGAAGCAGACTTCCTTGTGCCTCCAGCTTTCATGCAGCAATAAAGACTGTCAAGAGAACTCTTGCGATTAATGTTCCTGCTAGAGAGAGAGATCAGAGTTTTGTGTAGTGGCAGCTTTGATTCCTAATAAAGTGGCGCACAGGGTCTACTTCCAATCAGCCCATCCTAGGATGGTTAGACAGCCCATTTGGCACCTGGGATAGATTTAAAAAACACAAAAGTAATGGGGTGGGCCATCTTTTAAAATCAAAACTATGCCTAAAAACCTCAAATTTTATCTCTCTTTCCCATGGAGATCAATTCACCAAAATACCACGGATATCGGAAGTGACATCAGGCAACATTTAATCCACCCTCCTGATGACATAACAGGAAGTGACATCACACAGCCTATGACCTCAGTGACAACACAGCAAGTGGCATCTTGCAGACTTTACCCCTAATCACATCACAGGAGGAGACATTGTGGGAGTGGATAAAGTTCATGTTTAGAGTGAAAATAATAAATGAGGTTTATAGAAGGACAGACAAAGACAGATGCCTGGCAGTAGGACTGCTGCAAATTCCACTCAGTGTGTTTCTGTAGTACTACAACACCGTTTGTAAGACAAAATGTCAAAATAAATACACAGCTTAAGATTCAAATGGTGAAGAAGCTGATAAATATGGCACTTGCAATGATAAACAAGCTGTCACAGTGCCAACTTTGTGGTGCTGACTACTCACAGTAAGTGGAGAACTGGAATTTCCCTATCCTTATGATAATGGTTATCATTAGAAGTGCAGGACAACTTGGCATACACTGCATAACATAAGTGTAATTTTAAATACAATTTTGTTAACTAACTCAATGCTACCCATTCTATTAACCACAGAAGGGTAAAACCAATCAGTGGACCTGCCTGGGCGGCAACTGGTGACCATGGGTCAAACATATTCCAAGAGTGGATTCATTGACCAACTGAGCCACTAAATCCACAAGTGCGAGGTGCACCATCCCTGGAGATTTCCTGAAATGCTTTCTATGGGACTGCTCAGAAAATACTGGGCTACAATAAATGCCCACTTGGAACACATCACAGGAATCCCCAACACTTCTTCCAAGTAGGCAGGAGCCTTGAGAATATACGCCAGACCATGCAAACACAAAATTGCGACGCACTTCTTAGACCTGGCGCTTATCCTGGCCAAAAAAACTAACACACCGCCTGCTGGAAATTACGACCCCCACCCCACTCCACCTTTAATTCATTTCCGTTCATGTCTGCTGGTGCTGAAATATCACTGTCACATAAAGCCATCTTATGGATAAGTGACAAGTTTCAATCTGAAGGCAGAAGAATAAAGTGGAAAGAATACGACAAGAGGGGCCTCTGACTGAGTAAACAGTGCATGAAAGGAGATTCCAACAGTCATTTGTAGAGCTGAAGAATAAATTCACAAACAAAGATTTCTTGAAGTACCTACAATAGTGGCAAGCCTCACAGGAAAATTACTACACTATCACGGGTAGATCAAAGAGAGACAGCAACAAGCAGACACATTAGAATGGTGGGGGAATAAAAAGCAGCACCTCATAGACCTTTGCAGTTCTGCAATACGAAGAAAGTAATCCAATGCAACAGGTGCTTGAGAAGTGGTAAAAGTATCTGAAATTCATAGCCGAAGACAAGAATTGAGTGTATTTCCTGGACTTGTGGCATGAGCGCTCTGTTGATGCTTACACAAAGATGATATCCTACAATATCTTGCATATTGGTACCCCACTAAAGAAAGGGGCATCAATGGCAAAATGTTGGAGAAACTGCACCAAGGATGTGAATCAAAACTATATGCAACAGAATTTCTCCAAACTGGGGCCCTTTTGTTTGCTCATCTTACGCAAACTAGATTCAGTGCTGGTGTTAAGGTAAAGTAGATCTGCCAGGTTAGTTGAATTAGGGTGTGATGAACAGCCTCATAAATTGCTGTTGTTTCTCCGCAGATGCCGTTGGTACCCTTTACAGTACATATGGCTGTTGTCCTCTCTCTTGGGTTGCCCTGGCAGATTCACTCACAAGGTACCAGAAAATACATCTTATTTAGGTACAATTTGCACTCATATGTAATTGTTCCAAGTAGTCACACCAGTCAGAATTTATACTCTAAGCTAAAAGTAGAGAAAAAATCACTTTTATTTGATTTCTTTATAATTATGACTTTTCAAGCATTCGTGTTCTTCACACAATCTCTGGGTTATGTGGCTTTTACATTATATTAAAACGAATAGCAAAACTGTCTAAAAACTAAAGATATAGAGAAACAAAACTCTACCAATGATTTCAATCACTGTTTTCTGCCAGAAATTAAAAACCTAAAGCCACCTCTCTTCTTTATGCAATTGCAGTATTCCGGGACACCGGCTTAGACACCGCGTTCAGTTTTAAAATTCTAAGAATGAAAACTGTATGCAAAGTTTTTTTTTATTTATTTTTTTATAATATACAGTTAGGTAATTCCAGTTCCGGCTTAACTTCCAGTCCTTTGCATGCCCATGCAGGGAAAAGGCCATGAATGTAAATTGGGGATTCTGCCATTTCCCTTACTACACCTGGTCTCAGAGGCCATAATAGCAGAGAACGTGTTGTCTTTGCTGTGAAGCATGAGCCTAGAACTGAAGAATTAATGGGTGAAGGGTTGGGATAAGAGGTCAACCCTGTGAGGTCAATGGAGTTGAAGGGCGTCTGATGTCACTTTTCCAACCCCCGGTTTTTTTGTTGAATCTATATCTATGGAAATAGCTGAAAAGGGTTGATTCATAGGAATACATCATAAATAGAGGAACATTGAAGATGGTCGGGGCTACTTGAGGCTAGTTTTCACCAGCAAGTGTTTCTGCCTGATAAGCCTTGCTTATAAAATAAATATGCCGGAATAATAACAACATATTTTTTTATGACGTGTTTCAATATGACGATTATAATGACTGTAGATAAAAGTACCCGCCTTTCTCAATAAAAACAGTTTGAAAAAAATAAGTACGAGGCTCGTACAGTCTGAAGGCAGGATCGGTCTTCCCTGTATCCACTGTCTATACCTCAAAGTTCTGGCCTTCAAATCACAATAGATGCCAGTGGTGAGAGTTTAACTCATTGAGCCTCTTGTGTGTATGCTATAATCAGTTTTACTAGCCTGTGAAATACACAACACCGTCTCACCCTACAAAAAGTACATAAATACATCAGTTGCTAAAAATACTCTCATTAAGAGACTTCTGTAAGTAATAAAAACGCAATGTAATTACCAGGTAGTTAATTTTCACTTATGTTAGAAGTAAGACTTGAAAACACACGGGATTCATTTAAACCAGTAGAATACGAATTAAATCATAATGTGCCCCTGGTGGCAGGCTCCTTAACAGAAAGGAGTCCTTTCGGTCGCATAAGCCTGTAGTTAGGATTTTTTAAGGCCTCATTTAAGCTTGTTTATAAGGTTGGTAATATCGCGCTGGATAGCAGGAATTTGCATGATTTTGGAGACAGCTGTTGATTAACTATTCACTACTTTGCAGACTATATTCTATATTTACACGACTAACAGTCTTCTATTTTGAGTAGAATATCACCCTTTCTAGATGTTCTTGGAGGCAGACGGGTTAACCTCCCCTGGTAATGCTTATTCTGCAGCAAACTGATTCTGTCTCCGCCACCTGTGCCCGCGTCATCAAGCTTGAATTAGGAGTATTCTTCGTGTTCAGGCTTTTTCGCTTCCATGACACAATGCCCTCAATCAGCTGCAAGGCACAGATGCAGAATCCCTCGTGAAATGGGGAGGAGGGTCAGGTGACTCCAGCTGGATGCAGGGTTACATTCTGCACGTTGTAGGACAATTACTTCGGATCTTTTATTTCGGATTGCAATTCGTTCGGACTGATAGGGTTTGATACATCTCATTTCCGTTACATTTTTTCGCTTTTTATTGTTAACATTACTTCCATAATTTGTTTAATTTTAAAATAAATAATTAATGTTTAAGTCCAGCGTCTAAACCCAAAAACCTCTTAAACCCGATCTCTGAACCTTAAAATAATATATATATATATATATATATATATATATATATATATATATATATATATATATATATATATATATGTGTGTGTGTGTGTATATATATATATGTATATATATATATACACACACACATATAGATATACACACACACAACCAAAGGTTATAGTTAGTTAAGTAATGTTATTGTTAGGTGAATGTTGTCTCTGACTACATTAACGTTTTCAACTAAAAAATAACTGAAATTGCTATAAGAGCTAACTATAACTTGCACCCTCACCATACACTGCTTATGACCTCACATATTACATCACTGACGGCATGTTCTATGACATCATTTTAAACATTACCGATGACACCCCAGACGCTATATATATAATAAAAAGCATAAAGGCTGCTTGGCCCCTCTCCCCAAGTCTTTTTAGGCCCCAGGGACCCCATTCCCTGGGGCCGTTCATTTTTTTTTTTTTTTTTAAAGAGAAGGGGGCATACAACCCCCCACCCAACCTTTATCAGGCCTCAGGGATCCCATCCCCCATTTTTTAAAAGGCGACGAAGGACATGTAGTCACCACTACCTGAGCCTCTTTTGGCCCTGGGGAACCACTCCCCCGGGACCATCTGTTTTTTTTTTAAAAAGGTGAGTGGAGGCTGCGTTGCCCCCATCCCCGAGCCTTGTTAGGCCCCAGAACCCCAACCCCCAGAGCTGAGTAATTATTAAGGAGAGAGGGGCATGTGGCCTCCCTCCCTA
Organism: Pleurodeles waltl; assembly: GCF_031143425.1. Classification (NCBI taxonomy): domain Eukaryota; kingdom Metazoa; phylum Chordata; class Amphibia; order Caudata; family Salamandridae; genus Pleurodeles; species Pleurodeles waltl. Next base: position 472,202,431 of record NC_090448.1, read on the forward strand.
AGCCTGATTAGGCCCCATGGACCTCATCACCTGGGGATGAAATTTAAATAAAATGTGAGGCGGGTCGTGTGGTCCCCTCCCTGAGCCTCATTAGGCCATGGTGACCCCATCCCCCAGGGAGGCGTTTTTATTTTAAAGGGGATGCAGCCCCCCTCATCAAGCCTATTTTGGCCCCGGGGACCACATCCCCTGGGGCCCGCATCATTTAAAGGCGAGTGCCCGGTGCCCACACAGAGCACCCACCATGCACATGGTGGGGCCACGGGGGAAGCCCCAGGGCCCGCAGCACCAGTCGGCATTGCTCCCACCTAGAGGAAGCAATGCCTTTGGGTGGGAGCAATAGTTTATTCTGTTTCTCTACTCGGATCAGTGTGGACAGAGAAACTGAATACAAGTCTGCTCCCAGCTGGCAGGAGCGTTTTTAAAGCTCCTGCCTATTAGGAGCAGACTTTATGTTTGCTCCTGTTTGGTGAGAGTTTTGAAAATGCTCCCGGCAGACGGGAGCAAACACAAGTTTCCTTGGCCATGCTAATGCATGCAGGGAAACTGCTGTGTACCAGGAGTGAGCTCCCAGGTATACATCAAGTGAGCAGACCCAGAGGGATAGGGTCCCAAGGGCCATAAAATGCTAAGGAAGTGAGAGGAGGGGTCTAGAGGGCCCACTCCACTCAAGCAATACTTTGGTCAGGGGTTGAGCGTCCTCCTCCCCATATTAATAAATCAGGCCCTGGGAGATGGGGTACCCGGGGTAGAATTCGGCTCAGGGAAGGGAGTCGCGTGCCACCCTCCCCAGAGTATTAAATTGGGTACCATGGGATAGGGTCCCATGGCTAACAAGGGCTTGTGGAGAGGGTAATGCGTCCTTTCCCGTTACTTAATCAATGTGGGCCCGGGCCGCCATTTTTGTTTTGTTTTTTGCTGCGATTGTGCGAGAGTCCCACAGGATTGTGACAGAAACTGATAATTCTTTGTTTAATTATGGCCCCAGGGAGGCCCTTCTAGGTCCCTTCAGGAGGCCTAGGGGGGCAGGGTATTCCTACCCTGCCCTCATCTAATTTTTTTTAATACAAGTTCAGGACAGGGGACAATGTCCCTGAGTCCTGTAAAGGCTACCAGCAACACTTTTCTCATGTTGCTAGCAGCCAATCAGTGCACTGGCTGAGCAGATTTGGCTGCACCCCTGCCTAAAGAAGTCTATGGAAAATGCATGGGGGGTTTGTATTTTGGGACCCCTTTTTACTCGGCCCCCGCTTGACGGATCACCCCGGAACTTTCCAAGCACAACTAATCAAAAAGAAGTTTTGTGGACATTCATCAAACGGGGCCAAAGTTATTAGCAAAACAAAAGAGGAAATGCTGACCTAACTATAACTACCTGGTGGTGACCGTCACTGTGTTATATATTATACACACACACACACATATATATATATATATATATATATATATATATATATATATAGAGAGAGAGAGAGAGAGAGAGAGAGAGAGAGAGAGAGAGAGAGAGAGAAATATATATATATTTATGTATATGTGTATGTGCATACATATGTGTATGTATATATATATTTATATATATACATATCACAAAGGCGGATGGGCATGGTGGCTGCAAGAACCTGTTAATTCACATAACTCCAACTAGACAAACCAGTGAACGAGCACTCAGATACCAGAGGCACCTTCACTGTGTTTTGTGCACCTTCCTTAATATAGGTTTTGATTTTCAAAACTCACTCAATGATATGCTAGGGAAAGCTTTCCAAACTGGTACTCCTTTTGTTTGCTGGTACAGAGAACATGGGTGAACCATGTGGGTCGCCTAACAAGTCTAAGGAAAAAATTGAATCAAAATAAATTAAAATGAAAAAATGTCAGGGTGCGAATAGTGTGGTTTGCTTTGAGGTCTAGTTCTTGCTTGCAACGCTAAAGCTGGTCCTGTTTGTAAGCGAAACTAATGACATTTCTCGGAGTACACCTTTTATTAAATTCCATGAGCCGGAGAAGGTACTTCGTACCGTGCCTGCTGTATTTCTACCACTCTTAACAGGTCTTTGTTTCAGATGAGATCCTAACCAAACTGCAGCAGCAAAGACCCACTTTTGGGGATGGAAAAGAAAGTATGTAAAACCAGAAAACAATAAGGTACTTATCTTACATGCAGGAGGAGATGGGCTGGAATACTACTAGCAACCATAGAAGGATGGAATCTACTGAGCAAACCCTAATGGAGAAGAAACGAAATTGAACAATGTGGATCCAAGGATGACAACACTCATGAATATTAATAGTAATTATGATGAACTTTTTAAATCTGTGTGTTGTTTTTATAATATAACCATATCTTTATATGTATATAGAGGATACACAATGGGCAACTGTGTAACATGGTCAGGGTGTGGCCAAGATGGCCAACATGGTGGACGTGTGAGCTTTGAGCTCTGCAATGGCCTAAACTAATCCTGCTGTAACCTGTACCGAATCTAGATTCACCTACCATCTGAATACCACCTATGGTGGTGGGCAGCGAACGGATGGCAACTTTGGGACGTCATCTCCCCTGTGAGACAGCTGGCATCGGGTCGGGGCCTGCAGACCGACTAAAGGTGTAGCAGCCTGCAGAGACGGGCTGGATCTCTGGAGCCCGAATGTTGCAGTACTCGAGACTAGATGACTTCTTTACAACGGGTAAATCTCTCCCTAGTTTAGTGATGTCACGTATTTAGCCAGGGGCATCAGCAACCATTTGCCTTTGGGAGTGACGCTGAATACTAAGGTGTTGAGACCCAAGGAAATGTGGGAAAATGGAAACAAGGTTCCTCTCCAATGTCCAAGGCCTAGGTAAAGCATCTAAGCTGAACTTCTAGGAAAGTAAGGACTCTGTGAAAAGCACAGTGACACTCTGGGAGGCATATAAGGCCACACTCAGGGGACTCATAATTACAGGGGAAGTGGTGGTCAGAAGGGAGAGACATGCTAGGCTGGCTACCTTGTATAGGAAACTGACACAACTGGCAAGGACATAGGCGGAGACACCAACCCCCTCCGGTAAAACAGCCATGGATTTAAAGAGGGCAGAGTATCATACAGCAGCCAATTCTGAGGCAAAAGAGGCCTACCTGGCACCACAAAAGAGAATATATGAAGGGGGGAACAAGACAGGTAAACTGTTCGCATGGATCAGCAGTAAAGAGAGGTTTAGTATGTCAGTCAAGAAAAAAAGAGCGGACTCCGTCCTTATGGTGAAAGAAAACTGCGAGACAGCAGAAGAATTTGCCACACACCTCAAAACATTTTATGCTTCTCATTTGCAAGCTCTGAACAGGAAGTATTAGCTTTCATTGCTGACTGCCCCATGAGAAGACTGGGTGAGGACCACATAAGAGAATTGGAGGTGGACATTAAAGTGAAGAAAATCTCCTCTGTAACTGGCCATATGTAATCCAGGAGGGCCCCGGGCTTGAACGGGTTCTCAGTAGAGTTCTTTAGAAACAACATAGGTGGACAGCGGCCCCTCTTCGCGCAGTCTTTGTGGCAGTGTTCCAGGAGGGAGAGCTACCAGATGACAAGCGCTCAGAGACAGTGGCACTTATCCTCAAGGCAGGGAGACCTGCAGATAAATGTGATTCCCGTTGTCCAATCTCATTATTGAACACAGATAGTAAGGACATGGCCAAATTCCTGGCGACCAGACAGAGGGAAGTTGTAACAGAGCTTTTGCAACTGGACCAGAATGGCTTTATGCCTGGTCGCTTGACAAGGCTGAACCTGAGACGATTACACAATAACTTGGCGGCCACTGCAATGTCGCTGGCTGACAATAATTCTTTCACTGGATGCCAATAAGGCCTTTGATGCAGTGGAATGGACATATCTCCGGTGGGTCAATCTGCTATATCAGCGGTTTCCACCCTGTGGTTGGTAGTCCCCCAGGGGTCCATGACACATTCCCAGGGGGTCTGTAGGCCTGTGCCGGCAGAAAGGCACTTCTCCAGCTGGGGCCTCATACAGAAACACATGTGTTTTTATATGTATTACTTCCTTTGTGCAGCAGTTTTAAAAGCACTGCAAAGTTCCTTGTACATCCAGCAGCTTTTGAGAAAAAATATAAGTATCAAGATAACCCTGGTGATAGGCACTGAATTCTGCAGAATGATGGGAAAGGGAATTTTTAAGAGGAGAGGGTGCATGAGGAAATTTCACAAAATATGGGGAGGATGGTGTGAAATTGTCATTAACCAGACTGACGCTATCCTTGATGTAAAAGTCGAGTTTATTCCTGTACACCCCAGCCAGCTGCCAAACAGAATCAACTGTCAGTATCCTCTTCCCACATTCTCGAACCTTTACATTATAATGGCTCCTCGTGCATCTTCATGAGACATGCCACGAGAACACCACACTTCTCCCTTCTCACAAATACATTACATCATACAACATTTTTTCCTCAAGTTTGGAGAACATAGAAAACAAGCAAACATAACTTAAGAAAAACAAATGATATGCTAGCACATTATTTTTATGACATTATCACGAAGATACACTGGAGTCTTCCTTTCTCTTTTACTCACTCTTCTTTTCATTTCATCACATTCAGGTAATTGTTTTGGCATGCCATCACGAGACGCATTTGGTTTTCTTTGTTCTTTTACAACTCTGTTTAGGTTGCATATTCTTCCATCACATGTTTTAATTGCATTTTGAAAGATTTTCACAGCTTTTTTTTCATGTGCAAACTTTGACCATGGCTCACAACCAACTGGTGCTTCGATTTTCACTAAGTCAGCGACCTGAATCCTATTATTTCTTACTATCTTATGTTCATCAAAACTCTCCTTCCTTTCTCCTTGCATCTTTAGTTCTTTACTCCGCCATTCAACTAGACCATTATATTTCACTCCTTTGTCCTATGCCATCCAGCCACGGCATAGGCTTGTACTCAGAGATCTTCCTTTAAACAATTCAAAAGGTGATCTCCTTGTAGAAGAGTGAGGAGTCATCCTATAAGCTGTTATGAGATTGTGCAGTACTCTTTTCCAGTTCAAGTTATTCACTTTAGCCAACTGAATACTCTCCTTTAACATATTATTTAGTCTCTCTTCTGCACCATTTGTTTCCTGGTGATAAACTGATTACTTTTTATGTTCAATTACACAATTATCAAGACAAGTTTCAAATTCATTCAAGTAAAACTGAGGACCATTATCAGTCAATAAAGATTGTGGCAAGGTTCCCCTCGTACAAATTTAATTTCAATAATTTTATCATGCTGACAGATGAAATATCATGTACACAACTTACTTCTACCGATCTAGAATAAAGATCTAGTAGAACAATTAAATAAGGAAACTGATGTTCCCCCTATAATGGGCCTACAATATCCATAGCTACCTTATCCCAAGGATACTTAGGAAGTTTCCTGCAAACCATGGAAATCTGCATTGAAATAAGGCTTTTTTTTACTGTTACAGCACACCATGCAATCTCTTACACACCTTTCTACTTCCTTTTCTAATCCTGGCCACCAAAAATCAGATCAGATTTTTTCTTTGGTTTTAACAATTCCCAGGTATCCGTCATGTGGTAAAGAAATGTTTGTTCCCTAAACCCAATGGTGCAATTAATCGTGTTCCTCTCATTAACAGTCCTCTATCAACTGATAGTTCATTTTTTAATAAAGACCAGGGCTTACTTAGCAATTTAGGTTAACTAAGGATTCCCTAGATTGCACAAGAAAAACGGTGGGGGAGTTACATTCTGCATTATCTTGTCCTAATCAGGAAGTTTTATTCAGAACAAAATATGTTTTGGGAATTAATGTTTTCTCGCACTATGGGTTATTGTAGTCAGATCATGAATAAACAACACAATGGGGGTCATTCTGACCCTGGTGGTAAAATCCGCCAGGGCCAACGACCGCGGGAGCACCGCCAACAGGCTGGCGGTGCTCCCTTGGGCATTCTGACCGCGGCGGTACAGCCGCGGTCAGAAACGGAAAACCGGCGGTGTACCGCCGGTTTTCCGCTGCCCTGGGGAATCCTCCATGGCGGCGCAGCTTGCTGCGCCGCCATGGGGATTCCGACCCCCATACCGCCATCCTGTTCCTGGCGGTTTTGGCCGCCAGGCACAGGATGGCGGTATGGGGTGTCGTGGGGCCCCTGGGGGCCCCTGCAGTGCCCATGCCAATGGCATGGGCACTGCAGGGGCCCCCGTAACAGGGCCCCACCAAGATTTTCTGTGTCTGCCATGCAGACACTGAAAATCGCGACGGGTGCAACTGCACCCGTCGCACCCCTTCCACTCCGCCGGCTCCATTCGGAGCCGGCATCCTCATTGAAGGGTGTTTCCCGCTGGGCTGGCGGGCGGCCTTCTGGCGGTCGCCCGCCAGCCCAGCAGGAAACCCAGAATACCCGCGGTGGTCTTTTGACCGCGCAGCGGTATTCTGGCGGTTCCAGCCAGGCCGGGGGCTTCCGCCGCCGGCCGGGGTCAGAATGACCCCCAATGTGTTTAAAGTCTCGGAAAATAGCCCATCAGTGTGCCTATCACTGGAAAACAGTTACAGTGTAGGCACATATATGTTCAATTTTGGACTATAAGAATTACATGGAATTTTGATAATACTGTTGCCTTATTACGTGCCTCTAACCTGACTCATTTGAATGTGTATTCTATGACCCATTTCTTGTCAATTTGCCAATAAAGCATAAGTGTTAAAAAAACTGTGCAATCTGGTCCATGCTGTCACAGAGGTTCTGCTGATAGAAACCACACGGCCATAGGGCTACAGTACACATGGCACTGTTATGTATTTTATTATTATTATTTTTCATATTTATTATGGAATAGTTTGCCTGAAAAGCCTGCTTTCTTCAAACTATAGCTAACTATGGGCACTGACTGGAATATAAGTACGTAGGATTTCTTGAATAACTTGCTAATAACACAGTGGGCAATTCTGAGGGTCAGTGAATTTAGGTGATTCTGTTGCTCCAGCATTTACCATATAATTATTGATTTAGTGCACTTGCTATGTAATTTGTAAAATTTACTGATTTCATCAAAAATGTTGTTTCTACTCAAATGCATAAAATAATAATACTAACTGAATTCTGTTGCCTCATACGGTGCAGGTATTTGGGGCCATTGTGAACTGGCAAAGTTGCAAGTTGATTAAAATAGTTTTTTTTTGCATAAACTCCTTTGATTACCACGGAGTTTCCATGCCACCATAGGTCAAAAAGAATTAGGCCTGAATTATCTAGGGGATACCATTAAGACGTCCCAACCCTGTTATCGATATTGAACAGGAATCGACATGAAGAAACACTTAATCAATTGAAGAGCAAAGATTGCATGAATCTAAAGAAAGAGTGTAACATCCGGTGGCTTCAAGACATTAAGACCTAATTGTATTCAATTGGACAGAAAGAGCTGTTTGATAACCTCCAGGAAATAGAAATGCAAGTTAAAGCTCTTGTTAAAAGGGAATTTACTGGCTCTTAAGGCAAATTAAAGAACAGAAGCCAAGTGTGGAAAAAAGATGGATGAGGCCTATGCTCTTTTAGTGACAACTAATCTTATGGAACCCTATCTCTATAGTATACCTAGAATACAGAGATATTATTTGGTTAAATTTTGCCTTAATATGGCCCATTTGCAGGTCTCTCACCTGTCACAGGCATACTGCGGCAAATAGCTTTCTGGCAGTGAAATGCGCGACGGGTGCTACTGCACCTGCTGCACATTAGTATTGCCGCCAGCTCTATTACGAGCCGGCAGCAATGTTGATGTGACTTTTCCGCTGGGCCAGCGGACGGTAACACTGTAACCGTCCGCTGGCCCAGCGGAAAAGTCGAAATAGGGGGCCAGAAATACCACCAGTACTGGCGGTATTCTGGCGCCCTCAGCGGTCTTCTGTGAAGACCGCCGAGGTTGTAATGAGGGTCAATATGCCAGCCCGATTGTCGACAAATCTGAAGCTCACCCCCCCTCCCAGTCTCACTGACCAAGCCACGCCACTGCCTGTAAGAGTGATACTCACAACTTTCCAATATGGCAGTCATCATGAGTCAAGAGGAAATGGAGGTTACACCTCTTGACTGCCCCTCAAGGGAAATCACATGGGTGTGACATCACCGAGGAGAGAGCTAAGGGGAATGAAAAGAAAGAGAACAGCATATTGAGAAAGTCATCTGCAGTCGGAGGTTCACGGAGCGTCAGCAGCCATCGGGAGCAGTGGGAGAAGACGAAAGAGCACAATAAGTGCAGGAACCGAAGTCCAAGCAAGAGAATGGAGGGCGTGGAGGAAGCAGGCAACAAAGGATTAGTGCTAACTGCTACTGACACTGTCTGCACTGAGGGACACATCGCTTTTAGACCCAGCAGTCCGAGGGAGGGAGGTGCTGAGGTCCCCCCAGATGCGGCCTGAAGCGAGGGCTGTGGCTCCAGGCAGGCAGTGATTTGCTCATCAAAAGAATGGTAGAGTGCACAGGGAGATCCTAGTGTGGAGGGGGCAACATAGTCAGAGTCACTTTAAATAGCCACATGAAAACAAAAACACTAAGTGAAGCTCATGTTAGACACTATTGATGAATGGTGAAGCGTTGCACAACAGTATAAAAAGGCAGTATCTCAATAACCTCGCCTACTGTTCCCAAGGGTCTGTATGAAAAGAAACGAGGGAGATTGAGAAGAGAGAAAACCGACAGATGAGAGCGAACCCACTTGGTCATAAGAAGACTCAATGAACTTTTCTTTTGAGGGACTTACCCATTTTCTTTCCCTTAAACTGTGATAACTTACCACATAAATACTTTAGGAAAAGAATCTTGAATAACAATAAACTCTTTTCTCGACCACTTATCTGTGTCTCCTCTGTCTGAACCCGTTACACCCCCATTTATTCAAAAGCTTAGGGCTAGATGTTATCACAGACCCCTCCAGTTAAATAGTTTGAAGGTCTCCCTTCTTCCCCATTTTATTAACCCCTGTCTGTTCAAAGGATTCACAAAGATTTTGCTGTGTCCAACCCTTGTGGTGTTCCAGGATTTACTCCTGGAATTCACTGAGAAACCATGAGTAACGCAACAATAATTCACACCTATTCACTGCAAACTCTTTGTAAATCGGGCCTGTTTTCCTTGAAATTGGGAGATTAGCTGTAAAGGAGATCAACTGTACCCAGCCTCCACACACTGAGTTGGAAACACGCTCTCTGCAGAGGTTTCCAAGACGCGTCTACCACAGTATTATAAAAGCTCGTGACTGGGTGACAATGTGGAAGGAGCCCATACCATGTGACATACTGCAGCACTGTCAGTTGGCAGATTTGAAGATCACTTCAAAAGAGAACAGTTATAAAGTTGGCAACATTGTATAGTTATCGCAATTTATGGCATGGACTGGAATTACAGTGAAAAAAATTCTCCATACTTTATCAGTATCCATTACTTAATTAGAGCAAGAAAGGTCGAGCCTTTATGAAGCAGCAGTAGGCGAAAAGGGTAGGCCTCATTCCGCAAACCTAAATAATTTTGTGCATTAAGATTAGCCACAATCATTTTGTTGAAAACAATTTGTGCATTTCCACGTTATTGCTGCACAATGAGAAAACGCATCAATATTTTTTTTAAACTGCATCATTATCTTAATCTGGTCAAAATTGCCATTTTATATAACGAGAAAAGTAAGTAATGGAGTCCAGATTTGACAAGCAAAAGGGCAAGGATGTGCATGTGTTTAATATGTCACTAATAATCTGGAACAGACCTTTATTAAAAAAATAGCTCAAATGTATATTTAGTAAGTTGTACAATCGGATATCTTTGTTGTGACTTTGGCACAAATTCTTACCTCACTTCTCAAAAGCGTTTTAACACTACATTTATGAGGACAAGCGACAACGACAGACGGGCACTCCATTTCTTCATGTTTCTGAGAAGAAAAAAAATCTGCATTACTGACTGATCAATAATTCGAGCTAAAGATCTAATTTGTTACACAAAATAAAAATGAAAATATCAAAAGTCTACATTTTATAAATATAAGCACATTGAAAATATGAGCATCTCCCCTTATTGCTTTCAATTGACACATTTAAGAAAAGGTACTAAGTTTGTGTGCATGCTTTACTTAAAGCCTAAAGCAGTGGGACTGGTTAAAGAAACAGAAGTGCCACCACAGGCTGCTCCTGCAAACCCTGCTTCTTAACCCATCTGAATAAGCACCGACAAAACCAATAGAGGTCTCCCGCCTTTAAAATGATTCCTTGCATTGGAATTAGCTACGATATATATATATATATATATTAAGGGTCATAAAACAAAAGTGAAACAGGGTAACGATGGGGGAGGGGAGAAAGCCGAAAGAGGGAGCAGCGGCACGAGGAGGTGAAGAGGAACAAGTGGATGGGGGACAGACCAAGGAAAACATGAACTATCCCTGGAGTGTTTTTTTATTAATATTTTTCAAGATGCACAACTAAAGCAGTCAAAACAATCAGTGCTCGAGTTGCAGCATTACAATTTTCATCAGTAGAATCTTATTCCGAGTGTGCGCTCCAGAGGGACCTGTCACATAACATATTAATCAGAGGTGAAATCCATCAGATATTACAAGAGATCAGTAACAATTAGACCAGATCTGTGAGCTGAAATTCTAGAGTCACCACAAGTATCTCCATGATACTCCACCTGCCCAGTCACCCAATAACCCGCGGAAATGTGAGCCTGGGTCTGTCCCTCTTCCCCAGTGTCCTCATTCGTGAATTTTTCAAGTGGGACCAGAGCATTATCTCAGCAGGTGCTTTATCATCTGTGCGAGCCAAACGCATATGTTGCTCTTCTCCCACTCCCCACTCCAGGAGGTCCTGCATCCACTCATCTACCAATGGGGCCCTGTTTCCTATCCACCTAATTGCTAGCCTGCGTTTCGCTATGAGTGAAGCTAATAGCACACGCCTGTGAGGGATCTTACACCCTCTGGGCTTCCTCACTACTCCCAGGAATCCAGTTGTGGGTGAGAAAGGAATCTCTATCCCTTTGGCCTCCCATATAAGAGGTATCACCTATAGCCAAAAAGAGAGGATCGCAGTACATTCCCAGGCTAAATGTAAAAGGGTGGCATTTATGGTCCCACACCGGGGGCATTTAGCTTTTTTAGAGGAATCCATTTTGTTTAGCTTTTGAGGTGCTATGTATGTGCAGTGTAGAAAATTAAAGTGTAGTAATTTAAATCTGTTGTTGCAGGCGATCAAACGGACTTGTGTTGTAGTCATATCCCAGTCAGCATCCTCAAACAGAACCCCAAGTTCCCTCTCCCAGGCACCATGTGCTGGAACGGGCCGCTTCTTCCCTTCCTCCCGAAGTGCCCTATAGAACAATGTAATTAGATGTCTCCACTCCCCCATGTCAGCAGACTGTTAAGGACTGCTGAGGATTTTGTGGGCCTCCGGACAAATCACCCAGAGCTCCTGCGCCACTCTCTCAAGCCATGGCATAAAGAAGAAACGCCCCAAACGCTTCCCACCATCTGAAAAGGAGATAAACCTTGCACCAGGATATAAGTCTCCCACTAGCTGACATCACCCTGCCCTCCATCACTCCATGGACATGTCAACATCCATCACTCTAAAGGCCTCTAAGTCCCAAAATCATAACTCCCTAGAAAATGGAGCCACCCCAATAACCTTTGTTACCACCTTCACCCAGATCCCAGCCATTGTCTGACCAGGCAAGAGAGAGGTTGTTCCGACCGACCTCCATGCATCAATATTCTGGGCAATGTGTATCCCCCATGCTGGATTCCCAGGAGTCTCTTCTCCCAATTGTCTGTGTTGGTTAGCTACCGCGCAGCATGTTGCAGATGAGCTGCATAGTAGTAAAGTTGCATATTTGGCATGGCAAGGCCCCCCTCCTCCAAATCCCTTTTAAGGATGTCGAATGCCACCCTGCCACATTTACCTGCACATATCAGGGACACCATTAGTGTGTCCAACTGTTGAAAGAATCAGGCTTCAAGCGGGTACAGGGAGTTTTAAACCAAATATAAGCACTGTGGGAGGAAGACCATCTTCGCTATCAGTAACCTGCCTATCATGGACAGCGGGAGTGTGTTCCAAAAAACTACAGAGCTTTCAAGTCCCTCTAGTACCCTATCCACATTTCTTAGCTTATGTTCTGCCTCTGTGTGTGTGACCCAGATCCCCAGATAACAAAACCTCCCTATCTCCCAGGTGAAACCCACTGACGGCAATTGGGCCTGAGATCGCCCCGTCAGTCCCCTTAATGGAAACAATAGAGATTTGTGTTTATTGACATAAAGACCAGAGACCTCGCCGAACGAGGTCAGTAGTTGCAGCAGGCGAGGAATCGCCTCCACTGGGGAGCAGACATACACCAAAGCATCATCTGCATATAACAACACTATGGGCCTCATTATGACCCTGGCGGGCGGCGGAGGCCGCCCGCCAGGATCCCGCCCTCCAAATTACCGCGCCGCGGTCAAAAGACCGCGGCGGGTATTACAAGTTTTCCCCTGGGCTGGCGGGCGGTTCCAGTAAAACCGCCCGCCAGCCCAGGGGAAAACGACCTTCCCACGAGGATGCCGGCTCGTAATCGAGCCGGCGGAGTGGGAAGGTGCGACGGGTGCAGTGGCACCCGTCGCGTATTTCAGTGTCTGCAAGGCAGACACTGAAATACTTTTCGGGGCCCTCTTACGGGGGCCCCGCGACCCCCCCTACCGCCATCCTGTTCATGGCGGCTTTCCCGCCATGAACTGGATGGCGGTAGGGGGGGTCAGAATCCTCATGGCTGCGGAGCGCGCTCCGCAGCCATGGAGGATTCCAAAGAGCAGCGGAAAGTCAGCGGGAGACCGCTGACTTTCCGCTTCTGACCGCGGCTGAACCGCCGCAGTCAGAATGCTCATTGGAGCACCGCCAGCCTGTTGGCGGTGCTCCCGTGGTCGGTGGCCCTGGCGGCCACCGGCCGCCAGGGTCAGAATGACCCTCTATGTGTGTATCGGTGGAGTGTTAAAAAGACAGTCCCACAAGTCAGCAGTGAAACAATAAGCCAATCCAAATCAAGATAAAGAAGAAATTCTCCAGGGAGGGACATATACAAGTATAGGGAGGAATGCCAGCAAATAAGGAACAGAGAACTGAGTAAGAATGGTAAACCATCCAGTCATGAGCAAGGGGCGGATACATAGCCCACTTGATGTATTATAGACAATAGTTCTTCAGCAAGAGACAGCTTTTGTAGGCAAAACCTTAAATGTGGGCTGAAAACCATCATATTTGAATGGAATGGCTCAACAATCAAATTAATAAAAAATGATAACATAGATAAAGCAGTAGACAAAATGTTCGGAAAATAATAAAGGGAAAGGAAAAACTCAAATACAGAATCAGTTTCACAGTTAACATACCTGAAGGAAGGGGTGGGACGAAGGGATCAGGAAGGAGAAGTAGCCGGATGCAAAAGGGGTGACGGGACATTGCCTTAATAATATTAAAAGCACAGGGTTTCCCGCCAAAATGCAGTTCAGACAGAGGGCCTGATTACAATCTTGGCGGATGGAATACTCCGTCACAAACGTGATGGATATCCCGCCCGCCGTTTTACAAGTTCCATAGGATATATTGTAATACGGCAGACAGGATATCCGTGGCAGAGTATCCCTTCTGCTAAGGTCGTAATCAGGCCCTAAGTGTTTAAAAAATATTACATTGTAAATGGAAAATTAGATTTTCCAAACAATTCCTTTCTATCATTATTTTTTAACTAGATGTTTACAAACTAAGTGAATTATACTATTAAAATAGCTTTTGTGTGCCCACCTTAGTTCCAGTTGTAATAAGAGTTGCCATTTTCAAAGTTTTTTTAGGGGAGAAATTTGCATGTGCTCACTGTAACTTACTGAGAACCGACCAAAACAGAATCTGACTATGCGGTAATACACAATGCAAAAAACTTTATTTATTGAGTGTGTTTCAACAAGGATGCTGTACACAGCAACAGGAACCCATTATATAAAGCCATTAAAAGATCAGATGGTAAACATATAGAGTGTGATCCAAATTGTGTGACTTAGTGATTATGATACAGAGGCAAAATACAAACTATAAATTCAAGTTACCTATTACATTTACATAGGGACGTGTAAAGGTTAGAACGGGAGTGACCATTGGGATGATCCATTAGAGCAAAATTAATATAGTACAAGTCCCCAAATAGCTAATTTCTTTAGCTGTATCATAAAATTGTATTTTAAGTAGTTTATAGAAAGACATTAATAGACAAAGGCATCGAGTGGCTTTCACCTCTGGCTGAAAATCAATTCATGTTTTTGCTCAAGAGGTCAAACAAGTCCAAGCTTATTTAAACACGTCAAACATGGCACAGAGGACAAAAGGAATCAACAGGCAAAGAGACAGAAGAAATGTTAATGGCTGTGAAGGGGGTGTGGGCACCACAGAATATGAAAGGAGTGGGCTATACACGCTTACTTAGTACACACACGCACAGTTCAGTTTCAGAAAACGTTTGATGACGAAAGGTCAGGATTTTGATGGTGCTGGGATGCGTGTTTTGACGTACAGGTCAAAGAAATGTGCAAAGTTCACTCAATGAATAAATAAATGTGTACAGGTTCAACCAAAGAAAGTCTGCGTTTTGGCCATACGCCCACCAACCGTGCCATTCAAATGCCCATTAAGGCTCTTCTATATGCTGAATACTACACTCAATTATGATTTTTTTTATCCTTCCCATTAAGATTTCCTTCATTTGTCTGAAATACTGGAGGAGAAGATATTTTGAGTTCACAAACACGACCGTTTCTTTACTCCACAGGGCTCCTGTAAATAAAGTTAACCATCTCTACGAATGTCAATGGAGATTATAAAAACAGACCGATGGAAAAGCACTTCTGCTCAAAAAAGGAAAAAGTCAAAAATTGCTTCCCTAAAATGTTCTTGGAACGCTAGCCATTATCCATCAGTGGTAGTCACTTCAGCGCATGTTATATTCTGCCTGCTAACGAGAGGTAGAGGCAGACAGACTGGCAGACAGAGAGGAGACCAGAGAGCAAGAGAGCAATAACATTACTCCAGAGGGGGCATCCAGGCATGCTGACTCCATTAGGCAAGCACATAGCAATGCCTGGGCTCAGACAAGCTCAACTCCACCCGTCTCGAAAATTAATCCCGGCCTCCTCCTTTTAGCATGAAGGTCTACACAGAGAGAGCCCTGTAAATAAGTGTCGGCATCTAACTTTAGGGATGTGATTAGGGAACATCTCCATTGCTGAAAAAGGAAAGAAAAGGGTATGATGTGTGGCTACACATCCGCTTCAAGCTAAGGGACACACTAGGACGTTAAAGCTGCAACAAGAACCCAGTTCAAAGCGGTACTTCATCCCAAGCAATGTGGTTCCATGGCCCGCTTGTTTTAACCATGGCAACGTAACACGTAGAGTGGAGTAGTGATTAGGTGCAGCAAGTTCCTGGCCTTATTCATTCACACAATAGTATAAATAAATGTCAATAAACCAAATGTCAGAACAGTGGCTCTCAACTAGTCCTGCTTTTTCAGCACTACACAAAGGACTCATTCAAGGTATCCCAGTAATTGGATGGGACTACCGCATCTGGTAAACGCCAATACTGCAGAGTGCAATATTTACTGGGTGAGGTGTTACCCACCCATTCCAATTTCTGTAAACTAAAATGAGGCATAGTATGTGGCATCTCAGTGTGTACGCCTGATTACCACAGCGTTTGCATCTTTTGGAATATTTTCCTTCAAATATATTGCTCTAGGTTTATCCTATTGGAATGTGCCTGGGAAAAACAGCAGATGTGCGGTACAGACCACAAAACTCGGAATCCAGATGCAGGCACAAAATACAGATTTACACAGCAATTGGAATAAGAACGTATGCACATGGCCACCCAATCAGGGGGGCTCCACTTATGGCGGCAGCACAGGGCCAGAGAACATGGGGGTGGGGGTTGGGGAGCGGCAGGCTCTCCGCTCCCCGCTCCCCGCCCAAAACAAAAGTCCAGCCAATTGGCTGAAATGGTTTGCAGCCCCGGAGGCACTGTTTGTGCTTCCAGGGTCGCGCACAACAATGACGTCACGGGGACGGCCTTAATAAGGCAGCCTCGGTCGGGGAGCGCGTCTCTTACTCATACTCGTCGACCGGACCAGGAGGCCCCAGTGACCACGAGAACCAGAGTCCCTTTGTTTTTGTTTTCCTTTCATTTATTTTTAGGTTCTGCACTGCGAAGAACGCACACGAGGAGGTCGACGCAAGTAGCCCAACAAGCCTCACGGGGGCCGTACGGGTTTGAGATAAGCTCAACTGACCCGAGTTATTCTCAGTGGTGGCTCCTGTGGGGTTCCTGGGCTACTAGGTGAGCGGCCTCCTGGCCAATTTTGTGTGGGAATCGCTAGTGGCACTGTTTTTTCCTGCTAGATAGGGCGGGGCCCTAAAAAAGAGGGGTTGAGAGTAGGGGGACCCATACATGTTCCAGTGGGGGGGGTTACATTTGTAGTTGAGGGTAAGGGGGCCCTTAGATTAGGTGTGTTTTGCCAGGGGGAGTCCCATAGGGGAAGGAAGTTGATTTCCTGTTTTGGGGGGGTTTTTAGGGGCCTATTTATTGGTTTGCCCAATTTAGTGTTCCGTGGGGGGTTGCCATGTGTGTTTTTGGGCCATGGCTGAGAAACAATCGTGAATGGAGGAGCTCCTTGAGGCGCAGATGCTTAGAATAGACGCTATGGACCAGGCCATAGCATCCTTGAAGGCGCAGACATCTTCTTCAGGGGAGGGGGCGTGTATTAAGGAGAAAGGGCCCCAGCGGGCAGGAATACCATCTAGTGAGGCGTTCCCCCCAGCTCCGAAGAGGCAGAGGAAAAATAAGGGCGCTGTGGGAAGGGCGAACGGAGGCCACACCTGCGCAGGTTGGGGATGGCGTCAATCTACCACTGATGCAGTCTGAGGTTAGTGCATCCCCAGTTGTGGGTGCGGGGCAACCCTGGAGTGGGGGCTTGGGTCAGTCGACAGTGCAAACTGGGGGCGTTGTGGTCGGACCACAGAACACAGTCGCGGGTAGGGACACTGGGGCGTCTGGTGAGGGGGAGACCAGTCAGCAGGATCTTGTGGGGCATTTGGCATCGGTGTTGCCATGGCTGTCTGAGGTAGGATTGCTGTCCACCAATATAGTGGGGGGCCCATTGTCAGGGGCTAACGAGGGAGACGGTAGGGAACAGGCTCGATGTTTGGTTTCCAGGTTGGGCACTGCAAAGAGTGACCAGGGGTCTGAGGGGAAAGGGCCAGAGTCAAACACTAGCATGGGTGCAGAGGGCAAGCTCCTTGTCCTCAATCCCTACAGGGGGGGACCAGTTGACTTCTGCTAAGGTGTCCATGGCACAACCGGTTACTCCTGCGTCCGGCGCGCCTGCACAACAATCAGTTAATTCTCCAGCGACGGTGACCTCTACAGCAACGTCTTCGGAGGCCCGGGGAACCTCAAGTGCAGGCACTGGTCACGCTTCTCCCTTTACGGACTTGGGGGATATTTGCTCTGAGAATGAACAGTTAGGGCTACAAGTACCAGTTGAGGGAGAAGATTTGGAACGGGGGCTTACATCGATATCTTTGATTTACTGGCCGACAAAGCTGATAAGGAGGAAATGAGGCGTTGCAAAGAGTGCGCGCATTCAAGTGAGTGTGGGCATGGGCCCCAAAGGAGGAGGGTGGGGGAGTCTTTGTCCAACTGGGTGAGAGCCTTCTCCATTTATCAGGCCATTCTAGTGGAACGTTTCAGTGACTTAGGTGCTCAGTTAGCTTGCTATCAGAACAGGATCTTGGGGGCGCACAATGAATATGGAGGCACAGCAGGGAAAGAATACGATAAGGAATTCAGGAGAATCAAGGCATATAAGCCCTCATTGGGATGGGATCAGATACACATAATCACTATGTTGCATTATACCAATCGCACTCGGGGGCCGGGTCACCAGCCCTTTCGTGGGGCTACAGGGACGGGCTCAGGACCCTCAGGGGGGCTGGGGCCAAGAGGGGAGCCTGCTGGGATTTCAACAGGCACACTTGCTCGTGGTCCCCGGTACATTCCGTTTTAAACACTGCTGTTCCTTTTGTGGCCAGGCCTCCCACCCCAAATTCAAGTGTTTTAAAAAATCATGCGATAAAGGTGCCAAGAAACAAGACTGACGATTTGGTGTGCGCGGGTCACATGGTATCCTTTCTTGTTAAGGCTTCGTCCCCCGTTAATCTATTGCCTATGGTCCCTTGGCTTAATGTTTACCCCAACCAAGCAGCTGCGCAGGTGTTGTATTTGGGCTTTAAGGACGGTTTCAGAATACCGGCTCAGGACTATGTTGGCTCGCCCCATTGTAAGAATCAGCTGTCTCTGTGCTCCAACCCAAGGGTGGCAAGTAAAAAAATAAAAAAGGAACTGGATTTGGGGCGGGTGGCAGGATCTTTTGATGAAATTCCCATGCAGGGGTTTGTTTGTTCTCCTTTAGGGGTAGTCCCCAAGAAAGCACGAGGGGAGTTCAGACTGATTCACAATTTGTCCGCTCCAAAGGGGCATTCAGTGAATTAAGTCATTGATGGGGCATTGTGTTCGGTTAGGTATGCTTCTTTGGATCAAATGCTACAGGAGTTGGGGCATGGGGCTTTGATGGCAAAATCTGACATAGAATACGCATTTCGGTTGTTGCCGGTGCATCCCAAAGACTTCCATCTGTTGGGTTTCCAGTGGGAAGGAAAGTATTCCTTTGATAGGTGTATGCCTATGGGCTGCTCTGTGTCATGTTCATATTTGGAGAAGTTTAGCATCTTTTTGGAGTGGGTGTTTAGGGACATGACGCGGCATAGATGGGTTCTACACTACTTGGATGATTTCATTTTCCTGTGTCCTGCTGGTTCTAATCAATGTGCTGGTGCACTGGATGTTTTTAAAAAACTCATGAGGGAGTTCAGGGTTCCGCTTGCGGAAGGAAAGATGGTGGGCCCCTATCCTGCAATTGAATTCCAGGGGCTAGAGTTGGATTCAGCGGCAGGTGTGTCTAGATTGCCTTGGGAGAAGGTGGTATCTTTCTCACATGCGTTGTGGTCTTGCTTGAGGGCGCAGAAGATGGCACTTCATCAGTTGCAGTGCTTGGTCGGACAGCTCAACTTTGTGCTGCGAATCATACCCATGGTGCGCCCCTTTTCTCGGTCAATTGCTCAGGCCACGTCAGGGTTGAAAGTCAAGCATCATCACATCAAGCTTTCCAACGAAGTCAAACAAGATATGAGGATTTGGGAAACCTTTCTACATGTGGCCCAGTCCGCCTAGATCCAATAGGAATTGGGCCTTTTCACAGGCACAGCTGGCAGTGAAGGCTTTGGGGCTATATTTGGTAAAGCATGGTGCACTCAGCAATGGCCCTTACACTGGGTCCAGGAGGGCCTGGTAGCTAATATTGGTTTCTTGGAACTATTCCCAATTTTAGTGGCTTTGTCGATTTGGCCAGAGAGATTTCAGAATCAGTCTGTGATTTTCTGATCAGATAACATGTCAGTGGTTGAGTGCATTAACCAGCAAACAGCTAGGTGCAAGATGATCCTAAGGCAGCTGAAAGAGATAGTATTACTGTGTTTAAGGTTGAATGCCACCTTCAGAGCTAAACATGTACCTGGTGTGTTGAATAACGCTGCTGACGTACTCACTCGTATTAAGATGTGGGTTTTCAGGTCTCACCTCCCTGGAGCGGAGGAGTTCCCAACGCCCTTTCCAGAACATCTGTGTCAAATTAGTGCGAAGGAATACCGGACTTTGAGCAGCCAGCTTAGCACCCAGAACACAGAAGGCTTATCTGGGAGCATTTGCAGCATATATTAATTTCAGGGGTGGGGGGTATCGCCTGCTTGTTTTGATCCGTCTTCAATCTTGGCATTTTTAGAGTTTTTGAGGGCTGAGGGGAAGTCAATTGCACGGACCAGGCGTCACTCTGCTGCTATTTCTTTCTTTGCGCAACTGTGGGGGGTGCCCGACGGTACAAAATCACTTATGGTTAAAAGGGCCCTCAAGTGATGCAGCGCATTCAGGGCTCTAAGCTGGACTCTAGGCGGCCCATATATTTGGCAAAGTTAGGGGCCTTGCTAGTCGTTTTAGATCGCGTTTGTACTTCTCCTTGGGAGGTCAGCTTTTTTAAGTCAGCCTCTACCCTTGCTTTTTATGGGGCTATTAGATTGAGTGAAATGGTAACGCGCAATAAAACGGACACCTCTGGGAGACTGCATTTGGCAGATATTCATTGGCCAGAGGGGTCTGGTGGTCACCGTTCCCCACTCTAAGACGGATCAAGATGTGAAGGGGGACCACATTCTATTGCATAGTGCCCTAGGTAGCGTGTGTTGCCCTATACAGAACTTAGAGGTCTTCCTAACGCAGCGTGCTGCGGGGGAGACTGGTGCGGTTTTGGTACATGCGGACGGCACGCCACTTACTAGGTACTAATTCTCACAGGTGCTCAAGTGCTCCTTTCTAGCAGTGGGGTTGGATGCCTCAGATTTTGGCATTAACTCCTTTAGGATAGGGGCAGCTACGGCAGCTGTGGCAATGTGATTTCCTGGAGCAGTGGTTAAGAGAATTGGAAGGTGGTCCTCAGATTGCTACAAGCGATATGTGAGACTGCATATGCTGAGTTCATGTCCTTGATGCCTTGCTTTCTTTGTACTCTTTGTAGATGCTCGCAACAAGTGTTTGACGGTCCTGAAGACTCCGGTGCACGCAGGAGTTGCTTGTGTCATCAAGGTGTGGGTAATCGGACATTCCCATGTCCGATGTGCAGGTGAACTATTTTCAAGGAGTGTCTTTGCGTCACGCGCATCAAAGGCAGGTTTCCGTATCTCTTTCTTTGGCCGAGGCGGGCTGCGACTCACTCAATTAAGGACATTTCTGGATTCAATGCTCCCCTCAGGCTACTCGTCAGCAGACATCATTGTGCTGCACCTTGGGGGTAATGATCTGGTTTCTCTAGGGCACCGGCGGCTGTTTGAGCTGGTAATATCGGAAAATGGATAGCTGGCCAAAAAATTCCCTCAGGCAGTCCTTGTCTGGTTGAACATGATCCCTTGTACTCTGTGGAGGGGTAGGCTCTCAGTAAAAGCCCTCAATGACTCAGTGAAAAGAATCAATAGCAAATTGGCCAAGTTGTTTCGGACTCCGAGGTTGGCTGTGGTCTCACATGGCTGCATTAAAGGAGACAGGTTTTTCCTGCAGGATGGAGTCCATCTTTTGCGAGTCGGCTAGAGAATATATTTGCCTGGATATTTCAGCGTAAATGACCTCTGCTGGGGGGAAAGGCCACATCGTTGGTCAATGATGTGGGCCTGTGGCGGGGTGAGATCATGACTGGGAATATAAATGGGTAACATTTTACTACAAAAATTGGGTGACAAGCTAATTGGACCCTCCAAGGGGTGCTGGCTGGGAAGTGAGGATGACATACAGGGGCACGGGGTTGCGAGCGGTCGCTGGCATCTGGCCCCTAGGGCCAACCACCTGGGCATGTGCAGAAGGTCTGAAGCGAGCACTGGCCCTTTGGGAGGGGTGCAGTCTGAGGGCGGTGGTGGGCCCGAAGTAGGTATCCTAGCGGGAAGGCGGGCCCCCTCCACAGCAATCCAGTTTGGAAGGTATGAGAACACCATGATGATGGGTTTTGGGTACTAGGAAAACAGTCATGATCTCATTCACAACCACCAACATTGGGTACGCAGGAACAAACTGTTTTAGTCAGTGACAGGAATGTGGATGTATTAGCGTACTCTGTTAAGTCTGAGCATCCCTTGAAAACTCTGTAAATACTTTGTGAATATGATTGTGGTTACTGCATATAATTTTGATTATGATTAACAATACCTTGTCAATAATAAAATACGGCCGGGGGTTTATGACCCCTAATCCCAAAGCAAAGTGTATCTAAGGTTTAATTTAAGCTTTGGGGGCGGGGTGTGAGTGGTGTTTGGTGGTAAGAGGCCTTGGCGATTCCCGGCCATATGCACGGGGTCACCCCAATCATGGGGGCCCTGCTATGGTGGCGGCGCTGGGCTGCAGAACGTGGGGGTCGGGGAGCAGCAGACTCCCCGGCCCCCACCCCGCAACAAAATTACAGCCGATTGGCTGAAATGGTCCGCAGCCCCGGAGGCACTGTTTGTGCTTCCGGGGTCATGCACAACAACATCACAGGCCGGTCTTATTCAGGCCGCTGCGGTCTGTGAGCATGTCTCTTACTCGCGCTCGCCGACCGGACCAAGGGGCCCCAGTGACCACAAGAAGAATTACCCACCGCCTCCCCCGTTGTTGGACATCAGTCTCTACTGAATTAGTTTTCTTACAGTTAAATGCAAATGCTCTAAATGTTCAATTGCTGTGTACATGCTAACGATTTGTTTTTTCTCAGGTGACTCGATTTGGGGTGGAATTGGGCAATTGTAGTTTGATAGTTTGTCGTATTTTAGGTGTGATGGTGGGCAGGGTGAGATCATGACTTGGAATATAAAAGGGTACCTTTTTACTACAAAAATTGGGCGACAAGCTAATTGGACCATCCAAAGGGTGCTGGCTAGGAAGTGTGGATGACATACAGTGGCGCAGGGGGTTGCAAGCGGTTGCGGGTATCTGGCCCCTAGGGCCCACCACCCGTGCGTGCACAGAAGGTCTGAAGTGAGCAATGGCCCTGGGGGGGGTGGAGTCTGAGGGTGGCGGGGCGCCCGAGGAAGGTATCCTCGCAGGCAGGCGGGCCCGCTCCACAGCAATCCAGTTTGGAAGGAATGAGAAAACCCTGATGGAGATCCTACCCCTGGGATTCGTAGCGTAAGGAGGGGCAGAGTTTGGGGTACTAGGAAAACAGTCATGATCTCATTCACAACCACCAACACTGGGTACACAGGAATGAACTATTTTAGTTAGTGACAGTAACGTGGATGTATTAGTGTACTCTGTTAAGGCTAGGCATCCCTTGAAAACTCTATAAATACTTTGTGAATATGATTGTGGTTTCTGCGTATAATTTTGAATATGATTAACAATATCTTGTCAATATTAAAATACGGCGGTGGGTTTACAACCCCTAATCCCAAAGCGAAGTGTATCTAAGGTTTCCTTTAAAGCTTGGGGGTGGGGGTGTGAGGGGGCTGAGTGGTGTTTGGTGGTAAGAGGCCTTGGCGATACCTGGCCATATGCATGCTGTAATCTTTTATGTCCATACTGATCGGGAGTCCAGGGCTTGAGGTAATCACATGCCCTAATCCAAGTCTTAAGGCTGAACCAAACCACTTGCAGCTCAGAAAATGCATAAAAACAAAAAATTTCCAATGTGCCTACAGTTAAACGTGCATTGAATTCTTCGCAGATCATGGCTAGCCATCAAAGAATATCTTAATGATCTCTAATTTCCCAGTACCAGAGAGATCACACAGACTTTATCACAATACCACAGTTCTCTGAAGTGATGGGGAGGAGATGTGCAGCACCTTATAAAACTCCAAACTAAATAACTACACGAATAAGCGTTGGTAAAGTCAATACATCCAGCCGTTGGTGTTTATTGTGACAATTTGAGCTTAGTGGAAAGTTCTTGAATATGCGACATCAAGATATATCTTAGTTACAAAAGACTAAAGAGGAAAGAAGTGCAATTTAGGTGTACAAGTATGAGCTACGTGCGCAGTGCTTAGTATGAACGGGTAGTTGTAGGTGGGGATCAAAACTTATTTTTCCATCATTAAACCCTGAACCAGCACAACAGAAAGAAAGGCAGAAAAGGGGGGAATAATGAGGAAGAGAATGATGGAACAACAGTGAAAAAGGGAGAAGGAAGTGATTGGATAAATGAGCAGGGTTTATAGGGCGGTTGATGAAAAAGGTATGAGGTGGAATCAAAACTGAACAGTCTTGAAACTCAGCAACTCCACCTTTCGGCAGGCCGGGTGTGAGCTTCTGAGAAATAGTTTAGCACCACCACCACTTAACATTTTACAAATAAAACACTGTATGTGTGCAAAACGTTCAACTACACTGCAAATAAGTGGAAGGTACATGTCAGCATCCAATGGGTGGCAATGCACAAACAATAGTCAACATTATCCCAACTCAAAAGTAGACCTAATGAGAGCAACACAAGATTTGCTTGATTTTCTTGGTATTAGGATACTCCTGTTTTAATCTAGCATATGTCAGAAACATTTCCTAGATATGTTCATATTTTTTAACTTGCTTCTTTTGTAAAAGGTAAACTGTTCCTCTCATGTAGAAAAAACACTCTGGTAAGCTGCCGAATGAATACGACATATTTTGCTTTTGCACTTGGTAATGTGCTGGTTCCCTATATAGGTCATGCCGCTAAAATGCTCTTAGTTTCTGTGAGTCGCATACATCATGCGCCAGCGATGTATGTTAACTAGAAAAAAGAGTAAATCAACAGAGTGCATTAGCGTTTCTTGAGCACATGAACACTCAATGAATCTTTGTAAATCGGCACCTTAGACAGCCTGTCAAAAACACCTGGAAACTCTCTGGGTCTTTTGAATCTATGAAGTACTTTTTTAGAGGGGGTGTCAAAAACTCCCTGGTACATATAACGTGCTTGGTAAGGGGTGTGGTCCTGAACCCAATTTATACCTCAGTAAACAAAAGTGGGATTATCACGCACAGCTCTTTTTGCCTGTTTGGCACATAATAACCACTGCACACTGTTTCGCTTGGGAAGTTACTGAACGCTCTAAGCTAAGTGCGGAGATAAAAGAGGAACAAGTGTCCTCTGCGCTCTCCTCTTAATGGCGCTAAAACGGCTGCTAATGCTATTTGTGACAGTCTTAGCACTTACTCGTGGGTCTTAATGACACTGTAACTAGAGTCAATGGCATTGCAGCCGGTGCAGATGACATGTTATGGAGGTCTTTAAAGCCATCAGTAGATTTTCCTATCCATGGAATCAACTGCTTTCCTTCAAAATTGCAAGAAAACATGCTCTTAGTAATGGTTTCACAAGACGTACATTTAGAGACACAATAGAGACACAATGCGCCGTGCAGCTGCTGTTCTGCCCCGTTTCCATTAAGCACTTGCTCCTTCAAATCCTTCATATATAAAGTACACTGTGTTCTCACTAAGGTGACGACGGAACAAAGCGTGACACATCCGACGGACAGAAATATTTAGTTATCAAATTAAAACCTTCTTATATTATTGAATTAATAGAAAGTTATCGCATAAGAAAATTAAAGCTCTTCTATCTTGAGCAAGACATAAAACACTGCCATTAAAATAGTTATAAAATGGAAGTTCAAATACCCTGAAGGACAACCAGGACCCCAAATTCGTCCCACCGATTGCTCTCTAAATCAATGGAAAGGGGCCAGCTACGTTTACAGTAAAAGATTTGCCTTGTGATGCTCAGAATCTCCAGTCACCTATGCCCTTCTCAACCACACTTTTCAAATCCTACAATCTTTAAAGACTTTAAGGAGGTGGAACTCCATCCAAAATCTGAATTGTGTCATTTAAACAAAATTTCAAAATAAGTAAAATTAAGTGATTCAATTCTACCTGTAACTCAATAATTGGAACTTGACACTTGCAGTATTTACACGTCGTCTCGCGATACTTGCAGCCCTTTTCAATGTGGTCCGACAAGTCTTTCCTGAGCACCTTTTCTTTGCAGTCTGCACGAGGGCATGAGAGCTCTTCAAACTGGCAGTCGCTTTTTAGATGAACCTGAACAATAAGCAATACAAAAAGTTAAAACATATACCCCATGCTCTTATTTTGGTGACCTATAATCATTATATTAATAGGGCCATAGTAATCTGCCCAAGTGTCACATAGACAGGAAGAAAATCAAGAATTCCTACAAATCGAAAACCAACAAGGTGAAAGAAATAATGAAAAACAGAATTCTAAGAGGAGCTTCATTAATTCATAATTTGAGCAGGAAATTAATTCGTGAGTTTCCCTACCCAAGTGTGAAACTAAGGGGGTCATTCTGGCCACGAATGACAGAAGCACCGCCAACAGGCTGGCGGTGCTTCAATCCCCATTCCGACCGCGGCGGTAAAGCCGCGGTCGGATTGACGGGGCCGGCGGTCATCCGCCGTTTTTGCCCCGGCTGGGAGAATCCGCCAGGGCAGCGCTGCAAGCAGCGCTGCCCTGGGGATTCTGACCCCCGTACCGCCAGCCTGTTTCTGGCGGTTTTCACCGCCAGGAAGAGGCTGGTGGTAACGGGTGTCCTGGGGCCCCTGGGGGCCCTTGTACTGCCCATGCCACTGGCATGGGCAGTGCAGGGGCCCCCTAACAGGGCCCCGGCCTGCTTTTCACTGTCTGCATGGCAGACAGTGAAAAGCGCGACGGGTGCAACTGCACCCGTCGCACCGCCGCAACACCGCCGGCTCCATTCGGAGCCGGCTCCTGTGTTGCGGCCTCATTCCCGCCGGCCCAGCGGGAATGTCCGAATGGGGGCCGCAGAATTTTGGCCGCCTAGCCGCCCGCCAGAGTTGGAATCACCCCCTAAGTCTTTGAGCTTAGAAATTGTTCATCAAGAGACTATTTTGGGAAAATAATTACAAAATTATTAAAGATGCCCTTGAGACCTCGCCAAAAGAGCAAGACAAGCGTTGTGATATAATGCTGCAAGAAAAGGGATGTGTGCACAGGAGTAGGTGAAACGGATTGGATGGTGAGAGTCTATCTGTGGTTATGAGGAAAAATAATACAGGTTCAAAGGTTAACCCAAACAGACAGAACGGCAAGGGGGGAAAGGATTTATGTCAAGGAACCAGCATTTAGGAAACATCATGAGGGTAACACAGATTTATAAGTCAGGTGTAAAGAGAAGAAGGGTAACACTGTGAAGACAGGGGTGTGGACAGAACATTTAATCCTGCCTTGCAGACTTTTTTTTTATTATCAAGTCTTTGTGTCTATAACCTCAAATCAGAGGCCGGCCTACCTTGCCCGTCTTTGACTCAAGCTATGGGCTAGGGGTAGCGTAGCAAGCGTGCCATGGGCTCAGCAGTAAGCAAGGCAAATGGGTCCTCTTCCTGATGGACAGCTAGTAAAAGGCAACAATGAACTTAGTTCAGTAGGACCCTACGGCATGTGGGTCTTGGTGCCACTGCACCCATAGGTAGCTATGCCACTATGGACTAGGGTCTTGTGGCAACCTATGCAGGAGCCTGCCTAATGTGAGCTTCCTTATCCCCTTCTCAGGTTACTCAAGTTGTGACTCGCTTAAATATCTGCACGTCTGTATTTAAGAAGACAGGACTCAAAAAATTCAAATTCAAATTAGCTTTATTCGGTTTTGAAAATACAAACCATAAAAGTAGGCAACAGTAAAACAAAACATCCAATAAAAGTGACAACAGAGATAAAAATTACATTAAAAACAGAGGACAGGACTCAAAATCCTAAACAGAGAAAAACATGATTCACAGATTCCCCCATTACACCATACCCTTGCACCTTAAAGTAGCCATATACAACTATGCAACACAATGCGATGATTACACCTGTGCATTTATTCTCACAGCACTTGATTGTTTATCCTACCTAATAGGAAGGAAAACAACATCAGGCACTTAAATATATATTAACAAGGCTGTTAAGTACTACAGAGCTTGCTCCAATAGTCACAATGACTGTATTAAAACCATTAAACCCACTAAGCCCGCATATAGACTGCAATCTGAAAAGTGGCAAAAAACAGAGGCCTATGGAAATGCCAGAAGCCACTGTGCCATGGAGCCGGACTCACAGATCATTTTTGAATATGAAAGAATGAAGAAGATATTCTATACAGAAAAAGTACAGCAAGGGTGGAGGGACGATGGTAGTTTTTGTACTGCAAGAGACCATGCAGTAGAATGTATGTTAAAAGAAGGACACAAAGCTGGCCCAACGGTCCACGGTGCAGATGATAACACCTGCAGCGGCAGAAGGCCAGTTTGAGAAGTGAGCCCAGTCAACTGGCAGTAGATAATGATGATCCACGTAGAGGACTAAAAAAAAACAGACCAAAGTCGATCTTGAACCAGTAGGAGGTGGACACTCCAGGGGGTGGGAACAGGGAGGGGATGGCAGGGAGACTGTTCTTTCTTTTTTGGTTTATTTTCCTCAGATCGCACTTGCTACAGGTTTGTTGACAAATTTGTGATAACACTACTTTGAAATTGTTACAGCTTATTACATACTCAGTCTAACCGATAAATGCTGGATAAAACTCAAAATTTGTCTAAAAAAAATAAATCTTGAACCATTTGGGGGATATCAAAGCACCAATGGCCAATGTGAGTTTTTTTTTTTGCTTATCGTAATTATGGTAGCTGCTGCCATTTTTGTGCTAAAGTTAAACATGATACAGAGCTGTGCAGTCTCTGACATTTAAAACTTCACACTCATATGGAGTTTTAGATGAGAAACACTTGAGGGGACCCTCCTGCAAAGTACCTGGGGGGGAGGCCCCCTTACCTCTGGACCCAATCAGCGGCCTGCTGCCCATGCACAGTATACTTTGCTGAGGAGGCCCTCTGGAGCTCGGGACGCCGCCGCACCACTGGGGCTACGGGGGCCTTTATTACGCCACTGGTGAGAAATTCCCAAATAGCTTGCTCAGCACTGAAAGTTTACATTTTCATATAATTTCGAAAGTACAATGTGTACTATCCCACGTTTTGACTCTGCACATGCAAATATTTCTTCCTTTCAGTTTCAACATGATATGATCAGTGGAGCCATGGGCATAAAAAATGTATACATTTATACTGTGCACACATGCCTTTTAGAATGGTGCTTGGGGATCCTCTTGTTTCCCATTTCAATGAATCACAGATTTTTTTTTCTTTGGTAATGGACATTTTCAGACTTCGAGTAGGTGTGTGATTTCATCAACATAATACAAATGTACTAAACGAGGCTTAACATTTAAATCTCTAAAAACGTAACTATTATTTAAAATGAGACCAGGAAATATAATGGAAAATAGCAGAAGCTCAGCACATTCACTACTTCTGTAGTCTGCAGCCCTGTCTTTATGGTGGAGTTTTAAAATAAACCAGTCATTCTATAGATAGAAGCATCACCTTCCCTTTCCTCCTTTAATGGGCAATTCGAAAAGGAACTCAGACAGGTTTAGAATTACTTTCCTTTGGGCTACCAACATTTAAGCTTTCAGAGGATGGTTAACTTTAGGGAATCATTTACACAGATATAGGCAGAATATTATTTAGCTAACAATACTACTCAGTCAAGCTGGGTCAAGTTTTAAACAGAACATACTGGAGCTAAATTAGTGAATTTTAGAAATAATTTCTTGAAGGCATTCACTAGACACAGTTATTGACTATTATACATAGTGACATCTATGCCTGTATGGCAGCATATCAGTTGAAATCATGCACCGTGGTTCCATGTTTTGTAATGATCACTCAGAGATCACTGGTGAAAATGTTTAATAAATGGTAGACCAAACACAGAATATACTTATAAGCCAGAAAAAAATTCAAAGCAAGAGAACAGACATTTAATTTTGCTAGATAAGGGCATTGCAAAACTTTGCATCGCCTAATAAATAAACTGATCAGCCTAATAAATAGTCTGATCATCTGACTGGTCAAGACAATTCAGAAATCTTCACGACGAACAGAGAGAGACTTGCATTTAATACATCAAACCTGGGCAGTAAATAGGCGAGGGTCAGGGAACTTCAGCATTTTGCTCTTTTTCAATCTGATCCTGAAGTCAACCGCTAGGGGTTCATTAATGGCACTGGAAGAAGAGGAATCATAATCCACTCAAGAAGGTTTGAATGAATTCCTTGAGTGTAAACATATAGTGTCAGGGCTCGAAAAATCCACTCCACTCGCATTGGCGAGCTACTTTTAATACTTACTCTAATACTTACTCCTCCCAGTTGACACTGAACAGGTGCTCTGTTCAGTTGAAAAGTGGAGGGGCAATAAAAGATGCCTTTAAATCTTGTTCTTATGTCACATTTGCTCTGTGTTCACAGGCAGAGGTCAAAAGTCAGTTTTTCTTACAATTAATTTTCCTTCTGACTGCAAAGTTCCAGGACTTTGTAAGGAAACCATGTGACCTGCTGCTTAGAATGTAAAATAAAAGGATATAGGGTGTCAGGTTTTTCTTTACACACAACATGTAAATGACTAAGTCCACTGTGCAAACATTTCAAAATATATTGCAGTAGCTGTGAAAGCCCTTATTTATATTTCTGTGTGGTGAAAAAATATTTTAATAGGATGAAAACATGTCAGGATACTTTACATGTTGACGTGCAAAGGATATGTTTTCTGAAACCCAATTTTGCACAGATTGTTAATACACTATATGGTTTTAATCAGTAAAGCTGCAAGTTAGTGGAGAAGATTTTGGACATTTCTTGGAAAGTTACTGTGTGTAGCTGACAATATGTTACCACATCATGGCTTAGTAATATATTTATTAAAATTGAGTGTTTAAACAAACTGAGAAATACTCCTGCCCTGATGGCAATGTTGTAAGTAAACTAAAATAAGTCCTATGCTATGTGGGCTAGACCTCATGGGTATGTGGGCTAGATTCTTGTGATGCATGCAGCAAACTTTAGTCTCCTTAATCAAACAAAAGAGTTTTATTGTACTTCAGAAATGCTGAGCTCACATATTTGAAGGTGCAATCATATGTGAGAATTATGAAAAAGGGGACACTGCAAACTATTTGCCTAGGATCACACAATTTGAGACCCGTTTACAGGTCAAGTACATCACAGTTAGGTTGAGTAGATTATTTAAGTTACTCGACCTGCAGGTCTTGTAACATTTTTATGATTTTGCGAGCCCTGAGGTTGTAAATCATCGTAGTTAAATCCATCAATGTGACCACAGTGCATAAAATGAGAATGTAAATATCCAGGCATGTTTTAAGAGTATGAATTTGGCAAATAAAATAAGATATACCTTACAGCAGTAAATCAGAAGCTTCAAATTACCCTTCTTGAAATACAGCATGAAATGTGTATACTTACAGAAAGAGCCCACAAGCTCACAAAAAACATACTAACATGATGGTAATAAACCTTAAAGTAATAAAACACCTTATACAAACAGCAAGCAAAAAATATACTTGGACTTACTCATAGTAACAATAGTAAACTGCTAACACACACATCCAAACCTAACTATAAATAAGAGTAATAAGTCAATTAAAGGCTATTACAAAACGGAAATGATAACAACATACATAAAATGCCATTACAAAGAATGTACAAAGAGGTCAGGTTCTAGCACCACTGAAGAGGAGCCAGGGAAATTTAAACCAGCTAACAATGAGAGGTCTGTGTGAAAGCAAACACACTTAATGCAAGTCATGGTATATTTTCAAACTCTAAAGAAATTAATGGGATGAATTCAATATGCCATCATTTTAACACAATAATATTAATGAGCGTGCTGAGCACCAGAGACACGATTTCTTCATTAAAGACCTTGTAGTGCCCTTCTGTTGCTAGATTGCCTTACAGTGGTGAATTGTGCTTGATGTTTTGCAGTTCTCACATTTTGTGATTTGATACTTCGGCGGGTGATAACTAAGACTGGCTGTGCACCAAGACTAACACATCTTGATATTCTCAGGGATTCACACAGTTCAGGACAAAGGCAGATATCTGGAGGATGGTGCTGCTAAGTTGGGTTTTGAAAAGGACTAACACCGAAACCAGAAGATAGTGCTGTGTACCAGACATTTCATGCTTTCTGATCAGTTGCTCTCTCTGGGTAAAGTATTTGTTTTATTTTAATGCAGGGAAGTTACAATAGTTAACTAAGTTTAAGCGTAACCACAGTGGGCAACATTTACCAATCTACTGATGTAATTCAGGAGTTGGGAATCCAGTTCAGTGAAATCGGGTTGTGGGTCATAAATCTGGCAGGTGCACACTAATGTTTCTGAATAATGCAGTTTGCTGCCTAACAGGATATGAGATTATTCCAGTCTAATTCTCTTACACAATTTCTGCATAAATACTTATTTTGACAGAAACCTTCGCTTATGTGTGCAAATGGCTTGTTTCTTGCATGACATCTGCACTTGCAAAACCGGAATTTGTACTTGCAAAGTGATTTACACATGGGTAATATTACCATACAATGGTGTTATATTACGAAGTTGTAATTCCTAATTCACACAGTCCTATTAAGGACATTGAGGACAATTGGCGATTAACTTTGAAAATCAATCAAGACAACTCTTATGTTTCCTATGGCTTTTATCATCCCAGATGGCATGGCAAAATAAGGTACAAATAAATAAGGACATAACAGGCGAAAATAAACGAAAAATAAGACATATGAGAAACCTTGAAGACAATTGATAATATAAAAACGTTTTATTTAAAAAATATAACAGAACTTCCTATGGACACAAAAAGCATATTTGAAGTCAGTTACTCCCCCACTATAAATTCTATCGCACTATGACTTTCCAAAGATAACATTTTGCTCAAAACAAGTTTTACCAGGCAGCTTCCCATAAATAATAGGTAATAATGGAAAATAAGGTATCTTAGAAATAAAACCTTGAAGAAATGTGTCAATACAAGTATTATCTATAAAATGTAATAAACCTTACTAGGGAAAAACATAATTGAGGTCAATTACGCACCCATTATCAATCAATGGCATGGTTACTTTCCAAAGACAAAATGTTTACTGAATCCAGGTTTTACAAAGCCGTTCCCCATACAAATCTTTTGTATAATAAGAAGCTGGATTCTTGAGTTGCCAGAAAATACTATTTTACCTAAATGATAAAGGGGTGTGATGGGGTCACTGCAAGATCTTTGATGCTAAAAGTATTTTCTCATCGCATGTTATGTCATATCATACTAATGGTGTCACTTAATGCATTCAGAAATTGCAAAATATATATATATATATATATATATATATATATATATGAGCGTCACTGTAAAGTTTAAAATGACCTTATATTAAGGTTTGATAATAGGATCTGGCTACATTAAAAAACAGCAATTCACTGAAAAACATGAGTTTAAGTGATATTATAGTCAGGTGTTGAACTGATATAAAACCAACATTAAAACAAAACAAAAAAAACACTACAATTCAACAGCTATAGTTTACTGAGCTAACTATAATTGTATCTCGCTATTCATCGCTCACATATCACATCACTTATGACATCTTAAATGACCTAATTGATGACATTACCCACTGACTGAGACATCAGGTGACATAACAGATGACATTACTAATAACACCGCAGTCATATACAACACAGTTACTGATTGTACATTTGTGGGTCATAGCATCGAAACTGCTTAAGCCCTGGGAGCAAGTGTGTTTGTGTAGGTTGAAAGTTGTATGGTGCACTGTTCACAAATCACTAGAGTTTGGGGTGCAAGTCGTATTAAGCAAGCAAAAGGCCAAGCACCTAATATGGGCTGCAGAGGTATGTTTCAAAGTAGGTTGTGGCTTAAACTCAAAGTTAGGCCAAAAAATTCTCCGAGGAAGGGCATAGCCTCTGATGACATCCGATTATCCAAAACAATAAGGTACATTGTTCTGAAGTGAGGGGGATCAATTGTACCCGGATACTTAACAGAGGTCTACTAGGCACTTTTATAATTAGAAGCAGGAACCCTCACACACCCCAATGGGTGTCATGCTTCATCATTGGGCCTGCTCCTCGTCGGGCAGGCACTGCAATGCTCGACCGGCCCCTCAGGGGGGCTCTTTGCTGGAGATCTTTTGATAAGTGCCATTGTCGCTAGTAGGAATAGACACAAACCTACAGGTGAGGGAAGGGAATGACTGGAAATAGTGTTTTAAAATTAACTATAGGCCCTAAAACATATTTATCCCTACAGGGTCTATGTCAAGGTTAAAAGCATACAGAGGGAGTGACAAAGGAAATAATGTTCCCGCACTCACCAAAGAAGAAAAAGGTGGGGAAAATAGAAAAATAATCCTTTAACCTAGAATATTGGTCAACATGTTTCACCTTTATATTGTCACTAAAGGATCAGTCGGCGTTTCTTCAGGACCAAAAGGCAGGCAAAAATCCTAGACCTCACTTGAGAAACCCTAAGTGTATCTGCAATGTGTAGAAATATTAAGAGAAAGACTTGCATATAGGTACAGAAGCCCTAAATTTAGGTTGACCCTCTTATATTAAGGAAAGGGCCCCTAGGGAACGTGTGAGCTGTAGGACTTATGCAATAATTTTGCATGCATTGTCCGTTCCTCATGACCTACCCAACGGCCGCACACCCGACAGTAGATTACCCACCATTGGAAATCTGGGCATGTGCCCACATTAAGTAACTGTAACAGAGTGGAGCAGACAAATTCTATGTTGAGAAGATGCGTATAAGGTTTAGAGGTTTGTTTCCAGCACTTCACCAGAGGTTTTGCAGAGTTGTGAATTGTTGAAAAATGTAAAATCTAAGTGTCGCAGTTACAGATGGTTTATCTCAGACTGGAGTTGGATGCATAGCTCCATGGTTTTATACCATTGCGCCCACCACAGAAATGTATGTAGTGTTTATCAAGCTACAAAGGGCTGTCCACAGGGTCTGGCAGAATGATTCTTCAGTGGCAAATACATACCTGTCAACCTTTTGACTTAACATTGCAGGTCATGTGAAGTCTTTGACGATAATCCGATTAAGGTAAATACAAAACAGATGTAGCACATTGGATTCTTTCAAAGTCGCAAACCCTACAAGACACTGTTAATCATATATGGGGAACAGAGTCCCCACGTCTTGTAATGAGGGGCACAGTATTTTCATCTCCATTGTGGCCAGTCAATCAAATTGCTCAGTACTGCAGGACTGGATTCTTCAGCCAGAAGTAAACCTTCCCCGATTCTGAAGCATTCAGAAATGGTTAGAAAAACACAGAAAGTTCTCTTTTTGAAGATCTTAGTTAATTACGTGATAATGAAACACTTTAAGGTCCAGAGGAATTGCAAACTCCAAAGGAGAATACACTGGTGGAACCTCCTCAACTTTAAAAACTGTCTGATTCAAGAAATTCCGTCATGCGACTCTCCTCCAGAGTTTAGGGGTCATTCTGAGTTTGGCGGGCAACGGAGGCTACCCACAAAACTCAACCCGCCAGCTGACCGCTGGTGCCGCCAGGACACCGCCGGCCCTATTCCAAGTTCACTGCAGGGCCGGTGGGCAGAAACAGTGTTTCCCCCCACCAGCTGTGAGGTGAAGAGAGCCTTAACATTGAGCCGGCGCCAATGTGGCAGTGCAGCGGGTGCAGGAGCACCCGTCGCGCACTTCACTGCCTGTTATTCGGGCAGTGAAAAGCGCGACGGGGCTGTGCATGGGGCCCCTGCACTGCCCATGCCAAGTGCATAGGCAGTGCAGGGACCCCCAGGGGGCCCTGGGCACCCCATTCTGCCAGCTTTTCCACAGTGGTGTAAACCGCCATGGAAAGGCTGGCAAATGGGACTCGTAATCTGGAGGGCAGCACTGCTTGCAGCACTGCCCTTGCAAATTACAACCGCCAGGACCGCCAGGCTGGAGTCTGACTGCAGCCTGGCGGTGTTGGCGGTTTGACCACGATGGCTCAGCCGCGGCCAAAATGTAGCAGATCGGACCATCACTACCTTGGCGGTCCGATAGCCACCCACCCCGAATCTGGTGGTCTCAAGACCCCCTTAGTGTTTTCTCCATACAATGGAGGTTTTTAGATTACCACTTGACTCTAAAATAGAGAGATTTGTTTGTCAATGTAGTTCTAAACTGCAAACATAGATTCCAGTAAAAACAGGTAAATGACAGATATGTACACTGGTGCAATACCTGAAATAAGAGCAAAAAAACTTTAAAATTAACAGGATGGCAGCCAATCAAAAAAGCTGCCATAAGCCATCAAATGCCCAATTTAGCTCTCTCTCCTCACAAGTAATATATAGCTAATGGTCAAACAGATATAATTTGGTTTCAAACGGGTTTAATTTGGTTTCAAATTGTAGTCATTGATTGAACTTATTTGTTTAGTCATCATAGTATAAGTCAGTACATAATTATACAATTTATATCACATTTACACTATCTCATATACTTATGGTAGATGTACAAATGTGGTACAAGTTAACGCAACACCATTTTTAAAAATAAAACTCTTTTTATTGAGGTTTTTACCAGTACAGCATGGTTTGGTAAGATTATATCGACATAACATGGATATCAGGGCTATCATTAAATAATATAGCATAGCAATCTGGAAGGAATTCATACTGGATACAGAATGGGCGCAAAGTGGAGGCAATACAATGGTCGAACTTCCACTCAATAAAAAAAAATAAACACAAGCTAACCATGCAGTCTGAGGTAAGTGGTTAATGAGGCTTGTTGTTCCAGTGTCAATACCTCTAACATTCACCTCTAAAATGATAACTTGAGGGTGGGGGTAAGGTAACAAGGTATTGCGAGTCTTATGGGATTGTTGTGTCTGGGGAGGAATAGCAACATGGTGGAGGGTGGAGCACAATATGAAGCATGACACCTGAGGGGGTGGCAGAAATGGTGGTAACAGGGGCCATGTACTGGAGGGGTGATTGTGCATTTACTTGACGGGTATGGGAGAGCATTGGGTGTGTGTTGTGTGACCTTCATGGTGGGAAGCCCTATCAGGGTTGCTCAGGGATATAGGAGGGGTGTCAGCTGTGCGCATATCCTCACAAAATTGTGTAATAATGGTGTTCAAGGTGTCAGCTATGGGCCGTTTGCGGAGGTAGCAGGCCTCCTCGTAATGTAGATTTGTGCTCTTGGCGTCACCCCACCGGAGAAGGGTGTTTTGCCACTTAACCTCCTAATCGGGGGTGGCAGTTGGGATGCCCTCCAGTGTAGGGTAATGATTCTTAGCAGCACCAAGTTAGCAAAGCAGGATCTAACTATATGTTTTGGCTCCCTTTTATAGATACCTAGGGCTGTTGCCTCCCAAGAATTTAGGTGTGTGAGTTTGGTGGCTGATGAGTGTAACAGTGAGTGTTGGGTATTCCCACAACATATGTCGGAGGTCTGCAGTGTTAGAATGGGATCTGAGACATGTGAAGTGTGAGGTGGGGAATATTCAGTTGAGTTTTGCTGGGGTCAGGAATGCCCAGTGTAAGACTGTGTAATGATGCATTTGAATCGTACTTGCGGGAAATAACACGAGGAGAGTCAAGAACCTGTGTCAAGTCTGTATCATGCAATTGTCGCCCTATGTCATCCGTCCATCTTTGCCGTAGGGATACCAGGGTTACCCCAGTATGTTCTTTAATTGCTTTGCACAGCCAGGCAATCAGGAGGCGCTCTGCGTCCCCAGTGTACAGCATGTGGACAACTGCTTGTGCAGGGGGCTCTTCATCGAACATATATGACAACCTGCAACACATTGCCAATAGCTAGCAGTGTAGGAGGAACTGGCCTGGAGAAATACCATGATCATGATGCAACTGGTCAAATGACAAGAGGTAATGGTGTTGGAATAGGTCTCACAGTGTCTTGATCGACCTATCATTGCATTGGGTCAGATCTTCCCACGTAAATGCCGCTGGAAAATCGGGGAGCCCTTGGAAGGGAATCTCTAGAGTATAGGGTAGGATGTGTTACGTCATTTAGAACAGCAGCATCAGGCACTTGTGGGCTACCCACAGAAGCACTGTCCATGAGTGATTAAGCTTAACTGAGGGGTTTAGGAGATGACGTAGTACAGCTTCCTGCAGGGGACTGTCTGTTGTGGCAGTTTCATATAGGTTTTTCCCAGCTAGCCAGTGTGAGGGCCACTGGAGTTGCACCATAAAGTAGTACGACTCGAATGAGGGAGCACCCAACCCGCCCTGTCTCACCCACAACTGGAGCTTTGTGAGGGCAACTTGATGACATTTGTCGTCCCAGAACAATTCCCCTAACATGATATCCAATTCACTGAAAAATTACCTGGGTGGGTATACCGGGACAGTCACAAAGTAGTATAACAGGTGGGGTAGGATTATACTCTTGGAGAGGGCGATTTTTCCGATGACTGATTAGGGAAGATGCTTCCAGAACTGGATCTGGGATTTGAGGTAGGTAGGTAAGGGCTTGTTTTAGGTTCCCCTCAAAAAGACCGGTCTGTGAGTGATAAAGCTGGATCCATAAGCATTGGGTGGTCTCCCCAGCCCAGTTGAGAGGATCTCCGCCCATCTGCATTACCAATGGAGGCTCGTCTTGGGGAAACAATAAGATATGAGACTTTGCCCAATTAACCCAGAAGCCGGACGTCCTCTACAAGTCCAGAAGCATGGTGTGTATGAGATCAGTGCCATCGTGAATGTCACAGAGATAAACCAACACATCAGCAGCATATAGTGATACCACATGAATACTTCCCCTACTGGGATTCCCTATCGCTTGCTCTCCAGCCGAAGGAGGGCGGTAAGGGGTTCTTGTTGCAATGGCAAGTAACATGGGAGAGACAGGACACCATGCTTATTTGGAAGGGGGCAGAGAATAGGCACCCAATGTGCACTCTGGATTCCAGGTACGTGTAGGGGAGTTTCATATATGCGAGCAGCAGGTTTCCTATGCCCACCTTCCTAGGGGTTTGGAAGAGATATTCTCATGACGGCATATCAAGTGCCTTCTCCAGGTCAAGGATAAGGGCCACAGTGGGAAATGTAAGGACGCCAGATCCATCGCGTGGAAGAGCATACACTAAAAAAGATTTGTAATAGGAAAAAAATACTACATTCGTAGTTGCAACATTGAATACACAAATTAGTCACTGAAAATACAATAAATCATTTCTTAGAGTATATTTATCATAATTCGTCAGAATCATGCCGCAGCCTGTTGCTTAATATGCCTAGTACCTGAAATATGAAAACACTGTTTGCATTTAAGACAAATCACATACATCAGAAAACTCAAAAGACAAACAAACACAATGCCAGATATCTGGCTGACGGTACAAATATACTTTGGTGCAGTCTTACTCCAATCTTCCAATTTTACTCAACTTTGTGTGGCTGTGATCCTTAATTTAAGAAATCAGTCCACGTAGGAGGTAGTTTGAACAAAGAATATATTTAGGGGACACTTCTGTTCACTTCTATTCAAAAGATGTAATTCCCACACACATTTATATGTCTTTTTAGTATTATGAAACTCCTCCAAATAAGGTGTCAACGGTTTCGGCCCTTGTCAACTACGGGCCTCCTCAGGACCATGAAGAAAGAAGTACATAGTAGGCAAACATTGTATACATTTACGAACAATTAAAAAGCATAGCGATGTAAAACCGTAGCACCTCATCATTGAAAAAGTTATTATTTGGTGCCAGAAGACCCCAAGCCGAACATAGCTAAACATCAAATCAAGAAAGAGAGTCATCAAAGTTAGCATAGATAAAAGAGTAAAAGGCCCGTCCCGTGCCGTTGTGCTTCCGAAGAGATGGTGTTACTAACCAAACTTCAAATCACTAGAGGCAAAGCTTATAGGTGGGACTAAAATGACTAATGACTAGCCAAAGGTGAAAAGAAGCATCTATACTGGTGTATGCTAAAGGTGCCTAGGCACCACATTACCTCAATCAAGGTAGGATGAGCACGGAAACTATCCACTTAGGCAAAAATAACCCAACCCCACTGCTCGTATTGTAACAGGGCCCAGTGAGTAGCACAAAGCTGTGCCCGCTTCTGGAAAGGTCTAAACAAATTATTATTATTATATATATATATGTATTTTCCGAAGTTCAAAAGCACGCCAGTATCTGAAACAGAACCAGACTTAAATTGAAAGGTTGACAACTAAATGCCTTTGCATAAGGAAGCGCGGAAGGTACTATCACCCCACTAGGATGCAAACTTACTCCAACGTGGTGGCAAGAAGTGTGGTGCATACTCAGTAGCAGATTGCTCCTGTGTCCACTGGGGGGGGGGGGGGGATGACACTTGCGTCTCGTGGAAGCTGATTGCAAGGGTCAAGAGGCGAGCATAAAAATTGGTAACCTCATCACGTGACAGATGCTGGGAGCCAGAAAAAAATAGCACCATCTTGGAAAGAGCATCAACAGAGGGCTCATTATGGTGCTGTAATTGCTGTGCTGCTAGCGACACCTCATACACGTGTACATAAAAAAAATGAACAAGCTCAAAAATATGACACAAATTCCTAAACCCAACCACAATAATGGTAAAGAAGTGAAACGGGCACCTCGGAAAGGCCGGCGAGAAGTCTGGAGTTGCTAATTTCATCAAGTGGCTGTACCAGAAGGAACTTGGAACTAAGAAGAGGCGTCGGCCATCTTAAAGCATGCACCTGAAAGAATCAGTGCACACAGTTTATCTGAGCTAAAACCTCAAACGTGCCTCCATAAATAGCAAATTGAAAGTACCCCCACATTAGCTTACTGGCGCTAGGAGAGAACACTTGAATTATAACTGTAGGTAGCAGTAGAGGGTGCAAAACAACCAAGAGCAGGCTGTAGCTGAACACTCACAAAATTCAAACAGCAATAAAACATGGAAAGGGCTATATACATTAGCTATGCAAAACAGTAATACATCAAAGGTATTCAGACCCTAATCATAGGTACAATCTTATAGACAATTAAAGTCCTGTGTGAATCAAAAAGATTAAACACAGAATTTAAGACTTCCTGCATATCAATTATGGAACACACACAGCTGGGTGCAGACAAAGAAAGTATTAATCTCAGAGAGGGCCACGTTATCTTTAAATCAAGGACCATATTTCATTTATATCATTTAGCCTGTGCCGTCCTGTCCCGTATCTTTCAATCAGCTGAGCCCCAATTTTATTTAAAGCAGTCGGGGCAGGGGGTCCTTTGGTATCTGTCCCTATTATATAAAGGACTGACCACCATATATCATCTGCTGAGTGAATCAGATTCGCAAAGTGTTCTACAAGAAGAGCTCCACACACATCTGATCCTTGACCCATACTGAGGTATGCATGACTTTATTGGCTGTGATGTTTGCCTTATGTATCCTAGTCCACATGGGCATCTGACACAGTACACAACATTTATGGTGTTGCCATTTGAAGATTTCAATTGTTGATGTGTTTGGCCATTCAGGGAAACCAGTTTAGTTTTGCTGGAGAATTGACATGCTGTGCAATTATTAATTTATAATGATGGCTAAGTGGGGGTAGATTCCCTGAGGAGGGGGCAATGTTCCCAGTTTGAGTGCCTCGTTGTACATGGCAACCAGCTTCGGAGCAGGGTGAGTCGAGGAACGGTTGTAGTACTCGTTGGGTAAGCTGTCCATGCCCAGTGTTTTGTTACGGGCCGGATCGGGGATGGCTTTCTTCACTTCGATCTGTGAGGCAGGAGCATCAAGTTCCTCTCGCTTTAGTGCATATATACTGAGAAGAGGGTCCCGGTCAGAAATGTGCTGGCTGCTGAAAGCAGTCTGTTGGACTTGTGGGGTATAGAGTTGAATAAAAGGAGTGGAAGGCTTGGAGGATATCAAACTGTGTTCGGAGGGGAGGGCCATGGGCCGGGAGGATCTCTGTGATGGAAGGAGCTGTGACCTCTTGGCGCATTAGCCATGTAAGGAGGCGGGCCAGTTTGTCACCTGTAGAGTGCATCTGAGCTGTATATGCCATAAAGTTGTAACAGTGGAGCTGCTCCTGTTGGGTGAGTTGTCTCTTTTTGCTGATGGCCAGGGTCACCAAATTTCCTCAGTGAGTGGGGCCCAGTGATCTAACTCAGTTAGGGTGTTCTCCACCTGGGTTAAGTCCCTCTCGAGCTCCCGACATACTCCTAC
Organism: Pleurodeles waltl; assembly: GCF_031143425.1. NCBI lineage: Eukaryota > Metazoa > Chordata > Amphibia > Caudata > Salamandridae > Pleurodeles > Pleurodeles waltl. The sequence goes on from NC_090448.1 coordinate 472,244,300, forward strand.
CACATTTTGGATGCACATCCCACGTGCGACTACTTTAAAGGCATTGCACTCCACTGCTCCTATTCCTGCTCTGGCATGTGTTTTTTTTTGTGCAAAATAGTGTCCAATATGTTTGAGTTGGGCACCCTTGAAGCTGGGGTCGTCGATTATGTCTTGGGGGAGCTGCCAAGTAGGGACAGGGCAGGTGGTGTTCTGCAGTCCATGTCAATGATGTGTGCTGCATGATCAGAAATTAAATGTCCCAAATAATCAGGGTGTTTGAGTAGTGGGAGGATAATGGAGGAGCAGAGGAAGCGATCAATGCGGACATATAAGTTGTGGGGGCGGAATAGTGTGAGCATAGTTTGAGGGTAGGGTGGCGGGCACTCCATGCGTCTGTCAACAACCAATGTCAGGCCCAGTGTATGAAGTTTGCAAAATCAACATGAGTGAATGCCTGAGGGAGAAGCGGGTGGGATCTATGGAGGAGGATGTCAAGCACACTATTATAGTCTCCACCCAGGACCCTGGGGAAGTTGGACTACTGCATCAGAACTCTGGACAATATTGCCCATAACCCAGCCTGGTCTGTATTTGGGGTGTATATACTGCCCAGGAGTACGTGGATTTCATCAAGGCGTCCCTCCACGAAAGCATACCTGCCTTCACTGTCCACATCCGGTGACTGGAAGGGTGGGGTGAATCCAAATTAAAGCTCCCCAAGCGTACGCAGAGTAAGTTGTGCCACAGATCGCTGCCCACCAGCGCTTTAGTAGTCTCTGCAGTTCCACAATAGTAAGCTGAGTGTCCTGTAGGAAACATACATGTGCATGTTGCTGTTTCGAATAGGAGTATATGGAGTAGTGGTGGCATGCTGCATGCCCCTTATATTCAGGGGCAGGAACCGTGCCTGTGAACAGCGTGTCATCTAATGGTGATGGGGAGATGTCACAGTGCAGGTGGGTGTCACCCTGGGATAGCTGCTTCCTCCCCCGATGGTACTTGTGTATGTGGCATAGCACTCGCATATGATGGGAAGTAGCTGTGGAAACAACATGGGAAGTGCAGAACTGTAACCACAGGCTGCTTGCCCAGACTAAAGTTTAACATGTCTATCGTGGATGGCGGGGTGGAGACAGAGTCTTTTGGCAAGTCATGACCAAGGGTCTGAAGTAAAGAGGCAGGAGGTCTAGAAGCAGAGGGGAGAGGACTCCGGAGGGGCGATCAAGGGGGTCCAAGCATGGTGAAGACCTGGCTCTAAACCACTGTGGCCCGTGCCTTGTGGGTGCCTCGATAGGGGCGGCTTCCAGCAGGGTCTGGCTGCAGCAGTGTTCTCAGGAGTCACAGGTGGGTCATCCTTGCCCAGGGGGGTGCTAGGGAGGGCTCACTGGTAAACGCTAGGTCCCCTGGGATAGGAACAACAAGTGAGGACCCCGGCTGTCTATTTCAATGGGGTTATCAGAGAATGTCATCAAATGTCTGTGGGTTAACTTGTGGGCCTGTCACGGACCCCGAGAGGTAGTCAGGTCAATGTCAAGATGGTTGTTGCTGGTTGTTGACGCAGTGTCCGAGGGTACCACCGGTTGACGGAATGATAGGGCACTGGCGATAGCCGACCACTGATCCACCTGGAGCTCTTGATGGGAATGAGGTCTTGGCTAGCTGGAAGAGTTTTTTAAGCCGTGATTCGGACACCTTTGTTGTGAGCGGGCATTTGATTTAATTCCAGATCCTTCTGAAGACAAGGTACCAGGATTGGCCTGGTGCTCTATCCTGTCCCAGGCAAATGAGGGGTCAGTAAAGAAATTGGCGCGCTGGTCTTGAATAATTTTAAGTTTTGCTGGGAATAACAATGAATATGGAAGGTTCATATCTCAGTGGAGAAGTGTGGCACAATGGTTAGAGCGGCAGACCCTGAAGCAGAGTCTGGCTCAAGACCAGGTTTCAAGTCCCGCTTCGGCAGGTCTTGGGCTCAATTCACTTAGACCAGATCATTCTCGCCTCGGTGCCTAATCTAATTATTGGGTCCCACTCTGCAACTCTGGGCAATAGCTTGCTTAATCTCCACAACGGCCCCAAAAGCGCTTGGATGCCTGGCCCAGGAGTGGGCACCTCACAGGGAAAAGCCAGGAGGGGTTCCATAGCGGTATGAGTACAGCGCCTTGAGACCCTAACGGGTGAGTAGCGCGCTATACAAGTGCAAAGTTTACAGTTTTACAGTTTACAGAGTCAGCGCTTCACAGCAAGAAACTATTAATGCTGACGGACAGCCACTTTGAAGTATGGGAATATGGATACTCTGCTGTTCTCGATCTCCAGTAAGCCCACTCTTCGAGCTGCTTGGAGGATAGTGCTTCTGTCTTTATGGTGGAGGAGCGGGCTATAACAGGGTGAGATAGAGAGCATGGTGGTGGATGTCGGGCGGGAACATGATGGGCCCATTCAAAGGAGAAGAATGCAGAGAGGTCTGAGGCTGGAGTAAAGGATCAGATCCAGGTTTACAGGTAAGGTATCATACTTTCTGGGTCCTCCAGGACCTTTGGGAGAACCACTACCCGAATGCTGTTGCGAAGTGCCCAGCCCTCTGTATCTTCAGCATGATCTTCAAGTTTCTTAAGGTGCTCAGTGAGATCGCATATACATTTTCCATGGGCTTCTTACTGTGGTGTAATACCTGACAGAGCGTACTCCATGTCTGTCACTCTGGAGGCCAGTTTTCGTTGGTCATCCCGTAACAGTCTGAGTTCAGCTCGGAGCTCCCCAATCTTGGTCTCCACAGATGAATGGGAAGTTGTAATGGCTTACAGGATGGCAGCCATCTTGTCTTGAGTAGCTGGGGCTTACGTTTTCAGCAGACACTCATGGTCCGGATAGTCTGTAGACTCCACTGCCAGAGATGGCAGCCTGGAGGACCCTCCTGATGGGACCCAGGATCCCATTGCAAGCCAAGCCTGTCTCTATGTAGACACAGCAGTGTCAGGAGAGCATGTATGCTAGGTGTATGGGTCAGGAGTCCCTTCAGCACTGAAGTTGGCTCCAGTCGTCTGGGAGCTTACTCCTGTAGTCTTGTACCCTCTGGAATGACTGCCTGCGGAGGAGCCAGAGGAGTCCAGGGGTTCACTGTGTGGTGTTGCAAGGGTGGCCAGGTGGACTGCACCCCAGTAGTATAGTCTTTGATTGGTGTGCTTGAGGTCCCATGTCAGCATCGGGCTGCATGGCACGGTCCTCCTCTGTATGAGGTCTTCTGCGCTCAGTGTCTCCGATCACACCATCTCCACCTGACCAGTGACCGAGTATCAGGGAGCAGCTACAGGAGGAATGATAGTGCAGGCCTCCTCCTGGATGATCAGGTGGCAGCCTTCTCTCTCGGCCCGTTCCCAACGTGGCTCATCACACCCAGTTACAGGTGGGACTGTGGGACCAGCAAAGGCTCTTGTCTCTGTAGTCAGGGACCCCCCACATGAACCTCCATCGTGTCTGTGGCTGCACTGGATCAGTGGGCTGACAGGCCCAGTCTCTCCGGGTGGAGGACCCCCAAGCCGATGGACACTCGGTCCACACTGGTGATCCACAGTCTGAAAGTGATTGGCAAGTGCCAGAGGTGAGGTGCCCAGAATTAAGCGAAAGCCGTGAAGGTAGAAGAAAGAGTCCCTGGGCAGGCCGCTTTGGCCGGGCCCTGCAAGGAGGGTCAATCTCAAAGGTGTGGGGTGGCACCCGCATCAGTGTTAAGGCCCTCTGTGGTCAATGATGGAGACCCGGCCAGGGCTTGCAGTGAGGTGGTACTATTGGCGGTCACAGGGACAGGTGGAGCGGCCCTCCAAGCTGGCAGCTCTGTGGAGACAGCGTAGATGGGAGAGGGGCTGTGGGGCTATTGGTCGTTCACCTGAAATGCGCGCAGTTGTCTCACACGCCCTGCAGGTTCAGCAGGCACCTGGGGTGGGGGTAGGAGAGGCAGTCTGTCCCCCCTAGTCAGTGGTAATGCCGCCAGCATCTGATGCGATGAGGTCTGAATGGAGCATCTCCCCAGCCTGGCACTCCATCAGGATGTCTCCGGTAGGAGAGGGCCAAAAGGTAGATAAGCGTTTACCCAAAGGGCGCGTGCAGCTGTACCCCAGGCCCAGAGTCGGCAAATTCTGCATGTCCCTAGGCACCGCTCAAGTGTCAGGTGCCCAGGGGAGCTTTGTTGGAGGTCATATGGCAGGCCACCCCCTCTAATTGAGTGATGATGACTCTGGCGGCCTGGTATAGTGGATTCTCCTCTCTGCCATCTATCGGCGCTGGAATCGGAGCCCCATCAGTCTGTGAGTGCTTGCTGGGGAGGTGCAGCAATTACAGCAGGATATCTTGGCCCTACAGAGCGGAGCTCGCCTAAAGACGAACTGTCATCTTGCATGGTCAAGCCACGCCACAAGTCAAGGCAACATCTCAACACTAGATTCTAGTTACTGATATATATGTACTTTGTTAAGCAAGTAAAAGCAGTGGATTTAATAATTACATGCTAATTATCTATTTGCGTAATTTTATGTGTCATTTGAAAAGGACCAATGCCTGTGAGTTTTAGGCATGTAAATGTGCAACCCATAACCAGCTGTCTAGTATTATTTCTAGGTGTAGGCCATGCTTTCTCTTTATGAGAAATACTCTTTTGTCTGCATATCACCTTACAAATGTTTCTTTCTTTGTAAACAACTCACAGATACTGGATGATAAGTGGACCACACTTTTTAGGCCCCACTTCACAGTGGCTGAACACACTGCCTAATGAGATTAAATTATTCTGGCTATTCGTCATGAAGTTGGCTAATTATGCATTTCTCTAGCTGTTATTTGGATGACATTCAAGGCTGAATTAGTCACCACGATAGTTAAGTACACTTCCAGAGCTCTTAAATATATTTGCATGGGCAGGTGTTTAAAATAACATGCCTTGCTCTAAATACAAATCTGATGCAACATACACTGTGGTAGGTGTCACTAGGCAAGAACACTTCTGAAGTGGGTACCTACATCATTAATGTTCAATGAGGTGCTTTATTTACATGGAGCAGAAAAACTTTAAGTACTTGTCCGTGGCATAGGATTCCACATTATGCATATCCAAGTTTGTCACGTTGCAAAATCAGTTTGTATTATCCAATGTGGCCTATTAGAAATGTATACAAACATATAAAAAAAGACACATTATGATAGTCATGTGATGGTGACTTCATATTCCTTCATACTTCAAAGTCACACTTAAATCTGTTCACTCTCCTTTATTTATTGGTATTTGTGCAGAAGTTCGGGGAAAGCTTCACAATGTTTTTGGGGTCTCAAGGAAAAGCGAAAAAAGGGAATAATAGTAATGAAAGAATAATATCAATGAAAAGACAAAGTCAAATTTAAACATGTTGTAAAATGTATGTACATTAGCATTTGTCTGAAACGTGTCTACTAGTAGTGGTCAGAGTTGAGGGACCTCAAGGGAAGCTCTGTTTAAGTGTTTAAGTGATTTTGTGTTTCTTTCTGTAGCGCACATCTTAGAGGGGTGGGAGAGTTCGGTGTGAGCCCAAGAGACATGTTTGAGGAGTAGTGCTATTTATGAGAGAGGGGCTTCCCTGGCTCTGAACGATCCAGTCCCAGATATCACTTATTTTGTTGTTTCTGTCTCCCATGTGGGCAGTAGCATGTTCATGCATTGGGCTGGTGGCCCTGAATGCAAACAACAGATGTGAAGAAATTATCAGAGAGACAAATTCAGGTGCATGAAAGTATACTGCAGGATAGGATGTACTTGACTCCTGGGGAAGAAAAGCCTTTTTGACATCAGACTGCATAGTGTATCATAGGCTCTAATGTAAGCAAGGAGAATGGGCTTATTTCCCCGGAACCGGATAGTTAAAGACAGTCACAATTGGGGATAGTTAGCATGCGAGAAAGGAGCAACCAGTGCTTTGCACCCCTCACATACCTGGATCCTGATGCCACTGCAACTTCTGAAAAACTGAAAGCCATGCTCCTGGAGAGACAGGCAGTGCAGTCTGAAGTACACCGAGGGTCTTCAGAAGCGACCATCTCATTAATGGACAGTGAGGCCTTAGAAAAGTGTTACCAAGACGTTACAGACACTAATCAGTCTCACTAAGTTTATGGCAATTTTGATCTCACAGCAATACTAGTACAAAGAAGATAGCAGATTCGGGGACACCTGCACTTCTGTACCTTATTATCCCACAGCTTCAAAAGGAACATTGTGTTTTCAAAAGATGCCCAGCAAAGGTATGGAGTTTTGAAAGTACCAGCATGCAGTAAAGATAATTTGAGCAAGGGGAAAACAGATGTGTTGTTCCCAGGCTTCATTCATATAACCCAGTAAAGGAAAAAAGTACAAGTCACCATAAAATCATTAAGTCTTATAAAAAACATAAGAGAACAGTGTGAGTGTAAGATAGTCCTTATTAGAGGTGGAAGTCAAAACATTATTTACAAAGTTATAAATTAAAAGCTAGTCACTGAAAGTAAGAAATGGTATACTTGGTGTATGCAGAGGTGATACCATCAATGGGTTTAAGACTGAAACAAAAAGTATGTAATGGTGTTCCCCTCCTATGTACTGACGGTAGCAGCACACAAACACTGAAGGGACATGCCGGAAAAAACAAGCGTCACTTTGTCCCCTGCGGCATCAGTTACAATGAAACTTTTTACCGGTGATTACTGGAAGGTAGTGTAAAACAAGAAATTCTGTTTCCTCTGTACATTACCTGTAATCCAACATGAAACTAAAAAAAGAGAGCTGATCATCAACTGGAAACTGATTGTCTGAAAACAAAAAAAAGCAGACTGTTCTTGAACTACACAGGAGTTGGAAAGTGTCTACAAAAGATAGTGAATTACTAGTAAAATTCGAGTTCAAAGTTCAAGTAAAGTTTAGGTTTCCTGTAGATTTACAAGTGAAACGTACTCAAACCTTTTTGCGTGAATATTTCCCCATGAGGTGTCAATTCTAATGCCACTTTCGTTGACAAGAAGTTTATTCTTCAGTTTCTGCTTTTTTTTTATATGTTCCTTTCTTTTGTTGCATTTCACAACTTTGGTTTTCACCACCATTTCAGGTAGCTATCAACTTAGCTACACTTCTTTCTCAGATTAGTTGTATGGAAAAGCACTAGGACCTTAACTAGCGTTTCCGGAGTTTTCCAATCATGAACCGTGAAACTGTAATATGCTGTTTTCCAAAAATCAGACAGATATCCACATTGACAAACAACTCAACTCTTACAGTATTTTTATTGAAAGCTCAACAACGAACAATTACATCTCCAAAGAATCACTTCTGATGAGAGCTCACCATAAGATTACCCAGTGTTACTTGCTCTTTGCAACCACGGTTTTCATTTCGGCAATACATTTGGAGGGCAAGGACCTCTCGCTTACAACAGTTGTCCTTAAAAACCTGAAATAAAAATTGAGAAAGGGCTTTATTTTTTTAAATGAGGACATTATTTTAAAAACGCAGTAAACATGTATTTCCTATACGAACACTGCCTCAAATGGTCACATTTTAATGTGAAAAAGTTAGAATTATATACAAGAAATTACAGGAAACTTGTTAAACAAAACTGATTTGCCATTTGTCTGACTCAAAAGACCCGAAGTGATTAGTTCATTATGAATAAAAAAGTAGCACCAATAATTTAGATTCTCATTGTAGGATCGTTCAAAGCACCATCTAGTAAGATTTTAATTCAACAAAAACGTGTTTCTATAATTGTCCAGGTTTGATAGTGCTTTGATCCCACTTGGTCCCTTGCAATCATCATGGGTTCAATTATCACTGGTTAATCTTGCAGCACTGGGCTTCCCCTCAGGGCTTCCATGGGGATCCCATCCAAAGGGCTTGAGGAACACTGTTCTAGGCCCCATAAGGGACCATAACCCTCTTCTTCGCCCCCCCAAAAAAAAAAAAAGCTATGGAGAAAAGGAGGGATCGCGTTGAATTAAAATGATCATTGTACTCCGCATTTTCAAACAAAACCTACTGAAATATATTTGGCACTCCTTACAAAACGCCAGACGCATGGGAATGAAATAATCAGTCTTTATAAATTGGATTTAACCATAAACCCTGCACAGTGCTGTGTTTTTGAAATGTAATGTAGCACAGAGTGATTGGGTTTCTTTGGAAATAGTATACAATGCAAATGGACGAATTTACAAAGTAAGAAAAATTTGAAAGTTAATTGATAAGTTGCAAGAGCCCTAAAGGGGTTATAGGAAACCAAGATTATAGATTGGTAAAAAGATGGACCTGCCTTGGTCTTTTCTTGTACAAAGTGTACATATGAACTCTACATAGCTTAAGTAATGAGTTACAATTACTTTTGTAGTTCTCATATCTATAACGAGGACCACTGCAATTATGCGATTGTGCAGTTATTGTGTTTTTCTGCATAGTTATGTATTTGGCACACTTGTCATATAGTCCATCATTTGCTGTGTAATCTGCAGATTCTGGCAAACAAAATGTTGTTTCTAGCTCAAACAGATCAAAAGATACCAAAAACAAAAATGCAGGGCCACGTGTTGTCCTACAGTGAAAGATCCTTCTCAAAGGTTGTCAGTCACCTTCCTGTTGCTTCTTGCTGTATTTGGGCTTCAAACGGATATTCAGGTGAAACCCTTGTACAGAAAGTGTGAACGTGTAAAACTAATGACGTAATACACTGCATTTCGCTGCAAATTTGCCATTTATTGCTGTGCAATTTAGTTACCCCTGCTGCATGATTTGGTACTCCTGTGCCACATAATTCCAGTGGTCCTGCCTATTACTAATAACCTTGTGACTTATTTATGACACAAGTACATCCTATAAATCATTAGAGACCACTTCCCACCACATCCCCAACAATTGCGCAAAAATAGACCGCACGTCTATTGAACACAGTAGAGTAAATACAATTTCACAACAACTTCCTGGTGTGATTTGAAGTTAAATGCAGTTAGCAGACAGACAAGACTAGAGCTCACGCAGAACTTGAAGTTAAACGTGAATGATGAGATTGAAAACGCCAGTACCAGCGAAGCTCTTCTGCACATTTTCTTTCGTCGGCTTATCAATCATCTTTTGCAAAGCACCAACTGTTGTGCACCATTTTTGCTGCAGCTATCCTGCAAGGATTTAGCTGAGTCACAGTCCAAAAACGGCTACTGTATTTCTTTATGGAATAGACGGAATTGTGCCTTTGAGCCTTCTATTCTAGTTTTGTTCTGTTTCCAAGGGAACACCAAAGAAATAATCAGTAGGAAAGTCCTACAACATAAATTATTACTTTTGTAACAACACGAAAGTGTATTTTCATAATCCTTATCTTTTAACAGAACAATACAGTATGATACTTTAGTGCCAACATTCCACTCACCGTCACCCACAGCACACACACACCCACCATTGCTGACATCAATACAGTCAATAAATAAAACGTCATCTTTATTAGAGAAACCCGACTCCCTCGGGTATCAATCACAAATTCATGTTTGGATGGCTCAAGACTACCTGGTTTGGAAGACTGACCACTCGAATTGTCCTGAAGGAGATGTTGCTGTCATCAATCGAACATTGTCGCCCTGCGGAGCCACGCAGCAGCCTCTACTCATTGCTTTCAAGATCCTCTTGAACACTACAACCCATTATTCAACACAGACAACAATGTCCTTGAAAACTTAAACCTTCTAGGCAACATATCTACAAATGCGTAAGGTATGACTTCTCTATCTCTTGGCCATCATCAACATGGCACAGCTCATCACGTATCCATCCCTAGGGTAAGGGAAACATCCTGGAGCTTGTTTGAACATGTACACCCAGCATCACCTCCAGCCCCCTCTGCATTTTGACTGGACAGACCAAGCTACCATCAACTGTGATATGACCTACACCTTGCAAACTCACAGAATCCAAGCAAAGCTATTCAAAACAAAAAGCGGATTCTTGAGAATTTCTCACAAAGCATTCTCCATAATAGCCTGGCAGTCACAACTGACTCAGCACATAAGTAACACTTCTTCAGGACTGCAATAGGGCTTTCCAGGTAACAGCAGATAGCCATATACTGATACAACCCAACTGCATTAAAGCCAAACCATCCACACCTTGTTACATGTAGGAGTTCAAGTGTACCATCTGATGCCAGGAAAAGTAGCGGAGGCATGCACAAATATGAAACAACATTACCTCCCTGATTCACTTCTGTGCCACCAAGAGTCTGCTCAACACAGATGCTAAGATTGCCTTCTATATAAATTCCATCAGCAAGGCATCTAAAAGACACAGTGAGCATGTAAACACCATCAGGTACTACATAAATCCATTAAGTGGACCTCAAATCACCCACTACATGTAGAGGTGGTCAGCTTTAAACAACTTCTTCAAAGACAAGATAAACAAGATGCAACAGCACAAGAACTGCACCCAAGCTCTCTACATTCACATGGTGATTTCCACCTTACAACATACGCAAATAGATGATCTGTCACACCCTGTACACAGACCATATGGAATGCCTGCTCCAGTTCCTCAAAGCAATACAACAGGAAAACAACACCTTTGTGTCTACAGTCATGAATGTGTTATCCACGGAAATGCAGACACTGTTACGAAAATCATCATAAATGTATCCTTCATGCACGACACTTTCTTAGATGCTTTCAAGACCAGCGAGACCCTGCTTTTCCTCTAGAAGGCAAACCGGAATTTGAACAACCTTGCAAATGATGGTCTAATTATACATCTACTACTTCTTGGGAAGCCCTTTGAGAATGACATTGTAAAGATCCTGCATGACAGATCAAGTGTAACAGCCTTCTGTAGGGCTTGACAACTGGCAGAAGGCCACTTTACAGTATGGACACAGGGACTATCCAAGTGATATTTGATGCTCTTCAATCAGACAATGGCAGCCTCTGTCACACTGTCCACTATCAAGTTCTGCTAGAAACCTTCCCTTCCTGAATGGCTTTGGTAGCATCACTCTGCAGTGGCTTGAGTAGGAAAGAGTTTCACTGCTGTAGTTGAGTTTCTTCAGTTACAACTGAAGATCTCAGCTAGCCACAAGATAGACCACCTAAAAATGGTCCAGCAACGATACAAACTAAATAGGAATCTGACCAAGACAGATCTTGTCTTCAGTGCTAATGCCATAATGTCATATCAGGACCAGGAAAAGCTTGATGATAAAACCATCGACATCTGCACCTTGACAAAAGTGCCCTTTATTAATGCACACCAACTTAAGCTAAAAAATGCACTTTGAATACAAAAGCAAGACAGCATTGCTTTAACAGTCCACGATTCACAGAGTGAAGCCACACTCAACAGGTGACATCTTAACAGCTGATCATGTGCTATCCCTTTCTCGTCATGAAGGCACCTACACTCCACTTGTGTGAGTCCTCCAGATCCATAAGACACCCTTGAACAAAGTTCTTCACACAGTGCTCTGCTTCATGAAAGGTCGTCTGAAATTCAATAGGATTCTGATGCCATGGGAGTGTTTCACTGAATTATCGATAGCACCCTATCATTTCTGGCAATCACAATCAAGTTGTCTGGTGGCCTTAGTAAGATACGCAGCAGGAACAGTGCCAAATTGGGATCTGGGAGGTGCAAGAAGGCAAATACCAAATCCCATGACTTCTGCTACTCCTTGAGGGGTTTTAACTGCAATTCAGAGTTTTCAACTGGAATCCCTCCCCAGTTAAAATCTTCCAACTCCAGCCTTTCCTAGCTTCAAAAACAGCTCAATGAGCCTCAACCCAATGGGCACAGCATACAGGATGTATCGGATGACTGGCCACATCTTTGACCACTGCTGCTACCCATTCTACTACCCAATTCCTACCCTGACTACTCCCTTCAGCCCTTTCTGTCTCTCTACTAGCAGCCTATCCTAAACCCCATGTCCGTCTTACAGTTTTTTGCTGTAACCTGTTGTCTGACATCAAACTGTCTCCCCTACCTATTCTTTACACTATGCATGTTCTTGTCTATTGAACTCCATAAGCCAATTAATCGCAAACATTTAGGGATGAGCTACTTCATCGTGCTGGAAGCCATCAGATGCTGAAAGCTTGAATGTAATTTTCCAGCCTCTTTCAGTGTCAGTTGTTGTGTGCTGACCAAGGCATCCTCTATCACAGAAAACAAAGTATTGCTTTTTTGTAAATAAGGCAGAATCATTTTTTTTGGCAAACTGTCAAGCTTTTTTTCGAACCAATCACATGTTTTTTTTCTTTTAGTTTTCTGGTTTAATTCCTTAAGCGTTCTGTTTGGAAGCGAGGAAGCACTTGGGCGAGAATAATCCGAAATCAATGACACCCACATTTTAGGAGGCATGATCATCTATGATGAGTTCATATTTTCTTGCTCTTGTGGGTGCTTGGCTCATTTTCTATGTAAAACTATTCCTGGCTTGTATTCGGAAATCAACTGTTACTTTACATCAACGTTGATGAATCCCTGAGTTGCCACAAAAAATAGCTCTTTACTAGGCACCAAAGAGAATTCATTAATTAATGACAAATGGAGCAGCTGTGATATATCTGGGCAAGTAGAGGCATTGTGCCCTCAGCTCTCCTCCAGAATGCATCTTGGTACCCATTCTTAAATCAGCTCCAAAGAAGGCCAACAGATGCTGTCAATGCAATCTGACACTTCAGCCTCAGGTCCCCCTCATGTCTACTGATCTTCTGTAGAACCACTACTCACTACTGCACCTTCTCCTTGATTACAATCTGTCATGCTGAGGTTTGGAAGACCACAGCGAGGACATGCCTTCTATAAAGTCTGCGCACCCTTGCACACTTCCACTACATACTCCTTTTTTCGAGGTTAATAAAGCAGAGACAGAAAAGGACCACAAAGCAACTAATCTGGGGAGGAGAGTTATTTAATTGGACAAGGAGATATTCTGAGCATAAATGTTGGATGATTTTCAAGTCAAGTATACACTCAATCCAACTTCCTTCGGTGTGCGAAGCCATTTTTCAGGATTTCAGACTTCAGGAAGCATGAAGGCAGCCATCTTGCCTGCAGCTCAGACTGAACCCCTTCAGTTGGGATCCTTAATGCGCCTCTGCACAATTTAACACACACTGCTAATTAGGTTTTTGCTGCACAATAGAAGCACTGTGAACTCTGGAGTATGGTTAAGAAAAACTTTAGCAATTAGTTTTTAAATCACAATGTGTTCCTACGGTGTTTGGAACTTTAGTTTAAGTAATTTATTACATCTAAATATGTGTCAAAAGTTACCCATTTAGTTTGGATAGTTTGGGAAACAAAATTTGGGGTACTGTTGTCACAGAACATTTTATAAGCACATCAATTAAATGATACTAGGAACTCATCCAAACAGGGTTTCTGAAGCCTTCGGATAACACAGACCTATTTTCTTTAAGTAAACCAAGTCTGGCTGTGTCTCTGCCCCCCACCTCTAATTACACTACCAACAGGCGACCTATCAGCCTCTGTCAACCCCACTGGGGTCCGACCTCAGGGATCTTCATCTTTTGGTCCAAGGGATGCCGCACAAATGTTAGAGTGATGAACCAGATGGGCTTGTTGCTTGCCATGTTCCACTTTACTGCTTGCATAACACACTTTTAATGGTGTAACAGTAGATTCACAAATTAGTAACATGAAGGGAAAGTACTTGATTTTTGGGGGATTTGGAGGCCTCCACTAGACCAATTTCCCAGGGGCCTCCCAAATGCCTCTTATGATTGACAGCCTTGTATTTTTTTTATTTAGCCTTTGTAATGTTGGGAAGTCCAAATTAAATACTAAGAATGGATCTTTAATAAGGATCCCAACAAATATGATTTCTATGTCAACCGAGACGTATAAGGTTTTCTGTAATAGAGATATTGTTCTGTCTTGTGGGTGGAGGGATGGATTCTGTTAAGGGAAGGGATGTGTTTATTATAGAGGGTTGACTATTGCAAACTGTGACTCCCTCATAAGAGCTTTTTGTGAAATTGGTCCTCATGTTGTGTTTTATTAAGTGCAAAAATAATGAAACCGTGTTTCTGGAAATATGCATTTCACATCCATTTTTGCGTTCATACCCCTATGTATTTAGCTTTAGTAAATCCTGACGTAGGCATCCCTCATTGGCCTCAGCAAGCCTTGTAACAGGGCATTTTGGAACAGCAAAAAGCAAATGAAATGGTGATGTATTTGCAGCGAGACTACGAAGAGACAGGTCTTCGTAACATCCGAGCCCCATAATCCCTTTGAGCGGCTCTAGTGAGGATTACCGCCTACCATGTAGCAGAGCAGCATTCGTCAGCATGGGATTAGCTGGGTCTCGTGTGAATCTATTCAGTTTGCAGCTTCCAGTGCTTGCTTTGTCCTCCTCCAAGAAAAAGTACGTCACTGATTAAGATATTTCGAGTCTCATTAAAACTTTGTGTGCAAAGTTTGTCCCTTTATATTTTCCAGGTGCTCGCAAATAATTTAGCACAAAAGTAAGGTCAATGCCAGATTCACATAATTGTGAATGCTTTTTAGTGTTATTTACAGGTATAATTAAACAAGATGTATGCATGCATATTATTAGCACTAGGATTGTGTGAAAATCCGCATGTGTCTGTGGGAATCCTGCAGGAGTAAGTGATGACCAGTGGCAGGAAAGGCTGAAGGACAGGGTTCTACTGGGGGAGGAGGTGGTCACTGAAATGCTCTGAGCCCCGACAGCCAGAACTTTGCAATTGCTAACAATCCGTTACTCCAGTTTTTCCCATGCGTACATTCCCACTTCCGCATTTAATAAAGGGAGGTTTCACTGCATTTGAAAAAATGATTACAAATATATATGACACTAAAATTAAAACAGAAGATTGTCTGCCAGCAGGACGTTCGCCTGGAACGAAATCAGAGTTAGCAAGTGCAGTGCTGTAAGCCTATGTGAGGCATAAATTACCAGGACCTTTGCCTAGGCCAGTGGTTCCCAACCTGTGGTCCGGTGACCCCTGGGGGTCCGCGAAGCCACCTCGGGGGGTCCGCGACTGCTTAGAAAATTAAATAATATTAAAAGATTTGTTCCACAGCTTTCAATATTCACTCAGCGAGGGGTCCCCGGATTCCAGTAATAATTCATTGGGGGTCCCCGGGTTCCAGTAATGATAAAGTGGGGGTCCACAGAAGTCAAAAGGTTGGGAACCAGTGGCCTAGGCTTACAGTGAATCAGAGTCTCCGGTTGCAAAGCCTATGTCTCCCCTATGGGGACTGTGGCTGCTTTGTCAAGTGGTTGGGCCCGCTGTGCTAAATTTGTGCTGGCGGTTGCAGGTAGTGGCTTGGGACCTATATGTTAGCATTAAACATCGACCCAGAGCAAGAGAGAGAAGGGCAGAAAAGAAGATGAAAGTTAAAACAATGACAAAAGTAGAAATCAGAGACTGAAATTAACCCTCAAGAGTGATCTAAAGAGAAAGCAAGTGTATGGTGATGTAAGAAAGGGCTATGAGGTGGAATCAAGACTAGGTAGCCTTAGTATTCGGCAACCATGGCATTAGGCAGGAGCCTCCTAACATATTAAGCACTGCCGTAAAACACATCTCTTTGTCAGAGGCTAGATTGAGAAGAATAAAATATAAATCAACCACAATCATGCACAAGACTGTTCACTGATCATTTTTCCAAAACGTTACTGTTTTCAATATGGCAATGTCACCCCTAGAAGCCATATGTTGTCCTTTACGTTAGTTTTCTCAAGACAGTAGTCAGACTGATGATATCATTATGACACAGTGGAAACTTCTGTAAGAAAGTGGATTATTATTTGGATTTGATTGTGAGACTTCACCAAGTAATAACATCACTATTCTGTACCAGGTCCGGTTAGGTTTCTTTGATTTAGACCCTAGCTCAGTCATGGGTAGCTATGGCACAGAGCAGTCAGGCTTAAGCCAAAGGAGCAAGTGTAAACCATTTATCAGTACCAAAACAGTCAATACGTCAAAAACACAACACAAAAAAACGATTCAGCCCATAAAACTAAAATACGTTTTAATAAACAAATAGACACCAAAATAACAAAAATTGGATCGGGGAACTGGAAATATGATTTTTAGGGGTTGTAGACTTTTCTAGAGGCAAAACATGGACAGTACCAACAGCAGATACCTGGTCATGCTGGACCAGGTCAAAGTCAAAAGTTAATGCCAGCTGCGATCGAGTGTGGTTCAGGTGCAGAGACCAGGTTCGTCCAGATTGAAACGTTTCATTTGACTTAGGGCCTGGTTACGACCTTGGCAGAAGGGATTACTCCGTCCCAAATGTGACAGATATCCCGCCCGCTGTATTACAAATTCCATTATATCCTATGGAACTTGTAACACAGCGGACGGGATATCCGTCACATTTGGGACAGAGTAATCCCCTCCGCCAAGGTCGTAATCAGGCCCTTAGTATTTTTTGTGGAGGATCTTTCTCGTCAGCGGGGCAGGCTGCTGGCTAAACCTGACAGAAGGCTCGACGATGGCAGTGTGATGCTCCACAATGGTCCCAGTAAAATCTTCCACAATGGAACTTAGAAACTTTTCTGAAAGTCAAGCTAGTTTCAGTGGGGCACACAGGCACATTGACTATGTCCACTATTGCAATCTTGATGGAGATAGAGTACACTCTAACACCAGTCAAGGGTGCAGGATCTTTTGCGCACCACTAGGTGAGTTAAGACTCAACCAATTGGAACTGGTCAGCTAGGCTTGTCTTCATTGTAAGCTTCTTGCAGCTTTTGTGTTTCTTGGGCTTAACAGGGGGCTAGCTTACTACCACTAGGAGTTTACTTCTCTGCCCTGGGTTCAAGTGGGAGCAGGTCCAGACCTCGAGGTTTCTCTTCACAGGAGAAACAGCAGGTTCATTTCTTCTTCTGAGTTCCAGTCCTTTAGTTCAGCAGGTGCAACCCTTTTCTGTTATCCACAGATCCAGCAGTGTACTGAAGAGGTAGCCAGAGGTGCGATTGTTATGTCTGGCACTAGCGTGTGGGTGGGGATGACTCCCTAACCAATAAGGAATACGTTCCCAGGGGCAACCCTTTCCACATTCGTTTCCTGGGGGTTTGGCACTAAACAATCTCTGCCAAAACTGAAAATGTAAAAACCTTTCTTCCCTGAGTCAGAGCTAAGGGCACACCCCTGATATGCGTCTTCAGTAATGAGGAACTCCCCCTGCAAAACCAATTCTGCGACAGGCCTCCCCGCACTGGATTTGTGCCACTCTGGCTACTTAGGCAATGACAGGGACCAGCCTATGTGTGAGTTACATCTGCCTGTGAAAAGGGCAGAACCTTTGAAGCTTGTACCGTTGTAGGCCACATATGCCCCAGCCATCCTGTCGAGAGGAGGTCACACCTCTGCTCAACCAAGGCCCTTTTGTTCAATTTCCTATGAGTCAGTCACAACCGCCGGAGATAGTGAGAGGTCTACTAAAGGCTTTGGGCAGGAAAATACCAACTTTCTAAAAATGGCATTTTCAAAATATTAATTAAAAATTTGACTTTACCATCAGTCTGGATTTTAAACTCCTCTTAATTTGAGTCCTTGAATCATGGGTCTAGCTTTTCCCAAACCAAAGGTATACATTATAAGGTGTTATAATATATCCAAATGCTTTTTTTATGGGAAAGCGGAAACTACGAGTTTGGAGATTTTTCACTGCAAGGACATGTAAAACTGAAGAACACATGTTCAACTTTTTAAACCGCATGCACCCTCCCCTGGGGGCACCTAGGGCCTGCTTTAGTGGTGAGCTACCTGTATTAAAAAGGAAGGTTAAGGCCTGGCAAAAAGTGTTTTTTGCCAGGACTAATTTTCAGTTTTAAAACTGCACACTCAGGCTGCAAGGGCAGGCCTGAATAAATGCTTTGCACTGACACTTTAGGGGTGGCGCAATAGGTGCTGTAGTCTACTAGTGAGTTCAACTTGCAGGCCTTGGGTGCCCTGTACTAGGAACTTATAGGTAAGTTAAATATTCCAATCAGGTATCAACCAATTGCAAATATATTTTAGAGGTCAGAGCACATACACTGGATGCTGGATATCAGCGCCCCAGTGTTCAGAGTAGGTAAACCAGTACTAAATCTAGTCACAGTGTGGGTGATCCTGCACGAAGGGAATTCTTCACAACTCTTATTAAACTTCTCTTCTTCCTTTGTACCTATTTGTACCAGAAAAGCTAAGCAGACCTTACACATGCCCATTTCAGAGAGGACAACCCTTCCATTAGCTTTTTTTCTTTCATCTACGTAGCTAGTAGTGTAGGAAAAATATTTTATGAACTGCAAGTGTATTTGCCCATTAATAAAGGCTCTGTGAAACTCTGTACAACATGAGAGAGGCTGTGTGCTGCCACATGGCACAGTCATTGAGGAGACACCTCTGCTAAAGGACACTGTTTTCATTTAATCTTAAAATGAAAGGAGTTTGGGTGTGTACATGGTGAAACAAGTAAAGACAAAGTCTTCAGAAGTTTTTGGAGAAAAAAAAATCTTCACTATCTTAAGAAAGGCTATTTTATAAAGTCCTAGTACAGAATTAGTTAAGCAAGCAATCCCTGAAAAAGAGGAATATAGCAAATATGATAAAAATAAAGTTGTGGGCATTCAGGGTAGGGAAAATCTTGAGATGAGGAGAGAACAGGAAGGAGGTCAAGCCTTTATCTGACCAATTGTACTCAGGTATAGTTCTCAACTAAGAACTTGGACGGAGCACTTTGTACTCAGGTATAGTTCTCAACTAGGAACTTGGACGGAGCACTTCAAAGATACGGCTTCCCTAAATAACAAATGTGGTTAATGGTGCAATTAGGGTCCCTCTGAGTGCCTGCTGCAAGCAGCTATGTATGCTTTCATAAAATATCAATTTGCAGACCAAGGTATAATGGGGAAATATCTATCTGAATTATTGATATAGTGCTTTTTATCTGTAGATGACTGATAAAGTCACACATTTAAAGTGTTGCTGCCCTTCAGAGTATCTATGACCAAAATATAAAATTTCCTGATCTCATTGAGGAAACCCTCTGACCCCAACCCACAGCCCCACCCACAGTGACACGGGAAACACCCCTCTAGAGCTATCTCTTGCTAGTTCTTCAGCTGGCCACAATGATGGGTGCAATTGCAAAGTCAAAAATATAATTTCATCTAAGAGGTCCACACACGAGAATTTAAACACACAAGGTATGCAACACAACCTGAAACGGCTTAACGTAGTATGTGGCATGCTATAAAATCCCAAACAGCAGAACACAATGTAACAGATAAAATCCTAATACAGATAAGACAAGAACTGAGCTGGTACCTTATCTTTAGCAATGACTTCCTGACATGCTGTACATTTTGCGATGGGCGAGCTGGCAAGAAAAGGAAAATAAAAACAAGTTAGACCAAACAATTTCTTGACCAAACAAATGTTTTTGTGCAGTTTTAGAAGTCTGTCTTTTCAGTTAGATACCTTTCTTGCACCTGCATCTAGGATGCCTAAGGTGAAATACACTTATGCACGCACACATACGTCCAAATTTCCAATGTCACACAGCTTTTGTTGCTCGCATATACTGAGAACAAATATTATTCGGTTTCATGACAGTGTGTTTCCTCAATTGTCTTCTAGCCCTTTCCATTTGTACAGTTCAAGTAAACTTTTGTACAGTGGTCTTTCAGCGGAGGACCCGCTGAACCCACTGTGAAAAAAGTGTGCTGCTCAAACCTAAAATCTCTCCACCAAATGACACTAAATCATACCATATAAGACTGTCACACTTCACTTTAACAAGTGTTTTTCATGTGTCTATAAGGTTAAGTACCATAGTCGAACACAACTGTAGGTGCAAAACGAAGAGCTGTTTGGAGGGAAAAAAAGAGTGCAAGGCACGTCACTACGAAAGGTTTGCGACTCAGTGCCTATCCTTGCTGAAATCAGGTACACAGGAAAAATGTTCAATTTACCCAAAAAAGACAACTGGGTCACAGGTATTCAGATGCACACAACAAGGCATAGGTTGCAGATGGGAGGCTGCCTCACATGGATTTCGTTTTTTTTTTCTGAACTGGCTGTGCAATGTCTTTTGGTGGCCCACATTTTAAAAAGAAACAGTGGTCAGGTGAGTTCCTATAAATGCGCATAGGAGAACGTTATTCTGATCTGTTTGCAAGTTCTGCATTTATATTAAAAGAAGGTTAACATCTCTAATACGACATGCGAAGGACAAGTCTCTCCTAATTTATTGTGTATATTGGATATTAACCTGGATAGGTTAATATGAACACTGATGGCAACCAAAATCATGCTGAAAAGTTGAGACATGGTTGTTGTAAAAGACCTGCCAGGATGAAGAATGGAAGTCATAATGGCGTACAAAACACTTCTCCCTTGGCAGGTACAAAGGTGGCCAGCTCGTAATTTTGACATTCATTCACTGTAAATGCAATGTAAAGTTCACAGATCAAATGTGATTTGAGGGGCATAATGAGCAACTCCTTGCAGCAGATACCCCGGCTAAAAATAGTCTGAGTGTCTTTTCTGTGGCACTAGCATGGGCATGGACTCTTGACGTAAGGCATCATTGGTAACACAGAGACTGGCGAGCATGTCTCATCCACAAGTAGAAGTGTGCCACTCTTGGGATACAGGAGGCCAAGAAACAAAGTACTCTCAAGAACTTCATGTGCTCAGTTGTGACCCATTTCTTGCACACTTGCAGTCACTGCCCTGATAGGAAGACAACCTCAAGGTGAAAGATTTTTCAAACTAGCCTGTGAACTGGATGACCCAAATGAAATGTCGCCCACTCTGCTCTCTATATCCAGAGCCACTCGCTCAGTCAAGAAAAGATTTGGGTTTCCCAAAACTATGCAATGGTCTACAAATGCCATCTTTACTTTGGGGAATGTTCTTGGTGCAGACTCAAGGTCTGATAGGCCTGGTATTAGTAATGAACGTCTACAGCTCTAAAGTGTAGGTCCTACCTTTGTTAGTGGTGGCTTGGTTAAATGGAAATGGAAATTTTTAAGCTCCAAAGACCACTGGACCAAAGTAGCTAATGTAAACTTTGTTCTACTGCCTGTCATTTAAAGAACTATACAGAGTCCAAAGCAGATGCACATATAAAAGAACACTGCATTACAGACTAGCAACTCCAGCTGCACATCCCCCACAAAAATAACTTCATTAGTGTAAACTGGATTTCTGTACAAACAGGAAGATTATGGAATCTCCCTCCCTGTAAAGACAAGCCACACTCAAGATCACATGAAATGTAATGAGAAACAAAAACCTGGTTCTTCCTTATTTAATTCACAATCAAAGCAACTGATTTCTCTTGTAAACTCTGCTCCAACAAAGACATGTACCATACAACAGAAATTCAAATAGAGCATTTATCAGGCTGCCTGTAACCAGTGCACTCCACGGTTACTCCCCTGTGGACCTACTGGAGCACTTAGATGGTAGTGTGTATCCAGTGTACGCTATGGGATACTCCTCTTTCAATCCTGCTCAACCCTGAGTTAACCTTAAAGGTCTGTGTCTTGGCTGCCTGTAACTACTGAACACAATTAGCTGCCCCCTCTGTCGCTCCTGAGTGGACCCTAAAAAGCAAAGCATGACATTTACTTGACAATGCTAATTCTGGAATATGAAGGGGCGAGTGTTATTTGTGGGAGCAGGGTATAAGGCCAAAACCTCCAAGATTTGTGAACTGTCACAGGCATTTGTCTCCTTTCAAGATGCTTTGTTTGTGGGTCTGCACACCATGAACCTGGGAATCTCACTATCTGTAACCTGTAGAAGCCCTGGATTTCCTCTCACTCTTGATAGCTTCTAAAGAGCATTTATTTTGGATACAGGTGGACCCTATATAGCATATTACAATGGCTGACTGTTACCAGCGCGGTCCGGTGGGGGTTGCTACTCTGTCACTATTGGGTAGTTTCCAAAAGCAATAATATGGTTGAGTTACTCAAGCTCAGGTCTGCTGACCTCCCCCTTATAGCTTCTGGGTGGAGATTAGTCACCACGGAAGCCTGTACCCACTGAATGACTGCAGGCCAGTTTCAAGTTCTCTGGGTTGGACTCAATAGAACTTTACAATGGTTTCCTACAACTCATGCATTCTGGTACTTACTACTCTGTCATTCTTGAGTATTAATTTACTATCCTTAGACTCCTGTTGGGGTTTGAATGCAGTTCATGCCTGCAGGTTGCTCATCTGTTTGCATAGGGGGAACATATAGAGCATCTACCATAATGACCTGTGTTCTATGAAAACTACAGAAAGTTTCTCTGTTGCTCCTGGATGAGCTCCACAGAGATCTGCTCAACCCGAGCACAATAATAAACTAATGTAAACTGCATGTATTCCATCCCTTCATTTTCTTCTCACAATTACACTCCAGCACAGTGACCCATGCCATGATCAGAGTACCACTTTGGTCAATCATGCATGACACCACAACGCTTCCAGTTTCCACATAGGCTGCACTGCACTTCAACGTTTATCCAGCCAAGCACTCCTCCACAATATGTATGCTACCTGTCCGCTGCCTGTGCTGCCTGTGTTGAGCTACCTGTCCGCTAAATCAAATCATCACTGAGAGAGGGTTAAACACCACTATGTAAATGCAACTACATGCTGCATTTTTACAAGAGAAAGAACAAGAAAAACATATTCTGAAGAGCAGATTCTAAATTTCTATGTACTGGAAACTTGGTGCTCGCAGACCATAGACAGGTGACTATATAAATAACAATTATTGACATTAATTTGTAATAATCTTGTATCATATCTATGGCTAAGTATCTAGGTGTTAATATGGCCGCCTTTCAAAGAATTACAAGATGTACCCCTTCTACTGTAGCAAATGTTGCAACACCGTCAGCAAGGATTCCTTTATGTGACAATCTAACGGCTTTGATGAAGAACTTCGCAACAGAGAATGGAAACCTTTGGACCTTTAAGCATATTAGAGTCCTCTGTTACTGGTACTCATAAAAGAGTCATTCCTTGGTATGTTCTTGCGACAGCACACTAAAAGGAGACCTGTGGTAAGACGGTATTCCCTACAGCAAAAATTTGCCCCATAATAAATGATCTTTATCTAGACAAACCGAGCCCAGGACCTTGGTAATTGCATGCCCTTTCTTCCCTGTTAATGTCATCTCTGTAGAACATGCATTAGAAAAATCTGAACAGAACCTCATAAGAAGACACCTGACAGCTATGTTCTGAAATTTCGTTTGCTGGATACGAAGGAATGCTTTGTACCAATACAATCAAGCATCACAACAAGGAAGATAAATAGCAGGCATGGTTCAAAGGCTGCAATATGCTGACAGATGAGAAAAACCAGTGCTGTGTTATTGTGCAGTATAAAAGAGGGTATTATTCTGGGGTGGCCAAAGGGTGTCAAGGGTCCAACCACTGTAAGGATATAGGCTGGTAATCCAAACCCATAGACTGTGCGTTTTGGGTTTGACTCTTGGATAATTATTGTAGGATGTCAATATATAAGTACATTCTTCTTTTTAAGAGAGAATTTAAATGGATCCTCTGGTCCACACTACTTCCAGAGAACACCTCAATGAGAGATGGAATCCTTGTTTAAAAAAGAGGGACACTTTCTATTACACTAACACTGAGCATACTCTCAGATACTACTTGCAGGAGGCATGAGTTATTGGGCCCAAATATAGCTGTGTTTAAAAAAAAAAGAAAAATCTGCAATTAATATAGAAAAAGCTACTGTTTTAATTCTAGGTCCAAGAGATAGTCCGTCTTGCCAGAATGCTGTCCTGAGAAGCAAAACAGATCCACACCCAAAATTAAATAAGAATTTGAAACATTATTGGGTTCCCCTAATTTAAATTGAGACTTCAGGAGTGGGAGGTGAAGTTTTTGGGGCTTTCTCTTAGCCTTACCACTGCATCAAAGTGGTTGGTGGACAAATAAAGTTGTGCTGCAAATGTTATAACCTTTCCTATATAAAGCTTTGGAGTATGTCCCCTAAGAGGAAAGCACAGGCCACAGAATGATCTTATTTGTAGAAAGTAAACTGAAACCTTTGTTTTCCTTGCTGGATTAGGTTCTTCATTTATCCAGTAAGCCGTATCATTAGAGGAATCGTGGAACTGGTGTACTCTAGAAAGTAAATTATGTACCAAATAACATCATTGCTACTGCATGGTAAATAATCAACATAAAAGTATGTTTTATTCAATAAAGCCAATTAGATGTAAAACGTCCTCGTTGTCCAAATTAGGGTATTGGCATTCAACAAAAAGAAAACAGTAAAGTCACAACTGTTGAGACCACCTGGGGCCCTATTGTGATAAGAATGCACTTATCCTGTTTGTGTCAGTGTGCACCTTCAAGCAGGTGCGCCACGCTCAAACAGGTAAACTGTGCTCTATCATTGTGCAGCACTTAGGGCAGCCATAAACCTGTGCTGCCCTGCGGAACCGCATTCGGGTGAAATATGGAGCAGCTGTTTAAATGCTGCTCTGTGTTTCACAGTGCAGGCGGCTTGGGGGATTAGAGATCCCTTTGCAGGTGGGTGCTGTCAGTGAATGAATCAGAACTCACCCGTCTTTCATCTCAAACTTGTACTCCGCAGCGTTACTGGTTGATTTAGTGGCCTAGCTTTACAGGGGTGACCAGGGCTTCATGAAACTCCATTTCCACTGACGGTGGACAGGGATATGGTTGATGGTGGAGTTCACTCTCTTGTAAGCACTGTCTGTAGACTGTGCATTGCCACCTACATAGGTACTTAACGTTTTGAAGCAACCACCCATAGCAAGCATTTAGGAAAGCGTGCCACTGGGTTAAAAGGCGGGGAGTACGTAAGTGCAAACATTACACAAACACACATGGTAACCACAAGGAGTATGTTGCACTGAAAGAAGCCCAGCTGCACCAGCACTGGATCCACAAGAAGGCAGACATGTCAGAATCATCAGTGTAATAGAGATCCTAAAAGAAGACATGATTTTCAGGCAAAGTGGTAAACATAGTGAATGGATTCAACAGATTCTCTGTGGGCTGTCACAAGCTCACGCTGAGAGAAAAGTGGGCATCGGCTGTGCTGTTTCATGATGTTATGCTATGCAAGTTATTGGAGGGAAACAGATTCATGAGAGGGGATTGACGGTGATTACACAACAAAATAGACAAAAATCACATAAACAATGGGTTTTCCAAGACACAGATTGTGGGAGTTGAATCATTACATCGTTTTTTAATTGTTTAAACCGGGTGCTTGAATTCTAAAAGGTTCTGTTGTCGATGCATAAATAATGCTTCATCAGTATCCTTTTACAAGGGCAAGATATTCATAGGGGGATCGGGAGAGCGTGAGAATCAGACCAAGAAAGAAAACATTTTCCTTAATAGTCCCATTAACTTCTTAACACCTTCACCGCCTCAAAAGTAGCTTTCATACCAGTAGTCACCTTCACAATCGATTTTCTGCCTGATTATCATCAGGTCAAAGCTTGACAGAGCAGCTGTCACCTGATGTAATGAGATCCATTTAAAAAGTACTCTCAGAAATAATACACAAAGGGGGCTTATTGTTAGGAGGGGTACATCTTTTAATTGAGAAGTACCACCATGCTTCCATCAAAAAAGTGCTTCCCCTCCACACAGCAGTAATTATTTTGTTTATTTACCCACTTGCCTGAGCCCACAGCAGTATGGCTGCCTGAGCTTAAACTTTCAGGGGCACACACAACACTGCACTGCTGTTAAAGTGTATTGGATAACTAGATACTTAACCGTGCTTATTTATTTTTGACAGCAGCATAGATGGGAGGAACACAGTCATGAGTATTGTATTGAGGCCCATCACCACCCCCTTCGTTGATTACCCTTGGACTTCAGAGTGCAGTTTTGTGTTTTAGAGCAGCATGAGATGCGCAGAGCTAAACTAATCTACACCGAGTTTTAGGTCTGGCTTGAGAGTGCAACTGTCACCTGACCTTATGTGATCAACAAAAAAGAACATTCAGAGTACTACTGAGAGAGGGGCTTAAGGTCCACCCACATGTTGGTTTCCCTAAGTACAGGATTTGATTGGGTTGGTTTTGTGCATGTCACTAAAAAGACTGCATTTATGGCAGTTTATGCTTGTGGCAAATCTTTCACTCAATACAGTAATACTGAGATTGGTATGGGGGGGAAGCCAATGATCATGGCTAGAGGTCTTATCTGTTTATCATAACGTTTTTGATAAAGACACTAGGCTTCACGTATTTATTCTGAAACAGATTTGCTAAAGTCAATAGGCATTTATGTGTGGATTGTTATTATTCTATAATAAAATCTACTGATAGGTATTTTGATACAGGGCATCTCAAAGCTGACAGTAGTATGCCATGATTATGGTGTTGGTTACCTCATGTGACTGTGGATATGGAAGGTTTGCTCTGTGAGAATCCTTGTAAGGACCTTCTGGGAGAGATAGCACTTTGCTAAGCCAACAGTAATGGGAGAGATAGCACTTTGCTAAGCCAACAGTAATGTCATATAACTTTTGCATTTTATGACTGTGCGCCTGATGGTTGCCTTGTGCAAATGTTTACACTTTAAACTGTAGGCCTGAGTTGGTGATGGTGACAAACTATAGGCCTGATTGGTGCAGTGGGAAATGTTAAGTCTGATTCCATAGATCTGATCTGCTCATTATGAAACGTTATGACAAAAGCAGTTGGTCTAGTTTCTCAATTATGAAAAGCATTTGATAAAGCCAGTAAACCTTTAACAGTTGGTTGGTATCACTTAGTGATACAGGATATAGAAAGGTATTTTGTGACATGTAATCTCACAGGTTACTGTAGCAGGAAAAGGATTGGCGTTGGTCACCGACTTGAATAAGCTCTGTGGGTTATCACTGTAATGTTTCTTTTTAGGCCCTGTTGAAAGAGCTTGTAATTTGTTTTGCAAACTATATATTTGTAATTTGATAACTGTATGCATGAAGGTTGCCAGTTTGTCTCTTGAATAGCCAGGTGCTGGCAATGGTGTAAAGCCACTAGTAAAGGCTTTCTCGGTTCATTTGGGAAAGTTATGCATGATATAAATTTGATCAGTTTATTATGAAACATTATTGCAAAGCCGGTAGACCTGAGCTACGTATTGTGAAAAGCATGTGTTCAAGACAACAGGCTTTTAAGGATGGATTATTACAATGTGTTAAAGCCTGTAGGCAGGCATTTTGGTACAAGGAATTTCACAATCACCTTCTTAGGCAAGGGTTTTGGCGTTGGTGATCCACCTGAGCAAACCATGAGGATAGAAGAGATGCACTACCATAATCCTTGTTAGGCTCTTTTAGGAGAGATTGTATCTTGCTTTGCCAACTGCAATTTTGTATGAATTTTTACTTTCATGGCTGTATGCCAAATGACTGCTTTGTGGTAAGCTTACGTTCAGTATAGAAGGGTTGAGTTGGTTATGGTGACAAGCCAATAATTAAAGCTGCACGTTTGATTATTTACCATGAAAAGTTACAATAAAAGCAGTAGGCATGGCATACTGATTGTGTAAAGCAAATGTTAAAGTCAATAAGTATTTCAGGGTTTTTATGACTTTGCATTAAAACCCATAGACAGGTGTCTTGTTACATGCAATCTCACTGACTGGTTCCATTGAGTACAGAATTTGACTGGGCGGAACTTGTGTGCTTTCACTAAAAAGACTGCTCATAGTGCAGTTTTTAGCTTGTGGCAAAGCTTATTCTCGATGCAGTGGGACTGAGTTAATTATGACAGGAAGCCAAAAATCACAGCAATAGGCCTGATATGTTTATTATGAAATGTTATGATAAAGGCACTATGCCTAACATATTTATTGTGAAAAACATATCTTATGTCAATAGGCATTTAAGTATGTAAAGCTTATAGATAGGTATTTTGCTGCACAGAATTCACAGATGATCTTAGTAGGCAAGATTTTCTGTGTTCGTTACACCCTCTGACAAACCATGGGAGTAGAATTTCACTGTGATGACTCTTCTTAAGTCTCATTGAGAGGGGTTGTAGATTATTTTGCCAATTGTAATTTTGTACATCTTCGTAATTTTATAAATGTTTGCTTGGTGATTGTCAGCTTCTGTGCACTTCAGTAGGCCTGTATTGTATACAGTGTCAAGCCATTGGTAAAAGCTAGAACCACTATTGATTCACTGGTAATAGTTATGTCAGATCCCTGCAGTATGATCTGCTTATAATGAAAAATTATAACAAAGCAAGTAGACCGTATTTACTTATTGTGAAAAGCATGTGGTATAGGCAATAGGCTTTTAAGGGTAGATTATTATTACATTGTGCTAAAACCTATAGGTAGGTATTTTGTAACATGGAATCTCGCAGATCACAGCAGTATGTAAGGGTTTTCGTGCTAGTGACCCACCCGAACAAACCATGGGGACAGAGGATTTGCACTCTGGTAATCCTGATTAGGCTCTATTAGTAGGGATGCTATATTGTTTTGACAACTGTGTTCTATACATATTTGTAATTTGTTTATGATAAATCTGATGGTTGCCTTGTAGGAAAGCTTATGACAAATACAGAGTACACACACAGTAGGCCTGATGTGATTGTAGTGATGTGTAAAGGTTATACGCCTGATTGTTTAAAATGAAAAGTTACAATTAGGGAAAATAAGACTGGCATATTGATTGTGGAAGCATATGTTAAAGTCAATAGTCATTTAAGAGAAGATAGTCATCACTCTGTATTAAAGCCCACAGAGAGGTGTTTTGTTACATGAAGTGGCACAGATTTCCTTTGTAGGGAAGAATTTTAGCGTTGGTACCGGGACTGACAAACCATAATGGGAGATGTTTTCTACTGTAATAATTCTTGCTAGAATGTCTTCTTAGGTGTCTGCCATGATCATCTCATAAAAAAATAATGAAACAATACATACATCCATAAATATAAATATATGTCCATTTAGACACATTGAGGGTCTTTGGGTCAGTTCTATATGCCATTTGTCTGTGAGTGTCATTTACATTCTGCTTCCACCCAAGACAGGTTATTGCATGGGGTAATGGTTCAGCCCACATCAGTCAATGGCTCCCTTGCTTTTGAATGACGACATTTTCTGATTGCATGTGTGCATCCACCTGAAACTGAAAGCACTTAATTGTCAGGGCTGGCTGTTCAGTCCTTTCGTTTTCAATTTTCTCCTTTCATAGCCCCCTTTTCATTTATTTGTGTCTTCTGCTTTTATTTTAATGTTTCTTAAGAGCATACTACAGCTTTCCAGGCAATGCTAATAGGTTGCTTGCTTGCCGCTCATTTCATCTGCTGTGAACCACATTCCATATAGCCACTTCCTCTATGCCAGAAGACCGTTATGGAATAATGTTGTCCATAACATAAGTTTGTTTTAACATTCCAAGTTGGGCAACACAGTTCTGAATATGACAGCCTTACTGGGACTTCAAATCAATAATAGACTATTTACAATACCTCTGCAAGACAGACACCTGCTGCTATGCATGGTTTTGTTAATGGAAGCATATGCCGACCGTGTTTAGATAACAGCATTTTTTTTAACTTTTATTCTTTTAATTTATCTTGCGAATGGTGTTGCGCTTATGTGTTTTACTGCAGCTGAGTCAGTGGCTGAATGAATGGATCTATGCGTGCAAAGATGACTAACAGAGTGCATGTATGAGATGAGGAGATATTGAGCACCTAAACTCATTAATGATACAAAAGGCACTTTCCTTCATAAGCCAGACCTAATGGCATTGCCAATGCTTGTTTTAGTAATTTTTAATCTGCACTGTTATTTTGCCTTGCAATTCAAGCTGAGGCTTCTATTACAGAATTGCAGAATTGTAGACATTAAAATCGGGTTATTTAAAATGCATTATGCAAGTAGGAATAGCGTACACTGTGGTAATAAATACTCAATTTTCTACTGCTGGCATGAATATCACCCCATGAAACTATTCTGGCTGGGGCGTTGCAATCCACTGGTTTCAAGACATTTGACATCTTATTTTTAGCTTTAGCACTACTCAAATGCAAACTTTAATATAAATCGAGACTACTGCAAGAGATGCTCTAGGCTTTCAGAAATGTACAACCTTACTCACATTTTGTTACTCTGTAAAGGTAGCTTCAATATCTGTGTACTATGAAGCATGTTTAAGTGTACGCTTGGCTACACTCATTCTGTTTAAAGCACATCTATGCTTCTCAAGGGAATGGTGGTTTACCACTTTACTGACCATTAGCGCCCATAAGGCTAAAGACACTGGAATGTAGTACT